>NC_041399.2:44160060-44855060 GCF_900747795.2 Erpetoichthys calabaricus | reverse complement strand
TTATGGTAGACTTGGATATCGATACGCCTACCCCCTGGAGAGTGTTGTTCACTTGGTTGGCTGTTGTGAAGGGGTTTCTCTTCACTCTTTCAATGATTCTGCGATCATCCACCACTGTTGTCTTCTGTGGACGTCCAGGTCTTTTTGCGTTGCTGAGTTCACCAGTGCTTGCTTTCTTTCTCAGGGTGTACCAAACTGTGGATTTTGCCACTCGTAATATTGTAGCAATTTTTCGGATGGGTTTTTTCTGTTTTCGCAGCTTAAGGATGGCTTCTTTCACCTGCATGGAGAGCTCCTTTGACCGCACGTTGTCTGTTCATAGCAAAATCTTCCACATGCAAGCACCACACCTCAGATCAACTCCAGACCTTTTATCTGCTTAATTGATAATGACATAACAACGGACTTGCCCACACCTGCCCATGAAATACCCTTTGAGTCAATTGTCCAATTACTTTTGAGCCCCTGAAATGAAGGGATTGTGTTAAAAAATGCTTTAGTTGCCTCACATTTTTATGCAATCGTTTTGTTCATCCCACTGAATTAAATCTGAAAGTCTGCACTTCAACTGCATCTGAGTTGTTTAATTTGAAATTCATTGTGGTAATGTACAGAACCAAAATTAGAAAAAAGTTGTTTCTGTCCAAATATTTCTGGACCTTCACTGTATGGGCATCCCATTTGTGCAGTGACAGTATTGCTACCTCACAACAAGGGGACTGAATTTCACATTCTGGTTTCCTCTCACAGTCCAAAGACATGCAAGTTAGGTGGATTTACAATGGTAAATTGGTCTTAATGTGTTTGTGTATACGTTCAAGTGGTAGATTTGTGATGAACATTCAAGAAAGGTTCCTGGCTTGCTCCCAATTCATACTGGGACAGCCCCCAGGTTCCCTGCAACACTGCTGTGAATGAGCAAGTTTGGAAGATGGACAGATGAATGTAGAAAATTTAAGATGCCTTTAATATTTTAATTAAAAAATGTGATAATCCTGATTGAAAAAAAAAATGCATCACTCATCGTTGGAAACAAATACTCATTTCAAGAATAAACAAATAGGAATAAAGGAGGAAAAACAGTACAGCAAAAGTAACAAAAATGCTAACCAACATGAACATTACCAGGTGTCATTTTACAGTTTATAAATAACTTATCTGATCACCTGTTGCACTCACCACTACTTGGCGTCTCTAATTAATAGAGCCAGTGGACTTCTGAATCTGTAGTTATGGGATATTATCCTTTTTCTACACAAGGACCTGATACAGTTGGTGGCCATTGACAGGTCAGGCAGAAAACTAACATCTCCTGATGGACTGGCGCAATCCATGGCCTCCCTAAGGTGCTCTATGGGGTTAAGATCAAGAGAGAAGGTAGGCTAAGGCAGCACCTACACACAAGCATTCCTTAGAACTGCAGAGAGAACAGCAGCTGTATGTATCCTGGCATCGCCCTGCTGTAGGGTCAGACATCTAGGAGATTTGCGTAAAGGATCTGTGACAGGTTGCCTTGATCTAATGCCAGCAGTTTTGAGCCTGTTCCTCACTATCTTCTCACTTATCTAGATATTGTGTCTGCTGGTAGTTTTAGCAGCAGTACAAGTGGCAGATCTTAAATGACCTTTCACATGGACAGTCTGATCTGTTGGCCCTTCTTTGATGTGGTCATTAGAAGGCAACTAGATTGTGAACAATCTTTTGTCCTGTCAATCTAGTGAAACTTTGACTGCAATCCTAACACAGTGGAATGACTTAATTTGTATTGCCTGGAAACAATGGCATGTGGCATGTCTGCCTGAAACATGCCAATGACTCCTTCCCTTGCTTCTGTTGACATATAAGGCATAATGTCTGCATAATGCCTCACCGTGACTGTGACAGCCAAGTCAGAACTTTTCTTTCTTTTTAATTTTCTTGCTTTATAGTCATTCCAGTGCGTCTTTAGACCAAATTTCCACCTGGGGACAAATTAAGATCTATCTATCCATCCATCTGGCATTTTTCCACCTGGACCTTGTTAGGTGGAAGTGCATCTATTAAACTATTAATTTGTATGCCTCATATGTGAATGTTTACCATACATTTAACCCTTGCCTGATGAATATATTGATTTCAAAACTTTTCTGGAAAAAATGCTCACTGGTAACACTTGTTGTGTTATAGTTCCCTGCTAACCTTGTATGGTTAAGCCCTTAACTTTATATATTTCTAATATTTTGTACTTGTTTTCTCTGACATATCGACAGAGGACCTGAATTTTTTTGTTCTTTACCTCAGTTTGCAACTTCTTGGAGACCTCACAGTGGATGGGAAAAGACAGCAAGGTAGACCTATTCACTCACCTCGGGAATTTCTAGAATAGGTGGTAATAATCACAGATGTAATATTCACAGCATCTTCTAACTTTGCTTTCTAGTTTAAAACATGGGACAACTGTATATATTTCTTTCATTTGTGTTCCAAGGAGTGGTTTATAAAAAAACAAAAAAGTTGTTCACTTGATGAAGTGTGTATTGCCAATACAGTAATTTGTCTTGGATTAGATTTGACTAGATAGATTAGATAAACTTCATTAATCCGCTAGGGAAATTCAGATGCCTACATTAGCAGAAACATTAAAAACAAGGATACAGACTCACAGGACAGATAATTAATTGATAAGTAAATACAGTAAGTAAAAATAAACTTAACAAGGACATTGGGAGGAAACATTGAATTGCCTAATAGCAGTGGGCAGAAAAGATCCCTAGAGTTCCTTCTTTGCAGAGCATAGAGGGATGAGCCTGTGTCTAAAAGGGCTCCAAGAGAGTGCCTCCTGGAGGGGATGGAGGGGACTTTTCATGACGGCATCCAATTTTGCCATCATTCTCTTTTCCGCAACAGCTTCCAGTGTGTCCAGGGGTTTACCTTGTAAAAAAACAAGCTTTACTTATAATTTTGTTTAGGCATTGTGCATTTTTGAGCTCAGGTTGCTTCCCCACGAAACTGTTAACTGGTAGAACATTTCCAGCAGCTTGCTTCACACGTCAAAAGACCTGAGTCTCCTGAGCAGGTCCAGTCTGCTCTGGCCTTTCTTGTATAGCACCACTGTGTTGTCAGACCAGTCCAGTTTGTTGCTTATGTGAACCCCCAGGTACGTGCAGCTCTGCACCATTTTTATGTGCTCTCCCTGAATTGGTGACTGGTCTCGGACGCTTCTTGGCACATTGGAAGCCCACCACAAGCTCTTTTGTCATGCTGTTGTTTAATTGCAGGTTGTTGTCCCTGCACCACACGACAAAGATATGCTGGAGAAATATTTTAGTATTTAACTTTAAAAACAGTAATCTGGAATTGTTTTTACAAGTATGTGTTTGCAGAAAACAAATCTGTTTTCTAGAGATTACATATTTCATCGTAGACTTTTTTCCCTCTAAGGATCTTCTCTGTCCATATTTGAATACAGAACTGAAGTGGTTACGGACTGAAAGGTTATGCTAATGCCCTGCTTTGACTGTTTGAGAGCTATGGGTATAATCATTTGTTATATATATCTTATGTTTCTGTGTTCCTTTTATAACTACTCTGTGATATAATATTTACAATTATTTTTGGTGCTGATATATACAGTATAATATATGTGTGTGTGTTTGTTTATATGTAATTTTTGGTACATTTTACATAATTTTTCATTTGTTTCACCTGTTCAAATATAGTAAGTCTATTAATGTTTTAATATGTGATCTGCAGCAATTGCTTTTATACTTGTTGTACATTTACATTATATAGCATCAGAAAAAATACAAAAAGTACTTCAGGAGAAGATATATGTATATTATTTGCAATGATAGCTTAAGAATTTATTGTAGACTGTCTCAATCCCACTCATTATTTTGATGTCAAGAAATGAGGTACAAAAACATGGCAAATTTTTTAAAATATTACTTTAGTGTAACACAGAATAGTTTTTCTGTTTGTTTCAACTAAAAAAATAAATGGGTAAAGTGCCTCTGATGTATTTTCTAGGACACAGATAGAATCCCCACTTAGATGACAGGGTAAATTTTGAGTTGCTTCCCATGAATCCCAGCTTCCATACAATCCTTTTCAATTCTGTTTACTTAGGTTGAATGTTTTTGATTTACTAACCTTTAGTTAAAGTACTTCACCTGTGCACAATTTAAAATTTGGTTTAATTAAAATATGAAATGGGTATCAATACATTTTGTCAATGTTAAGTAAAAGTGCTTGATATTATTCTATAAAGCTAATAGTAGTCATCAGAATTATACAAATTTAAGTGTATACATTTTTTCATTTTATTGTTTATTATAATACATATCTGCCACTAGATAGATAGATAGATAGATAGATAGATAGATAGATAGATAGATAGATAGATAGATAGATAGATAGATAGATAGATAGATAGATAGATACTATGCTTAAGCAATAAACTTTATTGATTTATCTAGGGATCTTTTCCCTTCTATTGAACTGAATATTTTTAAATAATACTTTCAGTAAATGTTATGTTCAGAGTTCATTAGTTTAGTATGCATTTTTTTGTACAGAAAACATTTTTTGACACATAATGACCCTCATGAGTAAACAACAGAAAACAAACTTATCCCACAGTGTATTTTTGTCTGAGTCATCTCATCAGTGATTATTCAGATTTGGCAGGCTAGTCTTCAGGACTGCTTGCACAGAACATGGCTGTCTAGTTTAATTGTGTTACATTTTCTTGTCCCATTGAGTGAATTTAAACAGATTGATGCTGCTATCCAAAGACTGTTTAACAAAGTTTTCTTAGGTCACAGGTTCTTGCTTTTAAGTGGCCATCTGGTTCTCCTAGTCAGCAAGGAGCATAAGATTATAGCCAGCAGATGGCATCTTCACAGCAGTATTGGTAGTAATATATGACGTGTGTTTACAGAATATTCACACATTACTGAAAGACTGAGAGAGTAACCGTATATATGTAATGATATTGTGGTTATACTGAAATCACCCTTGGGCTACTTAATTAATTAATTAATTAATTAATTATATGGACTGAAGTTCTAAAAAAATGACTTTGTTTGGTTATTGTGTCATTTTTAATTCCGACTAATTTAATATATAAAGCACAGTCGATGTATGTATGTATGTTTGTTTGTCCTCCATACAAATCTGCACCGGGCATCTGATCGCCACCAAACTGGGCATGGGGCTGCTTTGTGACCAGGAGGAGGTCATGGGGTATGTTTGGTTTGGAAAAATGTCCTTGGTGAAGCGCAGGACACCTTTTGACTGACGCAATGTTCGCCATACATCCCCGTACTTATCATCGACAAGATGGCCTCACGTTGCAACAGACGTTAACGACGGCGCCATCTAGCGGCATGTTTGGTCTCTGTGCATCCCTCTTTACCAATGTTTCTCAAGTATGAGAAAGCCGACTGACTGCTTTCATCGCGTGAAGGGGAACTGCCGTATGGATGTAAAACGAGAACGACCCAGTGCGCGTGACTGGCTTTCCGTATTTGTGGTGCTATTTTCTCGCTTTCCAACTCACAGTAAGATTTCAGTCTTGGTCTTTCTGACTGATTGGTGCTATTTGTTCGCTTTCCGACGTATTGTAAATAATGTACATTCATCTCACTCTGGTGCTTATTCCGTATGTAATACCATGTGACACATTATAATTGTCCTGCAGGGAGACGAGGCGTGATCTTCTCAGAAGACAATTTGACATCCCGCGAGATACATTTTAACGTCACGCAAGACAAGGCAGTGAGACAGAAGGACAGCTGCTGTACAGGCTTTTAAACAGCAGAAGCAAGCAGAACAGGCATCTTGGCAGAAGCAGCGCAAAGCCAGTAGCTGATCTGTCCACATCTGCTTAGTATGTGTTCAGCTCCCCCCCTTCACAATGCGAGCAGGAGAGGCGCAAAGTGGCAGGAGCGTAGCGCACCTACGGGGTGGTTGAGTGAAGCAATCGAGACCAGATCATCTCAGAGAGTCATTTTGACGACACGCAAGACTAGACATAACAACCTTAGGAAGCAAAACCCGTGAGATGGTGACTTTTGCACATCACACCCTACTTACAAACAATTTAAAACAAGTTCACTGACATCTAACCTCACAGTTGTTGGAATGCTTTTGGCAGACAAACTTCAGGTGCTCCAAACTCTTAAAACAACGACAAGCAGAACACGCAGCTTGCCAGCAGTAGCTGCAGCAAGCGAGCAGATGATCTGAGCACCTCTCCTTAGCGAGCGTTCAGCCTTCACACACACCCAATCCTCCTCCTCCTTCAGAACGCTAGCAGCAGACACGCAAAGTGGCAAAAGGACAGCTGCTGTACTGGCTTTTAAATGATTGACGCAAAGTGCGACAAGCAGAACACAAAGCTGGCCAGCAGCAGCAAGACATCAACTAAACCGATTGCATCTCTTTAGTGTGCGTTCAGACTCCCCCCTTCACAACGCGAGCAGCGTTATAAATCCCGCGAGCAAGAGATTTAACCATGCCTGGGGCAGGAAATAAAGGACAAATATTGTTTTTACAAAGGTTTTAAAGTAAAAATGAAAATAATGCATATGTAACAATTCCCATGAAAATAACAATCTCTTTAAATTGTTTATCCAGTAAACCAAACCCAGGGGTGGGTGAGAAAAGTGAACAGGGGGCGGAGCCCCCTAGTAATAATAATAATAATAAACCCGCAGTGTAGCGGGGGCGCGATAGCTGAACCGCGATATAGCGGGGGATCACTGTATTTAATTTAATTTAGTTATCTGTATATGTATCTATGTATATGTTTCATGGTAGTTAATATTTTACTGTCTCTGCTTTATATTTACTAATCTATGCATTTTTTAAGCGTATTCATTGAGATGATAATTGTGTTTTTGATTTTTTTTTAACATCTTAGAATAATTCCACTGTATGAACAGTAGGGTTGTGCGATATAGGCAAGAAATTATATCCTGATATTTTCTGGGACTATAACGATAATTGGATGATATTTTGCATCCTTTACAAACATGTCTCTACATTATAAAGAAAAATCTTGGGAAGGTTGAAAGGAGATGAGACGTGATATTCTCAGAGAGACACTTTCACGTCCCGCAACACGAGTCTTTGTGCCAAGAGATTTAACCAAATTAATTAAACAAAAAGTAGATGACAAAGTAGAACATCGTAAAGAATTAAAAAAACGTTGGCGCGGTACACATGCAGAGGAGGTTAGAGATAATGGAAGTACAAAAATTCGAAAGTCTCAAAAAAGGATAGATTGCATTAGCGCAAACAAACGGGAATCATTACTCTGTGAAATAATGGAACAGTGAAAAGGGATTAAATATATTGTTCAGATTTAAACTTTAAGTCGGGTACTTGTAGATCGTCTAATTCATGTTGCCATCAGGGAAAAAAAAGTAGTGTTTCTTCCCAATGAAGAGGCGTATCCGTGAAAATTAAAAGATTTGTTGTTTGGTGAAAGTGAAATCCCGTGAGAGAAATCATTTCTCATTTGTGTGAATGCTATTGTCAGACACATTTCTTGTAGAGAGAAAGAAACTATATTCACTCACGGGCAGTTATACGTTGCGTTGTCACGATGTAATTCCAAACATGAAATCAAAATTCAATGCAATATTGATGAAAAGGTAAAAGTGAAAAGAGATTGAATATATGGACATAAGTGATATGACAGAAGTATGCCGCGCGAAATGCAGATCGCACGGCGGCGGCGGCGGCAGCAGCAGCAGCAATCCAGCAGCTGATCAAGCAAAGAGGAGGTAAAAAAAACTATTTGTTTCTCGTTGTATCACCATTTAAGGCCAGGTTTATACTTCATGTGATGCATGCTCCAGCGGACGCTCCTGCTACGCAAGCGTTTTACTGTTAATAGCCGACGCCTGCCATAGCATACGGCGGTGTAAGAATAGGAATGGAAAACGGTGAGAAAGGAATAAGAAGAAATTAATACTTCTTGAAAGACGCAGTGTGCATGTAGAATTTTTGGCCAAGCAGGATTACATGTGGAAGTGATAAATAAATCAGGCTTTCCGAATTTACGTACTATGGCCATGGCATCCTGATAGTTTTGTTGCATGTATTTTGGACTTCCTGGAAATGTGGACGGTAATATGATCATTTTGCCTACACGAACGTTGTTATTTTCAGCGTTTGCTTGCAGTGCGTCTGATAGTTCGACTTGCAGATCTTGTTGATAATCTGAGATAGTTGAGACACGCGCCCTCTGTTTTAACATACGTATCTACGACGTATTGTTGGAATAGTTTGCCGCTGGAGTGCAAGATACTAAATGTATTCCTCATTGCTAATCTGTATGCATAAAATTGGCATTGAGTAAGCCATATTCGCTTAGCAGTTCTTTTATCGGGAACATGTTGTAAATCTTTGTGCCAGCCAATGTCTCTGTAAGGGAATAAAAGTGGGTAAACCATAGGATCGCAATTCATATTGAGCGTGGAAATCTGTTTACAGGAGTTGCCTATGGGATAGATGCAAATGTCCCTTTTGGCAGGCGTTTCGCCATCTTCTCCGATGAAAATCGCTGCAACATCGGTGTGACATGTTGGGGCATTGTATCGTCGTAAATCCTGCCTAGGGGTTTCCTTGAAAACCATTCGTACAGATGCTGTTGGATTGGACTGAGCGATTTCATGCATCTGTTTGTATGATTTAGCGAAGGGGTTGATGGTTCTGAGCATGGAATCTAGCTGGAGAAGTACATTTTCGCTGTATGCAGAATTTGCTTTATTTTGTAAGTGTACTTTAGTAGCTTGCGCTGTGTCAAAAACATACAACCGCCCATATCCTGGAGAGGAAGAAGTGTTAGCGTATAGTGGAGAGATTTGGTGATAAATTTGCCCATGTATTTTAAAACAGTATGGTCCGTGGCCAGGAGGTTGAGTTATCTGTGCACCCATGGAAGCAAACGCCAGAGAAGGGTTGTATTCTCGAATGTGTTCACGATAATTTTTAGCTTCTGATGTTTGCTGTGTAAGACGCTGTTGTAAAGACACAGGTGGGTCCCGCAAGTGAGGTAAAGCTAGTTTACCGTTGTGGCAGTGCCTCGAGTACTTGTTGGATGTATTACGCTCAGCAGGTCAGTATAGTGCATGACATGGAAGACGACGAATAGGAATCGAGAAATGCCGTATCGGCTGCATGTGGGTGGGACCGGTTTTGAAGTGGAAACAGAACGAACCAGAAGAGAAATATATATATATATGAGATACTTGCGCGCGTACTTTGCGTAAATCTGGAGGAATCCAGCAGGTGGCAGTGCGAGATATTGTCACAGTGAGAACAGGTTCGGCTTCTCTGTGTTGTGAATTGCCTGGAACACCCATTAAATTCCGATGACACTTTACCACAATATCTCTGAAAAGGATGTTTAATGATTAAATCCATCAATCCAGGGATGTGTCCATTCCAGCAAGCATTGGGCATGAGGCAGAAACAATCCCTGGATGTGGCCTCAGCTCATCACAAGGTGAATACAAGCACACACATACACTGGAGTCATTTTAGCGGCACCAAGTCTGCATATCTTTGGAAGGATACCGGAGCACACTGTGGAAACCCAGCAGGAAAACATGTAAACTCCAGCCAGGGAATACCAGTGACGTGACTCTGTGAGGAAGCAGTACTAACGCTCCGTGTGTAATTATTAACAGTATTCATTATTTAAACAAACTTAATGATTTTTCTGTAAAATGTAACATAAATACTTTAATGCATTTCATTATGAAATTGAAATCAAGTATAAATCTAAGGATTCTAAATGTGCAGAGAGTTGGAATATCATACATTTAATGTGTTCTGTGTGGTGATCTATTGCTGTTTGCTGCTGCTGTTGGGTCAGGAGGAAGCACTAGAAAAAAAGACAGCACAAAAGATGGTATGTGAGACTTTTAAAATGTATCGTGTCATTACGTTCAGGAATATGCGATGCTTGAATATAAAAGCACCATGAATGCATCTGTATGTCGGTATTTTGCTTCACCACATCGAACCATTCATCAAACATCAAAGCACGCACGTCGATCCTGTAGGATCCGCATAGAGGCTTTCTGTCACATGAAGATTGTAAACAGAGACTCTGACGTCATATTCCAACTTTTAGCAAACTATGCCCCCCGACTTTTTGCTGGTACTGCAACTCGTGCACGCGTCGCGTTAACTTCTGAGGACCTGCTCAGAGGATGCATCAAATGAACACTGGGAACGCATGTCAGCCATGATGCGTACGCATCCGCGTTCTGAGGGTGAAGTATAAAAGAGCCCTAAGAGTGGGTTTTGGAGGAGCGACTGCGTCTCCTTGGGATGTGTTGAGCCCCCCTCTTCACAATGCGAGTGACAGAGATGCAAAGTGACTGGCGCGTAGCTCAGGCTTTGGTTGGCGAGCGAAGTGAGCATGGGACGAAGCCCCCTAGTTTAATAAAGTCTCATTGATCTCGCTTTGTTTTCTTAATAGGATATTAATTGTAGCTTACTAATGAGATTAATGGAAACAACAGTTAAGGAAAAACAGGCCATATTTATTTACTTAAAACTGAACCAAATTAACACAAAAACATTAAAATCACCAGTTAAGTATTACTGAGATCAAACAGTGAAATTGTGACTCAACTATTTTAAAGTGACCTACAGGATTTGCACAAAAGACCCACAAAACTATCATAATGAGAGCATTTTAAACAGACACTTACCTTTAATGCAAACAAGATATGAATCCAAAGGGAATAAAATACTAATCATAATTGAACTATAGGGCATAAATATTACAGTCTGGATAAACATAAATTGCTCTGCTGTAAGGTGAATCATGCAGCATATAAGCAAAAACAAAAATCTGTTATACTGTACTACACTGTAAAAATCCAAAGTTCTGTCAAATACTGCACAGAAAAAAAACTATAGCATTTGCAAACAAGTTCCATCATATATTGAACAAAAACACAAAAAAACCCAAACCTATAACGTTAAAAAAAAAAAAGTTCTGTCCTATATTGCACAAAGATATCAGAAAAAAAATAAAACAATTTTAAAATTCTATTGAGGAAACCAAGTTATGTGACAGAAACACCAGTCTTTCCTCAGCATCAGGCTTCATGGCAGCACGGTTACCTGTTACAACATTTCCTCTGGTACTGAGAACCCTCTTAGAAAGGCTGCTGGAGGCAGGGGTGCACAAGTACTTTTTTACAAGTTTCTCCAGTTTGGGGAAATGTACTTCTTGTGTTTTCCACCACTCAAGTGGATTTACATCACTGTCCACCTCAGGTATCGTCAAGTAGCTCTTGATCTCTTTTTCAATGGCAGTGTACAGAGACACGCTTTCTCTGAATTCCTGTGTTTTTTTGAAATACCTGCTAAAAGACTTTTTTTTTCTTTTTTGCTCCCTCCCTTGTGATCACCTGTTCCAACTTCTGCAACCATATGGTGAGGAGGCGGGGATCTGTGCAAGTGTTTTAAAAAGGCAAAGAAAAAAAAAATATGTTTTGGAATCAAGGACCCCCAACCAAGACGGCCTGTGAAATTAAACACACCCAATAGGCATATGTTTTTTTTTCTGATATTTATGGGGCTCCGTACTAGATCAATTTCACTTAAATTACATTTTATAGAGGAACAACAGTTTTTGTCAGGCCAGCTCAGCATGCCTTGACTCATTCATCTCAATCTCAGTTTATTACCTGCAGTGGTTTTGACTATGTTCAGTTACATTTGTCTTACAATTACAGGGAAAAAAAGGCAATTGATCTTGAAACAAAAATGAAGGTGATCAAGTAGTATGAGGGAGGAAAGAAAGCGAATGCGATTTGCATGTGAAGTTAAGTTATCCCATTGTAACTGGTGTTTACTGCGCACGCTCTACTAGTGTGCTCTGGCTTTGAATTTGGTTAAACAACAAAGCTTCTGTGTTGTGACTCATGATGTGCTGCTTTCTGTGAACCGCCACAAAAGGGTAATGATACCACACTGAATTCCTTTATCTGTTAAAGTTTTATTATTAACAGGCTAAAATGTTAAAACAGAAAACATTTGCGTGCGCAAACACTGTTGGTACAATTCCTCCTCTCACAGTGATGATGTAACATAACACAGACAAAGAGGTGTGCTTTTGATTGTTTTTTGTAAAGTGTGTGACATGCTTGATAGTTTAAGCTTGCACATTATTAAAACAACAATTAAGATATCGTAGATATTGCACACTCCTAATGTACAGTTAATACATCAACAAACCCATGAGTAGTTACATATGTATAGCAAACAGCATTCCTAATAGTTAATGTATTCTTACTTTTAATAGGGAGTTAATACACAAGTATTGTTGATAAATGGTATAGCGTATATGCAAAAAAATATCAAGATATAAAAGTTAGCATTCTGTTCTCCTCCGTCATATTCTAGTGTTGATCTACAAAATTCGCCAAAGTGTTTTTCACAGTGAATTTGTTAGGTTTGTTGGTAAACTTCTTTGGCAAATTTTTCCCTGAAAATTTGCTTTGTGGCTGGCTTAGGTAAACTTTTTTTTCTCCCTTTGCCCTATGATGCTTTTCAAGGCCAGTGTGACATAACAGAGCCGTAGCAACCAATATTGGATGCACTACTTCCATTCCGTCTTTACCAGCCTGCTTATTGAGGCTTTCCACTCCCCTCACTAACACCACTCTACATGTACTTCAGAGAGCTGTTAGTAGCAGCCACCTCAACAAAAGCATGATACTATCTAAATGATGAATATGTGGAGAAACTTTTTCCAGCCTCAGTGACCCAGTCAGACAAAGGGAGGCAAGAGCAGCATTGAACACCAGCAACTGGACTGCATGGAGTTTGGGGTCACAAGGCTTGATTTTGGCCACAAGCTCACTCATTATGTGCTGGAAGTACTGTGTTGCCTGGCTTCTAGCTGCCATTCAGTGCTACAGGTAGAGAATTAAGGTTAGGGTTAGGAGTCCTGAATTAGCACAGATTTCTATCCCTCTAATGTTAATTCCAGGGTCAGTTGCCCGTCCCTCTCTATTGCTTTCCCTCTGGTTTGATATAACTGTTATGTGCAGTGGGCTTGTAGGGGGCACGGCTCATTAAATTCATGCTTCCTGCTCCTAGTATTTGCAATAAATTTTACTGTTCTGATATTACATTCTGTCACTGTTATCACAGATATATCTGCGGTGGCCAATCTTTATTGAATTCATGATTTCTGTTCCTGTTGCCACTGTCTGCAAGAATTTTAATTCTATTAATTTTATCTCAGGGAAGCATGGTGGCATAGTGGTTAGCACTGTTTCATCACACCTCATGCAAAATTTTTAGCTACAACCAGCAGTCCAGTATAGTTGACAGACACTTGCCTAGCCCCTCAGGGACACTTAAAATACCACTGCACCATTATAGTCCACTCAAAACTAGTTCAGTTTCTCCTTCCCCTCAATGCATTTTGCCAAGTTTGGGGAAATTACCAAAACTTTACGTGATTTTTGCCAAAATCGAGGTGAAAAGGTCAGTGGATTTTTCTCATCTAAAAGTTAAAGTATACTGTATATGTGTAATGCAAAAATAACAATTTCATTCCATAACCTCTAATACTTTTGAAAGGTATTGAAATAGCCACGTTTTTTTAGCAAAACAATGAATGAAATTGCTTAATACATGTGTTTGCTACTAGAAAAAGTAGTTAATTGGTGTGTTCTGGATTTTTCAACCAACACTTTTCCTTGACGTAGCTCTGTGTATGTGCATTTCCTGAATCTGCTGTATTTACTACAAGGTAGTGGAGTGAAAATGAGAGATACAGTAATCCCTCGCTATATCGCGCTTCGCCTTTCGCGGCTTCACTCTATCGCGGATTTTATATGTAAGCATATTTAAATATATATCGCGGATTTTTTGCTGGTTCGCGGATTTCTGCTGACAATGGGTCTTTTAATTTCTGGTACATGCTTCCTCAGTTGGTTTGCCCTGTTGATTTCATACAAGGGATGCTATTGGCAGATGGCTGAGAAGCTACCCAACTTACTTTTCTCTCTTTCTTGCGCTGACTTTCTCTGATCCTGACGTAGGGGGATTGAGCAGGGGGGCTGTTCGCACACCTAGACGATACGGACGCTTGTCTAAAAATGCTGAAAGATTATCTTCACGTTGCTACCTTCTGTGCAGCTGCTTCGTGAAGCGACATGCTGCACGGTGCTTCGCATACTTAAAAGCTCGAAGGGCACGTATTGATTTTTGATTGTTTGTTTTTCTCTGTCTCTGTCTCTCTCTCTCTGCTCCTGACGGAGGAGGTGTGAGCTGCTGCCTTCATTGTAACTGCTTTGTGCCGCAGTGCTTCGCATACTTAAAAGCCAAACAGCCCTATTGATTTGTTTGCTTTCCTCTCTCTTTCTAACAGTTTCTGCTCCTGACGCGCACTCCTTTGAAGAGGAAGATATGTTTGAATTCTTTTAATTGTGAGACGGAACTGTCATCTCTGTCTTGTCATGGAGCACAGTTTAAACTTTTGAAAAAGAGACAAATGTTTGTTTGCAGTATTTGAATAACGTTCCTGTCTCTCTACAACCTCCTGTGTTTCTGTGCAAATCTGTGACCCAAGCATGACAATATAAAAATAACCATATAAACATATGGTTTCTACTTCGCGGATTTTCACCTTTCGCGGGGGTTCTGGAACGCAACCCCCACGATGGAGGAGGGATTACTGTATACTAGTATGCTGGCTTCTAGTAACTGTTACAGTTCTGCACTTATTAGTCAGGAAATTTGATTTTGTTCTGTAATTATGTTCTATTTCTCATAGGTTTCAAGTTGCTCCTTGAAGTATTCAGTGTAATGCATGGACCACAGGAGGAGTGTGCCCGTGCCTTGAAGAATGGCCATCTTTTAGCAATTTCTCCAGGTGGTGTTCGGGAAGCATTGTTCAGTGATGAAACCTATACACTTATATGGGGAAATCGTAAAGGATTTGCCCAAGTAGCTATTGATGCCAAAGTGGTAAGTATAAGCCTAAATCCAATTTTTTATATTTTTAAATACATTTTTTGTGGTAGAAAATATGTTATAGCTGCTGTGGATTTATTGACTGAAACAAAGTTTACCGGGCATTTGTCTAATTCCTGATGTCATTCTGTAGTCAGTATGGGGTTGGGGCTAAGGAACTTGGACTTTTAACTAAAAGGTTGCTGCTTTAGTTTCTGCCTCACTGTACAAGTCACTTAACCTACATCTACTCCAAATGTAAATAAAATCTGTCAACAGCTGGGAAGTATTCTAACTTATAAAATGCCTTGGATAAACATATTGGCTAACTATACAGTCTTCTTTTTTCTAATGTAAATTTTAAATGTTATATGTAAAAATAGTTCATGATATATCCACTGGTTACTGGTCACCAGAAAATGCAATTATTAGCATTACATGTTTGCAGCATGCTGTGCGTTTTATATTGTTTTATGTACAGAATGTCTGACAGATTTTTAAATGTAAAAAATTGTAAAAATTATAATTTTTTTTATTAACTCCTTGGCTTGTAATAAAAATTGATATTTTTTGAAAAACAACATGAGCCTATATTTGTTACTTTCATTACTGCCTTTTCACCACAGCAATAAATATTTGTGTGCTACCTTAGTATTAGTTTACATGTATGGCAGCTGGGCACAGTCAATTTGTGATGATAACAAACTTCGTAAGAGTGTTTAAAAAAAAATTTGTTAAGACTAAAAAGGATGGAGTAACTAAAGGGTAAATAAATAAAGGCAATTGTTATAAGTGGAATGTGCACAGATTACGGTATACAAAGCAAAGGCAAGGACATAGCTTCTTAATGCCTCTCTCTTTTTGTGTAGTCTTCAGGCCTCTCCACTGCAGTGTAAACATATTATTATTTTATTTTGAATTAAGTCAGTTACTGTCAGGAGTAGAATAAATTAGTGCAGTGGTTTTTCATTGCAAAATCTTTTAAACTTGGATGGATGGATAGATAAATATGGCTTGGCATATTGCACTTCTTGCCTGGAAATTTTTTGAGTGACTGTTTGCTGGTAGTTGTTAGTTTTTGGCTTAAACTTGGTCTCTTTTAACAGTGAAATGCTAACAGGTTAGCCACAGATACTCAGAAGTCAGTATCTTTAAGTGATCAAGCAGTTCCACCACAGTAATTACAGAACCTCTGGCCATTTCTCTTTTTATATGGCTGCTATCATGGCTTCACAGTTACTGATCCTGTCACAGCCAAATTTGAAGTCTTAAGGTCTATTTTAATCATTTAAAACTGATGATGAGTCTGTTAATGTCTGTGTGCCTACACATCTTTCTGTCTGCTTTTTTTTTTTTTATAAACACATGGCAAAACAAAAACCCAGACAAATTACTTAACATGAAAAGTTAATTGTCTTCTAAAGCTTCAGCAGTACTAGGGTGTTGTACCGTGTTAGCCATTATGAATGTAGTGAAAAGTCAAGAAAAATTACACCTTTTATTGGGTAACTGAAAAGATTACAATATGTAAGCTTTGGAGACAACTCAGGCCTCTTTTTCAGGCATCATACATCTTCTCACTACAAAGCTTCAGCAATAAATATAAAAAGCTGTCACATTTTTCCCTTACAAAAATGTGTCTCCTCCTCAATATTCTGTGTCTTTTCAGATAGTAAACATTCACTTTGGAACCTAAATTAAAATATCATTTTTTCTTTGTGTCTCATCTAACATTTAAACTTGTGTAAGCAAGGCTATGTTATAAAAAATGAAGGCTAATCAATGTACACCTATTCATTTAATGTACTTTTAACTAGTATGGCAATTAGAAATAACCCTTCATTAAAAAAAAAACGTTTTGTTTTGACCGGTTGTTATTCCAGGCATTCAGTAAACAAAGGTTTACTGAAATGATGTAGAAAAACAGTATTTAAAACACTGAAATTTATTCAAGGGTTTAGGATGATTGTATATTATATGGATTTAAGTATGTGTATAATTTAAATACATGCCTGAAGTTTATTTTTACAGTAATTAAATAGACCAGGGGAATCAGTCTGACCTCACATCATTTAATTTTTTTAAATAGGCTTGCATAACTATTTTTTTGTACTTTAGTCGCTATATTTGGTTTATTGGAACAGAACATTACAGTAAATGGCAACCATAAGAAAATGTATCTTTTACTGTGACATTATGGATGACACAAACAGTGAGAAGGGCAGCATAGAAATAAAGCATCAGTGTGCTAAATGTTTTGAGTTATGTGATGATATGTCCAGTTCATTAAAAGGCTATAGATTTTATTCAGTCCTCACTCTGCTTATAATATTTGCATAAACTGTATCTTTAGATTATAAATAACACAGATTTAATGCACTATTCATATTGACAGTAACTTGAATTATTAGAAAGGGTTAAAATTGTAAATGTGGAGTATTTTTGTACCTCCAGTTATAGTTCATTGGAAAGTAAAAATATATTTGTTGTTTCCCTTAGCAAGTATATTATCATTTTATTTAAGATGCTCCACTTGCTATAGTTCATTACATAGACATTTTAAATAGTATGTTGTGTGTGTTTTTGAGAAAAAAATTCAAAGGAAATTATTTCAAAGGACATAAACTGAATTGAATTGATTTTACCATTTATCATTTTACCATTTACCAAAGTTTACCATTCTGAAAGAGAAATTAGATTTATCAGCAAGTTTTTACAGCGAGATCAAGACCTCACATAAAAAAACGGAAAACAAGAACAAACATAAACTTTGTACAAATAAGTAAAATATAGAAGTGGACATAATACATATGGAACAACATCGGATCATACAAGTTGCATATGCAAATTATTCCAACATTGAGACTCAACTAAGGATTGACAAGAATGATAATTGTGGAAATTTATTAAAGCAATTCCTCAACTTTAGAAGATTATCACTGGCAATCGGAAGGTTGCCGTTTCGAATCCCATAAATGCCAAAAGGGACTCTGCTCTGTTGGGCCCTTAAGCAAGGCCCTTAACCTGCAATTGCTGGGCGCTTTGAGTAGTGAGAAAAGCGCTATATAAATGCAAAGAATTCACTGGTATACAGTGATTTTGGTGCCAACGATGTCTGAACGGTTTTATATTAAGTTTATGGTGCTGATTAAGAATATGACTTTGGTTTGCCAGATTGGCTCTAGTTTCTGAGATATTTAATAGTTAATTAATTAATTAACTAACGCAACACGTTTGAAAAGCATTCAGAATTGCAAGAGTATTTTTATTTTAGTTACAACTAGTAAGTAAAGAGTCTAACATCATACAAAAAATAAATTAAAACTATCTAACAGTGACAGGAAAAATTATATATGATTTGATTAATTAATACAATATTAATTAGTTATTAATTGTTATTAATGTCAATGCTTCAAAAAACTCTGTTTATGCGATTTCCTTTTATGTGTGTCATCAGGACAATCACGTTGGAGACTCCAACAGTAGTCTGCCATCATGTGTATGTCCCATCTGCCTTGATATTTCTCCTCCATCACCTTCATATCCTGGTGAAACCTCTCACCTTGTTCCTCGCTGAAGTCTCCAAGGTTATCTGGATATCTTTTTGAAATGGCTATGAAAATAGTGCATCTTTATGCTCATATTAACTCCCAAATTTCTGAAATTAGCAAGCATATCTTGCACCAATTCTGCATAATTGTCTGATCTGTGATTACCCAAGTAGTTCTTCACAATAGGGACAAAACTCTTCCAGGCCGAAGCCTCAGTGTCATTCATGCATTTGGTAAAATTGGAATCGTTCATGAGTTTACGAATCTGAGGACCATCAAAGATTCCAGCTTTTAGTTTTTCCATGCTCAGTCCAGGGAATGAACTACCAATGTACTTGAAGCAATTACCTTTTTTGTCCAAAGCACTAACAAATTGCTTCATCAATCCTAGCTTAATATGAAGCGGTGGGAGAATGATTTTGTTCTTGTCCACCAGCGGCTTGTTGATGATATTCGCAGCGCCAACAATCATTTCTTCCCTTGTAGGCCATGACACTTTTGTCCAATGATCTTGCTTTGCCCTGCTATCCCAGAGGCACATGAAGCATGGGTATTTTGTGTATCCAGATTTCTGTCCAAGCAGGTTCACCATCTTCAGATCTACACAAATGGACCACTGATGTTCATGATAACGGATTTTCTGTAATACGATTTTTACATTTTCATATTCTTCTTTAAGCTTTGTTGAGTGAGCAATGGGAAGAGATGCATAACGGTTACCATTGTGCAAGAGAACACATTTCAAGCTTCTAATGGAGCTGTCTATAAAAAGCCACCAGTCTTCTGGTCGATATTCTGTTAGTCCCATTTGAAGTACAATTCCTGGGATATCATTGCAGTATACAAGTTCTTTTTCTTGGTTGAAAAATGGGAGCAGCCTCTCTTCTCTTGTCCGATAGGCTATAATTTTAACTTCCGCCTTTATAAGATTTCGTTCATTAAGTCTGGACGCTAAAAGTTCAGATGCTTACTTGGACAGATGTAAGTCTCGAATCAGGTCATTGAGTTCTTTTTGGCTTAATGGTTGAGGCGTCGAAGAGCTTCCCTCAAATTCACTTCCACTGCTACTACCTGCCATACACTCCAATCCCTGCCTCTCTTCAGAGTCTGACAGTGGCTGGCTTGGTAGTCTGATAAACACTGGTATGGGAACGTCATTGCCATGTGGAATAGGTCATCTTGCTGATTCCAAATCAGGATAATCCCACAGAGCTTTCTTGTAACGATTAAAGCCTTTAATCTTTACAACACAAAAATAACAATTGTCATGGTGGTTTTTCGGTTCTCTCCATACCATTGGCACACCAAAGTTTAAACTTTTCTTTCACCTTTTGTCCACTGTCGTAGGTGCTCCACACATGTTTTGCAAACCATATGTGGAGCCCAAGACTTATCCTGGTCTCCAAGCTGTACTCCAAAATAAGCCAGGTATACTCGATGCACAAAGTCAGTGATATTTACTTCTTTGTTTTTCAACCATGTACTCTCCACAGATGTAGCAGAATACATCAGGATTGTTGATGCAGGCTCTTCTTGATGAAGTCATAATTTTTACATGTATTTACAGTTAGGTCCATAAATATTTGGACAGAGACAACTTTTTTCTAATTTTGGTTCTGTACATTACCACAATGAATTTTAAATTAAACAACTCAGAAGCAGTTAAAGTGCAGACTTTCAGCTTTAATTCAGTGGGGTGAACAAAACGATTGCATAAAAATGTGAGGCAACTAAAGCATTTTTTTAACACAATCCCTTCATTTCAGGGGCTCAAAAGTAATTGGACAATTGACTCAAAGGCTATTTCATGGCCAGGTGTGGGCAAGTCCGTCGTTATGTCATTATCAATTAAGCAGATAAAAGGCCTGGAGTTGATTTGAGGTGTGGTGCTTGCATGTGGAAGATTTTGCTGTGAGCAGACAACATGCGGTCAAAGGAGCTCTCCATGCAGGTGAAAGAAGCCATCCTTAAGCTATGAAAACAGAAAAACCCATCTGAGAAATTGCTACAATATTACGAGTGGCAAAATCTACAGTTTGGTGCATCCTGAGAAAGAAAGCAAGCACTGGTGAACTCAGCAACGCAAAAAGACCTGGACGTCCAAGGAAGACAACAGTGGTGGATGATCGCAGAATCATTTCCATGGTGAAGAGAAACCCCTTCACAACAGCCAACCAAATGAACAACACTCTCCAGGAGGTAGGCGTATCGATATCCAAGTCTACCATAATGAGAAGACTGCATGAAAGTAAATACAGAGGGTGCACTGCAAGGTGCAAGCCACTCATAAGCCTCAAGAATAGAAAGGCTAGATTGGACTTTGCTAAAGAACATCTAAAAAAGTCAGCACAGTTCTGGAAAAACATTCTTTGGACAGATGAAACCAAGATCAACCTCTACCAGAATGATGGCAAGAAAAAAGTATGGAGAAGGCGTGGAACAGCTCATTATCCAAAGCATACCACATCATCTATAAAACACGGTGGAGGCAGTGTGATGGCTTGGACGTGCATGGCTGCCAGTGGCACTGGGACACTAGTGTTTATTGATGATGTGACACAGGACAGAAGCAGCCAAATGAATTCTGAGGTGTTCAGAAACATACTGTCTGCTCAAATCCAGCTAAATGCAGTCAAATTGATTGGGCGACGTTTCATGATACAGATGGACAATGACCCAAAACATACAGCCAAAGTAACCCAGGAGTTTATTAAAGCAAAGAAGTGGGAAATTCTTGAATGGCCAAGTCAGTCACCTGATCTTAACCCAATTGAGCATGCATTTCACTTGTTGAAGACTAAACTTCAGACAGAAAGACCCACAAACAAGCAGCAACTGAAAGCTGCTGCAGTTAAAGGTCTGGCAGAGCATTAAAAAGGAGGAAACCCAGCATCTGGTGATGATCATGAGTTCAAGACTTCAGGCTGTCATTGCCAGCAAAGGGGTTTTCAACCAAGTATTAGAAATGAGCATTTTATTTCCAGTTATTTAATTTGTCCAATTACTTTTGAGCCCCTGAAATGAAGGGATTGTGTTAAAAAATGCTTTAGTTGCCTCACATTTTTATGCAATCGTTTTGTTCACCCCACTGAATTAAAGCTGAAAGTCTGCACTTCAACTGCATCAGAGTTGTTTCATTTAAAATTCATTGTGGTAATGTGCAGAACCAAAATTAGAAAAAAGTTGTCTCTGTCCAAATATTTATGGACCTAACTGTATATACTTATTAAGACAGAACTTTTTGGGTATAAACCAAGACTGGGTTGGCAAACTTATACTTTAGCCGACTTCTTTCCTCTGCAAATTCACAGCTGAATTCTGGCTTCAAAAAGTCGCTTTTATAGCATTGTAGGCCTACAAATTGAAATACAAAATGATTATATGGGATATTTCATTACCTAAGACACTGTTAAAGAGTCAAAAGACAGACCAAAAGCTATTGCATTTGTTATCACACACAAGTCGCATTGGGGGAATGCATTATTTTCATGGATGTCCATTATCTCAAAAACTAGAACCAATTCAGCAAATGTAATGGGATTTTTGAATTCAGCACCATCAAAATACCCTAAATCCGTTCAAAAAACCTTGGCACCTCAAAAAAAAATTTTTTGTAGACCTGTGAATTATTATTATTATCAGCAATTAGAATGGAGGCATAGTTCAATTGGTTGTATTTTACCCCTAGAAACCTGAACCTGTGATTTGATGGCAACAACTGACTGAAGTTTGGCACACTTCTGAATGAAGTGTGTGAGTTCCATTTTGAAGGATGCACCCAACTTTCCACAGTACTTCCCTATTAAATAGGTTTGCCAAATTTAACTGTTGGGACCTTGTTATTTTATTGCTTCTTTCTAAAATTCCATTTATTCTATTTTTCTCACTAACATTAAAATTTCAAAACCTATCCAACATTAGTTAACAAAGACTAAGAGAATTATAAAAAAACTGACAAAATGTCAGAATTCATGCTAAAAACACTCAACCTCCTTAGATAGCAGAGGCACTGTTGTCCCTCTTTGCAGACAGTTTCTGTATTTTGATTTAAAGTCAGTTTTGACTCGATGATTGTCCCAAGATATTTATAACTTTCAACAATCTCAACTGCTTGGGCTTTGATGATTGTTTCTTGTGGGCGAATGATGTTTTTTCTAAAACTGCTTTTCCAAGCAACAGATATTTTTGCAGGCATACATCTCTGGCATACGGTGGTTCATTTTGATGAATAGCAATAAATAGGTTTGATTTGTGAATATTTTATTTGTATATTTTTCATTCTTTTTTTCTTTTGATTATTTTTATTTTATTTTAGATTCCTTCAGGCAGTTGTTTTATCCTCTCTTGGGTTCAAAGGGTACCTGTATGCTCTTCAGTTTGAAGACCTGTAAATATTTTAATCAAGTGCTCTTTACAAGATTCCGTATTAAGGAACATAGCCCCGACGAGCAGCTACTTGATCTCCCTTCCTTTTCTTTACCAGTTGAAACTGTTCATCATATACTCTCACCCCCTGGCCATCATTTCAAAGGCCATTATTTCAGGGTTAACAGAGTGACTTAGAGAATAATCCAAATAAACAAATGATCAACCACTTTAGATTTGACAGGTTTGAGCCCGTATTTACCATAAACTTGTAGTTACAAAAGTTCATAGCAGCTGTACTCTTGGTTAGGATTTCACTCTTTCCTACTGTAAACTTCTCCTTTGACCCCTGCTTAATGGCCAGATACTTGTACATTGCCTATCAGTCTCCACTCAGACCTTGTGCATTTAAATAGCGCATATACTGTAGCCTGTCTTAATTAGCGTGTATGTTTTAAAATAATCATTGGGAAAAATTATATTTTTTAGACAGCTATAATCTATAGGATAAAATTTACACATGATAACCACAGAGGTGGTGGTATGATAGTGTTGTAGTGGTACTGCTGCTTCCTCGCATTTTGCATGTTCTCCTCGAACCCCTTTACATAAAAAAAAAACAGTCAGACCTGTAGTGGCCTTACAACATTAAACAAGAAGGGAAGAAGGCATAAGGCAATTTGACAGCTTGCTGACAAACATCATACAGTATCTGGAACAGACATCTCCAGGAATCCTTCCCCTGTTTATGTGTGGGGGTCCTGAACAGGACATATTAATTTTTACATCCCATCTAGAAAAGTATCAAAAGTGGAATAGTTATAGAGAAAGTCCAGACAATGTCCAACTTTACACAATATATTTCCATTTTAAATGTTTTTCATAACAGTAAATGTTTGATTTGCACAACACTAATTTCAAGTAATCAGATCACCTTTTAATGTCATATAATCATTTAACTGCTTTGCACATCCTGACTGCTGTTTTTGTTTGTGCATTTTTAAAACAAACTTTGGGGCATCCTTGAACTTAAAGAAGAGAAAATCGCTGTCAGAACCACTTTGTTATTTCATGATTAGATTAACATGAAATTAAAAAACTAGGAACTTTTTTAATGGAAAAAGAGATCTCTGCATCTACAGATATACTTTATGTGTGCAATATGGGCTGAGAAGTACATGCCTTAATCTACATCCTATTCCCCCTAAATAACGTATCTACATCCTTAAACAAAGTCTTTCAGTGGCATCACAGGGATGCTTTTTGAATATTCTGTGGATGCTGTGTGGCACTGATAGCCCGCAGGACCAAGTGCTTCAGATGTGTGAGAAGCAAACCTCATCTAATGTACTGTATTTTTCATTCTCATAAGGCTTGCTATTTAAATTGCATATTTCGATTCATTCTCTTCTGTATGTAACCAGTGGTTACTGAGATCAATGTTAAAGCTAGACAAAGAATAATAACAATTTATGCCATTACTGTTCTGTAATACATTGCAGTTATAGATCTTGACAATCACCAATTGAAAAGGCGTACAGATCTATAATGACAAGTTCTCTTTAAATAATTTGGCTAACTAGCCAAAATTAAAGAGATGCAACAATTATATTTACGTAACATAATGTCATATTACTCTCTGTGAACTATAGTGGCATGCAAATGTTTGGGCACCCTTGCTTAAAATGTTTGTTTCTGTGAATAGTTAAGTGAGTAGAAGATGAACTGATCACCAAAAGGCATAAAGTGAAAGATGTCACATTTCGTTTCAGCAATTTATGCAAGATTAGTTTATTGTTTTTGTTTTGTACAATTGTACAGTGAAAGAGGGAAAAGAGCACCATGCAAACGTTTGGGCACCCCAAGATATTTGAAGTCTCAAATAAGTTTTATCAAGGTCTTCGGCCTTAATTAGCTCATTAGGGCTATGGCTTGTTCACTGTCATCATTAGGAAGCCCCAGGTTATGCAAATTGCAAAGCAGTATAAATTCCCTGACTTCTCAAACATTGTCCCAACAATCACCAGCCATGGGCTCCTCTAAATAATTGATGCTCAAAAAGCAGGAGAAGGTCACAAGAAGATAGCATAGTGTTTTCAGATAGCTGTTTCCTTGATTTGTAATGTTATTCAGAAGTGGCAGTTAACAAGAATGGTGGAGGTCAAGTAGAGGTCTGGAAGACCAAGAAAACTTTATGAAAGAACTGCTCATTAGATTGGTAGAAAGGCAACTAAAAGCCCCTGTTTGACTGCAAAAGACCTTCAGAAAGATTTAGCAGACTCTGGAGTGGTACTACGGTGACACCAACACCTGAATAAATATGACCTTCATGGTACAGTCAGCAGAGGAAAACCTTTCCTGCATCCTAGCGACAAAATTCAGTGCCTGAAGTTTGCAAATGAACATCTAAACAAGCCTGATGCATTTTGGAAAGACCTTTTTGGACACAATGTGTAAAGGTATGTTTGGAGAGAAAAAAAGGTGCCGAATTCCAGAAAAAGAACAGCTCTCTAACTATTAAGCATGGAGATGGATTAATCATGCTTTGGGCTTGTGTTGTAGCCAGTGGCACAGGAAACATGTCATTGGTAGGGGGAAGAATGGATTCAAATAAATACCAGCAAGTTCTGGAAGCAAACATCATACCATCTGTAAAAAATAAAAAGAAGATGAGTCCTACAACAAGATAATGATCCAAAACACATCCCAAAATCTGCAATGGAATACCACAGGAGAAGCAAGCTGATAGTTTTACCATGGCCCTCACAGTCCCCTGACCTAAATGTCACTGAAAATTTGTGAATGATGGAAATAAAAATGTAATCTTGCTTAAAATAGTAAAGAAATGTGTCATCTTTAACTTTATGCCTTTTGGTGATCATTTCATCTTCTGCTCTCTTAACTATTCACAGTAACATACATATTAAGCAAGGGTGCCCAAACTTTTGCACGCTGTGAACAAGTATTTGCCCCTTCAAGATATCCTCTTTTTTGTATATTTGTCACAATAAATGGATTCAGATCTTTAGAAAAAATGCACAGTTACATAAAGGTAAGTAGAGTAAACAACAACACCATTTCCATCCATCCATTATCCAACCCGCTATATCCTATCTACAGGGTCACGGGGGTCTGCTGGTGCCAATCCCAGTCAACACAGGGCGCAAGGCAGGAAACTAACCCCGGGAAGGGTGCCAGCCCACCGCAGGGCACACACACACACACACCAAGCACGCACTACGGCCAATTTAGGATCACCAATCCACCTAACCTGCATGTCTTTGGACTGTGAGAGGAAACCCATGCAGACATGAGGAGAACATGTAAACTCCACGCAGGGAGGACCTGAGAAGCGAACCCGGGTCTCTTAACTGCGAGGCAGCAGCGCTACCCACTGCACCACCGTCCCACCCCAACACCATTTCTAAACTGCTAATTAATATATTTAAGTGGTGAAGTTGTCCAGCACCTGTATTGTCAAAGCAAAAGGTAATGTGAATTGCTGACTCAATCAGCAAACCAGTGTTAATTGAAAAGTAACATAGCCAGGTCAGATTTCATCCAGTCCTATTAAATTTAAGCCTTACTATACTGTATATTGACCCTTACCATTAGAGTGACGCAGTCAGCACAGGATTTATAGAAGGACACTGTGACTTGAAAAGATGGTGAATTTCATCAATCAGAAAAGTGTTACAAAGTAATTTCTAAGGCCCTGGCACCCATCTGCACAACAGTGAGAGCCATTATCTCTCAAACAGAGAACATGTGGAAAAGTGGTTAAACGTCCTAAGAAAGGCCAGCCTGTAAAAATTAACCCCCAGGTCTCAGGGATGATTCACTCAAGAAGTCGCAGAGGGTCCCAGAAGAAAATCTAAAGAACTGCATGCCTCTCTATCCTTAGCTAAGATCAGTGTTGATGCCTTTGTGATAATAAAGAGACTAAGTAAAAATGAGGTTCATGGGAGAGTGTCAGGGCGGAAACTTCTGCTGTTCAAGAGTAGCATCATTGCTTGTCTCACATTTGAAAAGAAACACCTGGATAATCCCCATGCTGTTTGAAATAATGTTCTATGAACAGACGAGGCAAAGCTAAAACTCTTTGGATGACACTGGCCACACCTTATCTGATGTAAAGCTAATACAGTATTTGCAGTAAGAACATTATACCTACAGTAAAACATGGGGGAGGCATTATGATGGTGTGGGGATGCTTTACTGCCTTAGGATCTGGAAGACTTTAAATAATTAAATGAAAAATTGATTTTGCACTTCACTAGAATATCCTTAAGGAGAATGTCCAATCATTTGATTTGATGCTGAAGGTTAATTCAATTATGCAGCAGGACAATGACCCAAAACAAACGTGCAAATTTACAATTTAAGAAACAAAACTGATGTTTTGGAATGACTTAATCAGCCCTGATTTGAACCCAACAAAGATGCTGTGGAAGGACCTGACATTGTGTCTGAATTAAAGTAGTTCAGCAAAGAAGAGTAGTCTAAAATTGCTCAACAGCGATGTAAAAGACTGATATCAAGTTATAGGATACATTTAGTTATGATTATTGCTTCTAAAGGTGCAGCATCCAAGTGCTGAAACTACAGGGGCATTTACTTTTTCACATGGGTAACAGGGATGTTGGATAACTTTGTTTATTAAATAAATTTATTGTATGTTTGTTCAGGTTCCTTTCTTTAATTTTGCATCTTGTCTAAAGATCTGAGGCCATTTGTTGTATATTATTATTATTATTATTGGTTGCCATTGACTTGGATTCGAGTCCTAGCGATTTGATGAATTAAAGATCTAAAAAGAAGTCAGTTTGGTGCTAGTCCGGTGAGGTGCTGCTGCATCATCCCCATGGTTGTCGTCAACGTGTCTAGCCATCTGGTTGCAGGTTGCCCTCTTCACCTGGTTCCTTCGATCTTCCCAAACAAGATGTCCTTCTCCAATGATCTCTTTTCTGACGATGTGACCAAAATAAAACAGTCATAAATTCATCATTTGGGCTTAGAGTGACATAGCCAGTTTGATCTCTTCCAAAATGGATTTGCTAGTTCTTCTGGAGGTGCACGACATGCATAGAATCCTTCTCCAGCACCAAAGCTCAAATGAGTCCATCTTCTTTCTCTCTTGTTTATTTATTATGTCCAGCTTTCAAATCTCTTAATTGCCCAATGATAAAATGAATTCTTGGACAAGTCTGTGCTTCGTTTTGAGTGTTATTTTCATGTCTTTGAATACTTTATCAACAGGCTTCATTGTAGAGCGACCTAGTGCTATTCTAAGGAGTATTTCTTCACTGCTAGTTGCTTCCATGTTTACAAAAGAGCCCAGGAGATTGAAATTCTTTACAACTTCCATTCTATCGCCTTCAAGCTCAGTTCATTGTATAAAATATGCAAAAATAGAGGATATTACTAAAGAGGCGAGGCTAATACTTTTTCACAATACTGTGATTACACAGATACAACTTAAAAATATTTTATTTCTATGAATATTCTTATCATCTCTTTACAGAATGTTGACTATTTTTGTTGACATAAAAGTACAAAATCACCACAACTCTGCATTACTTTACTCATCTGGTGGCAATTCCTCACCATTCAGCAGATGTCAGAAGTTTTGAAGCAGAAGTACTCGAGTCTGGAGAAGCTTTCAACATAGCTCATGTTCTTTTGACTAAAATTGGTATTAAATTAAATTCCCTGTTGGAATTCTCATATAATAAGACCTTTATGCATGTGGGAAAAGTCTCATTACTCTCTGACTTGGGGAAATTTGGACTCCATTAGCGTATTTTCATCTGTTGTCTTTGTACGGTACTTAGTATACAGTGAAACCTGATCATAATTGACACACTATATTACTCATCTCAGTTAAAAATATGCGTAAATTTCTTTTTATTTTCATATATTCAAAATATATGTTTACTAGTAAAAAAAAAATCAGAATTTCTAATTATACTCACTAAGAATTGTTGCTGTTTTATTTTCTTCAGCCCATCATTCCTATGTTTACACAAAATATTCGAGAAGGATTTCGCTCACTTGGAAGTATCAGTAAGTGGAGTTTATAATTTTATCTTTCGTTTTAATTTTGTGCTTGGATATGAATTGTTGTAATTGTTTTGTTGTTGCATTTAAATTTTTCCCTTTTTCTTGAATCTGATTAGTATTTATTACACATAATCACATACAATCACATAAAACTACAATAATAAAAGGTATATTTCCATGTCTCCCTGGCTGTCTGTCTGTTCACATGATGTAGCTTTACCAGAGAAACATTCTGTCTAATGTAAATTACTGATTATTTTACTTTTCCAAATTTACCTTGCAAGAGGTTATTTCAAGCTGTAAATTTCTTCATTCTTGATGGCAAAACCAATCCCTGGTACAAGTTCTTGAAACACCATCAGAGTCACAGACTTCAACATGTTTTAACTTGATCTTTCAGATTGTTTAAAGGAACAGGTTACAATGTCCACTTTGACCAAGATTTTAATTAGAAGGCTCTTTGGGAGTCAGAGGTACAGTGTTGTGATGCACTGTCTGATCTGACTCAAAATGCTTTTCTGAAAACAGAACTTTTATACACAAGCAATTTGAGTAAATAAACAAGCTCTGCACCGGTAGTGCCCTGATCCCGAGCCATGAATAAAGAATGGGACCAAAACATCCTCTGACAGCAACTTCTCCCAACCATGCATGATGGAGCACCATGCCATAAGGCAAAAGTGATAACTAAGTGGCTTAGGGAACAAAACGTTGAAATTTTGGGTCCATGGCCAGGAAACTCCCGAGACCTTAATCTCATGGAGAATGTGTGTTCAATCCTCAAGAGGTGGGTGGACAATCAAAACCCCACAAATTCTGACAAACTCCAAGCACTGATTTATGCAAGAATGGGCTGCCATCAGTCAGGATTTGGCCCAGAAGTTGACTGACAGAATGCCAGGGTGAATTACAGAGGTCTTGAAAAAGAATGACCAACACTGCAAATATTGACTCTTTGCATAAACGTAATGTAATTGTCAATAAAAACCTTTGAAACTTATTAAGTGCTTGTAATTATACTTCAGTGTACCATAGAAACATCTAAAAAAAAGATCTAAAACACTGATGCAGCAAACTTTGTGAAAATTAATATTTGTCATTCTCAAAACTATTGACTACAGCTGTACACTTAGTTCATAGACTGTCCACTGCTGACAACTAACAATAGTTCATCAATCAAAGCAATTTTTCCAAACCACTTGACTTGGAATCTGATGTCTTAGAAAACTATTTCAGCCACTACAAGCTTATTTGGCCTTAATTTTTAATTACATGATATAGTAAAATACTACTTAAAAGATGTATTTTATGTACTGTACTAAAACATGTAATTGTACTTTATTATTGCTTTTATTTTTAATTTGATGTCTCTTTACTTGATGGAATAACTTAACGAAAATCGTTTAACCTTCAAAATAGTTCACCAAGTCCATGACCACACCTGATTGATGCTTCATACATATTCTAACTTGTTCCATTTGGTTTGGTTTATAATAAGATAGATAGATAGATAGATAGATAGATAGATAGATAGATAGATAGATAGATAGATAGATAGATAGATACTTTATTAATCCCAATAAGAGAAAATTTTGAAAAAATAAATTTAATATATGAAACATTATTTGATTTAAGAAGATAATGCTGGAACTCTGAAGTTATGGTTTAGATAGATAGATAGATAGATAAATAGATAGATAGATAGATACTTTATTAATCCCAATGGGAAATTCACAAGTGATCAATAAATAAAAATAGAAAAATAAAAGTAGAAAAGTACACATACAGTCATACACGGAGCTGCTGAAAAGGTTGCCACTCTCGGCGGCGCCGGATGTATATGTGTATATGTATAGGTTTGGACCCTATCATGCTATCCATTCATTTATGCATACATTGTCTGAACACCTTCTTGATGTTTCAGCTCTGCCACCACATTTATAGCACAAATTAAAGTCAAAGCTGCAGCGCTGATTTTGCATTCCTGATGGTAATGGGCTCTCTACTGAGAATAGTTGTCTAAGCAGGAATTAATGACCACCCATTGTTCTGCAAGAAAACTTTTAACTGTGACCTGCCAAAGACTGAAGTCATAGCTCTGTGCATCCCTGCTCCTTTTTCAGTGTTATTTGTTCATTTTTGCATTTCATATCTTTTTCAGAAGGAGTCCTATGAAGTACAGTATTTTAAGCTTTCTAGTCTGAACTGCAGTTTGACATCCACTGGCTGATTCTTTTTGAGCTTTGAATATGAGTTTCATAATGGTACTCAGCTCATGTATACAGACTAAGACAATATAAGGGGAGGGAATTCTTATTAGATATGTTATCTGCCCTTGGTTAGAAATGCAGAAATTAATTAAGTAGCCTCAACTGTAACATTAGTTCTGATGTTATATTTGGGTTTACATTATCAAGGTCATAATGTAAAACCATACAGACCAAGATTGTAAGAGAGCGTGAGAAGTAAATTTACTGAAACATTGACAGGAAGAGCTAATAAGTTTACAGATTCAACATGTGAGAATTGCATGTGGGAACTGAAGAAAAATGTTGGTGGAATACTGAGGTACAAAAAGAAAATTGGATGTGCTATAACAAAGGCAGAAGATGACAGGGCAATGTGTAGAGAAGCAAAACAAAATGCTAGAAAAGCAGTTATGATACCTCAGGAAGCTATGAGATGGGATTTCAAGTATTCAGAATGAAAAAGAAGATGGAAAAACAAAAGATGGGATATATGGGTGTAAGTACTGTATGAATTTCTTGAAAAGTGCTGAAAGGAAGGGAACACTGTGATTGATAGCAATGGGATTAAAGATTCTTAGAAGAAGTAAATGGAGGGTAATGAATAGGCTAATAATGTTCATTATGAAAAATTGAAGGAACAAGGTGTAAGTTTTCAAAAGAGGATTTCACAAAAGGACTGATGAAGATAAGTATAGTGGTGAACACATCTGCAGTAGTGCTGGAAATGTTGAAGGCAGCAGAAGGTCCTTGAGTTGAATCGTTGAAGAACCTGTATAACATGATTGTGTGTGAATAGAGGGTTCATGATAATTGGAAAATAACTACATTCATTCCAGTATACAAAGGAAAGGTTGATATATAGAGTGCATGGTCAAGCTTTTGCAGCATGTAATGAAGCTGGTTGAATGAGATGTAGAAGTACAATCAGGAATCAGATGAAGGGTAGCAAAATGCAGTTTTGTTACATGCCTGGGAAGGGAATAATAGATGTGGTCTCTATTGTCACATAAATGTAGGAAAAAAATCTGGCCAGGGGTAAGAGGCTGAATTATGCATTTGTAGATCTGGAAAAGGCATTTGACAGGGTGCTACAAGGGGGTTAGGAGTGGATGACCAGTTATGCCAATGTAGGAGAAAGCACAACTAGTGGTCAGAATGACAGATGAGGAAAGTAATAGTTATACTGAAAGCTGAGACTGCACCAGGAGTCTATTTTGACATGGTCACTTTTCATGAAATGATGGAGGTAATGACCAGAGAAGTGTATGAATGATTTGCCATGGGAGCTCTTATATGCTGATTATCTAATTTTGTTGGCAAAACAGAAGTAAAACTGAAGGAGAAGATACTGAAATGAAAAAGTAGTTTGGAAGCAATTGACCGCAAGGTAACTGCTGGAAAGACAAAGTTGATGGATGGAGATGAAGGGATGATAGGGGTGGAAGAGATGGGTGAATGGCCATAACTGCATATACAGTAGAGGTACTGGGAGAAATATATATTTATAGAAAACATGTGAAAGGGATGTAGAATTCTGATGCACTAAACATATATATATAAATTGGCAATGGAGTTGTTCTGAAGAAAGTAAGTAAGTTATGCTGCTTCAGTAAAATGTAGCTGGAGATGTGGACTTGACAGTGATAGCTAGGGTCAGAGGTGCATGGAAGAAATTCTGGCAGGTGGATATTTGGAGTCTCGTAGAAGGGGGTGAAGATCAGTGCTGAGAAAAGAGAATTATACTTGATGTGGAACTGATAGGTGTTGTGCTGGGGAAAAGCAGACTAAAGTGGTTTGGGCATGTGGAGCGAAAGACATAGGGTGATTGGATGAAGAGGTGTGACATGATAAAGGTGGAGGAGAAAGGACAACAGAGTTGGAAAAAGTACTAAAAAAATCTACTCTGAAGTATTATCACATAGACCAAAACTTATTTAGGTAAAAATAAAAGTTAAAAAGCAGGCTTTAAAAGGTCACTCAAGACCTCAAGACTCAAGAAAAAGTGCAATTTAGTTACTTTATGAAAAAAAGAATGTAAATTAAGAAATATTAAAAAATTCCCATGCTGTGCATCGGAAAGCACAAGAAGAATGTACATATTGATTAATTTTATATATATATAGCTAGAAATCCACAAGGGAAAAAAAATGAATCACGTATCTTGAATAGTCTTCTATTCCTGAGCTGTTAACACTTATCAGGTAGGTGGGTGTAAGAGGGGTGGATTAGTAAGGTGGTGTTCAGAGGGTGTTGGTATTAAAGTATTTTTTATTATTTGTATGTTAAAGCCTGCATATGCTGGGTTCATTTCCAAATGTCTGTTAATGGTGCTTTCATTTGATAGCCACAAATCCACCCCCTTACAACCACCTACAGCCCCCTTCCTTATTTGCTATATTTTGCTTTTGATTCCTGTATGTCTAATCATTTTCCTCTGATGATGACACCCGATGGGTGTTGAAAGCTGAGAAATAAAAGACTACAAGGTCTGTCTATTAAATAATGAGACTGTGTTTCCATCTCTTAAACAAAGAAGTGAGAACTGATTATGAGCACTTACTATGCAGGTTAAAAGCTGTCCAAATCCGCACGACAAATGACAACACTCTCTGCCGTTTAGTTGATTGTTAGTAACCGTTTAATGCAGTTTTGTTTCCCCTTGAGTGCTGGAATCATGCTAAGTTTAAAAGTTGAGCAACGTGTCAATTTGGATTTTTTATTAGAATTGAACAAAACACCAATGGAATCTTTTCAAATACTTACTGAGGCTTACAGCGAAGAATGCATGTCTCGTGTGTATGTGTTTGAGTGGCACAAAAGATTAAGTGAAGGAAGTAAGAACGTGAAAGACAATGAGTGCGCTGGATGACCTTCCACTTCAAGAACCGAAGAAAATGTAGAAAAAACTCACCAGATGGTTCAAAAAGACCACCAACTCATTGTCCGAATGATAACTGAAACCTTAAGCATTGACAAAGATACTGCGTGGAAAATTTTGCGTGAGGATCTCAATATGAAAAACATTTGTGCCAAGGTGATCCCTACGGTTTTCACACCAGAGCAAAAAGAGTGCCACAAGGAAGTTTGCACTGACATTCTGAAGCAAGTTGAGGTGGACCCGAACCTTTTTCAAAAAGTCATCACTTGTAACGAAACCTGGATCTTCCAGTATGATCCTGAAGCAATACGAGAGTCAATGCACTGGAAAACACCATCATCACCAAGAATGAAAAAAACGCATCAAAGCAAGTCCAAATTCAAAGCCATGCTCATCATGTTTTTTGGCATGAAGGGTGTAATTTTACCAGGATGGGTTCCAGAATGCACAACAGTGAACCAACATTATTATAAGGAAGTTTTGACAAAGCTAAGAGAAAAACATCCAGAACTGTTGAAAAATTGTTTCATTCTTCATCAGGACAATGCTCCTTCTCACACACAGCACTTTCTGTAAAGCAATTTTTGACCAATAAACACATTACTACACTGGAACATACTCCATGTTTGCCAGACGTGGCACCTTGTGACTTTTTTCTTTTTCCTAAATTGAAATCGGTGCTTAAAGGAACACATTTTGAGTCAGTGGATGCAGTAAAGAAGAAAACAAAAGATGTCTTGAAAGAGACAAAAACAAATCTGCTCCATGCCTTCGACCATTGGAAAACAAGACTGCATCGGTGCTTAATTGCGAATGGGGAGTACATTGAAGGGGACAAGCATTAGAATTGTTATATAAATAAAAGTGAGTTATTGTGTTAGTCTCGTTATTTAATAGACAGACCTCATATTTTAAGGTACAGTACATGATTGATTTTCTTCCTTTGTGGACTTCTAGCTATAAATATGCAAACTGAACCGTATTACAGACCTTCGCTTATCTATAATAATAAAAGGCAAAGCCCTCACTGACTGACTCACTCACTCACTCACTCACTGACTGACTCATCACTAATTCTCCAACTTCCCGTGTAGGTGGAAGGCTGAAATTTGGCAGGCTCATTCCTTACAGCTTACTTACAAAAGTTAGGCAGGTTTCATTTCGAAATTCAAAGCGTAATGGTCATAACTGGAACATATTTTTTGTCCATACACTGTAATGGAGGAGGCGGAGTCACGTATCGCGTCATCACGCCTCCTACGTAATCACGTGAACTAAAAACAAGGAAGAGATTTACAGCACGAGTCGCACGCGGGAACGAAGGTAAATGACGTTAATTTTCGACTGTCTTTTAATACTGTGTAAGCATACATATTAACACATGTGCAATTAAACGTGTGCATTTACGGGGTGATTTCTCAGGCTTAAAAGCTCACCTTTTATCAAACGCGGGAACAAAGGTAACTGACGTTGTTCACTGTCTTTTAATACTGTGTAACCATACATATTAACACATGTCCAATTAAACGTGTGCATTTACGGGGTGATTTCTCAGGCTTAAAAGCTCGCCTTTTACTAAAAAGGTAAATGCAAAACTATTTTCAATCAGTTTATTGAAACGCTCCCGTTAAGGATTGCAATAACATATTCGCGAGATAAAAGAACGAAGTAGGGGGAAATGGAGGAAGACCCGCAAACAGCGAAGAGCAAAAAATTAATTAAACAATTGAGAACGGAGCGAGTTAAGCATACAAGCATGTTCATAAGGGAAACAAAGCACGGTGTAAAACGTAAGTTTAAATTAAGTTTATAGAAACGCTCCCGCTGCGGATTGCAATAACATATTCGCGAGATAAAAGTTTAATGAGAAGACACGAGGTATAAACGAACCACACGCCGTGGCGCAACGTTAGGGGCAACAGTTTCAACCATTCTATGATCTGCTTCTCGCAACTGAAAGACGGCACATGGCGGATGTTAGCCGACTTGCTGACCGCAACGTTAGGGGCTTCAACTATGGCGCTGACGCCACATCTCAGTGCCAACACTTTGCAGACTGTACTTAAAAGACACGCCCTCCTCACTGGACAGTTAAAAACACCAATCAAACTAACGATGACATCAAGTATTACCCAATCAAAAGTAGGAAAGGAGGCATCTTCATAAAATGCGTGTGGGATGATTTGCATGAGACGCTGCTTTAAAAAAAAAATTATAAAAATACGGGATAAATCCCGTCCAGTATTGATTCAAAACGGGACGTGCAATTTTTATTCTCAAACGCGGCACGATTCCGTATTTTAAAGGACGGGTGGCGACCCTACAGTGCCAGGTAACCACCCATACAATCAGATTGTGATTCAGACTAGGAATGCAATGAATGTAATTACCCCGATCTACATACAAGGCGAAAGTCTTGCAACATTCAAAGATGATGGTTTGGGATAAGTACACCATACAATATAAAAGAGCTTATGAAGCCTTGAACCGAAAAAAGCAACATCTCAGAGATTGTAAAAAAAAAAATAGGAGGTAATGTCGTTTTACTCGCTGTAGATTTTAGTCGAACATTACCAGTTATTCCACGACGGAGACCAGCACATGAACTCAACGCGTCTTTAAAATCCATGCTTCTCCCACGCTCGGTTATATGTCGCGTGTTCTCGGGTAGGTGCACCAAAAAATTTATACATTTAAGCATGTAATGGGCAAACAAAAAATGAGGTATACCCGAAGGCACTGCATTAGTACATAATGTAACTTTACTTCTTAAATGTTAATGTTTTACTGTTTAATAATTTATACGCTTCTTATATGTTGTTCAAATTCTTTTATCAAAATACCACTGACAGCGCAATGCACGATAACATGGAGTGAATACACCATACGCATCCGCCCACGGCTGCCCTGCTGTGCGCAGATACGAGTTGATTCTACAATAAAATAAAATAAAGATAAAAAGAGTAAAACAATCATCACCCATAAACCGTGTGTGTGTGTATATATGTGTATATATATATGTTGATATGTGGATGTGTATATGTATATATATATATATATATATATATATATATATATATATATATATATATGTAGATATGTATATATATGTGTATATGTATATGTATATACAGTGGTGTGAAAAACTATTTGCCCCCTTCCTGATTTCTTATTCTTTTGCATGTTTGTCACACAAAATGTTTCTGATCATCAAACACATTTAACCATTAGTCAAATATAACACAAGTAAACACAAAATGCAGTTTGTAAATGGTGGTTTTTATTATTTAGGGAGAAAAAAAAATCCAAACCTACATGGCCCTGTGTGAAAAAGTAATTGCCCCCTGAACCTAATAACTGGTTGGGCCACCCTTAGCAGCAATAACTGCAATCAAGCGTTTGCGATAACTTGCAATGAGTCTATTACAGTGCTCTGGAGGAATTTTGGCCCACTCATCTTTGCAAAATTGTTGTAATTCAGCTTTATTTGAGGGTTTTCTAGCATGAACCACCTTTTTAAGGTCATGCCATAGCATCTCAATTGGATTCAGGTCAGGACTTTGACTAGGCCACTCCAAAGTCTTCATTTTGTTTTTCTTCAGCCATTCAGAGGTGGATTTGCTGGTGTGTTTTGGGTCATTGTCCTGTTGCAGCACCCAAGATCGCTTCAGCTTGAGTTGACGAACAGATGGCCGGACATTCTCCTTCAGGATTTTTTGGTAGACAGTAGAATTCATGGTTCCATCTATCACAGCAAGCCTTCCAGGTCCTGAAGCAGCAAAACAACCCCAGACCATCACACTACCACCACCATATTTTACTGTTGGTATGATGTTCTTTTTCTGAAATGCTGTGTTCCTTTTACGCCAGATGTAAGGGGACATTTGCCTTCCAAAAAGTTCAACTTTTGTCTCATCAGTCCACAAGGTATTTTCCCAAAAGTCTTGGCAATCATTGAGATGTTTCTTAGCAAAATTGAGACGAGCCCTAATGTTCTTTTTGCTTAACAGTGGTTTGCGTCTTGTAAATCTGCCATGCAGGCCGTTTTTGCCCAGTCTCTTTCTTATGGTGGAGTCGTGAACACTGACCTTAATTGAGGCAAGTGAGGCCTGCAGTTCTTTAGACGTTGTCCTGGGGTCTTTTGTGACCTCTCGGATGAGTCGTCTCTGCGCTCTTGGGGTAATTTTGGTCGGCCGGCCACTCCTGGGAAGGTTCACCACTGTTCCATGTTTTTGCCATTTGTGGATAATGGCTCTCACTGTGGTTCGCTGGAGTCCCAAAGCTTTAGAAATGGCTTTATAACCTTTACCAGACTGATAGATCTCAGTTACTTCTGTTCTCATTTGTTCCTGAATTTCTTTGGATCTTGGCATGATGTCTAGCTTTTGAGGTGCTTTTGGTCTACTTCTCTGTGTCAGGCAGCTCCTATTTAAGTGATTTCTTGATTGAAACAGGTGTGGCAGTAATCTGGCCTGGGGGTGGCTACGGAAATTGAACTCCGGTGTGATACACCACAGTTAGGTTATTTTTTAACAAGGGGGCAATTACTTTTTCACACAGGGCCATGTAGGTTTGGATTTTTTTTCTCCCTAAATAATAAAAACCATCATTTAAAAACTGCATTTTGTGTTTACTTGTGTTATATTTGACTAATGGTTAAATGTGTTTGATGATCAGAAACATTTTGTGTGACAAACATGCAAAAGAATAAGAAATCAGGAAGGGGGCAAATAGTTTTTCACACCACTGTATATGTTTATATGTGTGTGTGTGTATTTTATATATATAAAACACAGCAACACTCATAACAATGACAACACAATTACATTGACAATCATGTTACGTTATTTTTAAAATGTTTCCTTTTTTTTTCATAACCTCTTTAACACACTACTTCTCCGCTGCGAAGCGCGGGTATTTTGCTAGTACTGTATATATACGTATATCAAAGCATTCTTAAAGCTGAAACAGTGCAAGCTTTCTTCATATTCTTTTTTTAAGCTACTTTAGGACTCTGAATAAACCAGAACTTAATATTCTTAACTGTTGTTATCATTAGAATACTGTATTTATACAATATATTTATGTTTGTTTGTTTTGTTTTTACCTTTATTAGAATTCTTTCGATGGCTGTATGAAAAATTTCGATTACCGATTGTACCTGTATATGGAGGGTTTCCAGTTAAATTCCGTACTTATTTGGGTGATCCTATTCCATATGACCCTAACCTAACTGCAACTGAGTTAGCCGAAAAGGTAAGACTTTTATTTACTCATTTTCTAATTTATTTTTCACAAAAAGCCAAAAAATTTTCCTGTTATTAGGCTGAATGACAAAATTTTCAAAAAACGTATAATGTTAGGTTTATTATTTTGTTTATGGGGATAAAAGTGTACCATTTCAATTTTGGTTAATCAAGCTCAATACCTTCTATTAAGTAAAGTCAATATTGTTCTTAAACCAGGGAAGATAGCCTTTTAGTACTCATAAAGAATGAACATGGAAAAGGGCCTCATAGATGTCCATTGTTTCATCTGGCACTATATCTTATAAGTTATAGACTGTTACATAAAAAAGCATATGTATGTATGTATATACTGTATGTATATGTATATATATCCCAGAATGAGGGCGAAACACGTGTCGCGTACTCTTTGCATTTATTTGACAGTAAACTATTTCAACCATATATATATATATATATATATATATATATATATATATATATATATATTCACGGCATTCGTAGTCTGAATCACAATCTGATTGTTTGGGTGGTTACCTACCAGGTAATGCTTGTGGTTGGTCAGCAAGTCGGCTAACATCCGCCACGTGCCCTCTTTCAGTTGCGAGAAGCAGATCATAGAATGGTCAAAATAGTTTACTGTCAAATAATGCAAAGAGTACGCGACATATATATATATAATATATACAGTTGTGCTTGAATGTTTGTGAACCCTTTAGAATTTTCTATATTTCTGCATAAATATGACCTAAAACATCATCAGATTTTCACTCAAGTCCTAAAAGTAGATAAAGAGAATCCAGTTAAATAAATGAGACAGAAATATTATACTTGGTCATTTATTTATTAAGGAAAATGATCGAATATTACATATTTGTGAGGGGCAAAAGTATGTGAACACTTCCACAAACATGTGTTGTGAAGAGCAGACTTTGATAGATCCCTGTTCTTTAAATAACACAGGGTGCCCACTCACACCTGATTGTCATCCCATTGATTGAAAACACCGGACTCTAATTTCATGTTCAAACTAACTGCTTATCCTAGAGGTTCACATACTTTTGCATGTATAAGTATAAGTATTTAATCCCCTGCTGAATTTGTAAGTTTGCTCACTTACAAAGAAGTAATAAAATAATAATAGTAATACATTTTATTTATATAGTGCCTTTCCCATGCTCAAGGTGCTTAACAGAAATGAAGTTGTAAGAGAAGTGAACAGTCTCTAATTTTTATGGTACTTTCATTTTAATGGAGAGAGATAGAACATCAACCAAAAATTCACAAAAAACACATTACATAGAATTTATAAATTGATTTGCATGTCATTGAGGGAAATAAGTATTTGATCCTATACAACCCAGCCACAATTCTGGGTTTCATGGATTGGCTGGGTACCCATGTTGCACACAAATTACAATCAAACAATTACAGATACTCCTGATCTCCACTCGTTATGTATATAAAGCACACCTGTCCACAGAATTAATTTATTTCATTCCAACCTCTCCACCGTGATGGGCAAGGCAAAAGAGCTGTCAAAGGACATCAGGGACAAGATTGTAGACCTGCACAAGGCTGGAATGGTTTACAAGATCATCAGCAAGAATCTTGGTGAGAAGGTGACAACTGTTGGTGCGATATGCAGAAATAGAAGAAATAGAAAATGATCATCAATCGTCCTCGGTCTGGAGCTCCATGCAAGATCTTGCCTCATGGGGTGAGGATCATCATGAGAAAGGTGAGGGATCAGCCCAAAACTACACAGGAGGAGCTTGTTAGTGATCTGAAGGCAGCTGGGACACAGTCACCAAGAACACCATTGGTAACACACTACGCCATAATGGACTGAAACCTTGCAGCACCCTCATGGTCCTCCTGCTCAAGAAGGCACATGTACAGGCCCGTCTCAAGTTTACCAGTGAACATTTTATATTTCTTCCATTTCTGAATAATTGCACCAACAGTTGTCACCTTCTCACCAAGCTTCTTGCTGATGGTCTTTTAGTCCATTCCAGCCTTGTGCAGGTCTACAATTTTGTCCCTGACGTCTTTTAACTGCTCTTTGGTCTTGCCCATAGTGGCGGAGAGGTTGGAATGGAAGAAATTGATTCTGTGGACAGGTGTGCTTCATACACATAACAAGTTGAGATCAGGAGTATCTTTAATTGAGTGATTGATTGTACTCTTTCTGCCACATGGGTACACAGCCAATCTGTGGGAGCCAGAATTGTGGCTGGGTTGTAAGGGATCAAATACTTATTTCTCTCAATGATATGCAAATCAATTTATAACTTCTATGTAATGTGGTTTTTTTTTGGAATTTAGGTTGATATTCCATCTCTCTCCATTAAAATGAATCTACCATAAAAATTAAAGGCAGTTAATTTCTTTGTAAGTGAAAACTTACAAATTCAGCAGGGGATCAAATACTTATTTCCCCCACTGTATGTGAGGCCCCCAATTTACCTTGAAGCTTTTTTTAACCTTATTCCAATATCCTTGACTTTGTTTACTTTTCATAAAAAAAGATCAGTCATCATTAGCACCTACTGAGTTGTTTCCTTCTAGGTTGTAATTCTCTCCCTATTTGATTGCTCCAGCAGGTAGTTCTTCCAGGGTATCCGGTGCATGTACATGGTATACCCTACCTCCTTCAGTAGCACAAGAACATGGGTCATCATTGTCTACTTGCTTCTCTCTCCAGTTTAGAGCATCTGTGGCTCTGCCCCTTTATACAAAGCCTTTGTTTTCAGGGTGATTCATAGCAACCCATTTGAGCTGTAAGCATTTATGATAAAACCTGCACACTGCAGATATTTCTTTTGTATCACCTGATGCTAGAACCATTTCACCATATTAACATTCATTAAGGTAATACATGATATTTGAGTTACCTGTCTTGAAATGGTAATTAAACTGCTAATCAATCACTTGAATGTAGACAACAATCTCTATTATATTACAGTGATTGTTTTGTTGATGTAATCACACTCTCTTAAATTGATTCAGTGAGGCAGGCTTTTTGTTCCCAGCAATTTTTTGCATTCATTCATCAGTCTTAATATTTTTTGGTCAGCCTTATTATACTGATGCAGAAGTGTTGTATGTTGAAGAGCAAATTAATCAAATGAATGGGTGCTCTGAAATGTGATTTATAAAGTTAATTATTTTCTTACAAAATAGACCATATTTGCTCAGTAGGTCTCCTTATACAAAGTTTATGTTGATTTTAATCTGAACAAATGATTCAGAATATTTAACGATGCAATCTTCCATTTTATTCAACTGACTCAAGGTGCTATAGTCCATATGTGGAAAGGTTGTACCTTTCATGCTGTCATTTGTCTTTTAAAAATGGACTGCAAAAAGGGAGATCTATAACCTTGATTGCATTGTTCAAATTTCAGGAACATTACACAAAACAACCTGAAATAACCCCTGACCAGAGGCACCAAAATATTTAGATAGTGTTTGTATTAGCAATCAAGTATTAGAGAATGTATCACTATACAAAAAGAAGTTGTTTAAACCAGATGAATGAAGTGTGAAGGGCCCATATAGACACGAGTAGTAGAAAAGTATACAGTGGTTCCATCCATCCATTTTCCAACCCGCTGAATCCGAACACAGGGTCACGGAGGTCTGCTGGAGCCAATCCCAGCCAACACAGGGCACAAGGCAGGAACCAATCCCGGGCAGGGTGCCAACCCACCGCAGGACACACACAAACACACCCACACACCAAGCACACACTAGGGCCAATTCAGAATCGCCAATCCAACTAACCTGCATGTCTTTGGACTGAGGGAGGAAACCGGAGTGCCCAGAGGAAACCCACGCAGACACGGGGAGAACATGCAAACTCCACGCAGGGAGGACCCGGGAAGCGAACCCTATACAGTGGTTAAAAGGCAATAATATCAGTGCTAAGGTATAGATTAAGTAAAAGATAATTCCTCAGTTCCATGCTAAATCTATAATGACAATATTCAGCCACCAGCATTGTAAAATAACATGAGAAGTTTAAGGTGTTAGAGACAACCATTCAGTCTGTCAACTGTATTTGTTAGCTAATAGCTAAGCTGTCACAGAATCTCTTCCAGCTTGCTTTCAATAGCTGTCAAGCTTTCCTTTTCAAATGTTACAATATCTTGTTACTTTCAACAGTGTTTCCACCAATTAACAGAATTGTTTTTTCATTAAAAAAAAGAGTAATCAAATTCAATATAGGCGCAATAGGTTAAACATCATTAGGTCTGATTTACAGATGCAGCTGAGAGTTACTAAGTGAAACCTAGTATTGTATTTTCTAACTATACTAACTATATTTCCCAGAGGGAAATTTGTTTGCAGCAGGAAAGTAAAAAAACAGAAGACATTGTTACATAGATCCAGTAGGTAAACAAAGACACAATATTTAACAACCAATGTTACTGCATAAATGCACACTCAAGATCAATACAAAGAAGAATAATTACTTTCAACAGTACACAATTTAATATTTAGCTACATCCCTACAATTAACAGAATTTAAAATGCTTATAGCTGTAGGAATAAAAGAGTTCTTAAGCCTGTTGCTCTTTTCCATTGGAAAGCTAAATCTGCAGCCTGATGGCAACAGCTGGAATTTAGAGAATGGCTACTGTCTGACAGGATTGAGTTGGCTTTCTTTCTAACCTGTTTGCAACACATTTCAGTGCTAGAGGTCTGCTGTGAAACAATAATTTTACTGCTAAATTTTATAATGTAGTTAAAATGATTTATGTTCTTATTGCTGAGGTTGCAAACCAACAGATAAAAGCAAATTTAACAATGGATTCAATAAAGGACTTATAAAAAGTGTCATTATATTTTTTCCATTTTAAAACAGTTCAGTTTTCTAAGAAAGAAAAGTTGTGACTGCCCATTTTTACAGATTTTTACTGTATTAAGATCAAAGTTAAGTTCGTTATCAATGATTGTTCCCAGATCTCTGTATTACCCTCAAAGGTTTTCACATTTTATGGAAACATGGTGGATTTAGTTTGTCTTTTTGGCAATCATTAACACAAAAAGACTCTTTAAAGGCAAAGTGGTCTAAACTAATTACAAATATAGAACATAAAATAATTGAACACAGTAAGTATTAATGCCCTTTAAGTCAGTATTTAGTAGATGTACCTTTGACAGCCTTGAGTATGTTCCCACTGATCTGTTTCTAGCAGCTTTCCATATTTGGACACTGTGGTTTTTTCATATTCTTCTTTGCAAAACTGATTAAGCTCCATCAGGTTGTATTCAGTTAGCATGGCTAAATTGCTCCTTTCTAAGTGGGTTTGTGTATCTGTGTGTGACCTGTTCAGGATTGGTGTTTTCCACAGAGAGTGGATTTTGAGCTTTTTAACCATTTACTGCTCCAATGAGTGTTATTAATCCAGTTACAAAATTGATACATTGATGGTTAAACATCCTTTACAAAAGTGATAAACAAATTAATAGAAAACAGTACACTAAAATGATGTTTGGATAGCTAAAATCTCTAAAATCTACCAGTATAGAAAAATAAAAACCTTAACATGACTGTTAAACGAGCACAAACACCAATAGATTGCAGAATAATTGTTATCGCAGAATAAGCCTTCTCTCCTGCTTTTTACCCGGCTGCCAAAAACCCTCACTTCCTCCCCCACTCCCCGACCCTGGTAATGTATTGTTGTTTATCTGTAGTACTAGGGTGTTGTACCGTGTTGGCCATTATGAATGTAGAGAAAAGTCAAGCAAAATGACACCTTTTATTAGCTAACTAAAAAGATTACAATATGCAAGCTTTCGAGGCAACTCAGGCCCCTTCTTCAGGCAAGATGTAAACAGATTGTTTATCTTTAACCTATCGTGAATGAAAGGCTGTGTTACTCTGACATCAGAATTGATTATGACTATGCAGAAGGTATGAATACTATTATACTTTAAAGCAGGGGTGGGCAAAGTCATTCCTGGAGGGCCGCAGTGGCTGCAGGTTTTTGTTCCAACCCAATTGCTTAATAAGAAGCATTTATTGCTCAAGTAACACTTCTGCTTCATTTTAGTTGTCTCCCTCGTTAAGATTTTGAACCCTTATTGCTTATTTAAGTCTTAAACAGCTGCATTCCATCCATCCATCCATCCATTGTCTCCCGCTTATCCGAGGTCGGGTCGCGGGGGCAGCAGCTTGAGCAGAGATGCGCAGACTTCCCTCTCCCCGGCCACTTCTTCTAGCTCTTCCGGGAGAATCCCAAGGCGTTCCCAGGCCAGTCGAGAGACATAGTCCCTCCAGCGTGTCCTGGGTCTTCCTCGGGAGGATGGACGTGCCCGGAACACCTCACCAGGGAGGCGTCCAGGAGGCATCCTGATCAGATGCCCGAGCCACCTCATCTGACTCCTCTCGATGCGGAGGAGCAGCAGCTCTACTCTGAGCCCCTCCCGGATGACTGAGCTTCTCACCCTATCTTTAAGGGAAAGCCCAGACACCCTGCGGAGGAAACTCATTTCAGCCACTTGTATTCGCGATCTCGTTCTTTCGGTCACTACCCATAGCTCATGACCATAGGTGAGGGTAGGAACATAGATCGACTGGTAAATTGAGAGCTTTGCCTTGCGGCTCAGCTCCTTTTTCACCACGACAGACCAATGCAGAGCCCGCATTACTGCGGATGCCGCACCGATCCGCCTGTCGATCTCGCGCTCCATTCTTCCCTCACTCGTGAACAAGACCCCGAGATACTTGAACTCCTCCACTTGGGGCAGGATCTCGCTACCAACCCTGAGAGGGCACTCCACCCTTTTCCAGCTAAGGACCATGGTCTCGGATTTGGAGGTGCTGATTCTCATCCCAGCCGCTTCACACTCGGCTGCGAACCGATCCAGAGAGAGCTGAAGATCACGGCCTGATGAAGCAAACAGGACAACATCATCTGCAAAAAGCAGTGACCCAATCCTGAGCCCACCAAACCGGACCCCCTCAACGCCCTGGCTGCGCCTAGAAATTCTGTCCATAAAAGTTATGAAAAGAATCGGTGACAAAGGGCAGCCATGGCGGAGTCCAACTCTCACTGGAAACGGGTTCGACTTACTGACGGCAATGCGGACCAGGCTCTGGCAACGATCGTACAGGGACCGAACAGCCCTTATCAGGGGGGCCGGTACCCCATACTCTCGGAGTACCCCCCACAGGATTCCCCGAGGGACACGGTCGAATGCCTTTTCCAAGTCCACAAAACACATGTAGACTGGTTGGGCAAACTCCCATGCACCCTCCAGGACCCTGCTAAGGGTATAGAGCTGGTCCACTGTTCCACGACCAGGACAAAAACCACACTGTTCCTCCTGAATCCGAGGCTCGACTATCCGACGGACCCTCCTCTCCAGAACCCCCGAATAGACTTTTCCAGGGAGGCTGAGGAGTGTGATCCCTCTGTAGTTGGAACACACCCTCCGGTCCCCCTTCTTAAAGAGGGGGACCACCACCCCGGTCTGCCAATCCAGAGGCACTGTCCCTGTTGTCCATGCGATGTTGCAGAGGCGTGTCAGCCAAGACACTCCTACAACATCCAGAGCCTTGAGGAACTCCGGGCGTATCTCATCCACCCCCGGGGCCCTGCCACCAAGGAGTTTTTTGACCACCTCGGTGACCTCAGTCCCAGAGATGGGGGAGCCCACCTCTGAGTCCCCATGCTCTGCTTCCTCATTGGAAGGCATGTTAATGGGATTGAGGAGGTCTTCGAAGTACTCCCCCCACCGACCCACAACGTCCCGAGTCGAGGTCAGCAGCACACCATCCCCACCATATACAGTGTTGACACTGCACTGCTTCCCCTTCCTGAGACGCCGGATGGTGGACCAGAATCTCCTCGAAGCCGTCCGAAAGTCGTTCTCCATGGCCTCCCCAAACTCCTCCCACACCCGAGTTTTTGCCTCAGCAACCACCAAAGCCGCATTCCGCTTGGCCTGCCGGTACCTATCAGCTGCCTCCAGGGTCCCACAGGACAAAAGGGTCCTGTAGGACTCCTTCTTCAGCTTGACGGCATCCTTCACCGCCGGTGTCCACCAACGGGTTCGGGGATTGCCGCCACGACAGGCACCGACCACCTTACAGCCACAGCTCCGGTCAGCTGCCTCAACAATAGAGGCACGGAACATGGCCCATTCAGACTCAATGTCCCCCTCCTCCCTTGGGATGTGGTTGAAGTTCTGCCGGAGGTGGGAGTTGAAGCTACTTCTGACAGGGGGCTCTGCCAGACGTTCCCAGCAGACCCTCACAACACGTTTGGGCCTACCACGCCTGACCGGCATCCTCCCCCACCATCGAAGCCAACTCACCACCAGGTGGTGATCAGTTGACAGCTCCGCCCCTCTCTTCACCCGAGTGTCCAAGACATGTGGCCGCAAGTCTGACGACACGACCACAAAGTCGATCATCAAACTGAGGCCTAGGGTGTCCTGGTGCCAAGTGCACATATGAACACCCCTATGCTTGAACATGGTGTTCGTTATGGACAATCCATGACGAGCACAGAAGTCCAATAACAAAACACCGCTCGGGTTCAGATCGGGGGGGCCATTCCTCCCAATCACGCCCTTCCAGGTCTCACTGTCATTGCCCACGTGAGCATTGAAGTCTCCCAGCAGAACGAGGGAGTCCCCAGAAGGTATGCCCTCTAGCACATCCTCCAGGGACTCCAAAAAGGGTGGGTACTCCGAACTGCTGTTCGGTGCATACGCACAAACAACAGTTAGGACCCGTCCCCCCACCCGAAGGCAAAGGGAGGCTACCCTCTCGTCCACCGGGGTAAACCCCAATGTACAGGCTCCAAGTTGGGGGGCAATAAGTATACCCACACCTGCTCGGCGCCTCTCACCGGGGGCAACTCCAGAGTGGTACAGAGTCCAGCCCCTCTCAAGGAGATTGGTTCCAGAGTCCAAGCTGTGCGTCAAGGTGAGTCCGACTATATCTAGCCGGAACCTCTCAACTTCGCGCACTAGCTCAGGCTCCTTCCCCTTCAGAGAGGTGACATTCCACGTCCCAAGAGCCAGCTTCTGTAGCCGAGGATCGGACCGCCAAGGTCCCCGCCTTCGGCCACCACCCAACTCACACTGCACCCGACCTCCTTGGCCTCTCCCATAGGTGGTGAGCCCATGGGAAGGGGGACCCACGTTGCCTCTTCGGGCTGTGCCCGGCCGAGCCCCATGGGTGCAGGCCCGGCCACCAGGCGCTTGCCATCGAGCCCCACCTCCAGGCCTGGCTCCAGAGTGGGGCCCCGGTGACCCGCGTCCGGGCAAGGGAAAACGCCGTCCAAAATTGTTTTTCTTTATAGGAGGTTTGTTTAACTGCTCTTTGTCTCATCCCTCACCCATAAAAGCCCCGGACAACAGAGCTCCTAGGATCATTGGGACACGCAAACCCCTCCACCACGAAGATGCAAATGACAAAAGAAACCAGCAGTTATCCATTTTGCTTGTTACCCTTTACACCTGTGTGTATTTATCGTGCACTATTTGGTTTAATTAAATACTTAGAAGGAAAGAGAAGAGAAAAAAAGTGAAGGATTGAGAATTACCCATCCGTTTTACACTTCAAAGTATTTGGATGATATCCTTAGAATGGAAAAAAAAAATCTAGGATATGAGAATGACTTGACATAGCAGAGTTAAAGCACTAACAAGCCATGAAATGTAATTATTGGCAAGGATTGTTTTCTAATAAAGCAACTGGGTTGGAAAAAAAACCCGCGGCCACTGCGGCCCTCCAGGAATGACTTTGCCCACCCCTGCTTTAAAGTAAACCACAGTGCAAAGAACTTTCAAACATTAATCTATACAAGTTATTTAGTGAGCAGAAAGTCAAAATTGTCATTTGTTACTGCACTAGTATTGTAAAGAATGATCTATAATACTTCATTTTATCTGCTTAATTATTACCTGGATTGCTGAATCAAGACAGATAGCTTCTGTGTTAAAAACAGTACTTGTGATCTATTGTACTCACTACTAAATACAGTGCCTTGCAAAAGTACTGTATTCCCTGTTTGCCCTGTTTTGTTACATTACAACCTGGAATTAAAATGGATTTTTGGGGGCTTGGTACAATTTGATTTATACAATATGTCTACCACTTTGAAGTTGCAAAATATTTCTTTATTGTGACACAGACAATAATTAAGACAAAAAACAGAAATCATGAGTGTGCATAGGTATTCAATCACCAAAGTCAATACTTTGTCAAGCAACAATTTGCTGCAATTCCAGCTGCAAGTATCTTTGGGCATGTCACTATTATCTTAGCACATCTAGCCACTGGGATTTTCACCCATTCCTCAGGGTAAAACTGCTCCAACTCTTTCAAGTCAGATGGGTTACGTTAGCATACAGCAGTCTTCAACTCATGCCACAGATTCTCAATTAGATTGAGGTCTGGGCTTTGACTAGGCCATACTAAGACATTTAAATGTTTCCTTTTAAACCACTCCAGTGTAGCTTTAGCACTATGTTTAGGGACATTGTCCTGCTGGAAGGTGTACCTTTGCCTCATTCTCAGATCCCTGGCAGACTGAAACAGGTTTTCCTCAAGAATTGTCCTGTATTTAGTGCCATCCATCATTCTTTCAACCCTGGTCTAGTTTTCCTGTCCCTGCCGATGAAAAACATCCACACAGCATGCTGCTGCAACCACCAAGCCTCACTGTGGCAAGTGCTGTCGTGGTGAAGGGAAGTGTTGGGTTTGCTCCACACAAGGTGTTTCCCATGAAAGACAAAAAGTTCAATTTTAGTCTCATCCGACCACAGAACCTTCTTCCATGTGTCTGGGGAGTCATGCCACATACGGTTGGGCAAACTCCACATGTGTTTTCTTATTTTTTTTAAGCAATGTCTTTCTTTCTGGCCACTGTTCCATTAAAGCCCTGCTCTGTGAAGTGTATGGCTTAAAGTGGTCCTATGGACAGATGCTCCCATCTCTGTTGTGGATCATTGCAACTCCTTCAGTGTTTTAATAGGTGTCTTTATTATATATTTTATTAATGTCCTCCATGCCCAGTTCAGTGTTAATTTTGACAATACATTTTGATTTAGTTTTAGTCTTAGTCTTCTGACTAAATTGCATTTTAGTTTTAATCACATTTAAAATGAAGAGTAGGAGTAGAAATGATTTAATCCAAAAGCTTTTGGTCAGATAATTACAGCTCTGGTCTGTCATCACAGTTTTTTGGCCTTCAACATGCCTGAGTTAGCTGCTATAAGATTTTACCAGAAAAGGCTGGACCAAGCAGCACACATTTCGCTTCAGTATCAAGTTATAAAGAATGAGATCATCATGGACAATCTGATTTATCTGACCATGTGCACATTTTAAATGTATTCTCTGATATTTTTTCTTTAGCAACTGCAAAATACTGCTTACAATAATATTAAAAATAAAAATTCAAACATTGGTATATATGTACTGTTGAATTAATGAATTCCAAAATAATTTGGGATACTTAAATTTAAACATACCCTCAAGAGCTGTTTTTGTATCAAATACTTTTAAAATCTGTTTTGTTAGAATGTCACTCAGTTAGGTTTGCAACATTTGCTATTGTAAGATTTGTATTTACAAAATTAGCTTGTTAAAAAAAACTCTCTAAAGAGTAACATTTAATGGATGAATAATTTTTTACATGATACATTTTTCCAATATTTCAGAACTCTTGTAAAAGAGCCTTTGCTGTACTGCTTTCAAAGCATCTGACATGAGTGATAAGACTTTGTTATTGCTTTGCCTTTGTGCAAATCCACAATTACAACAGTTACCTGTAGTCAGTCATAACTAAGAGATTATATTACAATCACTAATGTACCATCTAATATATGACATAAGTGCTTTTACTACATTCTTCACGTTTTAGGGGTTATGCTCATAAACATTAGTTTGCCCTCGAAAATCAAACAAATAACACAAACTTTGTGTCTTCATAATCGTATTCAGCAATAAAGCAGTGCTGTTTTGCTGTACTGTACATGTACATATTGTATTAAGAGAGGCACTTCAGGGACTGAAATAGTAAATACATTTTATGTTAGTATTAATAAATGGAGCAGCTGCATTTCATCTGTGATGTAGACAAGCCAAATAGCCACTTCATATGAGACTTGCCTCGATGTTTAATTGCTAGGACTGTGCCTGTATGTGTATGTGGAGGTGTGCAAGGTGGGTTCATGCACAACCCAAAACTGTATCCACCAGTTACATAATGGATGGATGCATGGACAAAAAGCTGTAGATGTGCTTATCGCAAAGCTTCCATTCCTTTATTGGGACTGTGTAGGACATTGTATTAAAAGCAACTAAACGCCCGTCAGTTCATCTGCTGTAACAAATGTGTGAAACTACAAGCTGAACAGTTACAACTCACATCTGAGGCTGAGCGCATCTGATTGTGCTTTCAAAGCTGTGCAAATCTGTTTCTTAAGTAACTCGTAAGGGGATAAAACTGGCAATAACAAATCCTGTGTGTATCCTGTGTGCAAGTATTCACACTTGATGCTTTTGTATTAGCAGGGTGAACGAGAGCCAGAGCTAACGGTATTGGTGTTGGCCAGGTCGCCACCTACATATATATATATATATATATATATATATATATAACAACCCCAAATCAGAAAAACTTGGAACTGTATGGAAAATGCAAATAAGTTGGGACGGGGGCAAACAGGGCTAGTAATGAGGTAAAAAAAATCAAATAACCATGTGATTTCAAAGATATGATATCAATAGGTGATTGTAATCATGATTTGGTACAAAAATAGTTTCCACGAAGAGCTGAGTCGTTGAGGAGGAAAGATGGTTAGATGATCTGCAGTTTGTCAACAGATAAGTGAGAAAATTATTTAAATGTTTAAAAACAAACTTCCTCAGAGACAGATTGGATGGAATTTGCATATTTCTCCCTGTACATTGCATAATATCATTAAATGAATCTGTAGAAATTTCAGTGCTTAAAGGGCAGGGGTGCAGACATAAGAAGAACACTGGTGATCACCAATCCCTCAGGTGGCACTACATCAAGAACTGTCACTCACCAATAGCTGATATAACCAAAAGGGATTACAAGGGATTACTTTGGCAAACCTTTACAAGCACTACAATGTGATTTGCTTTCACAAATGCCATTTAAAACTTTACTGTACAAAAAAAAAAAGCTTTATGTTACCCTTGTCCAGAAGCGGCATTGATTTCTCTGTGCTCTGAGGAATCTGAGATGGACCACCACACAGTGTATAGGTATAGTGGTCAGATGAATCAGTATTCCAGATCTTTTATGGAACAAAATGATGCTATGTGCTCCGGACTAGACAAAAAGGACCATCTGGACTGGCGTCATAAACAAGTCTAAAAGCCAGGGTCTGTCATGGTAAGTGGTTATGCCAGTGCCCTTAGCAAAGTTAATTTATACTTGTGTGATGGCAGCATTAATGCAGAGAAGTACTCTGAGATTTTAGAGCAGCATATGCCTGCAGCCATGTATGTGTGTACTGTGTATCTCTGTGTGTGTGTGTATGTATGTGTATATATATATACACGCACATTCAAGTCATTTTATTTTCATTCTACTTTAACAATTTGGACTATATTGTTCAGTCAATTACATAAAATCCAAATTGAAAAATAATTTGTCTAGATTGTAATGTGACAAAACAGGACAAATACAGTGGGGGATGAATACTTTTGCAAGGTAGCTATACACTGCAGATTATTGGGAATGTCATATGCAGTATGTACAGTTCAGTCTGTGGTTAGTCGAGGAGTTGTGTTAACACTACTGTAACTATACAAATGGACTTCTTTCTTGGGTATTTTTATAAAGTCTACTTCTTAAAATAGATAAAGAGTATATTATGTTTTCATTTTAGAACATAGAGTCATAGTTAATAATCCCACAATATAACTTGAATGTATATGTAAAATGCCTATGCTGTTGTCCTGTTTTTACAAAATAAACACAATTATTTGTGCAGCACTTTATAGTTCCAAGGTTTACATGATGGCCTGGACAGTATTTGTGTTTGCATGTTCTTCCTTGGGCGGCACGGTGGCGCAGTGGGTAGTGCTGCAGCCTCGCAGTTGGGAGATCTGGGGACCTGGGTTCGCTTCCCGGGTCCTCCCTGCGTGGAGTTTGCATGTTCTCCCTGTGTCTGCGTGGGTTTCCTCCGGGCGCTCCGGTTTCCTCCCACAGTCCAAAGACATGCAGGTTAGGTGGATTGGCGATTCTAAATTGGCCCTAGTGTGTGCTTGGTGTGTGGGTGTGTTTGTGTGTGTCTTGCGGTGGGTTGGCACCCTGCCCGGGATTGGTTCCTGCCTTGTGCCCTGTGTTGGCTGGGATTGGCTCCAGCAGACCCCCGTGACCCTGTGTTCGGATTCACTGAATAATCACTGAATAAAGCATAAATCAGTAATAACATTTTTACAAAAAAAAAAAAAACAGGATTCAGTTGGTTACATTCAGATAGTTAAGTGAGTTCTAAGTACAGTGTTTTATCAGTATTTGGATTTGTTTGTAAACATGTTTATTTCATCCTCATTTTTTGTGCATTTGTCAGTGCTAATTTCTAACAGATACCTACTTCTTTGTTTTAGGCATTTAAAAGGTACATTTATTCTTGCCAAGAAAATTCATGATATTCCCCTTGATTCATGACTATAAATATAATTGAGCAAGTTAGCTCAGGACAGACAGTCTTAATACAATGAGTGTTTTGGCAAGCTTCTTGTCATTTTTCTGATGACCATTAAGGGCCAGTTGATAATTAATACGTAAAATTAAAGCTGATTAATTATGTCTTTATAGGCAAGCATACAATGGAAATGACCCTCTGATACTAAAGTAAATGTTTCTCTTGTCTTAGCTATTAACTTTGAAAAATGTCTAAAACCTTAGCTGAAACAAGTTTTTCTGAAACCTTTTACCTTAAAATTTTTCAGGTGAAAGAAGGAGTGCAAGCTCTTATAAACAGACACCAGAAGATACCCGGAAACATCCTACGGGCACTTTTAGAACGATTCCACAGAAGACAAAAAGATGATTAAAAATAATATATATATATTTTTAAATGTGTTACATTTTTAATTGTATTTTTCTGACTTATTTACGGTCATTGTATTGTGCTCCTGCTTTGATTTTTTGAGTACATTTTTATGACAATATTTTGTAAAGTAAAATGTAGGAAACAATTTATAATTGACTTGGAAAAGGTACAGTATATTATTAACATTTCAATTAAGTGGGATACAAGGTATCTGATGACAAAGTGTGTCTGCTGAGGATTTCTCTTACACTGAACATCAAAGTGGTTCTCAAATGGTGTTAGTTATTCCCCCCATCCCTATGCTGACTTTTATTCAGAGGTTTTTCTCGTTTTTTTTTTTTTTTTTCTTAATACGATAAATGTTATACCTGAACAGAATATTTTAAAGTGTATTTTTGTTCCACTTAAACATTTTTGGAATCCTCACTTTACATTTTAAATTTATTTATTCTGCAAATTGCTCGCATTTGCAGGTTTTTTATACTGCAAATTCTAATTGCTGTGATCTTTTCTAAAGGAGATTTTAATTAGCTCATTGAGTACAGGTGATTTTAAGTGATTTGTATCATGTTTAAAGCTTCTGTATGATTATTTTGAGCAACCCTAGTACTCCTTTTCTCATTGCACCTATTTAAACCTAATGTTCGCGCATTGATCTTTACTCTGAGGTGCACTGAACCTAAGTCTTAAGTGGTGCTTTATTTCATTGACCTTTTAAGACACTGCATCATTAATTTGCATAAGTCTGTTAAACTTGTCCTAATTTTATTAAGTGATTTGGGACATGAACTAAAAATAGTAATGTTTGGGCTGTTGTGGCCTTTGCAAGTACTATTGCACTGCAGTACATCCCTGTGTCTTAGGAATGATGACATTGAAAATAATCTACAGCAAATGAAAAGGACGAATATAGTCGATCATTTCTGGAAGTTGAGTGTGTACACTGCCACACATAAGATTCCAGTAAGTGTTTAACTTTTTAACCATCAAAAAAGAGCAGTGTGCAAATATTTAAAATGTAGCAGAGGCTAAAGTGTTGGCCTGTAAACTGCAAGGCTTCAGGTTCAGTGCCCACCAGTGTCAGACTGTGACCCTGAGCAAGTTACATAAATTTGTTAGTACTACAAATATAAAAATGTTCTATAGTTCTATGCTCGTATTCATGCTAATGACGTGATGTAAATTTTTATTTTAGACATTCAGATAGCCTTGATGAAAACAAGCCATTCAGCCTGAAAATAATGCATTCACCTTTAAATATGTGATTCTAATTTGGTGTTGAACTATGCACATATTTTTATTTTATCTTTAGTTTTTTTGTCAGTATTTCATACTGAAGTGTTACTTTTGTGCAATATCATAAAACATGTGTTATTCTGTGTGACGCCATATGGATATATTTACATTTTGAACGTATATTAAGTGCTTAACTCAAAGTTACACAGTGGTGGATGTCAAAGTTTAAACGAATTTCTGAATGGAGAACTGGAGCCAAGTCTCAGTGTTGTAGGCTTGTATTGTCAACTTTATCAGCTTATTAAGCTTGCTTACTAGCCTGGATTGCTGTTATCTTGTGAGGGATCATACTTTTTATCTAGGTACAGTAAAGTTCAGAATCCAGTCTTTTTGTTCTGACGTCTGTAGTAAAGAAAACAAGTTTAGTGTATTAATACATCTTTGATAAACAGCGTTTGTTGTCAATTAAGTGTGTCACATTAAACAACTTTTCCGGCAGTTTTTTTTTTTTATTTTGCAAACTTTGTTTAACTGATCTTGAGTTGGAAACCGTCATGGTGTGCACCCATTCACCCTCAGTCTTTCTTCTGACAGAAAATCTGTCCAACCAGTCTGCGGCATGCCTTAAGACTTGATTTTTGTCTTACGTAATAGGAGTGGCCTCTGTGCATGCAAGAGTTGACAGCCAGTAAGCACTCACCTGGAAGTGCAATGCAAATAATGCAGCTATAAGGAATGTGTTTTGGACTTCATCAACAAGAATAGACTGGTCTGTCTAATGTTTCATGCTTTACGTTCCACAGCAGAGTGGAAAAATGATAAAAGGGGGTGACATTGTGGGTGAAATTGCTGTACCTGGAAGGCATTTGCGCAATGCTGGATTTGTCAGGTAGCATGTTGCTGGCTGTCAGAAAAAGGGAAAAATTTGCAATATTTTGGAAATGTGAGACTACCATGAAAGGTTGTCACCCAGTTGTGTAATTTTGTTATGTTCTGCAAAAGTTAGTTGTGTAATCTGACATCTTCAGGTAACGATCAGCAATCACAGTCATCAAGTGTGACATCCCCTGTGCCTAGAAGTTGTGTAATGTGCCACTGGCTTAACTTTTGCACACATGTCATTTTTTTTCTTCTGTGTGTGCGTTATTTAAAAAATGCTCATGACTTAGAACAATTTAATTTCATCAATGGAGCACACCCATTTAGTGGAAAGCACTATGACTATAAAGAGCCAAACACTTTTGTCACTAGGAGTATACTTTTAAGAAACATTCCCTTAATTTCTTCATTCCTCTTATTAGCTTTCTGAATCATATTATTGTCTATAGCCCATTTAACAACTGCTAGGGAGCGTTTCAAAATAACCCACTCTATGACCGTTTTACAGCAGAGATAGAGATAAAAAAAATATTAAAACTGGGTGGTATGAAACAACTCAAACTTTTGTGATAGTGACAGGTTCATGAAATTTCAAAACAAACTTGCCTTAGGTTCAAGCAACAAAAAATTGCGATGCCATTATAAAATGTCAGTAAAGTGTCAATTCTGTTTTGTCACTTTGACATATCACCATTGGCTCCAAGTGTTAAAGCTATGACAGAGGAGATGTCTGTGTATAAAATGCTCTCGTTTGTTGTTGAGCGAATCAAATGTATAATCACAGTACAGGCACACACAAAATTAGCCTGTACATGCATTAGCAAAATGTAATCAACAAATCATTTTGCAGGCAAAATCTTCGAGGTATCTGAAGCTGTAATAATGCTTTATTTGGACTTGATTACTCTTAACTGTAGTGGCTGACAGGAGCAGTGCTCCAGCACATCAGCTGGAGTGTCAAACTCAAGTCCTGGAGGGCTGCTGCGTTTCCTGACTTGCATCCCACAAATAATGCAAGTTGTTTCATTTTGTGTCCATTCTAAAAAGTATTTATTACCTCTATAGGATTAGCAGGTAATTCTATTCATTGGGTAATCTATTCAGGAATAATTGTTTTATAAGACTGAAACCCATGCATTAGGCTGTATTACAGCCTCATATTATTGTTATTATTATTATTATTTACATTTTATACTGAAGGATTCTTCAACAATTTAGCTCCATTGTGCTGAATGATTTTAGCATATGGAGTAAGGATGTAACTCACAGAAACTCTTTCTGCAGAATTTAAGCATAACAGAAAAGTTCACTACCAGATTTGATTAATATCCTGTGAGTAAATCTTTATCTTCTACTCGGTTTAGCACTAACTATTAAAAAAAAATCCTAATTAGAACTTTTAAAACAACTGTACCTGGTAGTTAACAATACAGCAGTGATTTGTAGCTATCTGTAGTTGTATCTAGTAGACAAAATGTCAAAAGACTAGTTCCTGATTGTGTTCGACTAGAATGCCACTTTTCCACTAACTTGAACCCTACTCTAGAGAGTCATAGGCCTAGTCCAGTGATAGACTCACTGTGTGACTCAAGGAAGACACTTAACATAACAGTGTGCCACTGTGGAGGCAAGCAAACAAATTCACTTGTCTCTTATTATTTGTAAGTTGCTTTGGATAAAAAACATGTAAAATGAAAAAGATCAGCTTTTAGACATAAGTAGCATATAGGGTCAGGAAGAATAATTTGAGAGATGGTTGCAATGAAAACGTGACGCCACTCTGGGCCTCCACAGAGGGAGTTGTGTAACAATGTTTTTGTAAGATGCATTTTATTAATTTAATTATTGTTTCTTAGATATATGTCCTTAACTAATGTGATACACAGGTTCAACATGCATTACAGATATTTTGTTTTCATACTTTTTTCTTTTATACAATTGGAGCACAAGTAGGTTAATTAACTTGCTCAGGGGCACACAGTTAGTAAGAGGTGACAGTTTAACTGATACCTTTACGTCTTGAAGTCAAATGCTTCATGTCACTACATCATATGTACCGGTACTATAAGAAAGTAAGAGCTCAGGGACTTCAGTTATAGCCTGTAGTTGAAACTCTTTACTTTTTTTCCTAAGCAGTGTGTAGTTTTAAACAGTTATTTGTAAATCTTACTGTTAATTACCATTGATTTATACTTTTTGATTCATTTATTTTTGTGCAGTCTCTGCCACCATCTTTTATATGGTAACAGAATAGACCAGAACATACTTCTGTTGAAAAACTGAACTAACCTCTTTTTAAATAATCGTGAGAGAAAAAAAGAAACATCATCCATTTGAATATGGTTATATTATGGCAGTGATTAGCCATAATATTGTGTTGTTTTTGGTAGCTATTTGCATTTTTTTTTTGTCGATTCTCTTCTTTTTACTCTTTCTCTCTTTAAAATATTTCTACAGGGTGATAAACAGATGAAAGGTCCATCATTAGTAAAAATGTAGTGCACACAACATCAGACGTGAGTAGTTGGTGATGTATGTGTCTGTAGAACAGACACTTTTAAATACATCTTTTTGTACTTGGGCTCAATTGCAATAGAAGTGGCACAACTGCAGTATGTATTAAAGTTTATGTGTTGTGTATATATACATATATATGTACACACACACACACACACACACAAAGTGAGAAAGAGGGTGTAATATTAAAAGATTGGATATTGCTATGCAATATTTTTGAAGTTATAAATGAGAGAATTATTTGTTCAGCTGAGCTGAGCAGTATAGGTTTTAAATTCTTTGTCATAATTTAGTCTTTAAGACATTTTATTGACAGCAGAGAGGTGTTTTCACATTGTACTCTTAAAAACCCTATGACAGTATTTTTGTCATAAAAAAGAGCATTAATATTGTATTGTTTTCTGTGCTATCAAGTAGTGTGTACAGAAATTCAGCTATTATAACAAAAAAGGCAAAACCTAATGTGAGACTTGTGTTTGGAGACATTGCTGGGTTTTGAATTAGTTTGTCTGTCATTAGGCACTTTGTAGACAGGAATAGACATGACAGTACAGTAGACAGGACTGTTTGCAATATTAGAGGTAAATTTAGTGTATAATAAACATTACCTCATATCTAGACAAATATAAAACGTGTAAGTTTTGACAATTTCAAAAATAGATCTTAAATTTATATATTGTACTAAATATCAGTATATATGTTTAACCAAAGTTTTCATGAGCTATTGTATGCGTCTCAAGATGTTTTTGTAAGGCTGATTCCAAAGTTATTCTTAACGCATGGGTCAGGCTTGCCATAGTCTTTAACAAAATTAGCTACATACTGTAAATGCTTTCTAGTTTGATATTGCAAGCCTAAAGACAACTGTTGCTTATTTTTTTATTATATTTATTAATGCAGCATAGTAGCACAGTGGTTAGTGCTGCAGTATGACTGCCCAAGACACCCGAGTCCCACTCACATCCTGATCGTTCACTCTGTGCAGTATTTTGGATTCTCGTAGTGTCTGCACATTTCCTCCCACATTCCAAAAACATTCATGTTAGCTTAAATGATAGCTGCACGTGTGTGAAAGTACCTTGTGATGGACAGGTTCCACATCCAGAGTTGTTACTGCCTTGAACCCAGTACTTCTTGAAGAGTCCTGATTAAGTGGATTCTGGAAATAAATATATGGAAGAATATTTTTAAAAGTGTGTGCAGTCATTTAGATGAGCGGAATTCTAGAGTTGTGTTTAAAGCAGGTGTGCACTGTCTTTTTTTAAGAGGTTATTCGACAAGACATTGGTGCGGCTTAAGGTAATCACACAGGTGAAATGGCTAGCTTTCAGTAGCCCACTACCTTTACTGGCACATGTACAGTATAATAAACGCTCAACCTAACAGCCATTTAACTGCCGTTTACAGTTTAGGTTACACAGTTACTGGTGCAACCAGCTAGAGATCTATACATTTAAAAAACACTTCTTTTTATAGAATATATACTTCCTACTATATAAAAGTTTCCCAATCTGTGACAATAAAATATTTTTTTACTAGATAGCATTCCGTTTTATAGTCCAAACTTATTTCCTGTACAGGTATATATTTTACATATAGTGTGTTAGCCTCATAGCACTGGGGATGCAAGTTTAGTTCCTGTTTCAGCCTTGTTGTGTTACGTTCATCCCCGTGTCTGCTGTGGATTTCTTGTGGTATTTCGGTTTCAACTTGAGGGCCTTAGAGCAACTGACAACTGGGAATAACCCCTGTGAGGGTTTGACCATGACGTCCTGAGAAGCGGGCCTGATACAACCAGAAGTGGGATCTGTTACCTTGTGACTGTACAGTGGGAAAAATTTGTGAGTTCAGAAAATGAACAATGCACAGATGACCCTTTGCACAAATATTTTTTAAATTACCTAAACTGTATGCAGAGCTGGCTCTTGCATTTTTGCTGCCCTAGGTGAAGCTGTAAATGGTGTGATGGCTTGCACCACCACCATCTACTCAAAGCACCATGATGTTCCAACAATGATGGATGGATTAAAAGCCAGAAGTCTGTATGATCATCAGCATCAAGTGACTCCGTGAGAACCCTAACTACAAAGAGGACTATTTCATTTATGTTAGGTAGAATGCCCAGAGGGGACTGGGCGGTCTCGTCCTGGAACCCCTACAGATTTAATTTTTTTCTCCAGCTTTGTGGAGTGTTTTTTTTTTTTTGTTTTTTCGCTCCACCCTGGCCATCGGACCTTACTCCTTTTCTATGTTAACTAATGTTGTCTTATTTTAATTTCTTATTTTGTCTTTTATTTTTCTTCATTATGTAAAGCACTTTGAGCTACTTTTTGTATGAAAATGTGCTATATAAATAAATGTTGTTGTTGTGAGACCCCCCCCCCCCCCAACACAAGCAACTGCTACATTATTTGGTAGATTTTTCAAGTATTATCTATGTTAATACCAATATATAATAACCATACTTATAGTAATATAAAACAGGTATAATTTGCATAGCATTAAACATGGAATTAAAGAAATGTCAAGGCTGTGGAGAGTACACTGAACACTTCAGCAGTTAGGTGGAACTCCTATTTTTCTTCTTTAAGTATTGTCAGCATTCCTTCCCGGGATATACAAACTTCTTATAAAACTGCTTGTAATTCAATATTCTGTTTGTGTAAAATAAAAGAAGAAACGGAGAGAAAAATATACGTATGTGTGTATCCAAAATTTGCATCAACCCAATGTCGAAATAATGTCTAGTATATAAAATAAGAACAAACTTGCTAAAAGAATAGAGTACTAAAACAAAAGTAAAACTACAAACTTGCACTAGAAGGAAGTAAAGAAATGTGATGTTCCGCATAAAGTTAGCCACAGTAATGTGGTGCAATGTGTTCTAGGATTTGGAAGACCATCCATAAAGGGCTTGTGTAAGTTGTCAGACATTGACATCAAACATCGCTAGCATGCTAAAATAATGTAAACAATACAGTATAATCAGGTTAATGGGAGTTGGACAACTCTATTGAGTCTGAGAGTTCATTGGTCAAGGTTGGTATCATTTTATAAAAGCCCTGCACCCAAATTACACTGCCGAAAGTGATCGCCACGTTCGCTGTTCGCATGACATGCTGTTTGTATGGCTGATTAGTTAAGGGTTTCACACTTTATTTATTTCATCTGTTGACAAAATCCCAAGTATCCTCCAAAGTGATCTTTTACTTTCTCAGATTTAAATGTCCTCAGGTGCTCAGTCTTAAGTATGTGCTATGGCTGCTTATTCTGTGCCACATACTCACCAAGCAGACATCATAATTTTAGTACTGCCAGGAACTCTTGTGAAGTTTTATAATACTTTTTCATATTTAAATTAAAATGTGCATTTTCACTGGCACCTTTCAATCAATTATTTAACACCACATAGCTCTAGCTTGGTCATTGGCAGTAATGCTGGGTTGTCCACTTCTGTTGATTTCTTTGTTAAAAAACAATCTCACATTTCCCACGGTGCATGTATGTTGTATTAAATGGATCTGAATTGTATGGGTAACATTTGTAAAGATGTCTTCATATAAAAGGTTTACTTTCCTGAAAGGAAGAAAGAAAATGGTATATTTATAGGAAGGAAAGCAGTAGAATTGTTCAAATTCTGCTAGCTGAGTTGCCGTCCATATGTGAAGAACAACAGTCCTTAGAGAGACATGGAATAATATGTAACTTAATTTTGGTTGCTAATTTTTATATAATTGATAAACCAAAAAAATCAACCAACGGCTTCATGATAAATTGTGAATGGATAGAGAGCTTTCCAGTTGTCTAGATAGAAAGGCAGGATGTTACATCAAGAAATTAACGCATTCACTGAAACCAACGACATTTTTTTTTTAAATCATGCATGTGAGTATGCAAAATCTTAACATTACATCAGAATGCTTCTGCAAGCCTACTGCAGCAGTTGCGCAGTTATAGCAGCTTAGTAGTTAGTGTCACTTTTGATAACCGTTATTTGAAAATCGTCTCGCTGCCACTGCTAGCACTTTGTGAGCTGATCCCTCTCCTTGTGTGTGCTGTTGAACCTTTGTGACAAATGCAGTACACCGGAGTAAGGTGTCTAGTACTGATGTTTTACATATTATGATATCCTGGGTTTCAAAGCAGTCAGCACTATCGCTGCAATGTTTTGTGGTCTGTAGTTATGATGTATACATTGTCGTGAGTAAAAAAAATATATATATATAAATAAATATCTGCGTAACTGTTATAAGTGCTGTAATTATTAAATAGTTCAATTGTCACACTGCTTACAGGATAGCAGATATGTGATTGCAAAATGGAACTTTTGCATTAAAAAATCTTGTTAATATTGGTAAATAATAGTCAAGGAGAGCTGGAAAATTAGTCTTATTGAAGAAAAACTATACATCCTCTTAGGTTTATAAAGAAATATTTACATTTATGCAACAAAAAATCGTCAATCATGTTTTTTTTTCTAATTCTAAGTAACAAAGATGGTTTTAAAACTGTGATTAGCATCACTTCTGACTCCATGGCAGTACTGTCAACTGTACTGGTTGATTGGTTGAACACTTTGAGCATTGAAATTCTCCTTTTGGCTGTGCAATTGTTTTAATTAAACATGACTTTTTTTAAAGCATTTCTTGTTATTTTTCCTTTCGTTTATTATGTTTACTGGAATTTTTTCCTGAGTAATCAGCAGACATGCTTACCTTGGATCAGCGTCTCCTGTTGTCTTCACTCAACCAAAGCTCGAATTTGTGTGGGGACTGTGAGGTGTCCATTGCAAGGACTTGCCATGCAGTATGACTCTCTTGTAAATCTAACCACAAGGATATGCTGCAGCTACACACTTCACAGAATGGCCTAAGGAGGGAAGGAGGGTATGGATCTATCTATCTATCTATCTATCTATCTATCTATCTATCTATCTATCTATCTATCTATCTATCTATCTATCTATCTATCTATCTATCTATCTATCTATCTATCTATCCTTCAAGCTGACTCGTGTCTTTTAATGACTATCACAGGTGCCTTCACACTTGTAATCACTCATTCACACAGTAGTAAATGGAGAAGAAAATACACTCAACTGTTCTGTGTCACACTAATCTTGGGAAAGAGATTGAAAACCAGAGAGTTGACTAAGGAGGAAAGACAGCTGGGAACGGCCAAGATTAAAGCAACAAGACCATCTCCAATGAGCTTAGTGTCCCTGGGATCACTGTTGCCAATATTACAAAGACGTTTCCTTGGATGTAGCCACATGGTAAAAAATTGACCTAAGATTGAAGAAAAAGATTGTTCAAATGGTGGACAAAGAACAGGAAAAACTTCAAAACAGGTCTAGGTTGACATTCAAGCTCCAGGTGCAACAGTTTCAAGTCACACCATCCCTCCCTGTCTGGATGAAAATGGGCTCCATGGTAGATAACATAGACCCAACTGCTCAGGGAGAGCGAATTTTACCACAGTGCATTTTGACAAGCCACAATCCTAAAAGAATGGATGGCCTTTGGACACGTGAATCAAAACAAAAACTTGATGATGAATCACACCAACTCTGTGTTTATGATTAAAAAAAAAAAAACTTAATAGCTTTTAAAGGAAAGAACACTATCCCTACAATGAAACATGGAGGAGGTTTCTTTGCTGCCTCTTTGACTATCAGAAGACTATTAGGGCATTCTAGGGTAAAACATACTGCCCAGTTTCAGAAAGATGTGTCATACCTCAAAAAGCACCTAAGAATGGAGGAAAAGAAAACATTGGACTGTTCTGAAGTGGCCTACTGCGAGCCCTGATCTGAATCCCATTCAACATCTGTGAAGATACTCCAAAGTCAAAGCTGTGAGAAGGCGCCCATCAGACCTGAGAGAACTGAAGAATAGTGGGCCAGACAAGCAGAAGTGGAGAAATCTCATTTAAAGCTACAGAAAGTGCTTGATGGCAGTTATTGTCTCCAAAGGCTGTGCCGCATAATGTTGGGTTAAGGGCATCAATATTTTTGTCTGTGGCATTTGTATTTCTTTCATTATTAAAAATAATTTACTTGCTCATAAATCAAAAACAAAACTTCTGCTCAATTAACCTCCTTGGTGCTCATCCTGAGAGTCTCTTAGGCTTGGAATTTTATGTGCAATGGTTAACCCCGAGTGTCTGTTGAGTTAAGCTTTTATGATCCAATGTTGAATGTTAAGCCTTAATAATGCTCTGGACAGTATTCTGATGTCCTCCAGTGGATGTAACAGCATCATGCTGCATTCGCCCCCTATGATAATTAATCAGTACTCGTGAGTGGGCCAAGTTCTTTAACCAAATCATAATAATGTGTAAACGGAAAGTTGTAAAGCCAGTTTTAAAACAAACTGAAACTGAGCCATTAGCTGAATCAAGCAGTAATACTGACAGTGTCAAATGGCTATCATCTGTTGACACAGATAGTGAAACTGATGTATAAGGCACAGTACAATTACAACCAACTATAACTGTATTGTTACTGTATTGTACGTGTATGATGAATGAGAGTCTCCAGACATGCATTTAAATGAATCGATTTTTATTTATTTGGAATATGGGAAATACAGGGGTGGCGTCCCCTCTGATCACATCACAAATATATAATTTAATAATTCACACATTAGTTTACATATATGCAGTATATACATATGTGTGTGTATAAATATATAATTTATATATTTAATTCATTATCTATATATATACTTACCGACCACTTTATTAGGTACACCTTGCTAGTATCGGGTTGGACCCTCATTTTCTTCAGAACTGCCATAGTTCTTCATGGCATAGATTCAATAAGGTGCTGCAAACATTTGTCAGGGATTTCAGCCCATATTGACATGATAGCATCATGCGGTTGTTGAATTGTCAGCTGTAAATCTCACGTTCCACCACATCCTAAAGGTGCTCTATCAAATTGAGATCTGGTGACTGTGGAAGCCATTTGAGTACCATTACAACCACCACCATCATCTTGAACTACTGATACAAGGCAGGTGGGATCCACGCTTTAATGGTGTTGACATTAAATTCTGACCCTACCATCCAAATGTTTCAGCAGAAATTAAGACTCATCAGACCAGGCAATGTTTTTCCAGTCTTCTGTTGTCCAATTTTGGTGAGCCCATGCGAATTGTAGCCTCAGTGGCCTGTTGTAGCTAACATGAGTGGCAGCTGGTGTGGTCACCTGCTACTGTAGCCCACTTGCTTCAAGATTCTACATTCTGTGTATTCAGAGATTCTCTTCTGCATCTTCTTCTTTTACTTTGGGCTGCTCCCGTAAGGGGTCGCCACAGTGGATCATCTTTCATACCTTTCTGTCCTCTGCATCTTGTTCTGTTACACCCATCACCTGCATGTCCTCTTTCACCATATCCATAAACCTTCTCTTAGGCCTTTCTCGTTTCCTTTTGCCTGGCAGCTCTATCCTTAGTATCCTTCTCCCAATATACTCAGCATCTCTCCTCTGCACATGTCCAAACCAACACAATCTCGCCTCTCTGACTTTGTCTCCCAACTGTCCAACTTCAACTGACCCTCTAATGTACTCATTTCTAATCCCATCTATCCATGTCACACCCAATGCAAATCTTAGCATCTTTAACTCAGAGATTCTCTTCTGCATACGTCAGTTTTATTGAGTTGTTATTCGAGTTACTGTTGCCTATCAGCTCAAGGCAGTCTGGCCATGCTCCTCTGACCTCTGGTATCAATATGGCATTTTTGACCAGAGAACTGCCACTCACTGCATATTTTCCCTTTTTTTGGACCATTCAATGTAAACCCTGGAGATGGTTGTGTGTGAAAATCCCAGTACATCAGCAGTTTGTAAAATACTCAAACCAACCCACCTGGCACCAACAACCATGCCATGTTCAAAATCACTTAAATCACCTTTCTCCCCCATTCTGGTGCTTGGTTTGAACTAAAGTAGGTCATCTTGACAATGTCTACATGCCTAAATGTATTGAGTTGCTGCAATGTGATTGGTTGATTAGATATTTGCATTAAGAAGCAGTTGAACAGGTGTACCTAATAAAGTGGGCGGTGAGTGTATATAATGTTATATTCATTATATTTTTAACATGATAATTTATATGACAGTGCCCGGTTTGTGTACACAAAGCATAATAACACATTTAAAATACATAATTAAAGTAAGATATTACAGAATCACAATCGAATTTGAATGATTTGTTCACGAATCAAATAATTGAGAATCGCTAGTGATCCTCGCGTCATAATGACTCGTTCACGAATGAAATGAGTTAATGCTCATGTGTCGGGAGTTTCTTGCGCGTATGCACTTTAAACATCCAGCAACAAAACGGAACACGATGCCAACGTCACGCACGCGCTTTAGCACCCGTCCCGCTGAATCGATTCATGATTCACTGAAAACAGTCGTTCAAAAAGAACGAATCGTTCACGAATCGCCGATCGCTAGCTAGAATCGAAATGAAATACAAACAGAGCAGCCTGTAAGCGAAATTCATCACGACTACTTTGCTTTTAGCTATGACAGGTGATCTATGGACAAGAATTAAAATGTAATACAGTACGCTTTTGTATTGTATTTTAAACTAACTAAAAATGTGTGCCATTGTGAAAATGCAGTCGATCATTTGGTTGATATGTGTTTAATCATGACTCGATAAAACCTTGCAAAAATTGAAATCTAATGTAAAATAACCATCAATTCTAAGCTGAATTCTCGCAATACAGTTCTTTCGTATTCTTGGCCCGCTGTCACGCATTCCTTCAAGAGCGCTAAGCGCTAACCTCTCGCCCGCGCGTGCACATTTGCTCGCGAGACTACGGCGGTGCGCGCCCAGGTTCCTATGAACTGCTCCTTCAAAAAAGGCGCTAAAGCGCGCTTTAAAGCTTTGCCGCCTTTCCCTTCTTGCCGCTTTTTTTAGCGCGAGCTAGCAAGCGAGGGAGCGACACTGAAAGAAGGTGACAGGGTGCAGAAAACAAAACACGTGGAGATCATTTTAAAAGAGTGACAACCCTCTCACGCCTGGACAAACTGGTGAGGAAGGCAGGCTCTATTGTTGGCATGGAGCTGGACAGTTTAACATCTGTGGCAGAGCGAAGGGCGCTCAGCAGGCTCCTATCAATTATGGAGAATCCACTGCATCCACTAAATAATGTCATCTCCAGACAGAAGAGCAGCTTCAGCGACAGACTGCTGTCACTGTCCTGCTCCACAGACAGATTGAGGAGATCGTTCCTCCCCCAAACTATGCGACTCTTTAATTCCACCAGGGGGGGTAAACGTTAATATTTAACATTATACATAGTTATTGTCTGTTTTTTTTTCACCTGTATTATTATCATTCTTTAATTTAATATTTATTGTATCAGTATGCTGCTGCTGAAGAATGTGAATTTCCCATTGGGATTAATAAAGTATCTATCTATCTATCTATCTATCTATCTATCTATCTATCTATCTATCTATCTACCTGAACGCTCTCCAACCACCTCCAAGGATGCACCGTCTGTCTGCCCCTGACGTCTTCCTACACGCCTTCATGAACAAGTACGTGCCATTTCATGGATTTTTATTTTAACTGCGGAAAACTAGCAGGGCTCATTTTAATTATATTCTGCTGGACACCAAAGGAGAAACCTTCACTTCCATTCAGAAAGCGGGTTAGGACACGTGTAAAACGAAACTGCTGTTAAGTGAGTTGCCTTTTTTCGCAAATAATGCTGGAGCTGTGACGTGCACACGCATTCTCCGATTGTCTGGTGACATTGAGAACAAGTTAAGCGCGTGCATGGCGTCGAGTGAGCTGGATTGGCACAATTTATAAGCATGCATGTAATCCTGAATATGCAGAGGGTTAAATTTAATCCTTCAAGTTTAGGGACACAATCGCAGCAGCACAGGGTGTATGTTATAATCCTGATCTACAATGGAGTAATAGTGAATATTCTTTTTTCTCTTTGTTAAAAGAAATAGTTTGATTTTGATTACAAGCGTGGGTTTTATATCTCTGTTAGAAGGAAAAACAACACAGAGGTGGTACACTGTTTGTAAAGCATTACATCCACCTTAAGAAAAGGACAAGCATTTGGTTATCTATCTGTGTGCCCATCTGGTTGCTATGTTTCTGTCATACCAAAAGATGGTGCATCACAAACATTTTTAGCAATAAAATGCATTGCATTTGTCATTCCAACAGATGGTGCCTCACAAACGTTAACGCTGCTTTTACAAATCCCATACCACAGAGACATATGCATTGCATGATGCAGTACAAACTTGATGCTGAGGTCTGCATTGTTTAGTTAGATTTCAGCCTGGTAGCAAAGCTAGTTTATAATAAATAACTATATCACATATTAAGTTTCTGTTTTTGTAAGTAATGAGTAATGTAATTATGTTCATTTTAAAAGCAATGTTTCCCAGTTCTAGTCTGTTGTGAACATTTTTTTTTATCTGGATATGTTGTTAATAAAAAGGAGCATCCCTTGAATGGCCAGTGCAAATAAAGTGATCTGCTTAATTTAATGTATAATTTTTCATCTTCATGTCATTTTGACATAACCAATCAAAGTGGTCAACGAATTAAAGAAAACTTGATTGTGCTGTTGACTAATGTTTCACTCTTTATTCAATTGTTTCTACTACACAAAATTGTTCAACAAACTAACCAGAATGATTTAATATGCCTAGGCAATTTCCACCATGGGCGGCACGGTGGCGCAGTGGGTAGCGCTGCTGTTGGGAGACCTGGGGACCTGGGTTCGCTTCCCGGGTCCTCCCTGCGTGGAGTTTGCATGTTCTCCCCGTGTCTGTGTGGGTTTCCTCCGGGTGCTCCGGTTTCCTCCCACAGTCCAAAGACATGCAGGTTAGTTGGATTGGCGATTCTAAATTGGCCCTAGTGTGTGCTTGGTGTGTGGCTGTGTTTGTATGTGTCCTGCGGTGGGTTGGCACCCTGCCCGGGATTGGTTCCTGCCTTGTGCCCTGTGTTGGCTGGGATTGGCTCCAGCAGACCCCCGTGACCCTGTGTTCGGATTCAGCGGGTTGGAAAATGGATGGATGAATGAATTTCCCCCATAGGACTGAATGTAAATACAATTAATCCGTTCCAGACCGTACAAACTGTATGTAAATATATATATTTTTTAAATTTTTAAGCACAAACATAGTTAATCATACCATAGAATGCACAGCATAATAGTAAACTAAATGTAAAAACATTGAATAACACTGAGAAAACCTTGAACAACAGAGAAAACTAACACTGCAATAGTTCGCACTATAGTGCTAGGAACTGCTCGCTAAAAACACTTTTTTTTTTAATGAGTTTTAAGCACAGGGGAACAAAATGAACATTTGAAAAAATCTGTAATTTAATAAGCCACCAAGAAAAGTAACATTGCTACAATGCAGGCTACGAACCGCGTATGTGTGTGCGTCTGTCTCTCTCTTGTGCTGCCTGTGTGTGTGCGTGGCTCGCTCTCTCTCTCTCTCTCCCTGTGTGTGTGCACGGCTCTATCTCTCTCTCGCTGCCTGTGTGTGTGTGCGCGGCTCTCTCTCGCGCTGCCTGTGTGTGTGCTGCCTGTGTGTGTGTGTTGCGCGCTCTTGCTCTCTCGCTCGCTGCACAGGAAATGCACAGGGAGAGACTGAACATTTACAAACCGAAAGGGAACCTGGCTTGTTCGTATACCGAGTGTCTGGTCGTGAACCGAGGCCAAAGTTTGGCGAACTTTTTGGTCGTAAACCGATTTGTACGTGTACCGAGACATTCGTGAACCAAGGTTCCACTGTATATGTCTAATGAGAAGCACTACTCCTCTTAGGAAATTTGATCTTTCAAAGCAAGGTAAGGCTCTGCAATTTGGGCACTTATTTAGTCCTTAAAATCCAGGGTTCAATAGGAAAAGGCAAAAAATCAAATGTTTAATGGGAAAAATGAACAACAGAAAAACATGTATTTAATAAAAAAAGGAAATTAAGAAAAACAAAACTAGTGTCCACTGGATAAAAGAAAGAGCTATAGGGTAATAGGAGAATGAGCACAGGTAAATCGAGAGGTGCTAGATTTAACCTGGTTTTGTTTTTAAGAATAAAGATGGTCTTGCATCAAGAAAGAAAGGAAAATGCATTCAGTGCTATGATACAGTGTTTACCCCTAAAATAATTTGTTTTATGATTTGTTTTTTTTATATTTTTCATTCTTTTTTTGGGCAGCGCAATTAAAGAGTTTGATTTACAAATAAAAATCCCCAGTTTGTAGCAGTCGTGGTGATGCTAAGATTTGTACCATCAGAGAGATGGTGACTTATTTATTTTAAGGTGGGCATTCCAGGTACACACCCAGCCTTGACCTGGCACACATACTTACACTCAGTTTCAATTAGTGGCCCAATAAATCAATAAATAACAGTGAAATATATTAATCAAGTGAAGGAAAAAGAACATGCAATATAACAAAAACATGAATGCAACAACCCTCCGCAGTTCCCCCGATGGCAATAACAAATCCAAAGACAATACAATAAACCATGTCCGAATTAGTCCAGTGTAGAAGGGACAGCTGACGATGGATGAGAGAGTTGAAAATCCTGTTCACTGTAACCAGTTTAAAGTTTGTCCTACTGGTTTCCTGAGGCTGTGAGGTAAATGGGAGGGCATTTCCTGATGAAGACTTATCCAATCCATACAAACTCACATGAACAGGCAGGCACAAGACAGACCATACATCCAGACAGGCCCAGTAATCCAAGATAACAACGGATAATCCAAATGGGTGAATAGTGTATGAACAGACAGACGGATGATTGCGATTCCTTGGCGTCTTGTAAGTTCCCTTTTTAAAGGGCCTGCTGGCTTTGCCTTTTTCCCAGCAGCCATTGCACCTTCTGAACTGTCTAATAGCATTATATTGCCGGGACCACTGGGATATGTAATACCTTTTTACGTAGCACTGCTACATTGTGATGACAATCATTTATGTGAAAAAGGGTATTAGGTTGTATTTACAAAGGGGTAAGAATAATTTTTTTTTTAAACTCTCACAATCTGAATTTTTCCTTTTTAGCAACTTTCTGAAATTTTTTTCAGTTTTGTTTCTTTTTACTTAGTATGATGTACACTCCTTTTAGATAAGCTAGAAAAATTCTTTCTTTAATATACTCTTAGTTTATAATTTGAGACAATATAATTTGCAAATTTTTAAAGCACAAAGGAAAGTTGTGTAGCATTAAAATAAAATGTAGTGCTTAACGAACAAAGAATATTAAGTGTATGGAAAGATATATATATGCTCCGAAAAAGAGAACTCAAGTGGGGAAAAAGAAAATCCGGAAACAATGTGAAAAGAAAAGGAATGTAAATCAAATTTCTGAGAAAGATGTAATAATCATTTAAAAGAAAATCTAGTTTTGGTATTTTGGTGTTAATACTTGCTGATCTTTTGGTTTTTTTTGGTTTTTTTTTTTTGCTTTTTGATTGTTTTAGAGAAAACCCACTTTTACACTGAAAGAAAATTTACATCAACTTTTTATGGAGTTTAGAACACTAACCACATCCAATACAAATATAAAAAATAAGCAACATAATGGCTGTCAAATGCTGTACTTCTTATTTGCCATTCTTTTGTTTTTCTGGTTAGCTAGATTGTGGTATACAAGACCATTTTGTTCCAGTATGACTCCATGTTCTAAAGAATAATCGCATGCATTCCTAAACCTGGGGGTTTCAAGAGTTGTCACAGCTTTCTCTGCGCCTACACTTGATGAGGACTGCTGTGCAAGAACAAAGCAGTTTGTACTGTTGTATTGTATTTCTTAGGTGGCAATGATAGATTGGCTATCTAGCTCTGTTTTGTGTGTTGTATTTACCCCATTTTTTGACACCATTGCATGCTCAACTTACCTGGAAGGATGTCTCTCTCCCTTTTCCAAGATTTCTTCCATTTTCTTCTCTACAAGGTTTTTTTTTGAGGGGGGAGTTTTTTCTTTTTTCCTCTTACAGAGTTAAGGCTGAGGAGCTGTCAAAAACAGGGCCCATTAAAGCCCATTGTGTCATTCCTTGTGTGATTTTGGTCTATACATTAAATAAATTGCTGTTGTTTACACAAAACTAATAACCAATCTAATCACCGTCTGAGCCAACAAATCATTTCCTTTGCTCAAGTGGAAGGGCTGAAAACAGTTCAATTTAAAATTTCAGACCAATTTTTTTTGATAAAATAGACATGTTAAAACGTTCTCAGCCAAAAAGTAAACCTTTTCATTCACAAATATTATAGGGAGCTGCCAATATTATTTGAAAAATTATGAACTATACACTTATTATTAAAGGAGAGTTTTAACTTTGTGTTTGGTTCAGTCCACTAATCCACACAAAAAGCTTATTTAATGTCAAAGTCAAAACAAGTCTCTGCAAAGAGTTCTAAATGAATGACAAATGTAAAACACAAAATAACTGATTGCAAAAGTATTCATTCTTTTTAAATGTGACACACCTAAATCTGCAGTGGTGCAATCAATTGGTTTTAGAAGGCACAGAATTATGGAGATAATCATCTATCTGTAATCAAGGGGTTTCAGTGCCACTTCTTGTATCTGGAAGCAACTATGTGGAAAGGGGATTGAAAAGCACAGGTTAGAAGATGGAAAGGCTGAATATCCAAGTCACTGAATATCCCATGGAGTCCATTTAAATCAGTCATTAAGAAATAGGAAGAGTATGGCACAGCAGGATAATCTGCTTAGGGCAGGATGTCCACAAAAACTGATTAATTGAGCAAGAGTTCTAGTCAGAAAGGTCAACAAGAGACCTACGAGAACTCTCAAGGAGTTACAAGGTACAGTAGCTCAGACTGGAGAGAGTGTACAGGGAACAACTGTTGCCTGGGTGCTTCATTAGTCAAAGTTCTTTGGGAGAGTGGCAAAGAGAATGTTACTGCTAAAAAAAGCATATATGAAGTCTCATCAGAAGACACATGGACTCTGAAGTCAGCTAGAAGAAGGTTTAATGGTCTGATGAGACAAAATTGAGAGTTTTGGTCTTCAGACTAAATGCTTTGTTTGGCATTTATCAAAAATACACTACACTTACCATGAAGCATGATGGCGGCAGCATCATGCTGTAAGGCTGCTTCTCTGCAGTAGGCCCTGAAAGACTGTGAGCATAAAGTTAATGCAACAAAATTCAGGAAAATCCTGAAGGAAGACCCACAGTCTACAAAAATGTGCACTTTGGGAGAAGATTTGTTTTTCCAGCAAGACAATGACCCTAAACATAAAGTGAAAGCTGAACAGGAATGGCTTCAAAACATCATCAGTGATGATCAGTGTCAAAAAAGCCAAAACCAAGTCCACTGTGATTCAGTGTTGTATAATAACAAAATGTGAATACTTTTCCTAGGTAGTGTAACCATTTATTAATTATATTCTTTTTTTTGTTCTATCTGTTCATCTAATCCTCTCATTTTCGTATATTTCACAGGGTTAGAGCTGAGATACTCCAGTTACTAAGGGTTTGTTCTGACGTTTGCTAGCTAATAATGGCAATATCCTGAGCATGGTTTGTTAAGTTTTGCAGGCTCCATGTCCTCAAATTGTAAAGAGCAGGTTCAGTATTGGATGAAGGGAAGAACAGGATGAGAACAGGATGTTCTAGTCCTAACTCCTGCTATTTCCTATAAATAACCAAACTCAAGCTTTCAAATAATGAAAACTTATTTGTCAAAGTACAAGAGGTTATAGTACATCTTTATTCAAAGTCTATATAATTTTATATGAGACAGTAAATATTGACACAAATTCATTAGAAGAGGCTGACCAAAAATGACCACAGTGTACTTTATTTAATGATTTTGGTAACTTTTGTGTTGCAGTAAAATTAAAAAAAAATTACAAAAATCCAAGATATACAAAATTTCAAGGTTTCTTTTTTAAGTTTAGTTTTACAATAAAAGTAGGGTTTAACCAATAAAATTATTTTTAAGGCACAACTTCAGACTTTCATCACAAAATGCAACTTACTCAACAGACCCAAAAATAACCATTATTTTAATAATACGTCACATATATCACACTAGTTTGATCTGTACTATATCATGAGCGGCTGCCTTTGCAGCATGGCAGCTACCTCTAGCCAATAAAGACACCCTTCACAATCAGGACTCGGAAAGAAGGAATGTTTTAAACATGGAGTTTTGCATACATTTATATACAGTTAAAATATTATTTTCAATAGCTATTATACTCTTCATTTCAAATTACATAGCAAGTACATTTGTACAAGATGGTCACAATTCCAGCACACGTTAACACCTCTTGTTCCTCTCCTAAGCTGGCATTTTACCATGCTTATACGTCTACACAAAGAGGAGCACAGAGCTTCTTCCTGCCAGTGGTTCTCTATGCTGAATCAGTTTCAAAAGACACACTGCTCTCATTTATGTGGTGCCCTTTATTTAAACACATGGAGGCTCTGCTTGTTTAGCTTGACCAGGGTCAGGAATGGCAGCTTTTGCTTGACCTCAGTTTTCGTATCATAGTAGCCCAACTGTCTGTGGTGATCCAAAAGTGATCTCTGCCTATTGTCATAACTGAAGGAAGCTTATATATACTGTATATCACTCACATTAAAAAAGAAAGAAAATGTAACAAATAACTGTACAGAGTGAGTAACTTCAATCTTCACGATCCCTCCTAATTTAGTTAGGCTGCATAATCACCCAATATCATCAAAGTATTGATACAGCATCCAGCTGGTCACGGAACTGCCTTGTGTGGTAAACAAGGTGTTCTGCATAGCATTGGTCATGCCAACTGAAATGCTTCAGCCAAATAACTGAGTGGTGCGAACCAGGAGAGAGGCTTTAGCACAAGTCGTGTTCAATTTGCTTGCTTGTTTCTATTTGTTAAGGCAACGGAAAACCGGTTCAAGCAGCTTATATTGTGCCAAAGACATAATTGCATGATTCTCTCTCAATCTCTAAGCAAGCCGTGATCCAATCATGAACAAAAAGGAAAGAGTGCAGTTCTATCTTTTGCTTGTTCCATTCCAGATGCACGTTAAGTTATATCATCAATGAACATAATTAGACCTGCACTAAAAAAATAAGTACATCTAAGACAACAATCCATTTTGTGTGTGGACCGGTCCAGTTTCATAATACTATATGTGAAAGAGTGGAGAAAATTCTGTATATACAAAGTGAGCTGAGGTAGTTAAATGTAATAAATGTTCTCTTTTTAAAAAAATATAACTGGCAGGTAAATAAAACAATATGATGCGTGTGGCCCTGTAGTCTGTTTGTAGTCTGTTTAAGTTATTCCAGGAGTCAGGGAGTTCAGTTCATATGATAATGGGGCTTTTGGTTTCCCCCAACCCGGATACTATTGCTCCTCTTTTTAGCCAGAGACACTTTCATGTGACCAGTGGCACAGGTCTATTCCTTTGGGAGCCATTGTAGAAATGGCAAGCTGCCAAACAGAAAGAATAAAGAATAAATAAAGAAAGTGGGCATTTTACATAAGGCCAAAATGCAGTTGTAAAGTCTCCTGTTTCCTATTAGTTTTATTATTAATTAAAGGTAACCTGTGTAAAACCTGGCTGCTGCTGTCGTTTATCTAAATGTTTCATAATGGAAACTGAAATCTTATTCATCTTACTGTAAATGGCCACACAATGACTGGAGGGCTGTTAAGCCATTAGGACCAAATCACAGGCAATGCGTCCAAGTGATAATGATCCAGGTAGGGGGAGAATAAAGATGTGGTGGCTTGAAGATTTGCATAAACCATAGTTAAGTTATATTCTGAATCACTAAAGAGTTCGGAAAGCAGTCCTAAGCCCCCTTCAATATTAACAGTAAGGCTCTGGTTGTAACCCAGTGCTTCCTTTAGAGATGTGCTTAGAAAAGCTGTCAGGCTGGGGTCATGCTACCTAACTCCTGGGGGTGGGATAGCTGAAGCATGTGACCAGGTGTGGCATCACTGTTTGTGTCCACTTGGTCAGTTTAAATGGAACTCTACTGGACCTTACAAAAGGCAGCACAGACATAAGGTAAGTTCACTATAATTTGTATGAGACCAAAAAAGGCAAAAAGGGAGGTCCTAAATAATGGATCAAGAGAAAAAAAAATAATTGCACAATGCAAAAGAAATAACAAACAAAAAATAGATAGCTAGTAACATAGCAATACAAAAGTGTACTTTGTGCCACTAAGCAAATAATTTTGATTCATTTTCTGAAACAGGAAGGCCAAAATTTTAAAAACCCTCCAAAACTAGAACACTAACATTGAGTCATTTATTTAAATTGAAGAATTAAGAAACAACCTATTATTTAAACAAACTGAAATGGATCAAATAATGTAAAAGTGAAAGATAAGAGAAAAAAGCATACAGGAAAACAAACAATTAATGGAAGGAGAATACAGTAACTGAATGAATAACCAAAACAATTACAAAACTTATAAAGGAAGGAAACTATTATGTAACCAGAAAATTAAAATAGTAAACTCAAGGAAAACTTTGAGCATATAAAAATAGATGATCCATTGTGGTGACCCCTAACGGAAACAGCCAAAAGAAGAAGAAGGAGGAAAACATTAAGCAAAAAGAAAATGAATAAAAATAAAGCCTGAGGTAAACTCCAAACATTTTAAACCAAATGACAGTGTAAAATATGTTTTACAAGAATCCTCTTGGTTAGAGTGAAACTATAGACAAATAAGAAATCCTCCAAGAAAAAAAAAATCTTAATCCAACCAAAGTTGATAAGCAAATCCCAAAAACCCAACATGAAGAATTGATTCTTAAGAAAAACTCTGGGAGAGAAAGCAAAAAAAACTAACTAATATGGCAGCAAAGGGGCAGACCGAAGTCTTTTATAAGCCTCTCAGGTAACTGCTGTCCCAATGACTGCAGCACCCGAGACTCCTACTCTGGAGGCACAACTGAGAGTAAAAAAATAAAACACAAAACAAATATAGATAGGCGCATGGTCCTAAAGCACTTCTAACAAAAATGACTCATTTGGATTATTTCACAAGTTTTATTTAGCAATAATGATTTGTTTGCTTTGCAATGTTTATTTCTTTGTTAGGAAAAAAAATATTTTTCATTGAGTTTTAGAGCTAAGGACCTGCAGTAAGATGAGTAACATTGTGAAATGTATGGAGGAATATTTCTGACAAAATTATTAAAAAAAATAAGCATATAAACATACTGTGAAATGTGACAATAAATAAATAATATCAAGAAAAAATTCATCATTAGGAGTCTGCATCTGAATTATCTGCTATGAATATGGCACTTGAAGGTTTTTAAGTGCACTCTACTGACGATTCACCAATCAAAACAAGGTACTCACTAGAACCTGCCCTCTCAACTTTGATGAGTGAAAGTGACCGTTTTCATTTCAGGGTTCATTTCATGCTGTGTTTGGTGTTACTGAAATAAATAAATGAACAAATAAATAAATAAAAAATAAGCAACAAAAATATATTTTGTGACACATTTAAGTATTTTCACATTTCATGTTGTTATTATTTATTTGTTGTCATATTTTACAGTACTTGTATTTATTTGCACATTTATTTATTTAATTTTGTCTGAAATATTCCTTCCCTGAAATGTAGATAAGAAATATGGTGTACACCCAATTCTTCAATCAGTATTCCCTGAAAAAAACGGTTTGGTGTAAAACTGAAAAATACTAATAATAACAATAATGCAATATTATTTTCTTTCTGGCACTAATATCATCTTTCGAAAAGTATATCTACTACTTGTAGCTAAAAACAGAAGAAAAACTGAGAGGAAATCTGCACCTAACCAGTGACCTTGCACATGAAATAAACCTTGGCATTATGGAAAGTTTCTTACACCTGCTGTTGTCTTCACGGATATATTTAACTGCCATTTCCACACAATAGAATGTTTTCAATTATTCTTTTGAACACAGAACAAAAAATAACTTTAATGTTCAAGCAGTGCCACTGTACATAGTTTTCAATATTTTTGCCATTCTTGTAGCATGGCAGGTTTCCTAAACGGGTATTAGCCTGCCAAGCTACACATGACTTGCTGAATGGTCAATGGCTCACTTTCACAGCGTTGTTTCCCTGTCCTACTGTCATGGGATACAGTCACATTTTGTCTACCCCTGCATTTGTTATGCTTATGTATAAGGAAAATCAAAGTTGACTTTGTCAAAAATTCCTTTAGTTTGAAGCTCATCGTTGCTCGATACTTTGAAATCAGTAGTGATGTGTAATGTAAAAAAAGCTAGTGTTTATTTAAGGCGGATATGAGTTCCTCAAAATATTCATTTAAAGGTAGAGTTTTAATGGATGAAATAAAATTAAGGAGAGAACAAGCATCATTTATTGTTCATCTTCCAAAATCTGAATTAGACAATCTGTGGGCCAACCTCAGGTTGACCTGCTGCACTCCTACAATGTGGTCTGATGTTGGGACTACTAAATGGTCAAGTGCTCTGGAAAAACTCACCATCTACAACTGGTCCACATTCTGAATTTGACTGTTGCTCTTGTTATGGAGAGTGCCGCTTTAGTCATTTGTCTGTAAATGTAAGACTGACTAGGGGCTCTCTGTCATTATAGCTCCATTCCCATTTTTAGTTACTCTCACACATTCTGTTAGCTTGAAGGCGTATTTCAAAATTACTAGCTTATGATTTCAAAGTTTAAAGTAGTTTTAAAAATTATATTTATATATATATATATATATATATATACACACACTATATATACTGTATGTATATACTGTATATTATATTGTCCATTCCATATACCATTTCATACAACTGCAACTTAGAAATCTGGAAAAGAATTTACAAAAATGTACAAAAATAATACAATAAAATGTGTGCGTACTACACATCAAATATTTTGTTAATTTCATTTGATTCACAAAGATCACACTCTTGTGTAACACTCCTCTGCTCCTGCCTTGCAAACAAACATACAGATAAAAACCGGAAGAAGCATTAAGTATAATCTGTAATTAATCATCAGCATAAAATTCACTTTTTTTGAATGAAACAATGACTTTGGTTTGCTTTATTTCATTGTACAGTACTCTGTGATTTGGAATTTAATAAACCAAACTCAAGCTCTTAGCGTCTTGTAGAGGTAAATGAATTAAAGTCTGCATGTTGAAAGGTGGTAAGAGCTGTTCTCTCCACAAGACTAGTTAGATGTCCTACACTATGGGTGCAAATGTCTTGTAGTAGTAAAGTAGCCTGAAGGCCAGCAGTTATATTGTAACCCAACACCATACTCTCTTGCTCGGCTTCACTCTTACCAGGATACTACTGGACTCTTTGCAAGTCTTACTTCTCTAGATTTATTTTTACAAATTCTATTAAAGTTTCTTTTGATTTGCAACATTTATCGAAGTTTCTGCAATGGGAATTTAAGTCAGAGGTAAAAATAAAATACAAAAGCAACAGAATTAAGGAAGGCTGTGAAATAAAGATTACTGGTATATTAGACACACATAATCAAGCTTAGGCTTAGTATTCTAATATTGAGTCAGCCTGCCATAGGTCAACTGGCTGAGGACATTTTTGTATTTTTTTTAAATGGTTCTGCCTTATCTATATATATATATATATATATATATATATATATATATATATATATATATATATATATACATACAGTCATGGCTGAAATTATCGGCACCCCTGGAATTTTCACAGAAAATGCACCATTTCTCCCAGAAAATTGTTGCAATTACAAATGTTTTGGTATACACATGTTTATTTCCTTTATGTGCATTGGAACAACACAAAAAGACAGAGAAAAAAAGCCAATCTGACATCATGTCACACAGAACTCCAAAAATGGGCTGGACAAAATTATTGGCACCTTTCAAAATTGTGGGTAAATCATTTTATTTCAAGCATATGATGCTCTTTCGAACTCACCTGTGGCAAGATACAGGTGCTGGCAATATAGCAGTCACACCTGAAGCCAGTTAAAAATGGAGAAAAGTTGACTCAACCTTTCTGTTGTGTGTTTGAGTGTGCCACACTAAGCTTGGAGAACAGAAAGAAGAGCAGAGAATTGTCTGAGGACTTGAGAACAACAAATTGTGGAAAAATATCAATAATCTCAAGGCTACAAGTCCATCTCCAGAGATCTTCATGTTCCTTTGTCCACTGTGCGCAACATAATCAAGACGTTCACAACACAAGGCACTGTAGCTAATCTCCCTGGACATGGACGGAAGAGAAAAATTGATAAAAGACTGCAATGAAGGATAGTCCAAATGGTGGATAAACAGCCCCAATCACTTCAAAACATATTCAAGCTGTTCTGCAGACTCAGGGTGCAACAGTGTCAGCTCGAACTATCCATCGACATCTGAACGAAATGAAACGCTATGGCAGGAGAGCCAGGAGGACCCCACTGCTGACACAGAAACATAAAATGCCAAAATGTACTTGAGGAAGCCAAAATCCTTCTGGGCGAATGTCTTGTGAACAGATGAACCAATGTAGAGTTTTTGGTAAAGCTCATCATTCTACTGTTTACAGAAAACAGAATGAGGCCTATGAAGAAAAGAACACAGTACCTACAGTCAAACATGGTGGAGGTTCTAAGATGTTTTGGGGATGTTTGTGCTGCCTCTGGCACTGGATGCCTTGACTGTGTGCAAGGCATCATGAAATCTGAAAGACTTACCAAAAGATATTTGGGGTGCAAAGTACGGCCCAGTGTCAGAAAGCTGGGTCTGCATCAGAGGTCATGGGTGGTTCAGCAGGACAATGACCCCAAACATAACTCTAAAAGCACCCAGAAATGGTTGAAGACAAAGCGCTGGAGAGTTCTGAAGTGGCCAGCAATGAGTCCGGATCTAAATCTGATTGAACACTTATGGAGAGATCTCAAAATTGCTGTTGGGAGAAGGTGCCTTCAAATCTGAGAGACCTTGAGCAGTTTGGCAAAAGAAGAGTGGTCGGAAATTCCAGTTGAGAGGTGTAACAAGCTTGTTGATGGTTATAGGAAGTGCTTGATTTCAAGTTATTTTTTCCAAAGCGCGTGCAACCAAATATTAAGTTGAGGGTGCGCAATAATTTTGTCCAGCCCGGTTTTTGAGTTTTGTGTGAAATGATGTCAGATTTGGCTTTTTCTCTCTGTTTTTATTGTGTTGTTCCAATACACATAAAGGAGAATAAATATGTGTATACCAAAACATTTGTAATTGCAACAATTTTCTGGAAGAAAATGGTTGCATTTTCTGGGAAAATTCCAGGGGGTGCCGATAATTTCGGCCATGACTGTATATATATAACACAGTGTGTCTTACTGGTAAAATTGGCAAGGCCAGGGTCAGCTGGTGTGTGAAGTTGCAGAGGTCATGTTCACTCCATCTATAAAGAGCAGGCCTGCACAGTAGAAGTCACTAGACGTGTTATTGGAATTGACAGACTTGTGATCTTTTGCCATTCAATTTGTTGAAATGTTGAAGCACATTTTCCGTACAAGTATGTAAACTTTTTGTGTTATTTTCTTCTATCGTTGACTATGTCCCAATGTGAATAATCAATATCAAGTAAATTAAAATGAGAAACAAATACCATACCACATCAGTGCTTTACTCTGCTGACATAAAGTAATATTTTCTTTGATTTAAGGGGCAGTCACTTGTATCTTTCATGCTACAAACTATGTACATTATTTTGCAAGATTGACTGAGACTGTCCTTGTTTAAATGAAGTTTTGCATGAACAGTATTGAGCATGGCTCACAGCACATTGCCATCTTTTTCAAACAGTTTTCTTTGTGTCTGGGTATCGGCCCCATCCCCTGTGTCCCTAGAATTAAGTTGGCAAAATAATGGAGGAATGAATAGACTACTACTTTTCTAAATTGTGCTTTACCTGTGTGATTGTGGTCAGCTATACTGAGATTGGACTACTTTTGTGTGCTGGAAAAAAACAAATCAGTTGAATATTACTTTTTCTAAGGGAATGCAAGAAAATTTTCTGCTCCAATTGCCAGATCATTTAGTGCCAGGCCTTCAAGAATTTGTTGTTTCTTTTTTTTCTTTCAGACTGCTGGAAGCGTACAGTAATTATAAAAGCTAATATAACTAGTTTTTTGCTCTTTCATTTAATAATCGATTGGCTGTAACAAAAAGGATAACAATATTCCAATCTTGTACTTTGGATATTCACACTAGAATGGCTGCAATATTACTAATTATTTAATATAAGTAGGACATCACCCTGTGTAATGGATAAGTATTGTGATTTAATGGCATAATTAAAAATATTAAATTTAATGGCATAAAAAAATTAATTAATGGTATATTAAAAAAAAAGTGCTGGCATTTCGTTATTTAAGGACAATAGCAATCAAATGAGCTATACTATGGATTTTCTTATATTCATGTTACTAGAGAATTTCTTTATTATATTAATAATGCAACATTTCCTTCATCACACATAATTCTTTCATGTCACTTGATATGATTCTGTGTTGTCTTAAACTGTTTGAATGAAGGAGCTTAAAATCCACTGCCATTCTTGGCATACACTACAATTGTGATCTGGGTACTGAAGTCTAAGCCAATGGGACTGGATGCAAAACAGGAGATCAAACTGTGGGCAGGGTGCCAGTCCATTGCTAAACTGACACAATGAACACATTCATGCTCATACTGGGTCAAGTTGGAATCACCAGGTTAATCTAACATGCATGTTTTTGGAGATGTGGAAGGAAATGTGTAAATATCTTAGTTAAAAATATTCATGGCTAAATTATAGGTAGGAAAGATAAATTGCGTATAAGTCATGTATCCTACATATCTTAGTTTACCATCTGTCTCAATGCATTGCGGAAGGACTACAGTATGTTTCACAGTGTGTAAATAGTGATGCACATACTTGCATGGACTATCTCATTTCTCTGATGTCACATGCTGATTGTCTCATTCAATTTTGTTTATGTTGCTCTCTTAGTAGAGTAGTTTGTGGGGTAATGACTACAGTACAGTGCTAAACTGGGCTAATCCATTTCCCTGTTTCTAATGTGCTTTATCCATTGTCTGACACTGCTACCATCCTTCCAAGTTTCTCTCTATGAACTTGGTGATGCAAGGCATGGATGTAGCTGCTTGGCTACGGAAACCCATTCCATGAAGCTCACTATGCACTGTTCTTGAGCTAATCTGCAGGCCACATGAAGTTTGGAGGTCTGTAGCTATTGACTCTGCAGAAAGTTGGCAACTTCTGCACACTGTGCGCCTCAGCATGCGCTGTCCCAGCTCTGTGATTTTACGTGGCCTACAAATTCGTGGCTGAGTTGTTGTTGTTCCCAATTGCTTTCACTTTGTTATAATACCACTAACAGTTGACCGTGGAATATTTAGTAATTTCACAAATGGACTTATTGCACAGGTGACATCCTATCATGGTGCCACACTTGAATTCACTGAGTTCCTGATAGCGACCCATTCTTTCACAATGTAATGGAAGTGATTGGAAAACCTGAATTCAATGATTTGGAGGAATGTCCCAATACTTTTGGCAATATAGTGTATGTGAATAGCAGCTGTTGGGATTTCCTGTGTCACGAGACGTTTGATTATCACACCTTGTCAGAATGACAGATTCTTGTCAGGTATTTTCTCAAAATGAGTGATGACCATGTAAATGAGGCAGGTGATGTATTTTTTTTTTACTTAGGCATTAAACTACGGATGGAACCACTGGTTACAATACTGTGCCCTTCACAATAATGCCAATATGGTTGTTAGTTTAGTGCAAACCCTTGTGCGTTAATTGTACAATTCTGTCTTGCAATGGATGAAGAACCTATTCCATCATGGGACATATGTTACACACACAAATACTCCCAAATTTGCTCATACAGAGTCAATTTAGAATCTCCAATTAACCTAACAAGTGTGCCTTTGGAGTGTGAAGGTGGAAGCCCACATAGACATCAGCAGAATGGGCACACCCCATACAGAGTGTGCCCAGTCCATGAACTGAGGTCTCTGGGGCAGTGATGCTATAGAACTTCCCACTGTGCCCCAATGCTGCTTTTACAAATACTTAAACATTAAGGTAATAGTTTTCTTCATGGTTGGGATATCAAATTGCAAAGGATTTATGTAGTTTATATGAAAACAGACACTGCCACGTAGAAATGTGCAAACTCCACAAAGACAGTGACTGGATTTGAATCCAGGACTCTGGTCTGTGCGGCAGAAACACTAACCACTGCACCAGATCACCTTGGGAAAAACCAAAATGGTGATAGGGAGGATGTGCAATCTCTGCCAGGAATCAAAGCCAGGGCACAGAGTTGTAAGCCATTTCTATACTCTGTCTTGAATTTTAAAAAACTCAAAAACACCCAAGTGCTTGTGACGCAGTCAAATTCATTTTTAAATTCTTCACAGCACCTGCTAGCTTGCTGCTAGAATTCCTAGGGAAAAAAAAATAAATGAACAAAAATCAGCTTGGACTGCGCTGTACATTGCATCCTTGTGTAAGATGTGCTCACAAAGGATTAGCGCGTGACCTTTGCTGAATCTGTTTACTCGGAGATCATAAAAACCAAGCAATTGTGTGTAAAGGAAACTCAAAAGTCTAAGCACACATCAATTATAGCTGAAATGCCATTGATAATGTCAATGAGAGGATGTGCTTTTTGTGCGATATGAAAAGGCGTATAACGCATCTGCTTCTGCCTCTCTAGCACCGCTTACGATGCAGCTTGGCGATACTGCTCGCATGCTTATCAGCTCAGGTTGGGCTTTTTCAGATTTTTCCCTTTGGTGTTTAAGCTTTTGTCCAAACTAGACTATTCCTGTATGGCTTGACTCGGCTTACATGTCTTTATATTGTCTGCCTCAGCATGAGCCTCTCAGTCCTCTCAATCATGTACTATAGATAGCTAGATGATGGCTGGGATAGAGGTTCTGCTCAGGGTCACATAGTGAGTCACTAGAAAGGACTGAAGACACCGCTTTAAACCTAACATTCCAACTCCTTACCCCTCCTAGGCTACAGGTAATGCATATGATAATCAAAGCTTACTTTACTTTTATCAGACTCCTAATCAAGTGCAGGGGTATGGAGGAGCCAAAGCCTATCCCAGCAGCAGTTGGTTCAATTTAGGAACCATCCCTGGATGGAGCACCAGTCCATCACAGGGCTAAGTTAATAATGGCAGACATGATCAACACCCATGCAGAACACAGGATGGCCAAGCCCTTGGCTTATGCGCACATCTATTTAAATTATACCAGTTCTGAATGGGGTGGCACACTGATTAGGTAACCTGCTTTTGGCTCCTGGGATCAGATCCCAGGCCAGACCTTGACTACATGGAGTTAGTATATTTTTGATATGTTCTATAAATAAGATTATAGAGATAGATAGATTATAGAATGATCATGGGTAGATAGATAGACATGCAAGGTACTATATACATAGTGAAACAAAGCAAAAACAACATATTCTGCAAATGTATTAAAAATAACAACAATCACATTCTGTAAGTATTCAGACTCTTTTCTCAATACTTCATTGAAACCTCTAATGGGAATTACAGCCTGGAGTCTTCTTAGGTTTGTTGCAACAAGCTTTGCACACCTGGATCTGGGAATTTCCTGTCATTCTTCTCTACAGATCCTCTCAGGCTGTGTTATATTTCATGGAGAACACCGATGAACGGCTATTTTCAGGTCTATCCAGAAATGTTCAATTGTGGTCAAATGTTAGAGAAGAAGGGCTGTTACTTTTCTCATCTTAACTGGCCTCAGAGTGGGTTTCTGAGTGAGTGGGCCCTGAATTGGGCTGGCATCCTGACCAGTGTTGCGCTCCACATTATGGAACAGTCTTGCTTCTCATAACTCTGTAACTGGATTAACTAGTTTTAGACAGTAGATGGTTGGTAGGCTGAAGAAAGTCAAACAAACTTTATTTTACTACACTCTGCGTCCAAAAGTGTGAGGACACTCTCCAAATTATTTTGTTCAGGTGTTTCAGCCACACCTATTGTTAACAGTTACATACAATCAAGCACACAGGCCATGCAGTCTCCGATTGGCAAACATTGGATCATACTGAAGAGCTCAATGACTTTAAACATGGTACTATCATTGAATTCTACCTTTGCCATAAGTCAGTACTTGAAATTTCTTGTACACTTTCAACTTTATGGAAACATTCTGGGGAATTTTCTTTTCTGTTACAACATGACTTTGCCTCTACAAAGATAAGAAGAACTCAAGTGACCTACACGGCGACCTGACCTCAAACCCTATTGAACACCTTTGGGATGAAATAGAATGGCAAATGTGAGTCAGGTCTTGCTGTCCAACATCAGTAACTGACCTCACAAGTACTTTTTAGCTTAATAGGCACAAATACCCACAGACACACTTCAAAATCTTGTGGAAAACCTTCCCAGAAGACTGAAGGCTGCTATAGCCACAGTTGGAGCCAACTCCATATTAATGGCAGCGGGATTTGGAGTGAGATATCCAACAAGCTGATATAGGTGTGATGGTCAAGGGTGACCACAAATGTTTGGTCATTCGTTTAGAAACGGAAGACATCAAGTAAGACTACATCAGAAGGTTCATTAGAACCATACTAAATACAAAAACAATCTTGAAAACTGCATGTTTTACTTTGACATCAGAACCCCAGATATACTTAAAGACTCAAAAAAAAGCAGAGCTGTCGTAGTAACAAGCTGAGTTAAAGTAAAACAAAGTGACAAGGCTGCTATCAGCTTACAACTGAGTGGGACACTGAGACATACATGCCACAGTCGACTCTTCTCTCACTGTGGCATTTGAAATCATTTTGACAATGTAAGTTGCACAAACTGGACTGATCAGTTATATTAGGCCTCCTGACAACCCATATACACCTCCTCTCTCACATGGACTCTCTGATATCAGGCACTTCATCTTGAATGTGAGCTCCTGAATCTCTGGATTTCCAGATATTTAATGTTATTTCCTGTGTCTGTTTGATCTGAGATGTTAAAGGAAAAATAGTTTGTGTGCTCAGGGATTGCAAAACCAATTAAAAGAGTGAGTTGTGGATATTAACAGAGAAAAGTGCAAATGCTTAGAGAGACTGTCCATCTTGCTTCTACAATCACTGTTTAATTTTGATATTGTCCAGGGATCTGCAGCTTCTCCACAACATTGCTCAGGATAAAGTGAATAAAGAAGATGGATGTATGGAAGATACAATAGATCACCGTTCAGTGGTTGGCTTTTATTTTTCAAAAGCCCGAACTGTTGGTATATCAGCTTGGCCACAAACAAAGAAGGTTGGGTATGGGTTGACCCCATGATATCCTCAACAGCAAATCTCTGTTCCTGTTAGATTTTACAACACTAAATACAATATATTTTTAAAAGACTAGAGTCACAATGGATTAATATGATCAACAAGGAGACAGCACATCATTAAAGTGCCGCATTCTGTCCATCTATTTTGAAAACTTGCATAATACAGTTCAGGGTTGTGAAGCATTCCTGGGCATAAGGGAGGAGCCAACTTGAGATGTCAATTGATCTAACTCATGCATCCTTCAGGTGAGTGTGGGAAACCCTGAATAGTGGCATAGACAAGGGACAGCATGAACACTCCATGCAGACTGACCAGGATGAAAGCCACTGCTCGCAGATATGAGGCAGTGCTGCTAACCATTGTGCCACTCTGATCAGACTCGCACAAATATACATGACCTGTACACATACAGACAAGATGGGACTAAATAATATGAATTTTCTGAATCTATTTTGTCCATTAGAGTAGTGTTTCTTAAACAACCCAAAGTGTGATTGGTCACTACATGATTGTGAATTCTGTGTTGAATGACATGCCACCCACTATTTTAGTGTACTATTTATTGGGACATCTTAATAATTCATTACATTTATATAGCGCTTTTCTCAGTACTCAAAGCGCTATCCACACAGGGAGGAACCAGGAAGCGAACCCACAATCTTCTTACTGCAAAGCAGCAGCACTACCACTGCACCACTGCCATTACAGACAGCTTTCGTTTCTGTGGCACAAAAATATAATAAATACTCCCAATCTCACATCTCATAACCAATTAATCAGTCTGAGAAGATAGATGGTAAAGATATGTATAAGGAAATGGGAAGAGGAGAGAATGACAAATAGGTTTGTGAGAGAAGGGACCACAGCACTAGATTAAAATGTTGAAAATGAACATAGCAAGTGTGAGACAAGATGTGACGATTTTCAGGCTGTTCTGAGGGGCAAAGGAATTGGATGGCAGAACATATATAGTACTACACTATGGTAGTGTTGTACAGTAAATGCTCATTCAGTGACCATTAACAGCTGCTCGGTGCCTTATTGTATATTCACTGTTATGGCATAAATTAAATCCAAATCTGTTAATGAGGTGCAAAGTAGATTTTGTATCAAACTTAACATATTTCATACAGGAAGAATTCCTTCTCATCACACTATTTTAACAAATTTGGATAAATGTTCATCAACTGGTTTTGTGAAGGACTTGTTTGTTAGACCACTGAAAACTGGTAAGAACATCAGGAACTTAAAAAGAGTGAGATAAGCAGTAGACATTCAGCACAATGGTTAGAAGTGGATTTAAGCATTTCAAACTGGATTGTTCAGTGAATTATTCAACAAAATTTATCAAATCATCTGCACAAAATACAAATAGTGCATACATTTTTTAGGAAAATTTCATTTTTTTCAAACTTGGTTAAATGAATTGTCCAAGCGGAAAACTAAGGTATGTAAAACACATTTAGAAAAATGTATTTTTTATGGTGAAGGTTATTTGAAAAACATTATTATAAAAAATGTTATTTAAGACAATGTAAAGAAGCTGCATTAATTAAATCATTTTTGAACTGCTTCATTCCTTAACATTATTCAAGTGGCTAGGTTTAGTGATCTTTCATAATATCTTTTTAAAAATCATGATATCCTCAAGAATTTCTTTCTCTCGGCTTTAATTAATCCTAAACTAAGCATTTCCACTGGCAGGGATATATCTCAGGAATCAATTCCTCTTTTGAATTACAATAATTAGGTTTCAGATCCAGGTGCTCCCTGTATGTGAGAGGGTTTCCCACTAGGTGCTCCCAATTTCCTCCCACATTCCAAAGACAAGCAAGTGAGGTGGATTGGCAGTGCTAAATTGGTTCGTATTGTGTGTGTATGTGTGTGTGTATGTTCACCCTTTGATGAACTAGTGCCCTGTTCAGGGGTTGTTCCTGCCTTGCAGCCTGTGCCGAGTGGGATAGGCACCAGCTTCACCACAACCCTGCTCAGAATGAAGTAGGTTTGGATGGATAGAGTACTGTTTAAACAATACATTTGTTTTCCATTTTTCTCTTTTAGCAATATTCATGTGAGAAATCTGCCCGACAGGAAACAACAGTATTTACTGTTTTTGTTATACTGTGTGGCCATTGTTAGCTGTGTAGCTCTGCTGTCATTAATATGAATCTTCTTTTTGGGTTCCAGTGTCATACCGGTTTTCTAATTTGGGTCTTCAGACTTAAATATATAAGAACCCCTGCATTAGAGGATTGTGGGGCAGTAAGTTCTATCCTAGCAGCTTGAGACAGAAGGCAAGAAGTGGCCCTGATGGGCTATCAGTTCTTCTCAGGACACACTTAACAGACATAGGGACAATATAGTGTGACACACATCATTGGGATCTGGAAGGAAATTCAAACATACACAAGGAAAACATAGAAATTGCACCAATATCGAATGGGCCTGGAATTGATCTATAGTCCTGGAGGCTATGAGATAGCAGCACTAACCACTGTGAAAGCGAGACTCATTAAAATTTAAAAAATTAGCAAAGGAAGCTTAATATAGACACACACTTCAATGAATGATTCTGTCATAAAATAATATTCTGTTAATGATATTTCATTAATTTAATGCACAGGCCGTATTAGTTCAAGTGAAGGCCCGCCTCAGTCTGACAAAACTGATGATGGCAATACCATTTAATATTAATTAATTTCTTGCTGTAAAGTGTGTTGGGGATTTATTCATATTAATGAGCACAGTTCCTCACAGATTAGATGAATAGGCCTAATAGGGAGAAGTGCACAACATTTTTAGAAATGACTTTGTTTTGGTTAAAATTGTTAAGCACTAACTGTAGATATTCCTTCATCCTGCTTGAAGCAGTAAAAGATATAATGCTCCTTTTCAAGACTTTAAAGCCATTTCTACTCTGGTTTAGATTTTGAGACCTGGAGTTGAGCAAAATCTCTGGAACTACAAGGTTTTTAATTATTAAATTGCCTTCTTAGAGATTTGTCAAAAAGCTCTTTAATAAGAAATAAATGAAATGAGCGAAGCACCGCATGACTGGCCGTTGGTGGACATTTCACAGGACTGGCATTTATGCACAGGACACCCATTTTATTAGTTACTAAAAAACAAAACACATTAAACAGACTAAATGATCATTACACTCTGATATAACAATATATGACCTTGGACTTTTCTTTGGCCTCACTGCTTTCCAATATGTCTATTGCCAGTCTTAAGTGGTAGGGGAAGAAGGGAGCATATCAAAATTTGAAAAACAATATTGTATACTATATAAATCTAATGATATACTGTGGTATTGTTATGCTTTGTTACCCTGAAATCTTGACATCAAAGTATGAATTAAATATAGAGATCAGTGATACATTTTTATGAAAGAGGATGTATTGACAAAAATGTGAAGGCTCAAACATGCATACAAAAAGCAAGTGTAAACGGGTGACTCATTTTCAAACTGCATATGGTTTAAGCTAAAAAAAAAAATTAGAAAACTACAACATTTCTGGAAAATGGGTGTTTGAGCGGGTAATGACACTCAGGCTGCTTTTGTTGCTTTTTTATAGTACAGTATGAACTCACCATTTTTTTTACTGTTTCAGTTGTTTGGATTATTTGCTATTTTTTTAATAACCGAATTAAAACAACCTTATTAGAGCCAATAATAATTTCAGACCCCCTTAATCACATTAGATATGAGCTACAGAAGTGTCCTGTTTTTAATAGTCAATTTGTGCACTTGTGGACTTGTGCAGATATTGTAATGTCCTTTAGGTTAAGACTTTATAGGATCATCGCCCCTCAATGTTCTTTAAAATAAATACATCTTGCACAATTATATTAAAGGCAGTTTACAACATTTTCTCATAATAATCTACTGAAAATAAATACACTATATCACATCTCTTAAGAGTCTTTAAAAGATTCTTGTCACATATTCTTTGTCATAAATGTAAAGGTTTACTGGCTCTCGAATAATGACCACATAAAAGAAAATTAGACCACTTGAACTCCAGTCAGGCACCGGGACATTTCTTGATTCAGTGTTTTGAAGACACTATGGCTTATGTTCAATTTGTACACATTTATTGTATTGTAAATATTCAACAATTCTTCTGATGCCCAAACACTATTGCAATTAATCTAACACGTTTAATGTACATGGTGCTCGGTATTTTTTGTACTTTCTAACATAATTATTCTGCTATTCATTTTAACTAATTCCTGACATTTTCCATCGTGGTAATAACCTCAACTATGAAGTTTGTTACTCTACAGCCTACTGCAGACTAATAGGATTATTAATTGTGGTTGCACATGTAACAATGAAAAACCTCTTCACATTGTGGATAATGGATTGAAGAGCTTGAGATGGTTTATGCAGACCATAACCACTGAGCCTGTGAAGCCATTTGTTAAACAGTGCAATGTTGTTTTGTTAATCAAGTTTTCAAAGGTATCTTCCAGGACTACAGATTTTTTAGAAAGCCAGCCATCACTGCCACATTACTTTTACTCTCAACCAGAGCAATCTCTGGTTATTTCTAGGAATGTTCATCTCTGAGTTTTATAGCGACCAAGTACAGAAGCTAGATAGTCAGTGCTTTAAAAAATAGAGGTCACTGGAAAACACCTCTTCAATATGAAATCAGTTTGGAAAGAACAACCTACAGACCAATGAGCACACAATATGCAGTACAGTTTGCTAAACAGTAAATTTCTCCATTATGAAAATATAATCTACAGTGTAAAAGCACTGATAATTGAACTTCAAAGTAATCTACACAATTTTTTTTTCACCATACATGATTAAAACAATCCATTGTGTCATTACATTACACCACAATCAGTACATACCCTCTTAAATATTTGGACTTTGAATGTTGTGTACCTGAATGGGTTAATCAAATCATTGAGTTTATTTTTCAATACACCATGAATCTGGCACACAAACTAGTACTTGCGTATTGGGTCCACCAGGAGTACTAATATCTACTTGTAAAAAATAATCTACTGCGATCATCCTGAAGAAAATGGAAACAAACTCAAAAGTGTCAAAGGTATCAGTAGGCAGGAGGCAACTGGAGTTGTGTTTTTGCAGCTTCCAAGAAGTTTACATCACAAGCAAGTTTATCCGTCTAGAGTGCAAGGGATAATGGACAGTGGACCTGAATTGCTAAGCAAGTTCATTCAAGGTTGGAAAAACAAAGCAGTGCCTTGAAATTAAACAACTTTATTAACTGTTTGGGTTTTTAAAAATTGTTTAAAGGTTAAAATTGTTCAGGGTGCTATTTTGATGCAATTTAGTCTAGTTTAATGTTTTTCCTCACTCCCCTGACTTGATAAAACAAGTCAAGTTTTCAAATATGTTAGTGCCCAATAGAAAAAAATTGACATGAAAAATTTATAAAACACAATTTCATGGTTTTGGTCATAATAATTTCTATCTCTGTGATAACTTTTGGCATCATACAAAAGGAAGTAGGCTTTAACCTATTCTCTGATTGCCATATTTAGTAAAGGAAAGGAAAAAACTAGCGAGTCCTCCAGCGGTACGTCAACTTAATCAAAAATGTTTCATTTCAAAGGGGCCTCTTTTCTGCAGTGAAACTTATTTTATCTACAAAAGTATAAAATTCACTATTGCTCCTTGCTGGTTTCTTACTACTGCCTGTGATGTGTTCAATAAAAACAAGTGTCTGAGACTTCATTACCAAAAACTATAACAGATTAATAGCTAAATCATACAACATTATTAGGGTTTAGAAAAATACTGATATTCAGCATTCTGAACACAGTAGCAACCTTTTCCCCCTAATGACCTTGCGTCTCACATGACACCCCGTTCACACTTGTATTTCAGAACAGTCGTGCAACTCATTTGCCATGTCAAGCTGAATGTGCTAACAGCAAAATGTTTAGAGAAGTGTTATGGCCAAACCACCTGAACGAGGCAGTGAACGGTTATGGGCCAATCCTTCAAAATGTGTCCACAATTCAAGAAGAATAAAAGAGACTGTCAGTGATTCATCACCCTAAAAAGAGATAGCCTCACTATGTAATCCTCCCCATCCTCTTGCTTTTAACATTTTATTAGTTATACCTAGAAAACACAGGCTTTATTTAAGATTGCAGAATTACTATGCCATGATGGCAAAGATTTTATAAAAAAGGTAGCATTATCTCCTCTGTTATTCTAAGATGCTTGATAAATCCAACTTTTTCTTTTCCTAACAGTTTGTAAGTCTACAATGATTGAGTAATAAATGTATGTCTGATTTTTGAGACTCCCTTAGCCATAGATCTTGGCATAATATTTCATTTCAACTGTGCATTGATTTTTTTTTTCTACCTGGTTGGAGGCATTTGGATTACATCTACTAATTGCCCTATTTGGAAAAACCAGAATAAAACAGACTTCTTCAAAAATGATCTGGCCTTTGTCATGTTGCTAGGTTGTTGACTAATCTTGCTTAACTGGAAATACATCTCATCGCCCTCCACTTCACAGTGGATAAGGGTTGTGTTTTTTGAAAATGATAAAACGGATTTACTCCACAGGGATCTGTCCATTTATTCTACAAAATACAGGAGCTTTTTTGTGTATAACACTTCATTTTCAAACCCCAGAACAATGAAGGTCTTAGAACCTTTCTTTGTACTTACTGTATTCCAATATAACATGAGACCATTCAGTACTGGTACAGCTTAGCTATTAGCTAAACAAACGAGCCTGATGGACTGAATGGCCTCTACTCATTTGTCAAGTTTCTTAAGTTCTCATGTTCTAATACAGTATATCTTTTTCTGGTCCTAAGTGGAAGGGGAAGAACTGAAAAGATCAAAAATTTAAAAAATAATATTGTATATGAATCTAATGATATACTGTTGTATTGTAATGTATTGGTACCCTAAAAACTCAGTAACAAAGTTTGAATGAAATGCAGAGACCTCTGATCATCTTTCGAAAACGCTCAAACAATCATACGGAAAACAAGTGTGAACGGATGACCCACGACCGTTTTATTTCTAATGTTCAAACACAGACAATTTTTAATCAACGAGTGCTAGAAACCAAACACAACAATATAAAGGAGGCCTTACAAAATTTGCAGATATGCATTACATTGCTTGTCATGCTAAGTCACTGGATAAACACAGATGAAGTCCTGCCAGCACCCTTATAAAATCGTAAACATTTCTAGTTGGATATACGTATCTACTGTATTTTACTAATTAAAAAGGGCCAAAAGCAAAGCACAGTAGCACTGACATTTCTGTGTTTTGATTTGGTGACTAAAGTATACACTGTGTCTGCTATCCAACCCCTTCAAGTTGAGCAAGTATTCAAATTATTTGAGGAGGGCCGTTGGTCACATTTCTCGCCTCTCTTTAAACTTTATAAAATGGCTCTTTGCCCTACTTTGCCTCCCAGACTTAACATAATTAGCTCTTAAACACAGGGTCTGCTGTGTTGTGACTCTTCTTGCTGACATGTTGTGCTTGCAATCTTCCATTTTGTGTAGGTGTTGTTTGTTTTTTTGCATCTTGCTTAGAGATAACAGATGTGAATTCAAAACTCAACCTGAAGGATCGCCTGTTGTCCGTTTGCAGAATTCATTCCTAAATATAAAGATGCAGCATTCGTTACAAAAATGCTATTAAGTACAAACAGGACCCAAATGTGATATTTTTGAGAAATGACTCTGAGTTGCTCACCGTCCTACTGAATTATTCAATCCTGTTCTTCCAAGAATATGATCCACTCTGGAGGGGAAGGTGGCTGCATTTAGCAGTAATCGTCGCAGGCAGTTGCACTATGGCAAGTGGTTTCAGCCCTATAATGTTAACGTTGTTGAGCAGAGCAACACAACAATTGTGTGTGCTCTGAATATGCATAATTTATATAGGATTAGCAGTTAAGTTAAAAAAAAAAATCCAAAATAAACAATTCTTGTTCCCCTCCTGAAATGTTTACTGATACAGTATCAGTGTGAAACTTAAAACAAATGGCCAAATAATTCCACTGAAAAGGAATGATGCATCTTTAACTGATCCATGGGCAATATTTCTGTGATCCCAGAAAGCCAAATTTGATGACTTTACTCCCAATAAATGCTGCAACACTGACAAATGAGGTTGTGTATCCAAGCTGCCAAAGTGTTCTTCCATTTCATCCCTCTCCTCCTGTAGATGAAACATCGGAACGTATCTGAGCCTGTTGAAAGAGGTGTTTTTTTTTTTTGAGCAGCATCTCTTCAGGATTTCTAACATGGCCCCCGAAATTCAAGTAAAAGGTATATTCCAACATGCACACTTCAGTGTCCTGATTGCTCTCACCGCTGGCACCCTTTGATAATGCAAAGTCTAGAAAGGTCCTTCAGTTACAGAACATTTGGCACTAGAAGGGCTTGGCCATTAGCGTATTTAGTCACACACATAGGCCAGCATTATGAGGCTTGAAGGAGAAGTAGCTAGCTTGTGGTCAGCATGAATCTTTAGCAAATCTGAATTTGGTCCCCCACTAGTTTCACAATGAAACCTACTGTTTTCTCGTGGCTGTTTCTGTATATTTGAAATGAGTAATTTTTAATATTGTTTTTTGAGGATATTTAATAACGTTGTGCAGACCTCACCTATAGCCTGCATTATGTAGACAAAGAACAAGTTCAATGCAGTGTTCAAAATGACCTAGCAAGCCTGGTAACTGGGCACCACATGAATCTGGGAGGCAAAATCATTAGAATAAATTGTGTTTAACCCTTAAAGAAAGATGGCCTCATCTTTTTAACTGTGAGCTTGGCGATCACCAGGGACTTGGCCAATTTGTCTTTGTGAGGACAGACTGAAAACTTTGTTCACATTTTCATGAATATCAGATGTTCCTTTAAAACCAATAAGACTTTTACTGAATATTTGTCCCTGCCAGGCCATCACTCTTCCACTTCAAAAAGAACCAAACTGAGCAAAGTTTCCAAAATAAAATTTCCAAAATGGATGCTACTGTATGTGGTGCCACAACTTGGGTCCATGACAATCAACATCACGGATTGCCTCGCTGAAAGTAGAGATCTACTGTGATTCTTATTGCCACCGTCCTGCTGCCCCCTCTTTAGATGCCCTGTTAGTTTTCAATTTGTCCCTGGAGCTACAGTGTTGTCTCATACTCCAGGCGCTCTTGCACAAGAGCATCGTCTTTATACTGTAATCGTGGAGGTGCAGGCGAACATTCAAAGGCCAAGATGGCCTTACGTATACTTCTGTCCAACACATGCCTCTCCCATGCTGGATATCTGTTCCTGAACAGGTCTATTTTAATAACTGTTTCCTCTATCCGTGGTGTGCGAGAGGAAGGGGTTGAGGGAGCGGTGGGCCTCACCTGAAAGACAGGAACACAGCCGTCTCTCTCAGTGTATTTAGGGTCCCTCTCGGCCATCACCGGTGCCCCCCGATTTTGCGAAACAGCCCTCAGTGCATTAGCTGCAGCTTCCGGGGGTAAGGTAAAGGTGGTGGATGGGTCCTCGAGTGTACAGCTTGGTGACTGCCCAAACTTGGGTCCATTGGGATGAAAAAAGGCATAGTACATAAGCATGAAAACTATTCCAGTCAGGAAACTGCTAAAGATGACACAGAGTGCAGGGATGGCAAATGAATCTGTGCTATGGGGAACCCGGTACAAGTACCAGAGGGCGCTTAAAGCAGTATTTTCCAAAAGTATCACAAAGTAGTAGATGAATAACCGGCAACGGGTCCTTCCCTCCTTGACATTAAACCAACTAAAAATATAGATGATCCCCACGACCATATCGAAAACAATCTCCTCCCATTTTGTGATGCAGAATTCAGTCTCGCAGTGGACAATCCAGAAGGTCATGATGCACCAGTGCAGAACGATGAAGATGCCAAAATAGAGCTGAAATACTGAGGCAAAGAGTGCAAATGTGATGACGCGAGCAGCGATTGTGAAGAAGTGCCAGCAGAACTGAATGATGACTGCCAGGTAGCTAATGGGTTTTTTGTCATCTCTGGAGTCACGAAGAGCCTTCTGGTAGGATGCCAAAGCCCAAGCCAAAGAAACCAAAGAGGCAGCAGCTGTGAATCCTGAGGAAGAGAATAAAAGAGACACAACACAAGGGTTAAAAAGTGTGGCCCGTTTAATGAAAGCAAAAATCAGATAAAAAGAGAGAACCAACAGAGGACATGATAATGAAATTAAACAAGTTAACTGTAAGTTAATTTTTAGCTGCTACACCCTTCAAAAAACAAAATTAAAGTGAGACATTTTTAATATATGCTAGGCTGAACTTCCCCACCCTGGCTAGATAACAAAAGAAAAACAAAAACATAATCTTGAATTCTACTTCAGGTAATTTAATTTTAATATTTTTCAGGTATTCACTCCATTTGCCTTACAGGATAAGCCATTTTTTGAGGATGATTGTCTGAGGAGGCAGCTAACTGTTTCCGAGATTTCTCTTTCTCTTTATGTTAGCCCTACCTTTTTGTTCTGGATCAAGATGAAATATAAGCATGTAAGGAGTGGTGTTTTGTATGTGGGAGTGAGACACAGCAAAGACCAAAAATAGGCAGGTTCATAAGCAGATTATTCTGTAGAAACACGACCAATGACAATTTTGTTACCTTTCACCAACCTGAATAATATTATCTTCTTTTTTCTAGTATAGTGCTTATGGTCTTCACCAGCCACTTCTTCATGGGTCTAGACTTGAGCACATGTCACAAAAGATTAGGGTGAACAGATTGCTCCTGGAGCAATCGTGAGGCATAGTGCTTGGCTTATAGTGATATGTGTGAAACAGGCAAGTTTCAATTTACATACATTTTGTGAACCTGACACTCAAATATGTTTCACAGGCAATTTCATTATTGTGAAACTCACTAAAAATAGTCTTTTTAGAGGCTTTAAATGTTTTCTTTGGTGTGGAAAGCATGAAATATTGCTCCCTAAAGCCTTATTCATATTTTCATGTTTACTTGCATTTTTTTCTGCAGCTGCTTAATATATGTAATGTGTACCATGAGTAAAATCAATTCAGTTTATTCCTCTTGTTCACATTACTGTGGAGGACATATTGCTTATTCTGTTTTTTTAAATATGACAAGTAGCTACTTTGAACATTAAGACACAACAAAATGCACTATTGTCTACTTTACCCCACGGGAAAATCTTAGTACACAGGAAGCACCCCACCCTTCTGTTACCCATTTCTGTTTCTTGATTCCCGCAGAAGAGGTTAGGATAAGCACTCAAGTTCCTTTTCTGTCTCTGATACATTTTTGGGATTTCAACCCTCAAGACTGTCATCATAATTGCAAAGTTGGGGCTTGTACTGCCAGAACATATCAAGCAAAATGTCTATATTATATATGACAGGAAATGAGTCAGCAGTTTTGCTTTTTTATTCTTTTTTTTCCACTAGAGATCTTTATTTAAATACTGTATGATACACAGATGCATGCAGAATTAAAACATGCAAAAAAGTTACAGAAAGGACTAAATATCCTTCTTTTTGTGTCAATGGCACAAATTTTGCAGGAAGTAAATGTAACTCTTTGGCCATATTTTTTGCAAAGTGAAAGACTGAGTTTTGCCACAAATTAAATTTTGTGTGAATCGTGTCACTCATCACTAGTGGGTTATAATTATTCTTAAACATAATTAAACTTATTTCATATTTTTGAATTGGAGGGAAAATGTACATAAATACATTTTGGAAAAAATATGCATGACACATGTAATTTTCATATTTCTTCCTTTTAAGTCATAGATTCAGACACTTAATGTACATAAATACATTTTGGAAAAAATATGCATGACACATGTAATTTTCATATTTCTTCCTTTTAAATCATAGCTTCTGATACTTCAAGGAATTCATATGGCTGCTTCTTTTCAGTGTCTGGATATTTTCTTCTAGAATAATGACTCATTTATTTTTATTGTTTGTAATTCTTAGACTGTTAATTTACCTATCTCTCCTTTTCGTTTCTAGGCATCTTGTATGTTTTGCCTGTCACACAGGTGGCAAGCGATGTTCTGTGTTATTGTCTATTTTTGCCCATGTTAGATTTTCTAGTTTGCTTGATGGTGCCTCCATAGACAATAATGCATATGTTAACACAGGGCAAAAGGTATCCTCTCACTTCACACAGGTTACTGTCACAATTTGACCATTAGTCATTAGAAACACAAAACATTTCTACCACAGGGTGGAGTGTCCACTCCATTTAAACAATAAACCCAACTCTCTCTGCCACAGATATGTTTTCATTACTTTATTTGTCAAGTAAAATCAGTAAATCCTTCGGTATCTTTTCTTATGAAATAGAAAATGATGGTAAAGATGGAAATATGATGATTAACTAAAATGTGCTACTTGATCTGTTGAGTGAGTCACTTTTGTATGCTGCAAAACAGAGGTAGGCTGCTCCAGTCCTGGAGTGCTCCATTCATTCTATCCAGCAAACTCTGCAGGATGATTTAATGTGTCATTGAACACGATGGTGTGGTCTGTTTGTCATAAATTCCTACTGGTATTCACTTTATTTCCATCCACCAATTATAAAAAGTGCTTAAGCCAACTCAGGGTGACAGAAGCTGAAGTTTAAAACCCAAGTAGACACAGAGAGAACATACTAAATCTGTTTTTTGTTAATGAGTACCCCTCATTTTTCAACCCTTTTCCCCCCATTTTGTTCAAAATATATATGTGTTGGATGAATTAGAAATTCTAAACTGGCTTTGTGTGAAAGTATTTACTTGAGTGAATAGGTCCTATGATGGTGATGATGAGATGGCTTGCAGAGAAGAGGTTAAACATCTAGTGAATTGGAGTAAAAAACAATAACCTGACTATGAATGTCAATAAAACAAAGAAGATCATTGTCAACTAACTTAGGTTCTCGCTAACTTCAGAAGAACCACTCAAACCATGTTCCAACTTTACAAATCTAGTTTATTTTCATTTCTATTGTGTGGAGGTATTTGATCAGAGTCATGCAGAAGTAGCCATGTAGTCTATAGTCCAACACTTTAGGAAGCAATATACTTCCTGTACTATAATACAGTATATTATAATGTAACATAACATTCTCAAAGTTATGCTGGGGGAGGGCTGGAACTTTTCTTGGCAGTGTTGGGTATAAGAGAGGAATCATCCCTGCCATCAGAGAGCCCACTTACACTCACCTCCTTAGGAGAAATCCGAATCGCCAAATAACTTAACATTGCACGTCTTTGAGACATGGGAGGAAAATAAAAAAGTACCCAAGAAAAAATGGAAGCATACACAACCAAAACATGCAAACCCCACACAGACCGGGATAGGGCACAGATGTAAAAGTCAGAGGACTGGCTCCTTAAGACAGCAGTGCTAACTATTGGGCCAACAAAATACAGTACAACAAAACATTCTCAAACTGCTGTTATCTGTTTCAGGGTTATGGTAAGTCAGAGCCTCTTCCAACAGAACAGGATACAAGGCAGGAAGCAACCCTAGACAGACACACACAGATACCAAGGAAAGGCGTACAAAGAAGGCAGAAGGTACTGTATATGAACAGTGCTCCATATTGCGACTAAAATGGTCGCAAATGAGATCAGAAATAGGCTTTGGTGATTATTGTTTCTACTTAGTTCACCAGTGGTGAACGAAATCATTGAATCCTCTACACTAATTATATTGTAACAGATGCAAAATGTCATTTCTTTTTATTGTTGAACAGGTGTGCTATTAACATAAATGTCGGTACAGAGGAGATTTCCCCTTGGAGATTTGTGAACTTCATTCTACTAAAGGCTGGTTTATACCTGACATGTTCATGCTGGGTGCAAGGGTGGCACAGACGGATACATTTTCCTAATCAGGTGGTGCGGCTGACACTGCGGCCATGTATCCCAAATAATTAATTTCAAGGAGAGGCTGGTTACGCTTGTGCCAAAATGATGAACAAAGTACTGAATATGCAACAGGTCATCAAAATGCAAAGAAGACATGAAAAAATTAAAAATGCATCTGCCCAACATGTAGGTCCCCTGTTATGAAGATATCTGTGCCCCGTGGAATTCAGTGCCATTTCTGATTTTTTGCAAACGTACCAAGATAAGGTTGTGATGTTTTCATGCATCTTTGTGCTCCATTTTGATTTAAAGCATGCTCTTTGCAAAATGCCAGCCTGTCTGTTAGTAAACATGACGTCTGTGTATTAAGGGTGCAGGTGTATTATTTGTTATTGTTGTTTTACCGGGGTGCTCTATGATTGATGGTTGACAGTAAACTTTGTTAAAATGGTATTGAAAAATGCTACTTATTAACTGTTTCTTCAGTTGTTTTGGCGGGCACACTATACAGTGCATCCGGAAAGTATTCACAGCGCATCACTTTTTCTACATTTTGTTATGTTACAGCCTTATTCCAAAATGGATTAAATTCATTTTTTTCCTCAGAATTCTACACACAACACCCCATAATGACAACGTGAAAAAAGTTTACTTGAGGTTTTTGTAAATTTATTAAAAATAAAAAAACTGAGAAATCCCATGTACATAAGTATTCACAGCCTTTGCTCAATACTTTGTCGATGCACCTTTGGCAGCAATTACAGCCCCAAGTCTTTTTGAATATGATGCCACAAGCTTGGCACACCTATCCTTGGCCAGTTTCACCCATTCCTCTTTGCAGCACCTCTCAAGCTCCATCAGGTCCATGAAGCGTCGGTGCACAGCCATTTTAAGATCTCTCCAGAGATGTTCAATCGGATTCAAGTCTGGGCTCTGGCTGGGCCACTCAAGGACATTCACAGAGTTGTCCTGAAGCCACTCCTTTGATATCTTGGCTGTGTTCTTAGGGTCGTTGTCCTACTGAAAGATGAACCGTCACCCCAGTCTGAGGTCAAGAACGCTCTGGAGCAGGTTTTCATCCAGGATGTCTCTGTACATTGCTGCAGTCATCTTTGCCTTTATCCTGACTAGTCTCCCAGTTCCTGCCGCTGAAAAACATCCCCACAGCATGATGCTGCCACCACCATGCTTCACTGTAGGGATGGTGCCAGGTTTCATCCAAACGTGACGCCTGGCATTCACACCAAAGAGTTCAATCTTTGTCTTATCAGACCAGAGAATTTTCTTTCTCATGGTCTGAGAGTCCTTCAGGTGCCTTTTGGCAAACTCTAGGTGGGCTGCCATGTGCCTTTTACTAAGGAGTGGCTTCCGTCTGGCCACTCTACCATACAGGCCTGATTGGTAGATTGCTGCAGAGATGGTTGTCCTTCTGGAAGGTTCTCCTCTCTCCACAGAGGACCTCTGGAGCTCTGACAGAGTGACCATCGGGTTCTTGGTCACCTCCCTGACTAAGGCCCTTCTCCCCCGATCGCTCAGTTTAGATGATCAGGGGAAACAGGATGCACCTGAGCTCAATTTCGAGCTTCATGGCAAAGGCTGTGAATACTTATGTACATGTGCTTTCTCAGTTTCTTTATTTTTAATAAATTTGCAAAAACCTCAAGTAAACTTTTTTCACGTTGTCATTATGGGGTGTTGTGTGTAGAATACTGAGGAAAAAAATGAATTTAATCCATTTTGGAATAAGGCTGTAACATAACAAAATGTGGAAAAAGTGATGCGCTGTGAATACTTTCCGGATGCACTGTATGTTCTGTTACAAATAAATTCAACAAAGAAATGTAGAAAAATAGATTTTGCAAAATATTAATAATACTAAAAATTATAATTAATAATTAATTACTTGACACCCAATAACTCTGTACAAAGACATTTAAAAGACAAATCATTAAAATAAATGTACTAATCCTCTTTCACGCCATATATGGTCCCTTGCTTTTAGAAATTACTCAGGTAGTTTTTTCTGGGGAAAAAAAGAGAAAAAATAACATTTCCACAGAAAAGGCCTTTTGTGGCACTAACAATTTCACCTTAGTCATATGAGCAATTAAAGCCATCTGAATGAAATAGCTTAAGTTCAAAACTATGGTTTGGCTGTCATGACCACCCCTTTAAACTGGGGGAGAATCTCAATTTAATAGCAGGTATAAGGCCCTATGGATTCCATTTTATTTTTTCACAAGTTCCGTTTTATTTTTTTGATTTTCAGTTTTAACCGTTTTATTTTTCCTTGTTTCAGATTTTTGGATTTTTATGGTTTTTTTTTTTTTTTTTTTTTTTACTGTAAGTAGCAACAGCTACAACAAAACAATAATGAAATGGCACTTTACATTCCTTCTAGTGAGACAGCACACTAGCACAAGTGAACCTTATTTTGCAGTTCCATTCATCAAGTAATGGGTGGCGCAGTGGTAGCGCTGCTGCCTCGCAGTAAGGAGACCCAGATTCGGTTCTCGGGTCCTCCCTGCATGGAGTTTGCATCTTCTCCCCGTGTCAGCGTGGGTTTCCTCCAGGTACTCCGGTTTCCTCCCACAGTCCAAAGACATGCAGGTTAGGTGCACTGGTGATTCTGAAATTGGCCCTAGTGTGTGCTTGGTGTGTTGGTGTGGGTGTCCTGCGGTGGGCTGGCGCCCTGCCTGGGACTGGTTCCTGCCTTGCACCCTGTGTTGGCTGGGATTGGCTCCAGCAGACCCCCATGACCTTGTGTTCGGATTCAGCGGGTTGGCAAATGGATAGATTCATCAGGTAGGAGCCCAGCTCCTCCATGATGCTGTATGCTGAGACTGTAGTAGGACAGTGAATGCCCTCCAGAATTCTAAGAGCTGTTACTAGTTTGATGCATCCTTCTGAGATGAAGGTGAACTTCACTTTTAGGGTCTAGGATATTTGTTACAGCCTGAGCTGATGTGTTCTCGGCCTGAAATAACTTTTTGTAGAGGTGGATATGTTCAGTAAGGTACCCTACTGATTCAAACCAGTTATTCCACGTGGTGTTTCCTGCCTTGGGGGTTCCTGGCAGGCTTCTTGAAGAAGGCAGACTTTACCCACATCATTATAGATGCAGCCTCACTAAAGTATTTATAGTGCTACCAGGTCTCTCCCACCAAACTGATGACATGACACAAGCAGGTTGAATGTACACTGTTAGGCATAACCCCTTTTAAAACTTCCTGGTATGCTTTCAGCCAGTATGACGTATTGTCTGTAACTACTTCTACAATGTTATTAAGATTCAGCTGGTTGTACTGCTTGTGAAAGGGTGGAAAAGTTGCAGCTCTCCATAAAGATAACATCTGCCAAAAAGTACTGGACTTCAGTACCTGTAATTGTAATTATGTAACTTATTTCTAATGATTCTTAAACCTTAAATGTTTACAGATTGAAAACATGCATCATTACATCTGTAGCTTCATCTACTGCATATCTTAAAATAATTAATTACAAAGCAAAATCAAACTAATCTGCAACATGCTAAATCCGGGAATTAAACAGAAAAAAAGAAAGAGAGACCCGCTTTTAAGAGCTCGGTGCATCTGAGGAGAAGCCTGCTCTTCTGCCCAGGTTTGTAGGTGCAGAGTTTATAATGAAAGAGTCAAATATGGACCTTGCATACCTTCTCACCGCGAGGCAAAACATTTATTAAATCCAGAAACATTGTTTTTAATTTTTAAAAGGTAACCCGTTAACAACCAGGGCCATTCACTATAACATTTTTCTACGGGAAAGACTGTTAATACCATTTTAATATAATTTTATGTACAAATAGAACTGCTTACTTAAAAGAATTAACATACAGCCAAATGTTTATTCACCAATCACTATGTTGAGAACTATGTGGTCTCTGGTTTCTGTGGTTAAATCAACTATAACATAAATTTTATTGCCATGAATCTTTCGAAGAACAGCGTCCATATGTTGTTCAAAGACAACTTAGCTTGATGAAGACTGCTTTCATTTTCTGGTGCGCCTCCTTGTTTACAATGCTTAATAAAGAAATGACACATATTTTGTCATTTTTTTCGAACGGTATGTCTGACTCGCATGACCACTGTTGTGGGGTACAAAATCTGTAAATTTTGTTCTGTATTTTCATTATATTTTGCTCAAGACAACAACATGAGTTAAATTCAGGACACATCAAGGCATATCCTCTTCTCAGTTGTACCTCACTTTTAAAACTGCTGTTCCAACAAAGAAAGGAAGACATGCTGGTGCCTAAGGCTATTGATTAGTTTATAACCCGGGCATCAGGGACAACAAGTAGCTAAATTGGTTTATAGCCATGCCAGTAAGACATGCCAGTAGGTATTAAGCAACATGAAAAAGTTTTATTGTTTGGGAAAACGGACAGTGAATTTATTCATCATATTGACAGCCAGCCAATCAGAATATCTAACAATCACATCTTGCAATTTTATAATAAATATACCTCGTCTGAAGAGTGACATAGGAGGGAGGAAGAAGAAGGGACAAAGACGTCAGGAGAAGGGAACAGAGCAACGTCAGAAGAGGGTGCCGGCAATGTGTGGCCATTTCCATCTGATCATCACAAAAGCATCTCATGAACAGCTAAGAGTGCTAGATCACAAGCCACCTGCGACATTCATCCTTGTCATCTTTAACTTTTTGTAAGCTTTTTCTAAAGGCTATATATATCCAGACTTTACTATCAGTCCTATTTTCTATTATTCTTTGTTCTACTGGTATTATTATTCCTGTAATAAATACCATGCTGCTTTTAACTTTCTATGCTTTGTCTTAATGTCTAGAGTGATTGAAATAATAAGGTAGATTTCTTTGAGCACCTGGTGCAGCCGGAGATTTGCCATTACCTCTGTGCTGCAAGGTTTATTAAGGGCTGAGGATGAGAGCTCCACCTAAAAGTAGGGAACAGTGCGTAAAGTAAGGCATTCTTGGCTGATAAACGGCATATAGTCAAGGATGCTGAGCCTTTGTATGTATAAATGTATTCTTGGACACCAAAAGTAATATTTAGGTCAGAGATATCTTTAAAACATTGTATGTTGTTCGTGCTGATAATAAGTAAGTCTCTGAAAGTGTTGAGAGAGTGACAGGCTGTATTATTCTTAAGGCACTTGTTTGGTTTAAAGTGCTAGAGGTTAGCAAGCTGTGTGTGTGTCATTCATGGGGCACTGTTGTGATTAGGGTCTGTGTGTATGTAAGTCTCATGAAGTCCTAGGAGAGTGAAGGGTTTGTGTGTATGTAAGTCTCATGAAGTCCTAGGAGAGTGACAAGTTGTGTTATTCCTAAGGCACTTGTGTGGTTTAAAGTGCTAGTGATTAACCAGCTGTGTGTTTGTCATTCATAGGGCACTGTTGAGTTGCTGTGTATGCGTATGGCTATGTATGTGTGTGAAAAATCTGATGAGAACGCTTCTCTACACCTCTAGGTAAAGGGTAAGTAGAGGGAAATACAGTAATCCCTCGCTATATCGTGGTTAGACTTTCGCGGCTTCACTCTATCGCGGATTTTATATATAAGCATATTTAAATATATATTGCGGATTTTTCGCTGGTTCATGGGTTTCAGTGGACAATGGGTCTTTTAATTCCTGGTACATGCTTCCTCTGTTGGTTTGCCCAGTTGGTTTCATACAAGGGACGCTATTGGCAGATGGCTGAGAAGCTACCCAATCAGAGCATGTATTACATATTACATAAAACTCCTCAAATATATTGTGAGCATGGGGGCTGTTCGCACCCCTAGAGGATACGGCCGCTCCTCAAAAAACGCTGAAAGACTACCTTCACATTGCTCCCTTCCTTGCTGGGCTTACTTGTGGTTGCTTTGTTGTGCGATATGCTTCCCGCACGGTGCTTCACATACTTAAAAGCTCAAACAGCACCTATTGATTTTTGATTGTTTGCTTTTCTCTCTCTCTCGCTCTGATATTCTCTGCTCCTGACGGAGGGGGTGTGAGCAGGGGAGCTGTTTGCACTCCTAGAGGATATGGTCGCTCCTCGAAAAACGCTGAAAGACTACCTTCACATTGCTCCCTTCCTTGCTGGGCTTACTTGTGGTTGCTTTGTTGCACGATATGCTTCCCGCACAGTGCTTCACATACTTAAGACTAGAATTACCAGAGCCTACAAAAAAACTCGTAGATCCGGTCCACCTTAAATCGCTTCTTAAATCAGTTCACACCTCTCCACCAGCATCTTTTGTCCTCTAAATGTGCTGATAAAGACAAGCTGCCAGCAGCCGGCTATTCCATCCCCCCACCGACTTAGAACGTGCGTGAACTTTTCCCAGCTCATGCCTTGATTGATTATCTGGGAGTGAAGTGGAGTTTTAGAGTGGAAATAATAGATCGTTATTTGGAACACACGCATTTCATGTGTGTTCCGTTTCTACAGTAATCTGTGTAAACACATTGTTAAAACAGAAACTTTTTCATATTTTAGTAATAAATGTTACAAAATGTAGTAGGCATAAACTATAGAATGTGTAAAGCCCGAGTTCCAAAGATCAAATATACACTTTCACAAAAGCTTCAAGGATGACACAACAGTTTCTGTGGTGTAGCGCGCTAAGATTTGCTTCTTAGAGAGCAGCAGCTTTGCTCATGCCTCACAGACCTGAGTTCAATTCCCTGCTGGGGATAAAGTGTTGCTTTTTTTTTTTTTCTTTTTAACCTCATACGGACATAAAATTTATAAATTGGTATGCCTTGTCAGTTAATGAGATCGTTATATTTTCATGTGGGATGCTCCTTTTAAAATATTTTTTTAACAATTGAGACTGCAATTAACATGAACAACTGTCCATATAACTTATTTTTAAGATCCATAACACACAGACAGACAGAGCACTGTGTAATAGAGAGACAGACAGGCAGAGATATATAAATAAACAGGGAAGCCACATGTACTGAAAGAAAAAAAAAGATCAACATGTGCGTTGTTCCTGCAGCACTGAATAAGCTCACCCGCTCTAACATCCCCGCTCCCCCGATCTGACTCTCTAAGTAACAGCACAAATACAGACGCAAACCAAGTGTAATCAAGAGTCCCCAGTTCGATCCCCACTCACTCCTATATTTGCCGTTTTCAGTAGTAAGCTGCTCTTTTTGTTAATATTATACAGTACACACATGCATTTCGTTTGCATCTGTACTTGTGCAAAAAGTTCGCGCACATTCTAAGTCGGTGGGGGGATGGAATAGCCGGCTGCTGGCAGCTTGTCTTTTATCAGCTCATTTAGAGGACAAAGGATGCTGGCGGAGAGGTGTGAACGGATTTAAGAAGCGATTTAAGGTGGGCCGGATCTACGAGTTTTTTCGTAGGTTCTGGTAATTCTAGTGATAAAAGCTCAAACAACACCTATTGATTTTTGATTGTTTGCTTTTCTCTCTCTCTCTCTTGCTCTGATATTTTCTGCTCCTGACGGAGGGGGTGTGAGCAGGGGGGCTGTTTGCACCCCTAGAAGATACGGACGTTCGTCTAAAAAATGCTGAAAGACTACCTTCACATTGCTCCCTTCCTTGCTGGGCTTCCTTGCAGCTGCTTTGTCAAGCGACATGCTTCCCGCATGGTGCTTTGCATAATTAAAAGCTTGAACAGCACCTATCGGTTTTTGATTGTTTGCTTTTCTCTCTCTCTCTCTCTGACATTCTCTGCTCCTGACACGCACTCCTTTGAAGAGGAAGATATGTTTGCATTCTTTTACTTGTGAGACAGAACTGTCATCTCTGTCTTGTCATGGAGCACGTTTAAACTTTTGAAAAAGAGACAAATGTTTGTTTGCAGTGTTTGAATAAAGTTCCTGTCTCTCTACAACCTCCTGTGTTTCTGTTCAAATCTGTGACCCAAGCATGACAATATAAAAATAACCATATAAACATATGGTTTCTACTTCGCGGATTTTCAACTTTCGCGAGGGGTTCTGGAACGCAACCCCCGCGATTGAGGAGGGATCACTGTATCACGATAATACAACCACAAAGTCCTCCACAAACTGATGTCTTGCATCTGACGATTTTGTTGTTTCCTCTATTGTTACCTGAAGGGGAAAACTTTTTGATCTTAATTTCTCCTTGTTCTTGAGATGGGTTTTAGATTTGATGTGGTCATTGCAAGTATCTTTTCGTGTTCAGTCTATGGTATGCTGGCAAAACTTGCAGAAAAGTTGTTGTCCAGATTTGTAAAAGTTGCTGGGATATTGTTGTACCCTCAATTTTGCAGTTAAGATTGTGTTTCTTAGTTTTTTCTATGTAGTTAGGATATCTGATACTGCTGACTTTGCGTGCCTTTAACGAGAAAACATATTGGAAACACGAGCACAAAGAGATAGAGGCATGACTGAATTTCTACAAGTATTGTGTTCGCTTGAAAAACAACAAACTAGAAAATAGTATCTGAATGATAGAACTACAGATTATTCGATTGTTTAATTTATTGGGAAGTTTTGTAAAAGTCACCCCTTCAGTCTCTACATTCCGCACATTTCCGTTTTTAAATCTAAAATCCATTTTTATGCGTTAATTCTGTGATTCCGTCTGTGTTTTCTGCATTGTGGACATCATAGAGCACTACAGGTATCATTATCTTCTAAAACTCTTGTTTTTAAAAAACTTGTTGGAAGCATTAAATAGTAATCTTTATTTGCTATTTCCCCATGCAAAATAAACACTGGGTAGTTAAAATGGTGCACAGTGTCTTTAATAACCCTATCAGGCAGTATTCTCTAGCATGTTCATATCTACAGTGCCACTGCATCCCTTACATCAAAGGGGACTCTCATTTCCACAGCTCAGCCTTTGCTGCTGAAATGCATGCCCCTGTAAATGAACACTATATAGATAAAATTGTTCAAAATGTATTTTAAAAGACTGTAGATGTTTTTCCATGTAAATTTAATATTTAATGTACCTCTCCATCCCATCCACTGGCGGAGACTCTCATTTCCACAGCTGAGCCTTTGTCGTTGAAATGTTCTTCTGTTTACAAAATGAACACAATTGAGCTAAACCTATTTAAAAAGACTCCAGGAAACCTTTTGTCACTTTTTTTCTCCACTGTGCCCTTTTGTCCTAATCAGTGGAAGGGACACTTATTTCACAAGCTGGAGCAATGTAGAAATACGTACCCCCTTTCTGCTGCTTACAAAATGAATACTTACACCTGAAATTCTACAAAATGTATTTTAAAAGGTTTTAGAAAGCCTTTTAAATACTTTCATGTCTACTCTAACCTTCAGTCCTTTCCACTGGGGTACACTCATTTCCATAGCTGGAGCACATTTGTAGAAGTATGTGCCCCCTGCCTGCTGCTTGCATGATGAATACTGGAATTTATAAAATTGTCCAAAAATTATTTAAAAAGATTGAAGAAGTCTTCTATATCACTTTCATGTCTACTGTGCCCCTCTGTCCCATCCATTTAAGGAGACACTTATTTTTCCCAGCAAGGCCTTTGAAGTAGAAATGAGTACCCCAAGTCTTCTGATTTCAAAATGAACACTGGACAGCTAATGATCTAAAATGTCTATGACTTACTACAGCTGATATTGAAAACACACCAGCTCCAAAGCAAGTGTGAGCTGAGAGCGATCAGTGTATAATGGGGCTGTTCTGTGCACACATCTTCTGAAGTGAAGATCCAGCATTGGTTGCCACACATTTACTGGGTACTTCTGTTTTACTGCACTCAGATCCCACAGTATACATACATCACCATATGGAACACCTGGCCACAAGCTGAAAAACATCGACATTAATGGAAGAGCAAAGCACATTGCATAGAAAATGGAGAGATTGCCTTTTGTGGCATTTTGTCACTTTCTTCATGGCTTGTTTGGGGAAATCTCAAAGTTAAGTGTTACACTCCAGAAGAATTCTTTGATTTTACCTCAAGCTGTAGCAGCTATTGATAGTTGTGTTGTCACAATCAAGGGCATGTCAGACAGACCATTAAGGAATGGAAAGTTGCAGGAGTTTCTGCAGCACACTGGGCTAGAATCACTTGCTCAGCATAAAAATGAGGTGCCCCAGGATAACACACAGATCTCAGACAGACTGAAAACTAAAAAGCAGGGAAAGTCAGTGAGTAATACTAATACAGACATCACATTTAAGAATATCCAACTCAAAGGCACAAGTCTTACCAACTTTAGAGATGACCTTCAATTGCATGTTGAGAAAACAGTGGAGGTTACAATCAAGGAATTCGAAAGCTGGTTTGAAAATATGAGGGTAATAATACACAGAAAGAAACCACACATAGGTGTGCAATCATTTGTTGTTTCTCAGTCTTCTGTAACGATTCACAGCCTGATAATTTAACCACTTTGGGAGAAAATGAGATTGACACTTTTTAATTAACTGGTATCAAGAAGTCTTCTTGAAGAAGGCATGTGACGTCAGGGCTGAACAAACGGAATGGAGATTGCTAAAACGTAAATTCTCAGACAAGTCTTATAATAGTTTGTGGGAAGTCTTTTTGTGCAATATAGTCAGTTTTCCACAATATTCTAAATCTTGTTCAGATCATACTTGTGCCTGTGGCTTTTCAGCAGAGCAGAATAAAATCAAATGTGCTAAATTCACTCAATGCCTCAACCTTTAGGACAGGAGGATTTAGTCAGGATCAGCACAGAAGGCCCATCACTTGAGCGGTTTGATCCTGTGTTAAATGCTGGCTAATTTATAATGAGTAAAAGAAGATCAAATGACATTGCATGGCCTTGTGACAATGATATTCTGCTGGTCAGTGACATAGACTCTGAGTAAAATGCATGGTTCTTAATGACTATACATAGTTTGAAAGTTATAATGATATGTAGCTACCCAAATCATCAAGATGGACACAAAAGCACAAGGGGAGGATGCACTGCACAGGAGAAGGAAAAAAATCAGGCACACATACATAGAGGTTTGAAAGGTAAGAGACTGAAAGATTAATATTTCACACATTTTACTATTTGGCACCTAAATTTGGTAGCGCTGCTGCCTCACAGTAAGGAGACCTGGGTTCACTTCCCGGGTCCTCCCTGTGTGGAGTTTGCATGTTCTCCCCGTGACTGCGTGGGTTTCCTCCGGGTGCTCCGGGTGCTCCGGGTTCCTCCCACATTCCAAAGACATGCAGGTTAGGTGGATTGGCGATTCTAAATTGGCCCTAGTGTGTGCTTGGTGTGTGTGTGTGTGTGTGTGTCTTGCGGTGGGCTGGCGCCCTGCCCGGGATTGGTTCCTGCCTTTCGCCCTGTGTTGGCTGGATTGGATCCAGCAGACCCCCGTGACCCAGTGTTCGGATTCAACGGGATGGAAAATGTATGGATGGATGGATGGATGGATGGATGGATGGATGGATGGATGGATGGATGGATGGCAAATCAAAGCTATTGGCTCCTATTTGTTTTCTTGAGGTCATTTTGTCTGGAGCATTGCAAGAAGGACAAAAGATATAAAATATTTTAAAATGTACTCTATTATCAGTCTTCAACAGGTAACATTGCTAGTAATCTAATCCATATTACTAACCGAAGGTTGTAAACTGGATGGGCGCAGGGCACAGGGCTCACCGGATGTACGGAATCCCTGAATCGCCAAAGGTCCATGCTGTGACAACGCACGCGCGCCTACAACGCGCTTGGGAAAGGAGTCACGCACAGGGCTCCCCGGATGTACGGAATCCCCGAATCCCCAAAGGTCCATGCTGTGACAACTTTCAAACCAAAGGTCCATGCTGTGACAACGCGCGCGCCTACAACGCGCTTGCGAAAGGAGTCACGGCTCAAACCAACTGTGACAACGCGCGCGCCTACAACGCGCTTGCGAAAGGAATCGCGGCTCAAACCAAAGAAAACACAGAAACGAGACTACGACCTGTGAACTACACCTGAGGTAACGCGTGCACGCCAGGTTGTACAGCCGCCTGGACGCGACCGCCCACACCACCGCATATACCCTCCATGATAAGTCTTCACGCAGCGGCTTCCCATCGAGGCGCATATTGCGCTGTGACGCTCGCCCCACAGTCAGACGCAGCGGCTTCCCAGAGTCAGTAGGTGGCCCCCAAACAACACAACCTGTTCAAGCAGTCGGTGTCAGTGAAGGCAACAGACACACGTCTCCACAAAACGAAACTGCTTTAGTACAGATATGCTTATTGGATTAAATGACATTTCCCCAGACGCACCCGCCCTCCATGATATGTCATCCATCCACATATCGGACGGAACAGAAACTGATTGCCATTCTAGGATTTACGATTCGCTAGCGAATCGCGGGCTTACTTGTCTAATCTAATTTAATCTAATACACCAGCTACAGATATTATTCAGTAACTGCTGGAAAACATGGAAGAGCTTCAAACTAACTACAATGCTTGCCTCCAGGAGTCAGTTTGACAAACACTGATCCACACTGCATTATATATTATATACTTCCATTTCCTGTACTTATTTATACAATACATGAGCATCTCAGTAGTAAACCGGTGCCACCCCTGGATGGGACAACAGTCAATCTCTGGCATTAAAATCCATTATTGACATTGTTTGCTTTGTAAAACATCTTGTGATGTGTTTTGAAGAGTCCTAAATAAACTAAAGATTGATGGATGACAGTGAAGCTCATTTTGTGTTGTGCCTGGGTACTCTCCCTATACAAAGACAGCAAGTATTACTCTAAGATGACATTCTCCATGTATATCTCTGCACATTCCACAAGGGCTTTTTACCTGCTAAAAAATACTTTTGCCACATAAAATTAAAATAATCAAATGACCAATTATATATTAGGTATCTTTGCTGTTAATAATAAAAAGCAAGAATTTTATCTTCAGTTTGACTAAGTGTATCAACAACACTCACAGGAAATGTTGAGCTGGCTAATAATAGCACAAGAGTGTGATAGCCTGATATTTATAGAAACTAACATACAGATTTTCTTGAAAAAAATGACACAAAATAAAAAGATGAAATAAACAAACAAAAATGACCCTTCTTCCTCTAAAATATCATCTATATTGACAATGAGTCTAGAACAAGTGGCATTGAGTCCTTGCTTGAAATTCGCCATTTGATTGGTTCATGACTTGGCGCAGACATGAAACTAAGGATTGGGTAAGTAGCATTGTGGAAAAGAAGTAATTTGTGTGTCCTGCATTGCAAATTTACAGGACTTAAAGAATCCTAGTGTTAGTTTTTCACTAGCTTGTCAGATATGACCAAGCAAGCATAGTTGTTACTGTGCCATTAATCCATCACTGGTGAGCATAGACAGCTGAATTACTTGCGTGCTAAGAGAGGGAGCTGTCCAGCTTGAAAATAGTGGCTTAGTTTCTGCTGTCCTTAAAGGAATACTCCACCCAAAAATGATATTTTTTATATGTTAACTTACCTGATGTAGTTAGGGTCAAGAAAAATTTTAACCTCACACTTTCATAGAGCATGGAGGTAAAACGGTTCATGATATAATTGAAACCAATAGTGATCAATGCTGTATAAAGGAATGCTATGTGAAAAAATCCATGGTGAAAAAAAAAGAAAATCTTATGTTACTCATTTGGCTTAATTGGTGTTATTTATCCAGGATCATTGACAAACTAGCTCTAAGGCACAGTGTGTCGTGGAGATCTGTATACACTGCATATTTGTGTACACTCTTTAATGCCAAATTCATTTTCTTTCTGATATACATTTTTTATTTTTATTCATCATTTTTCTGAACCTTCCCATCCCAATTCAGTCTAGTAGCAGGCTGAAGCCTTTCCCAGTAACATCAGGCACTTCACACCTGGTCAGTTCACCTACAAGTCCTAAGGAATGAGAGATGAAAACCCAAGTACATAAAGAAAAACAATGGCTGACATGAACAGAATGTGCAGATTCCACACAGACAGATATCAAGCCAGGATTTAAACCTTGGGCGGCACGGTGGCGCAGTGGGTAGCGCTGCTGCCTCGCAGTTGGGAGATCTGGGGACCTGGGTTCGCTTCCCGGGTCCTCCCTGCATGGAGTTTGCATGTTCTCCCCGTGTCTGCGTGGGTTTCCTCTGGGCGCTCCGGTTTCCTCCCACAGTCCAAAGACATGCAGGTTAGGTGGATTGGTGATTCTAAATTGGCCCTAGTGTGTGTTTGTGTGTGTCCTGCGGTGGGTTGGCACCCTGCCCGGGATTGGTTCCTGCCCCCGGGACTGGTTCCTGCCTTGTGCCCTGTGTTGGCTGGGATTGGCTCCAGCAGACCCCCGTGACCCTATGTTCGGATTCAGCGGGTTGGAAAATGGATGGATTTAAACCTTGTCTTTTAAAAACAACACTAACCACTGTGCCACCATGCTCACCTCTGTTTAATTCTTCCATTTCTGTACTTTCTTAATCCAATTACAGGGTTATAAGAAGATAATGATGGATCCTATCCTGGCAGCTTTACACAGTTACACTAACACACAAACTCATAGTTCCTTATAGCACCAATTGAAAGTCACCAGTTATCTAGACCGGCATGCTTTTGGAAAGCCAGAGCATAGATAGAAAAACCTCCAGAGATTCAAGGAGAACATGCAAATGCCGCATGGAGACTGACTAGTGTCTCATTACTGAAGCTGTCAGGCTGAGTCACTGTGATGACAACATGTATTTATTTTCATCTATCCGTTTTTTTAAATTCTAAACTTTCTTTATCCAGTTAAGGGCTTGTAAATGTGTTTGATCCCAAATATGGATAATTTTATTCATTTCTTGAACCATTCCCATTAAATGAGTTTAATGATGGATGGATGTAGTAAAAATGGTAAACCTTGACAGCTTCCATGCTTCAAAGCTTTCATCCTGACTTAAAATGGAAATATGTTAAGATTGTGCAGTACAGTTCGCAAATGAACTACAAGCATTAACATAACCCTTCCATAACCCTCGAAAAAGAAGCTGCAGTCAAGAGTGACAAATTATGTTTGTTCTTACATCAGAGATGACACACCTACAAATCTTTTACTTTAAGGAAATTGTCTGTTGACACACTACATTTGATTTACAGTCATGGCCGAAATTATCGGCACCCCTGGGATTTTCTCAGAAAATGCACCATTTCTCCTAGAAAATTGTTGCAATTACAAATGTTTTGGTATACACATGTTTATTTACTTTATGTGCATTGAAACAACACAAAAAAACAGAGAAAAAAAGCCAAATCTGACATCATGTCACACAAAATTCAAAAACTGGGCTGGACAAAATTATTGGCACCCTCAACTTAATATTTGGTTGCACGCCCTTTGGAAAAAATAACTGCAATCAAGCGCTTCCTATAACCATAAACAAGCTTGTTACACCTCTCAACTGGAATTTCCGACCACTCTTCTTTTGCAAACTGCTCAAGGTCTGTCAGATTTGAAGGGCACCTTCTCCCAGCAGCAATTTTGAGATCTCTCCATAAGTGTTCAATCAGATTTAGATTCGGACTCATTGCTGGCCACTTCAGAACTCTCCAGCGCTTTGTCTTCAACCATTTCTGGGTGCTTTTAGAGGTATGTTTGGGGTCATTGTCCTGCTGGAACACCCATGACCTCTGACGCAAACCCAGCTTTCTGACACTAGGCCCTACTTTGCGCCCTAGTATCTTTTGGTAGTTTTCAGATTTCATGATGCCTTGCACACAGTCAAGGTATCCAGTGCCAGAGACAGCAAAACATCCCCAAAACATCTTAGAACCTCCACCATGTTTGACTGTAGGTACTGTGTTCTTTTCTTCATAGGCCTCATTCCGTTCTCTGTAAACAGTAGAATGATGAGCTTTACCAAAAAGCTCTACCTTGGTCTCATCTGTCCACAAGACGTTCGCCCAGAAGGATTTTGGCTTCCTCAAGTACGTTTTGGCAAACTCCGGTCTGGCTTTTTTATGTTTCTGTGTCAGCAGTGGGGTCCTCCTGGCTCTCCTGCCATAGCGTTTCATTTCGTTCAGATGTCGATGGATAGTTCGAGCTGACACTGTTGCACCCTGAGTCTGCAGAACAGCTTGAATATGTTTTGAAGCTGATTGGGGCTGTTTATCCACCATTCGGACTATCCTTTGTTGCAGTCTTTTATCAATTTTTCTCTTCCGTCCACGTCCAGGGAGATTAGCTACAGTGCCATGTGTTGTGAACTTCTTGATTATGTTGCGCACAGTGGACAAAGGAACATGAAGATCTCTGGAGATGGACTTGTAGCCTTGAGATTGTTGATATTTTTCCACAATTTTTGTTCTCAAGTCCTCAGACAATTCTCTGCTCTTCTTTCTGTTCTCCATGCTTAGTGTGGCACACTCAGACACACAACAGAAAGGGTCAACTTTTCTCCATTTTAACTGGCTTCAGGTGTGACTGCTATATTGCCAGCACCTGTTTCTTGCCACAGGTGAGTTCAAACGAGCATCATATGCTTGAAATAAAATGATTTACCCACAATTTTGAAAGGGTGCAAATAAATTTGTCCTGCCCATTTTTGGACTTGTATGTGATATGATGTCAGATTTGGCTTTTTTTCTCTGTTTTTTTCTGTTGGTCCAGTGCACATAAAGCAAATAAACGTCTGTATAGCAAAACATTTGTAATTGCAACAATTTTCTGGGAGAAATGGTGCATTCTCTGTGAAAATTCCAGGGGTGCCGATAATTTCGGCCATGACTGTATACTAAAATCAAAGATTCTTTACAAAAGACCCTGTTATAGTAAAAGGTGATGTAAGGTGGGTATGAGGTTCTGCAGCATACTTCACTGTGTTTTCTAAATATGGTAATTTATTTTCATTGATTTTTATTTTGTATTTTTGGCAATCGTATAGTGTCAATCTTATATTAATCCAGGCATCTGAACTGACTAGCATTTTATGTTACAGAAGCGCAGTCAAGTGGTCTGTGGTGATGTCATGGGAGGATGATCTGATATTGTTAGGTTTCTCTCATTCCTGGCACAACATTCATGTTGCTGTTTCAGGTCCATCATTCACCTCCAGTGTCAGTTTCAGACATTATAATACAAAAGTTTCACAAAAAGGACGCAAAATCCTATGTTTGAAGAAAAACAAAAAGGCTTTCTTTCGTTATTGATTAAAATTCTGTTAGTAAAGTATATTTGGCAGGATGAATAGTCAAAGAACTGGCTGAGTTCACATGTACGAATGTAAGCAGACAACCTTATTACCAAAATCAAACCTCTAACCACACTCGTACATGGAAACAAATAATTATTTTCTCCTAAACGTCATCACATGTTATCTCATCTCATTTGCTTAAACTGCTTTTTCTGATGAAGGTTGTGGTGGTACCAGAACAAGCAGGTCAGCCCAGACTTCCTTGTACCTAGCTACATATTCCAGCTCTTTGAGGGGAATTCCCAGGTGTTCCCTAGCCAACTGAGAGATATAATCTCTCCTGCATATCCTCGGACTGCTGCAGGGTCTCCTCTTAGTGGGACATATCCAGATCATCTCCTAGGGGGAGCCATCCAGGGGGCATTCTTGTGACATGCCTAAACCACCTCAAAAGGCTGCTCATAATCCAGAGAAGCAGTGACTCTACTCTGATGCTGTCCTGCATCGGTAAGCTTCACTACAGCAACCCTGAAAAGAAACCTCATTTCTGCCACTCACACTTGCACTCAACTCTGACGGTAATTACCTACAGCTCATGACCAGAGGTGAGGACAGGGATGTAGATCAACCAGTGAACCAAGAGTTTTGTCTTTAGACTCAGCATCTGCTTCAGCACCAAGGACCAGTACAGCACCCTCAGAACAGCTGCTGCCTCTCCAATCTTCTTATTGATCTCATGTTCCCTTTTCCATCACTTGTGAACAAGTTTCTGATATACTTGAACTCCTCCACTCTGGGCAGTTATAACCTCTTTGTCTTGAGAGAGCAATCCACTCATTTCTGAAAACCTTTTCTTAAATGTCTTTTGAAGGACTTTAATTTAAGCTAGTCTTCAACCCAAAGCTTCAGCAGTGATCTGTTATAATCGTGGTATCATGACATCACGTGTTGCATCGTTGCCAGTTCCTGTGATAGCAACAGACACCGTTACTAATAGCTCTATGGTGGTGGCTCATGAAAAATAATGTAGAAAATAGTCATACCCATTTAAAAAACATAAAACAAAATGGTGACATTATAATGTCATAAAATAAAAATAAACATTATTAATGAGAAATGTCCAAAAATTAAATAAACTGGATCAGGACAATATCAGATGAATTTTTGTCAAATGTGAATAAAGCCCTCTAAGCACGGTGAACAAAACACTCACATCATTTAAATTCCCAATGTAAGCAAGCTTTAAAAAAACTGTTATAAAGGATGTGAAATCGTATGACTTTTGCATACTAATACATTAGACACTAAATTTAAACCTGATTGGCTTACCAACACTGGAATTTTTCAAGGCTGCTGCGTCAGCCCACTGTTATACAGTCTACTCACCTATGATTGTGTAGCAAAGCATGAAGGCGATAGCATCATCAAGTTCACAGATGACACTGTGAGGCTGCCTACGGGAGGAAGGTAAAACACCTAAGGCCTGTAAGGAGTCATGACAACAAACTGTCCCTAAATGTTAACAAACCAAAGGAGGTCATTGTTGACTTCGGGAAGGACAAAGGAAGTCATGTTCCAGTACACATCAACAGTTCTTCCTGTACACATGGTTAGGAGTTTCAGGTTCCTGGGAGTACAGTATATATCACTCACTGAATTTTGGGGTTTGCCAGCATCACCCGCATCCTCAAAAAGGCTCAGCAAAGGTTCTTTTTCCTGATGAGGCTAGAGAGCTTTGGGATGGGAACCAAAATCTTGGCGAACTGCTACCAACTATACTAAACATCCTGAGACTGGACAAATCACACTGTGGTTTGGTAACCTGACTTGCCAAGACTGCAAAGGACTGTCTGTACATATGGTGAGGGGTGAATGTCATAGATGTAGTCACGTTGTCTTGGCAAAACGTATACAATTACAATACAATACAATTTATTTTTGTATAGCCCAAAATCACACAAGAAGTGCCGCAAGAAGACGAGGAAAACCTCCCAAAAAAAACCTTGTAGGGAAAAAATGGAAGAAACCTTGGGAAAGGCAGTTCAAAAAGAGAACCCTTTCCACGTAGGTTAAGCGTGCAGTGGGTGTCAAAAAGAAGGGGGTCAATACAATACTGTACACAGAACAGAACAAATCCTCAATACAATATAAAAATAAAAAAAACAAGTATGAAGCAGAATTTAACAGTAGATGATATCACATAATATGATTTGGATTTGTTTAGAGTCCTGGGGCCTCATGTATAAATGGTGCGTACGCACAAAAATGTTGCGTACTCCCTAAACTTAGCGTACAGCCACGCACATTTTCATGCTAGCTAAAACCCTGGCGTACGCAAATTCTCCGCTTGGTTTTGCAAACTGGCAGCACCCAACGTCAAAGCAGTGCTTTTGTTCCAGTGTGGTTTCCCTTTCTTTTTTAGATAAACATCCCTGACGCGGCTTTATAAATACACTGAAATTAACCACATATTGTTTATTAATTTAATGCATCTGATTGTAATTAACCTGTAACAATATAATAGTCCACAGAATGGTCAAACTATTCCAAATACCATAGCTGCTTTAGCGTTGTTACTCTCACTGCATCTTCTTCTTCTTTCAGCTGCTCCCATTAGGGGTTGCCACAGCTAATCATCTTTTTCCATATTACTCTTATTGCACCACTCGGAGTATTTATATCACTGTATCTGAGTGTGGAATCACAGCTGTACAGCAGCTGATCAGAAAGAGAATTATCAGTATACAGCATCTAGCACACGCTGCCACAGTCATGCTGCCTATTTGAATTGCTCTCATGCGATAAACGCAGTTCACAAACAGTTTCATCCCAAGAACTATAAACTCAATCAGTCAGTCCATGAAGGGCTCCTTGTAGAACTGTTTGTACTTATAAGTACAATAACCTCACTGTAAACTTGCGATACAGTTCTAATATTGCACAACCTGAGCCACTTTATAAAGCGTGTATTTACATATGATGACGATATCATTTTTAAGATGAAATGCAGCAAAATATGTTTATTATATTATACAGATAAAACTTTAACTTAATTTAAATAATCTCTATTGTTAATAAATAAACATGTGAGGACACGGTGCCGCAGCGCTAGCAAGGAGCTGGCGCCCATTCAGGGATTGTTTCTGCCTTGCGCTGTATTCTTGCTGGGGCTGGCGCGACACTGGAAGGATAGATGGATAGAATAATTAAACATTACGAAGATATTTCAATGTTCCTTAAAAGTTTTGAAGAATCTGCGTTATAAGCTTGCAGATGGCTTAATGTCTATTACAGAGCTGATTGTATGGCGATTGGGTATTTGGAGAAAGAAAAGTAAAGACAGGAATTGGGGGTTAGTACGTTTGAAAGAGACAGTACTGCTACAATAAATTATTTCATCGAAGGTCGCGCACAGTGTAGCAAGCATCTTGCATGAGGCATGAACAATCACTGCACCACCGTGTTTCCTTGTTTAATAACATGCTTTAACTCCAATCATCACGAAAATTATATCAAATATACATCTCAGTATTTTAATTATTTAGAGAGCTGTAATATCATGAATGTAATGGATTCTGTGTCCTGTCGGAGGAAGAGAAAGCCCATTTAAGAAGCATGTAGTGATTCACACACATAGAGCACATAGAATATCAAATACAAAACAAAGCATTTAATGTGCTACTTTAGTTATGATGGGATTTGAGAAATTAGTAAATTAAACGATTTAAAGATGAAGTTTATGATGTTCTACTTTAATGACAAAATAAACTACATGATTAAAGTGGAAATTTCAAGATTAAAGTTGACATTTTGTGCTTTTTTCCCCACTGTGTGCCTATTTTTTTTCTTTTCTCTGTACCCTAATAAGCTTTCATATGACACTCAGACGATGGGCTATGAGTCACCTTTTCACAGCGACTTTGATATCTGACTTCTTTTTTATTTCAGGCACTGTGCGACTTTGTGAACTTGAGCTTTTTGAGTTTATCCGACACTCTATGTCACTCGATCAACTTCCTTTTGTTGTTCATACCACTATTTAAACCAACAAATAGTATGTTTTTCCTTGCCTCCACTTGGTATTCCCTGAAATTCTTCTATTTCCCCCCATGCTTTTGCCATTGCCATTTCACAGAATGCTGAGCTTAAGGGCTATTTATATTGATTTGCATATTCAAAGACACGTAATTCTGGGAGGAGTTTGGGGAGTGGCAGCAGGCGCGTGCATGTGCGTTACTTTTCATGCTGACCGGGATTTATGGAGTGGAAGAACGAAGTTGGCGAACGCACAGATTTATGCAACTGGATTTTTTTGTGTGTACGAACATTCCCACTTTTGTCCATACACCATGTTTTAGTGTTCTACGCATGGCGTTATGCATGAGGCCCCTGGAGACCATAAAGCTGCCTCCCCCCAGTTGGTGATTCCACAGCTGAGACAGCGCTGGGCCAGCCATTCGATGAGAGGACCCCTCTACCCCACAATTCCTGCAATCCTCCATCAGAGATGACTTTACCTTAGGCAGGCAAAACAACTTGGCAGGAGGGCTGTGGAACCAAGTGCCACGTTTTAGTACCGAGAAGAGAAACAGAATAGGTGAGGGTTAGTAACAAATTATAACTATCATGTTACTTATGTCTTAGTGCTAATGACTAACAACAGAGATGCAGTCTGTGCAGTTAATCAGCAGCTCTAGTCAGGGTACGCTAAACTGAAATAGTGAGTCTTCAGCCGGGATTTAAAAGCTGAGACCATATGCTATATGCTACTATGTTTTCATTTTAAAAAAGTTTTTAAACCAAAATGACCTCTGTCCATTAAAGCATTTTCACACTGTTTACAAAAGGATCTTCATCTACATGAAAATGACAAAAAATGCATATTGTAATCAATCACCTACACTGGGCATGTGCACATTGGTGGAAAAATCTTTAAAGGGGTGGTAATGACGCTGGCCATGGAATTAATAGCAAAACTGTAGTGGGAGGTAAATTATTTGCCTTTTGCACATGTATGCAGCATTCAAACTGCACAAAATGCATTTTTGATGCATACAGGAAAACAACACAACAGGTCCCATGGAAAGCAACTCCACCACGTTGGAACATGGATTTCTTCCATTACAGGTGGGACCAGTCAGAGAATGACACAGTGTAATGAGTATAATCAAATCAGGAGAGAGTGTGATTAGAATCTGTGTTTTTGGAAAACTGCATTTTTGCCCATGCAGATTACAATGCTGAGGCTGCACTTTCAGAGGTATACAGCTATGTACGGTGTTTCAAGGGATTAAAAATGTTGGAGTAGTGTGTATTAAAGGCAAAAACAGAGACTAATTTCTGTGTTTTTAAACAAAAATGTAGTCTGGACAGGACCCTGGATGCATGATAAAATAATCACCATTTCAGATCTGGTTGATTAGTTACTTCTTTCCTTCTGCACCAGAGCTTTTTCACATTCATTTCTTTAGTATTTATTAGCACTTTTGTGGTACTGGCCTTATGTATGTTTGCTTAAAGCACTCAATTTTTAACTTTTTTAGTATTATAGTGTTTAGACAAAATTAATCATCTAGTTATGTCTGCCAAAGATAGGACATGTGTGTGAAGAAAATGCATTCATAAGGCTGTAACTAGAACCACTTGTAAGGCTAGTGTTAGGTTCTGGCAGAGCTGTTACACCACCTGCTGTGTTTTTACAAATTTGTCTCCCAGTCACTGCTAAAGTCTCGGGGATTCATCAAGCTTGTATTAAGCATTATAATATTGTACTAATTTATTTATTTTAAACTTTTCTGCAGGCCATGACAATAGGAATGTTGAACACTTCCACGACAGATTTACATGGCATGTTTAACCACATAAGATCTATGAACATATGTGGAATTTTAACAGCTAAAATTTAAACCATGTCAATAAATCTCATATTCTTTTCTCTCATACCTACTCGTTAAATTCTGAAAGCTGAATAAATTGCCTTCTTTATTAACATGACTCAAGCTGATGGCCTACTGTGCAAGTCTTAAACAAGCAATGCCATTTCTTTTGACCCTGAATAAGCTTTAGTCTGCCTCCCCATCAATAATGCACCTCAGTGAAGAGCTAAACTCATTAATCTTTATATCACTGATCTCCTTCACAATACATTCTGACTGAGAGACCTCTGGGGAGTGAAATTAAAGATGTTTGATCTTGTTAAATTATTGTTATTTCAATAAAGCCCTCCTCAATCTGCAGTAAATGTCAGATAATTGAAGGATGCAGTCCTTGGCCATGGCCAGCCCACAAGGACTAACCTTGCTTTATAAGATTGATTTAGACAGACGCCAACTGGTAATGTTATCTTATGGTTTTAAAACAAGAATACAACATTTCACCTGTGTTTTTACTTTCATTCCACCCATAGCGCTTTAAATTTCTTTATTGAACCAGTCTTAATTATATTTCTCATTGTAGATGACATTTTTCACACCCCTAATTTAGAACTGCTGCGGAGTTCATAAGCAATGTACAGAATGCAACACACTTGACTAATGTTATTTTCAATGGCCAGGACTATGGTTTATTGTTTGCATTATATTACTTGCTTAAAAAGCTTTACCCAGCCTTCCATTCATGCATCTTTAACAGTCTTACCCCATAGACCTGATTACTGAGGTGTTGGGTTACTCATGACAGTCATCCTGTGAAATTAAAACAACAATCTTGCATTCCAAATCTGTGGACAAGCCAAAATCAAGACTGAATCAGCCATCAAAAAATGTCCTCTTTGCTTTATAAAAGGGGCTAGCATGGTTGCACTATGTTTACTCTGCCGAAGGATCATGGAGAGACCTAGAGTAGCCTAACATCATTGGTTGCAAGGACAAAACTAATCCTTTAGTATACGCGAGGATAACCAGAATACCAAGAACAAATTCTGGGTAGGACGGACACACTTCGCCCAGGCAGTGGCTTAGTTGACTCTGTTCACTGTGCCACAGTGCTGTTCCACAAAGTAACATGTATATACTGTACATTTGCTGATGCAATAGTGTGATGATTGTAATGGGGAGGAAGTAATGCTAGATAGTTACAAATACAGTATATCAGAAAAGGTGGACTTACTGTTTACACAAAGGGGAGTGATTTAAATGGATGTGAATAAAAATGTGAACCCTATCAAACACAGTGAGGACATCCAAACCTGTGATACTCCATGTGCTCGAACCCCAGGACGTTTCAAACCCTGGGCATCTTATAGTTCATAACTGAGGACCCTCTGAGAAAAACAGACACACAGTTCTTTGTAGTGCAAAACAAGACTGTTCTTTATTAAACTTTCTTTTATGAGTCTCAGTTTGTGTACTTCTTAATAGACACAGTTCGCATTAGTGTGAGGTTCACAAACAAAAAAAAAGAGAAAATGCAAAATACTTTTAAAAATCTTGCCAGACACTTATCAGAGTTAAAAAGAAACCATATAAATAGTATTCCCACCATGTGACAGTGCGAGACCAGCTCCAGGCTCCCTCTTCTTATTTGAGAAGATAACAAATGAGGTTAAAATCCACTGGCAGGAATAGTTCTTTCTAGAAGCCCAGTGCCTTTTTCTTTTCACACAGTCACAGCTGACCTTCCATAGGTCCGGTTGCCTGCCATCCCATGGCTACGGACAGGCTCCCTCACCGGACCAAGACTCGGGTTCCCAACAGCCATGGTGCTCATGCTAGAGGTCTCCTCTCAAGCCTCCTTGACCCCCACTACCTTCCTGACCACTTCCGACTGCCACACACTCCTTCACAGGGGCTCTCCTCCGAGCTGCCTGCCTTCTCTCCCGTGAGTCTGCTCTGTTTCGCTCGTGCCCACACCCCGCTCTTTTCACCTCCTGCCTTCTCCTCTCAGTAACCTCTGTTCTGTCTTTTCTTTTTGATCCATCTCTCCTTGCACTTTTGCTTCCCCCTTTAAAATGTGGACGTAGCAAAGCTGTGTCAATTAGCAGCTGCCGGTGCCAATTAGGGTCACAGATGATCCCACAATGGTGCACTTAATGAAGCGCTGTTCGCTCCCGCATCGTGCCCAGGAACCGCTCTCACCACACTACCCCGCCCCCTCCTACCAAGACGTGTGTGTGGCAATTATTTATTTAAAAAGATGCCAACAAAAATATTTGTAATGCTGAGCCACCTTAATTTTACTCGTACCACCTCATCACTGTGTTAATTGTGCACTGATAGCACCTTTTATTTGCAAATGTGGCAATCGGCCATGGGCAGGCAGCCTGCTATCCCATCTCCCATTGGGGCAGTTGAGGTCAGACACAAAATACTCACAGCTGAAGTCTGTTTATCTGAGAGTGAGGTGTCCGGAATTGGATAGGAAAATAATATATCGTTATTTGAAATGCATACATTGCATGTGTGTTCTGTGTCTACAACGATCTGTGTAAATGTAGGATGACCTTTCTTGTGAGACAAGAAATGTTGAACACATAACTAAAACAGAAACTTTTGTCATATGTTATAGTAATAATGCTATTGGTGTATAATTAAAGGTACTATTGGTGCGTAATTAACGCAGTGATGAGCAGGTGCGAGTAAAATTAAGGTGGCCAGGCATTCCAATATTTTTGCAGGCTTTAGGGATTCTAGTGGTATGCTATCAGTACCGTGTGCTCCCAACTCATTTTCCACCGGTATGCAATAATTCTCATCAGTATTGTATTGCACATACAGCATGTGTATTCACACTCTCTAGTGGATACCTTACTTTGAGATACTTTCACTCTTTTGGCAGTCAAGTCAATGCCACCTCCCTCCTGAGGCACAGGAGCACTGAGAAGCCTAAATGCGGTTCGTTGCCTCTTGTGGCACAACATGCTGCAACACCCGCTCCAGGTTAGTGCATGGACTTTTTAACTATTTACACATTACCCTTCGTTAAAATTGCAAACACCACAACAACTTCTAAAGACACTGAGACACAACTTGTCACAGGACACATTTCTGCCTCCCTTAAACTTTGTTCTGGTCGAAAATGAGAAATCAAAAAAATCCTGGGAGGCACAATGGCACAGTGGTAGCGCTGTTGCCTCACAGTAAGGAGACCTGGGTTCGCTTCCAGGGTCCTCCCAGCATGGAGTTTGCATATTCTCCCTGTGTCTGCGTGGGTTTCCCCCCACAGTCCAAAGACATGCAGGTTAGGTGCATTGGCAATCCTAATTTGTCCCTAGTGTGTGCTTAGTTTGATCCTGCCCTGTGCTGCCTGGGATTGGCTCCCGTGACCCTGTGTTAGAATATAGCGGGTTGGAAAATGACTGACTGACAAAAAAATCTTTTGTGAAGCTTAAAATAAAATTAAAGTAAATAAACAATAATAATAATCCATTTTATTTATATAGTGCCTTTCCCATGCTCAAGCACAAAGCATTAAAGTCATTTATCTGGAAAATAACTAAATAAAACTAACTGCACATACATTCTTTCAAAAGATCATCCAATCTCAAGATACCAGGAGGTGTACAGTGCTGACCTTTAAACCATTATGATGGTGATATCACGTACTGTACACTTTTGGTCATAATGCCTAGCATAGCTATGGTAATGGCAGCCAAAATGGTCTCATCCAAGGACAAAACAAACTGGTATCAAAACAAAGCAAAAATAATTTAGCTACTTTAAATAATACTTTAAATCAAAAACAAATATTGAAATAGAAATTTACATGCTTCATAATTCCAGAAGAATACAAAAAAGATCAGAAAAATGTAATTGCAAAGTCAGTTTTTTGTTGTGAAATTATGCCATGATCTGTCCCAATCCAGACATTTGGACTGTCATAACTGCTGGAGGCCAGGCACAAACCTGCAATGTTTGGTTTACAAAGATTCTTAGAAGCTCCTTTTATGCTGTCAGCAATAGAGCCGCAATGCTTGTGCACACATGGACTGCCACTAAGCACTGCAAGCAGAGTGCTTCCTGGTGATGTCAGCTAAGCACACTCTTTCTCAGCCCCTACCTTTTATGCAGCATTGTTACTACACTTCAACCATCTACAGTGCAAATTCTGCAGACTACACCAAGGGTTTTGTTGTGCAATTACAACTTGATCTGTCTCAAACCAGATATTTGCACTTTGAGAACTACCAGTGGCCAGCCACAAATCAATGGCATCTGGATTACAAAGGCCCTCAGAAGCTCCTTTTATACCGTGAACAATATGAGAACTCCTATGCTTGTGCACATATGGGCTGCCTCTAAGCACTGAATGCAGAGCACTTCGTGTTGACTTCAGCTGAGCCCCCACCACTACAGTCAGAAATAATTAAATACAATCGTGTTTCATGACAGACATCTCCCAAGCCTCCATTTACTTTGATGACTACAGGGTTATCATCACATGTGAACAGTGTTCTATAAATAAAATGTATTATTATCATTATCATCATCATCACTGGCATATACTGAGAAATTTGTGCAAAGCTTTCACTCTGTTTCACACCGGTGCCTCTGACCATGAAGTCATCTCTCTAGCATCCCATTACTTTCTACTCTAAGGGCCCGTTTATACGCTCAGAACGAGTACGCACACGCATCATGGTTACCATGCGTTCCCAGCATTCATTTGACACGTCCTCTGAGCACGTCCTCAGAAATTAACACAACGCGTGTGTGAGTTGCATTACCAGCAAAAAGTCGGGGAGCACAGTGTGATAAAAGTCAGAATGTGACGTCAGAGTCTGTATTTACTATCTACATGTGACAGAAAGCCGCTTTGATGATCCTCCAGGATCAATGTGTGTGCTTCGATGTTTGATGAATGGTTCGATGTGGTGAAGCAAAATGCCGACATACAAATGCATTTGTGATGCTTTGAAATTCAAGCATCGCATATTCCCCAATGTGATGACACGATACATCATTTTAAAAGTCTCACATACCATCTTCTGTGCCATCTTTTTTTTTGCACCTTCACAACAGTATCAGAATGTATGGCAGCGTATTTGAGCCACAGATAAAAAAATTAAGGTCATGGTGAAAAGGTCTACTTTGTGATTAAAGTGGAGATTTCGGCTTTAATCTCAAACTGTCCACTTTAACCTCGTTGTTTACTTTATCATTAAAGTAGACCATCATAAATGTCATCTTAAAACCGACCCAGTTGTTAATCGTTACGTGCTTCTGGGGCCTCCTCCTGACCTGACAGCAGCAATCGCCACACAGAACACATTATATTTATTATATTCCAGCTCTCTGCACATTTACAATCCTTAGATTTATACTTGGTATCACTTTGATGATGAAATACATTAAAGTATGTATGTTAAATTTTACAGATAAGTCGTTAACTTCATTTAAATAATGAATACTGTCAATAATTACACATGTGGGGGCAGCACGTTGGCAGAGTGGTAGCATTGCTGCAACACTGGGAGTCACATCCCTTATGCTTCCTGCCTGGAGTTTGCATGTTTTTCTGGCGGGTTTCCTTAGTGTGCTCTGGTTTCCTCTGGTGACACTAAAATGACGCTAGTGTATGTGAGTGCTTGTGTTCAGCTTGCGATGAGCTGATGCCACATCCAGGGATTGTTTCTGTCTCTCGCCCAATGCTTACTGGAATGGGCTTTCCTGGATTGATGGATGTAATCATTAAACATCCTTTTCAGAGACATTGTGGCAAGGTGTTCTCAAAATTTAATGGATGTTTCAAGCAATTCACAACATTGCAAAGCCGAACCTGTTCTCACCAAGGATATCTCGCACTGCCACCTGGTGGAATCTTCCAGATTTATGTAAAGTATGGCTGCAAGTATAAACAGTACAACGCTTGTGTATAAACCTGGCCTAACATGCAAAATTGAAGCTGTGGGCCTCTCATTTGTGACATTTTTGTGTGGGATCTATGACCTGTCCCAGCCAATTTTGTGGTTCCCTCTTCCCTGGAAGACTCTTGCCAGCTAGGCACACCTTGATGTACTGTCTATTTACTTCAGAGTTACACTGCAACATAATATACAATGTAATAATTTGGTTTTCTTTTTTAGTATATTCTTAGGTTTGCTTAACATGAGAATCTCTGAAGCCTACAAAAAAAGTTGTAATGCCAGGCCACCTTAAATTCCTTTGCACCTCTTCATTAGCGTCTTTGTTTTGCAAATGTGTCAATCAGCACCTGCAGCAGGCAACCTGCTCACTCATCCCCCACCGAGACAGCTAAGTCAAGTCAGACACTGAAGTCTCTTTATCTGGGAGTTACAGTAGGTGTCTGGAATTGTATAGGATAAATAATATATTGTTTCACATGTATTTCATGTGTATTCCGTGTCTACAATGATATGTGTAAATATAGGATTACACAGGTCTACAAAAAAATATTTTTTGTTTGCTTCTGGGAACTTCAGAGCATCTCTTTATTAAGTTTTTTACACTGATTTCATATATGAAATCAGAATTAAGCTAGCACATCAGGTTTTTGAGATACACATCATTGACGTTTTGACACTTGAATATCAATATAAGTAGAAAAAATTTACACCGGGTGTTACAGACTCAAATCAAATGTATGTTTTTATTATATAATAGTAATAATAGTAGCAGCTCACTAGCCAAAACTGAAAATGCGGGGAAGACCCGGGATCGAACCTACAACCTCTTGATTTAGAAGCAGCCCTTCTTACTTCTAACCCAGCAGCGCTACCACTGTGCCATTGTGCCGCCCAAGATTTTTTTGATTTCTCATTTTCTTTGTTTATACTCTTGAATAAAGGCGCACTTGTTTAGTTATACCTTTTGTGAAAGTATTTATTTGATATCTGGACTTGAGTCTTCACACATTATACTCTTCACGTCAACATTTTATCAATTATTACTAAAACATGAAAAAAGTTTCTGTTTAGTTATCTAGGTAGCTAAATGATCCAAATACAATTTAGGAAAAGGGTTTCATTTAATAATCTTTGTCGATTTAACCTGTTTACATCACTGATGTTTTGGCATAGTAAAGGAAGTGTGAACTTGGTCATTTTTACAGTACAGTACAGTAATTTCTGTCATTTCATTACAAATGAAAACAATAAGGACTTCAGTGACCGTTTGACTTTTACAGCTAATAAAACAATAGAACCATCTGTTTGACTAACTGAATGGAATTTATACTTTTCCACATACAAATTAAATGCAAAATAATTAGGGTGTTCAGTTCAGGATCTCAGAGTCCTACAGTTATAAGATGGGATCCATCCCATCCATCCATCCAGCATTAGTTTTGATAATGGATGATTAATTAGCATACATCTGAGTTTTCATGATAATGTCCCATATTTACTATCCATTCATCCATGATCAAACCTGCTTTATGCATTTCCGAATTGTAGGTTCCAAAACCTCTCTTCACAGCACCATACACCTGGTGGAACCCGACTCTGGACAGGGCACCAGTCCTTCACATCCACTCTCATGCATACAGGGTCAAATGAGAGTTTCCAAGAAAGTTGCATATTCAGTATCTTGGGGATATTGGAAGGAAACTAGAAACAAGACATGGGGAGAAATTGAAAACTCTACATAGCCTGTATTCAAAACTAAAGACGCATCACAAATGTGCAGCATCACAAATACTGTGCCAGCCTCAAGTTCTTTTATAATTGTTATACTTTATAAGTGCTTTAAGATGTGGGTAAGGGAGATGCGGTTCTTCTTGTCTTTATTTTTATATTCCAGAAAGTTGTCTCTGGGCATGACAGTAGCTCTTCTTATTTGAGTGTTATTTGAGTTTTTGGAGTATATCCTTTTTTGATGAAATCTTTTCTAAGCTTGTACAGTTTATCCTGTTCTGTCGGGTCTGAGCAAATATGGCTTCTTGGCTGAAAATGATGGTACGTTTTATATTCTTGGGGTGGAAGCTATCACTTCTCAGGTAAGTCTGTCTGTTGGTTTGTGAAAAACAGAAGTTACATGGGTGTTATCTTTCAGTTGAACAGTGGTGTCAAGGAAGATGACTTCTGTTTTTGAGTAATTAAGCTTCAGCTTTATGTTAGGGTGGAAAGTGTTATATTCATTATGAAACTGGAGGAGGTCCATCTCACTGGCACCTCAGATTGTGAAGATGTCATCCACGTAACAGAGATACAACGTTGGTTTTAAGATGCACGTTGACATAAAATACTCCTCCAATTTTGCCATAAATAGGTTTATATAGTGAGATGTAACCCGACAGCCCATTGTAGTCCCCATTTGTTGCAAGAACACTTCCTTAGTAGTTTGGGGACTCATTATATAGTGTTGCTGACAGGAATGACCTCATGTAGCACTCTTTCAGCAGCACACTTAGATGACTTCTGTTTCTGAAGGTTTTCCTCAGTTTAACTAGGATGGTCTTGTAAGGGTGAGTGACTCTCTTACTCCCTTCTTACAGGTTGTAATTAAGCCCCCTGTTTTCTCTCTGAAGGAAGTCCTTTCTTTTTTCATACTACATTTAGAGACCAACATTAACCTCTATAGTGCATCCGGAAAGTATTCACAGTGCATCACTCTTTCCACATTTTGTTATGTTACAGCCTTATTCCAAAATGGATTAAATTCATTTTTTTCCTCAGAATTCTACACACTACACCCCATAATGACAACGTGAAAAAAGTTTACTTGAGGTTTTTGCAAATTTATTAAAAATAAAAAAACTGAGAAATCACATGTTCATAAGTATTCACAGCCTTTGCTCAATACTTTGTCGATGCACCTTTGGCAGCAATTACAGCCTCAAGTCTTTTTGAATATGATGCCACAAGCTTGGCACACCTATCCTTGGCCAGTTTCGCCCATTCCTCTTTGCAGCACCTCTCAAGCTCCATCAGGTTGGATGGGAAGCGTAGGTGCACAGCCATTTTAAGATCTCTCCAGAGATTTTCAATCAGATTCAAGTCTGGGCTCTGGCTGGGCCACTCGAGGACATTCACAGAGTTGACCTGAAGCCACTCCTTTGATATCTTGGCTGTGTGCTTAGAGTCGCTGTCCTGCTGAAAGATGAACCGTCGCCCCAGTCTGAGGTCAAGAGCGCTCTGGAGCAGGTTTTCATCCAGGATGTCTCTGTACATTGCTGCAGTCATCTTTCCCTTTATCCTGACTAGTCTCCCAGTCCCTGCCGCTGAAAAACATCCCAACAGCATGATGCTGCCACCACCATGCTTCACTGTAGGGATGGTGCCAGGTTTCCTCCAAACGTGACGCCTGGCATTCACACCACAGAGTTCAATCTTTGTCTCATCAGACCAGAGAATTTTCTTTCTCATGGTCTGAGAGTCCTTCAGGTGCCTTTTGGCAAACTCCAGGTGGGCTGCCATGTGCCTTTTACTAAGCAGTAGTTTCCGTCTGGCCACTCTACCATACAGGCCTGATTGGTGGATTGCTGCAGAGATGGTTGCCCTTCTGGAAGGTTCTCCTCTCTCCACAGAGGACCTCTGGAGCTCTGACAGAGTGATCATTGGGTTCTTGGTCACCTCCCTGACTAAGGCCCTTCTCCCCCGATCGCTCAGTTTAGATGGCCGGCCAGCTCTAGGAAGAGTCCTGGTGGTTTCAAACTTCTTCCGCTTACGGATGATGGAGGGCACTGTGCTCATTGGGACCTTCAAAGCAGCAGCAATTTTTCTGTAACCTTCCCCAGATTTGTGCCTCGAGACAATCCTGTCTCAGAGGTCTACAGACAATTCCTTTGACTTCATGCTTGGTTTGTGCTCTGACATGAACTGTCAACTGTGGGACCTTATATAGACAGGTGTGTGCCTTTCCAAATCATGTCCAATCAACTGAATTTACCACAGGTGGACTCCAATTAAGCTGCAGAAACATCTCAAGGATGATCAGGCGAAACAAGATGCACCTGAGCTCAATTTTGAGCTTCATGGCAAAGGCTGTGAATACTTATGTACATGTGCTTTCTCAATTTTTTATTTTTAATAAATTTGCAAAAACCTCAATTAAACTTTTTTCACGTTGTCATTATGGGGTGTTGTGTGTAGAATACTGAGGAAAAAAATGAATTTAATCCATTTTGGAATAAGGCTGTAACATAACAAAATGTGGAAAAAGCGATGCGCTGTGAATACTTTCCGGATGCACTGTATGTTACTGTATGTTTGGAGTTTTTCAAATGATAAAGTGGCTGGAAAACATTATTGTAATTAAATTCATGCTACTGTTGACTTACAGTTTAATGAGCGGAGTGTTATCAGTATTGAAGGATTTGCAGCAGATTGTCCCAGGTTGAACCATGCTGAGGCTGACATTGTCCACAAAACCAGAGCCTTCTTGCACTTGGACAAAGTAGACAAATAAACATCTGTCAGTACAACCAGATGTATCCATTTTTTCTGGAGTTTGGTCTACCTGAATGGCAGACCACTGTCTGCACGGTTACATTCTGTGTATCAGACACAATTAAATATAGCACAGGGGCTTCTCAAGTACTGCCTCCATTCCTGTTCATCCTGCACACCTCTGACTTTGGGGACAACACTGAATTGTATTATCCGTAGAAATTCTTTGATGATATGACAATAATGGCATGTGTTACATAAGGCAGGAGGACTGTGGTGAAGGACTTTATAGTGTGATGCAAACTGAACCAGCTGCAGTTCAGAATTGGAAAGACAAAGGGGGTGATAGTTTCTGTTAATCCAAGCCCCCCTCCTTCTGTCACTACTGATGAATAGAATGTAAAGGTGGGGAGAACCTACAGCTATCTGGAGATGCATCTGGACAACAGGCTGAAGTGTTCTTTACAAAAAGTTGACTCTACTCTTCATTGAGGCTCAGGTCTTATGGAATATTCAGGTCTCCATTATAGTCTGTAGCAGCAGATACAGTGTTCTATGCAGTGGTCTTCTGGGGATGCAGTATTTGTGCAATTGAAGCCTGCAAACTCAGTTGATTAGTAAGTGGTTGCTCTGTCCTGGACTCTCTGAATATTATGGTAGAGAGAAGAACTTCTTCTTCTTCTTCCTGCTGCTGTTACACTTCTGTAATAAAATACTGTCCATCATGGACAATGACACTCACGCTCACAAGACCATCCTAGTTAAACCGAGGAAGACCTTCAGAAACACAAGTTATCTAACTGTACTGCTGTAGAGAGTGCTACATGAGGTCATTCCTGCCAGCAACACTCTATAATGAGCCCCAAACTGCTGAGGGAGTGTTGATCTCTTACTCCCTAAATGATACTAAATTGTTCCTTGCCCCTTAAATTAACTTGATTTTTTTTTATTGTTTTTGAAATGTTCAGCATTGTATGATTACAGCTACAATTCTGGTAATTTCCTTTGGGATTAATAAAGTTTCTGTCTGTCTTCTATAATGTGTCAGTAGGATTCTATGAACTAATTCATACTAGTGGGATAAGCCACGGTTAATTCTTTACAAAGTTGTACAACAGGTACAGAAGATATGCTGAATGCTGAAAGACTGTATGTGGTCTGTTAGGGATTTTATAATAGGAGTGTAATGGGGAAACATCTTCTATATTGTTTAGGTAACACTTTAGAATAGGGGCTCCTAAGGGACATCTATTAGTCAGTTACGGCTGTATAACAAGATCTTAAAAACTCTTCGTTTGGTTATGATAAGCTTTACAAAGTACCAATGACACCAATGTCAGAGTAGGGGCTACTGTAATGCTATGTACCCACTCTAAATCAGCTGTACTTGTGTTACATAGGGTTAGGAATCTCGTAGATGCACTAAACAAGCCCTTAAAATATGTCAGGTGAGCAACATCAGATCGCACCTTACATATGCCATTGGCTTTTGAGTGGTTAGCAGTCTTGTGCATAGACAATATAGATACAGGTAAAGTTCATGGATGTTATGACATGATATACTGTAATTTGATTTATTAAGAATAATGCTTCCATCTTACACAGACCAGATTTCTCACTTTCAAATGAATATTGTAATATATTGAATTTCAAGCACTAAAAATGCAATTGCCATATAATGCTTAAAATCTGATGGCATGTCAAAGCAAAAATAAAACCTCAGAAAGTGTGGGACTTTCAGAATCAATGTTCTATAAGAAAGATTTTCTGTTACTGTATGTTATAATCTGCTGGGATTTTTACAAGTTCATTTTCCAGGCATTTTTAAAATATAACATTCTTCTCCTTTAACACAATCACACACATAATTTGATACTCCTTCCTTATTTCCTCCACTACTCTCCAAATGGGCTTTCTCCAACTCCACTACTGACTCACCTGGCTGAGGCGGCGGAACATCTGGGTCCGGGAGTACTTCCAGCGCAGAAATACTGCATCCAGGAAGCTCTTCTGGATGAGGCAGAAGCTATTGATGACATAGGAGCCTTCCTCTGGTAGCTCCATTTAGTGGCTTCCTCCTGAAACTACAGCTTCTATGCAACCCTGTGGGTGTCCAAATGAGAGTACCATACAAGGGATGCGGTGGAGGAACACAAATCTCCAGAAACCATCCTCCTACTATCCATCCAGTGTCAGAGAACATCATCTATCCCTGCCGAGTTCCCAGCCTGATCTTGTCCACTATTATAATGCTGTCATGGCAAAACCTTTGAGATTTTTCACTTTTTGCTACATATCTCTATATATAAAATATAACGTTGACCTCCTCATTCTCTCACTTATCAACAAAAAACACTATTTCCTGTTTGATTTAAAACTGAAATTTGTAAGGATTGTATATGTAGTGCAATAGGTATTGTTGTGATGTGAAATTTTGCATACAACTTGATAAATATTTTGTATGTCTTTATTTGTAACTTAAGCAAAGCAATGTAATATTAGTGTTACATTAGTGAGAAGCATTCATGTTTACAACCCCCTCCACCAGGATTGAGTCTCTTTGAATTTTACAATAGGGTTGGGGGGGGAAGTGCCTCAAACCAGTTTGGCAAGTGTTTCTCTGCTAAAGTCTCTCTCTCAACCCCCACACAAAGCCAGGCTGCCTAACTGCCAAGCTTTAGCTTAACATATGGTTTGGAGGGCAGGTGTGAAAGTGTTCTGTCCCCACATTGGTCAGAATTATGGCTGTTTTGGAATTGGCTTGTATCAGAAGCCTTTAAGTACCATGACGCCCTATTGGCTCTAGGCGTTGTCAGAAAACATATAAATTTGCTCACTCCCTCACTCTCTACCAAACTGATGAATGACCATCTCACATCATGAACTGAAAAGGACAACACAATGAAGAGCACAGCTCTGCAGCCATATTGAGACAGGCATGCGGCCTGCTCTGAAGAAAGCTGACCACAAATGATGTCTTAACTAGAGACATTTTAAGTAACTAACAAGTTTGTGTGCCGCCTGAAACTACACATCACCATTTATCAGGTTGTATGGTTGCCAATATTCAAATGAACTTTGCATGTTCTCATTATTTGTGAATATTATCAATAATACATTGTTTAAATTGTAACTTAACTCCTGCTTGTCTTTTACTACACCTAATTTCCTGAAGTTATAAATGTAGAAGGGAAGGTGGGGAGAAATTATATACTATAATACCTTATAAACAGTGGTAAGTCTGTGAGATTTGAGGCATTCTGACAAAGGCTACATATTAATAATACAAAAGGGGGAAATAGAGTAAAATATTACTCTACCAAGACAAAACAGGTATACACTAAGAAATAAATGACTTTTCAATATATCAATAGTATAGGTAAAAACAATCTCTGCAATAGAAAAACAAAATATACTAAAATCTAAAAATTCCTTGACTGGTTTGATCTACATTTGGTGACTGTTTAAGAAGAAAAGAAAAATTTGTTGACCTATGTTTTTTTATTTGTCAATAAATTTTTTTATTTGTTGATAATATTGTACCAAGTAGACTATGCTAAAGCACCGTATATATGTTCAATGCAGTGCTGAGATGGAGCTTGCTGGTTTATGGATATAAAAGCCAGCAGAAGAAGTGATTTGTGGAGTATACAAAGACTGACATTGACCGATAAGGTGGATTGATGAGAAAAGAAGGGGAGCTCTCCTGGACAAGAAAAAGAAATGAGACCATATTGTGGGGTGTAGAATGAGCTGGGAAGTGCAATAAAGAAAATCTGACGAAGCTTAAGGAAGATGTAGTTAGCAGGCATGCTATAAAGCTCAAGTGCTGGTGCCTGGCACCAGACATGGTGGCTGAAAGGTGTTGCTTTGTGACAAACAAAAAAGGGAGGGAGAGAGAAGTGGAGGAGGAAGTAGTGTCCTTTAGTCCAAAACAAAGAGTGGTGTCCCTTGGTCAGTCTAAACATGCGCATAGTCCCCCACAACCAGAAGAGAAAGGGGGGTGGTTTGGGACACTGTACACAGTTCACTGTACTATTTTCACCTGTTCTTTTCTGTACTTATTCCTCTCCTTTTCTGAGCCTTACTCCTTCTTAAAAAGTTCTTCTTTTGGTTGTGTCATATGTCTTCGTTCCTCTACCCACAAGGAGGTCACTACAATTTATTTAGAGAGCTAAAACAACCCTAAAATTAAAAAATTTGATTCTTTGCATGGGCTGTGTAAATGTGAGCCTGTAAACATCATTGATGTTTGTAATAAGTTTCTTTTTACCTGTGTATTCTAACATCCTTAGAGAACAAGATCAGCAACTGCCATCATCAAGTTTGCTGTTCCCTCTAACTAGACGTTGTGTAATGTGATGCCAGCTTTAGGTGTATCCGCTTGTCACAAGTGAAAAGCCCATCAACCAGAACTCCTCATTTTCTTCTACCAAAGTCCTTCAATAGCAGTCACAAAACATTTTGTTAAAGTTATTTTTTGTATTTATAATGTTATATTGTGTCATACGGTGTCTGATTTAAAAAAAGAAATTGAGCCAGGAAAGAGCCTGGCTGGTCCTGGCCTACAGCACCATTCATACTGCTATACTACAACTGTTTCCTCATTTAAAAAAAAAAAAAAAACACATTGGAAAAGCCTACAAGGTCTTGTTATGTAAGTCGGCATTTGCCCTTCACAGAAAAGGGATCTCCTGCGTTTCTATGACACTGCAGTGGCAAAACTACAAGCAGATTAGTCAGACATCACACTGGTGGTGCTGCTGTCTTTAAGTAAGCTACCCTGCCTTGAACTCTTCAGGAGAAATGTGTACACAGAATAATGCCTTACATATGTAAATTTTACAAGGAAGATAAATCATATTAGAGCTTTTTATAGTGGGTTTTCTGTGCTTATTTTTGATTAAAATAGCATTCAAGCATCAGCTCACAGCTGTAAAATTAAACAGTGACTTGTTGACTCACATTTGGTTTCAGTCAAATTTGAGCAGACCCCGCTTGAACATTCCATGATATTGACTAGAGCGATGGGTCTTTATATCACAAACCTTAATGATAGTGGATTAAATTATACCAGAGGGCTTTTCTAATCTGCAGTGTGAAGTGCTTTCTGGAAAGACATTCTTTTGCCACAGTGAAATGCTCAAGAAGAGTAATTTAAAAAAAAAATTCACAGCTGGGTTGAAATTTAGTCCTCTAAGGGGTTCCAAAGGCTGAGAATGATTTAGTCCTCTTTAGGACTGTGTTTTTTTTAAGAGTTTTTTGAGTTATTAGGACATATGCGGCTAATTTGGGGCCCTGAAATACAAGAGGACTCCAGAATATAAAAGTCCTAATATAACAATTTGTTGTGAGATGCACATGGTCATTCTGAGTTATATAAATGTGACTTTTTTAAATCTCTATTTAATAGGTAAGATCATTCCTCACATATCTGTGACCTGCAGCTAGAACAAGGTCAACATCCCTCTTGCATGTTATAAAAGGTGATCAAAGCACACCATAACAATTTCTACTCCAAGAGTTTGGGGACTATCAGCCAACATGGGTGAACACATAAAATGGCTGTTAAACACAGAGAGGGAGATAGAAAGAGAAAGAGAGAGACTGGTACTCACATAATTGCTTATTTGTTTTTCAGTTTGTTAACATCAGGTCAGCTTCTGATTTTACTATGAGAAACCACGAGAATTTATTGGAAATTCTATGCTCTAAAGCATGTAAGGTATAAAAGTGCTGTATATTCTAAGAGATCCACTTTAACCAGATTAGCAGTTTACAGGCTTGTGAGTGAAAAGGTAGAAATAACATAACTGGTGCCCAATGACATAAGTACAACTGTAACATCTGTATCAATGTAAGTCTGATATAATAATAATACATTTTATTTATACAAGGCGCCTTTCAGGGAGCTCAAGGACACCGAACAACAATAAATAAATAAATAATTAAATAAAAGACACAATTATAAAAAACTTAAAACATCAGAAAATCTAGAAATTAAAACCAAACAAAACCATTATAATCAGGAGGAAAAAGAAAAAGCCATTTTAAACAGATGCGTTTTAAGTTTACATTTGAAGGATGAATATGATTTGATATTTCGGAGATCCGCAGGCAATGAATTCCAGAGCTTGGGAGCAGAACGGCTGAAAGCTCTGCTCCCCATGGTGGTTAGACGGGCGGGAGGGACAGTCAGATGGGTGGAGGAAGAGGATCTAAGGTTACGGGATGGAATGGCAACATGAAGAAGGTCAGACAGATATGGAGGGGCGAGGTTATGGATGGCCTTAAATGTTAATAGTAGAATCTTAAAATCAATACGAAACTTAATCGGGAGCCAATGAAGCTGCTGCAAGACCGGAGTAATATGGTGAATAGATGGGATTTGAGTGATGATACGTGCTGCAGAATTCTGGACTAACTGAAGCTTATGAAGAGATTTATTTGGGAGACCAAAGAGGAGTGAATTGCAGTAGTCCAGCCGAGAAGTGACAAGACTATGAACAAGAATGGCAGTAGTATGAGGAGTGAGGGAGGGGCGAATGCGATTAATATTACGTAGGTGGAAGTAAGCAGACCGGGTGATGTTATTAATGTGACATTGGAAAGATAGAGTACTGTCGAGGATGACACCCAGACTCTTGACCTGAGATGATGGGGAAACAACAGAGTTATCAATAATAAGAGAAAGATTATTGGTTTTGGATAATGATGATTTTGAACCAATGAGGAGAACCTCAGTTTTGTCACTGTTTAATTTAAGAAAATTCGAAGAAAACCAGGATTTAATTTCAGCAATGCAGTCAATAAGCGAGGGTGGTGGAAAAGAGGAGGTGGGATTACCAGCAAGGTAGAGCTGGGTGTCATCAGCATAACAGTGAAAATTAATGTTATATTTGCGAAAAATATTGCCAAGGGGAAGAAGGTAAATAATAAAAAGAAGAGGCCCCAGGACAGAGCCCTGGGGCACACCAGAAGTAACAGCGGTGGGTAGGGATGTGAAGGTTTTAAGTTGTATGAACTGAGTGCGGCCTAAGAGGTAGGATCTAAACCAATCAAGTGGAGTGTGGGTAATGCCAATCAGAGATAATCTATTAAGGGGAGTGGTATGACAAATAGTATCAAAGGCCGCACTCAGATCAAGGAGGATGAGAATAGTGATTAGACCAGAATCAGCAGCCATAAGGAGGTCATTAGTAATTTTAACAAGTGCCGTTTCTGTACTATGAAGGGGGCGAAAACCAGACTGGAACTTTTCATATAGATTATTGTGAGATAAATGGGTATGAAGTTGGATAGCTACAATTTTTTCAAGAATTTTGGAGATAAAGGGCAAGTTAGAAATGGGGCGAAAATTATTGAAATTAGTAGGATCAGCACCAGGTTTTTTTAGTATTGGGGTTATAGCAGCAGTTTTAAAAGATGAGGGAATAATACCAGTAGTGAGAGAAGAGTGAATGATAGCAGAAATGAGAGGGACTAGAGAGGGGAGGCAGGCTTTAACCAGAACTGTAGGCAGGGGGTCCAGCTGACAAATAGATGACTTGGATTTGCAGATGAGATCTGAAATTTCAGAGGAAGTGGGAAGCTGGAAAGAAGAGAAAAAGTGAATAGGCGAGTGTAGTTCAGAAGGAATATAGTGAGGATCTGGACCAAGGTGCTGATGTATCTTTTGGATTTTCTCGTTGAAAAAAGACATAAGAGAATTACAGAAAGCAGTTGAGTAAAGGTGAGATGGTAAAGAGTCTGGAGGTTGTGTAACATTATTAAGTAAAGAAAACAAAGTCTTGGTGTTACCTGTATTACGAGTAATTAACTGAGTGTAATAATTAGACTTGGTTTGAGCTATACAATCCTTATAATAGAGAAGATGATTTTTATACATCTCTTTGTGGACAAAGAGTCCGGATTTTTTAAACAACCTTTCAAGTTGCCTGCCCTTAGCTTTCAGAAGCCGAAGTTCAGGCGTAAACCAAGGGGCAGAAAAAGAAAAAGAAACAGAATGGGTTTTTAGCGGAGCCAGAGAATTAAGAATACCATTAAGACAGGTGTTATAATATGAGACCAGTTCTATGGGAGTGGATAAATTATAAAAGTCCAGTTGGGAATCAATCCTAGAAGACAGCAAATTCAAGTTAATATTCTTAATGTTACGAAAGGCTATGAGACGTGGAAGCTTAGGAACAGAAAAGGTAAGTTTGGCATTGAATGAAAGAAGAAAATGGTCGGTTATAGTGAGTTCATCTGCTGTGAGATCAAAAGGAACAACACCAGAGTAGCAGATCAGGTCCAAGATATGTCCTTTACAATGAGTAGGAACATCAGTGTGCTGCTGGTATCCAAAACTCTCCAGGCAAGATAAAAAGTCTCTAGTGAGAGGGATATTGATATTGTCCAGATGTACATTAAAATCCCCCAGCAGAATTATATTTGGAGTAATTACAGATAAATGAGTAAGGAAGGTAACAAGATCGTTCAAAAAATTGTTGTTTGACTTAGGAGGACGGTAGACAGTTGCAATGATGGTAGGAACTGGGCCAGACAGTTGACACACAGTCGATTCAAAAGAGCTAACAGCAGGAGCAGACAACGGCAGGACTTTCCACTTCTCGCGATAAATAATCGCGACACCTCCTCCACGGCCAGAGGCACGGGATTGACAAGTGTAAACAAACCCCGGGGGGGTGCATTCATTAAGTTGTGAAAAGTCTTGAGGTTGCTGCCAAGTCTCAGTTAAACAGAGAAAGTCAAACTTACGGTCAATGAGGAGATCCTGAATGAGATGTCCCTTGCTCGTGAGTGAGCGGATGTTCAGTAGACCAAAGCTGACAATGTTGCTGTCGCATTTGACAGTGGTGTTAGTTGACCGAGCTAAGCTGGCCAACACGCTATGGTCAGCGTTCCTATCTGTGTTGTGTGGAGGGTGCCGAAAATCAGACCAAAAAGAGTTAATTCCTTTTGAGACGTCCGTTCGGAATCTCCGGCGAGACCCACGGTGGATGTATCTCCGACGAGGGAGAAGTATGACGTCCGGGTCGAAATACAGCACCGACAGCAGAGGCACAGACTGGAGAAGACGCAGTCGAAGAAGCTCAGCAGCTGGATACTGGAGGAGGCCAGTCGCAGGTTGGATAACGAGCGACAGAAGACTCCAAACAAGCATTAACCAGGCGATTATCCTACCAGTCCACATTGTAGGTGAGGAGGCCAGAGGCAGCTCAGACGTCCAGAGAATAAGCAGGTAAGTTTCAAACGAAACGGAGGTTAGGCTGAAACTAAATGCATACACAGCATATACAGCCACGCAGAGATGTCAACAAAATGGCAAAAAAAAAAAATATGTATGTATAGGCAAGTGATAGATAGATAGATAGATAGATAGATAGACAGACAGACAGACAGACAGACAGACAGACAGACAGACAGACAGACAGACAGACAGACAGACAGACAGACAGACAGACAGATAGATAGATAGATAGATAGATAGATAGATAGATAGATAGATAGATAGATAGATAGATAGATAGATAGATAGATAGATAGATAGATAGATAGAACTTTATTAGACCCAAGAGGGAATTTTAGCTTTTTGCAGTAGCTCAAGAAATATAAGAAACTAGTCATTAAGCCCATTACAATAACGGGCGCTAGAATAGTAGTGCATAAACATTAGTAGGAACAGCCTATATTAAATAGCAAGGGACTTTGACCTCATTCTTTTTGTTGGTCATATTTTTCTTTGTCTTTCAGCCTTTCTTTTGTTGATGTTTACTTGCTGAGCTGACCGTTCTTCGTGGGCTGCCACCGTGTGTTGTGTGTCTTTAATTTTCTGTGACAGTAATACTGTCTTGTACGTCCGCTGGCTTGTACGTCCGTAATATACCTTTAATTTTCTCTGGCGGTAATACAGGCATGCGCGTCGGTAATATGCCTTTAACTTTCTCTGACAGTAATATCGCACATCGCACCGTGCCCCGCGCATGCGCACTTCACCAGAAGACACACACAAATGGACACCTGGATGCACAAAGGGATTTTATTAAAGAGGATAATAACAAACCACAGCCCCAATGAAATACATACAAGAATTACAAAAAAAGAAGAAAACTTGGCTAAAGATAACAAAGCAGTCATGCAGAGGCATTGTAAAGGTATACTTCTATAGGTATAAAGGAGCCCCAGTAGTGTTTCCTGACACATATCTGCTGAACACTTAACACTAGAAACCCTGAAGCGTACAAAAAAACTTGAAATCCCGGTCCACCTTAAATCCCTTTGCACCTCTCCACCATCGTCTTTTGTTTTGTAAGTGTGTCGTTCAGATCAAGCAGTAAGCAGCCTGCTGTTCCATCCCCCGCCTTGACAGAGCTCAGCTCTGGGAAAAAGTTCTCCCAGCTCAAGCCAAGGCTCCTTATCTGTGTGCGAGGTTCCTGGAGTTGTATAGGGTAAATAATACAGTATATCATTTGGAATACATGCATTTCATGTGTGTTCTGTGTCTACAAAGATCTGGTTAAGTGTAGGATGAAAGGAATAAATGCGAGGTAAGAAATGCTGAACACATACCTAAAGCAGAAACTTTTTCCATGTTATAATAATAATGATGTAAAGTTTATAATGTGTGAAGACTTTAGTCCAAATATCAAATAAACACGTGCGCCTTTATTCGAGAATATAACCAAAGAAAATAAAAAGCATTTGATTTACATACCTAAAGCAGAAACTTTTTCCATTTTATACTAATGATGACGTGAAGTGTATAATGTGTGAAGACTTTAGTCCAAATATCTAATAAACGTGCGCTTTTATTTGACAATATAATCAAAGGAAAAAAAACATTCGATTTACATGTTGCTGTCAATGAGTTAAAAACCCAAACTCAAATGTCAATTGACAGGAAGTTGATATGTGTTCTTGAATGGTGTAGAGGTAAGAACTGCTGCTTTATAACTCAAAGGTACTGGGTTCAGTACTGGGCACTTCACAATTTGAGTAGTGAGCTGCTATTAATATAATAAAAACATACATTTGATTTGAGTCTGTAACACCTGGTGTAAATTTTGGCTGCTTGTAAAAGTCAGCATTTGTTTTTTTTATTATTCAGTTCTATTCTCTCAGTGACGTTCACGTGGTACAATGAACTTGCCAATCCCCCTCTGAATTGATGGCGTGTATCTCCATTCTTTTCACAAGAGCAGTGCTGTGGCTGATGCCTGCTCAGAACTATTTGTTGTACCGACAATCAAAGATACGATGTCCTGTGACCGCTATCAGACTGGACAAAGGCAGGACCATAACAACAGACAGCTTCTTCACAGCGTGTTCGCTGGCTAATAGACTGCTGCACTCTGCTTGGCACCATACAGTAAAATGGGACTTCCACCTGCAGCTAAAGTCACTTTAGTACGCAAGCAATTCTCCACGCTAGTGTTTAGATCTGACAGTGCCGTGATGATGGTGTATGCACCCAAAGAGTTTTTTTTTATGTATGAGGGTTGCAAATCCAACGGAATTGCATCAAGAAATTATGCATTAATGAAGCACATTGAGCAGCAATCTTACAGAACACAAACGTGAAAGTTCTGTGCATGGCTGCTACAGCTCTTTGATGCCACAATGGACTTGCAAAGCATAATGGGGCTCTGGCTGAAAAAAAATGTTTGTTTAAGCAGGTCACATGGTGAATTTCCAAGAAAATATTCAAGCTAACATGGTCACCAGTGAGCACAGCATTATTGCTATGAAAAAAAGCTTTGGTGAATTTTGCCGATCAACACTAATCACTACCCACAAAAAAAAACAAACATAGTCTCCTAATAAAAGAACCTCCTTTGCCCTTTTTATATAGTTCCTCTTTGCTACTAGACCAGTTCAGCCTATCACTGATGTGGACGCACATATTCTTGTGGGACACTGGGGGATCATTGAGGAAAAAACGTTGAGAACCATTGGTTTAGGGTATGGAGGCAATTCCTGGAAAGTGTGATGCTCATCTTATACTGTACATGGAAGCATGATCTTTCCCTTTGAAGATCTGTAAAATTGTAGCACTGCTAGTATGAGTTAAAACTTCATATACCCAGCAGTCCCTGCAGGGGCTGTTGGGGTCAAAGGTGGCTAGAGGGGTTTAAAAGGAGAGCAGGTGTCCAAGGGGAAAAAAGGTGTTTTTTGTTGTTGTATTTTGTGTTGAGTTTACCTGTTGGACTGCCTTCTGTTAAGCCATATTTAATCGCTGTATTCTGGATTGTATTCATTGTTGGGGTCTGGATCATCTGTCTACCTGTGTGCTGAGGACTGATTGTGGATTCACGGCTTTCCTGCAAGTAAAGGAGCGCTCCTGAACCATCCATCCGTCTTCACCCTTACAGTGTCTACCGGTAGGACTGTTTTTTCATTCCCTTACAAAATACAGATCTCTGGACTTACTCTCGTCATCTCTCATTACATCCAGTGTGATATTCCATGGACTTTGCTGTATGGTGTTTGTGTGTTTAATGTAATATCGCCATAGGGGTACTGGGGTGGTATTATTTATATAATTTAATTTCATTACATTCTTTAATTGTTGTTATTCCCCAGTGCGCTTTATTTTGTCTCTGTTTTTGAGTGTGTGCAGGTGGGCCAAGGCTGGGAGCGTCCCTGGGATCCTCTATAAAAAATAAATAAATCACTGTCATCTTGACCAATCAGATGATGCAGTCTTGCCAAAGTACACGCTCTTTTTGTTGCTTATTGTCCAGTGACTGGCTGCTTAACAATTTGTATGCACCTCTAATATTTTTTTTCTTTCACATAAGCATACATTTTACAGGGAAGCATTTTCTGACTTGTTATAACCAGTCATACTGCACATAGCTGTTGACTGTGCCCTGCAGCTTAAACAGGAGTTCTCAGACTTTTGTCTTGATGTACTACCACCCGGGCGGCACGGTGGCGCAGTGGTAGCACTGCTGCCTCGCAGTTAGGAGACCCGTATTCGCTTCCCGGGTCCTCCCTGCGTGGAGTTTGCATGTTCTCCCTGTGTCTGCGTGGGTTTCCTCCCACAGTCCAAAGACATGCAGGTTAGTTGGATTGGCGATTCTAAATTGGCCCTGGTGTGTGGGTGTGTTTGTGTGTGTCCTGCGGTGGGTTGGCACCCTGCCCGGGATTGGTTCCTGCCTTGTGCCCTGTGTTGGCTGGGATTGGCTCCAGCAGACCCCCGTGACCCTGTGTTCGGATTCAGCGGGTTGGACAATGGATGGATGTACTACCCCCCAGGAATGTAAATGTTTCAAAGCACTACCTTTTTTGTTATGTGCTGAAAAACTAGAGAGGACAATTTTTATCTGTTCAAAAATATTGTATTGGGGACTATTAACAGGGTATTACAGATATGTGTGAGTGTGTTTGTATCTTTTAATTCTATACCCAATATTTGTTAGTGTATGAACAACAGTGTGGTTTGTTATGGAATAAAAATTAGAAAGCCTGAAATTTACATGTTTTTAATTTAAAAATATTCAGTTCAGAACTTTAATTTCTTGTGTGGCAGAGAGGGAGACTGTTTTCACTTATAGTTTCTAACAGCAGATAAAATAAATAAATGCTTAAACCAATACTAAAACTTCAAACATTACCAGGTCATTGCCACATAAGGATATCAAAATAATTCAGAATATTTTAATATACTTTTAATATACCCAAACTCTTTAAAGCTTCTTTTTTAAGAATATACTTTACAAATCAGGTTTCTCAGATAATCACTTTTTCAAGTTTGTGATATTTGCTGTTGTAGAAACAGGAGACATTAGCTGATTAATAACACAGAGTAATATTTCATGGACAAGTCAAATTAATTTATATTTCAAATGTCACAAACTGAAATTTCAAATAATTACTTCCCTTTTTTCAGATATGTCCCAACTTTAAGGGTAACACTGTGAAATCAATTTGTCAATTTAAGATTATTATTTCAGAATTCCAGTATTGTTTGCCTTTTGTCAGGCCACCTCAGGTTAAGTTAATAATAATCACACTTTGCTGTTGCTTATGCCTGTGCATTAATGCACAAATAGTCACTAAGCTGGCCTGACTGTAAGTGCAGAAGCTAATCATAACTAGAGATGGCATCGCATTTGCTCTGGTGCCATTCAGATATATACCTTAGGTTGAGAACCGCAGCATACAGTTTCACATACATTGCATTTTTCATTTAAAAAAAACAAAAAAAAACAGATAACTCATAAGTGGCCAGTGATTAACATTCTAAAGATCGAAGAAAAAGATTTAGCTGTCTGAAGAAGTGGTAAAACGTTTGAACGTTAATGAAGCAAGTGTTTGATCTTCACAAGCGTGTTGTCAGCACACTGTTTATAATCGTTATGGCCCCATAATTTTGCCTTTGCTACAAAGACTTGACAAGTTGCTTCTTTCTACCACAGAAAATTGCTAGCCTCCCAAACAGAATTACTTTAAGTTTGTTTTTATTTTAGTAAGACAGAACAAGACTACAACTACTGCAACACAACCATTTAAAACAAAATTTAATAAAAAGAAACAGAAGAATAAAAACAAGTCTTAGAACTATCAAAGGACTTGCTACCCTTATCCATACTACTTACCATAATGTGAAAACATATTTGCATCTTGTCTAATTTATTTATTGCTGCACAATTATTTTGTGAATTTCGGAAAAAATTTCCAGCCAATGTCTAACATTAAACAAGACACCTTCAATAAACAAATTACAATATGACATAATAGTGCTGGAGAAAGCTACTAGATTGATCACAGAATACAGAGGCAAGCTGTTGGGACAGACAGGAGTCAAATTTGTATATTTTAAGACATGAAAGTTATAAGGGGGCATAATACAAAATTAGAATGCTTGGTACCAACTATTACTTTAAAATCAGGACTAAATGTACAAAACAATGTAACCAGTAGAGAAGAAAATAAACATGAAGGATTGCATGCACTCAATAATCCAAGCACATTGACACCTCAGACTACTCTGAGATTTCAGGCTGCCCTCCCAGTTACTAAGAAACTTATACATATCCAAAAGTACTCTAACAGAGACTGTTACCACCTGGTTTGGAAACAGCATGCAGCAGGACCACAAGGCTCTGCAGAAGGTGGAGCAGTCAGCTGAATGCATCACTGGGTGTGCACTGCCTAACATTCATGACATCTTCACCAAGTGGTGTCAGACCAGGGCAAAGAAAACTATCATAGGTAGCCTGTTCTCTGTACTGTGGCTAGGGAAATGGTACTATAACCTAAACCAGCGTTTTTCAACCTTTAAGTATTTGTGACCCGAGTTTTCATAACAGTTTTAATCGCGCGCCCCCCCCCATGTTTTTTTGAAAGGAGCCCACTAATACCAATTTGTTCTTTTTTAATTAATGATATATCATAGATGCATTTTTATTATACCTACTTAACTTTTATCGACATTTATCTAACTCTATATTTATTTTTCTAGTATCAGAATGTAGTTTAAGTTAATTTGTTTTGGGTTCAATAGATGTATTTTTCATATTTTTGATTCTTTTCTTTTTTTCACATCTTCGCACCCCCCTTTTTGTTACTTCGCGCCCCCCCCTGGGGGGGCCCGCCCCACAGATTGAGAACCACTGACCTAAACACCAGTACAGAGCGATTAAAGAGGAGCTAACTTCCACAGTCCATCTGCATCCTAAACAAGTAGAGTGCCTAGAGCTACATGATGTCATATTGTTATTGCTCCTATATTTATTTATTATATACAGTACTTGCTGTGCTACATGTCTAGGAGGGTTTGAAATCTAAGTAATCAACGTAGACCACACTGTTAATGTTTGCAATGCACCATCTATTGGAAAGTATTTTATAATGCAAATAGTAATAAAATGCATTTCATCAGGCTCATCCACAAGAAAAAGACAGATAGAGTGTGATTGTTGAACCATACTCCACAGCTCTTAGACTTACCTGTATAGAACTACCTTACAATGTTAGGTTGCGGGGCTTCAACATTTTCTTGAAGAAGCAAATTTAAGACAACCATTGGTACATGCCAACTCTCTACCATGCACATTAAGAAATGTGTATTCTGCATTCAGCTATGGCAAAATAAGAATTCCCATTCCAATGTAAAGCACTGTGATGCTCTGTTTCTTTGAACCTTTACACGGACCTAATACCTTGGCATCTTATAGTTCATAACCTAAGTAAACCAGAGTAAGAGTAAGAGACACAGACCCAAAATATATTGCAAAATCTGTTTTATTCCAGCAAGTGCAAGCAATTCACAGTTTAGTGTCATGTAATTGTTAAAACACAGTTTAATGCGATGACACTAATCACCAGGCAAAAATCAAAAGCAAATGAATATGTCCTATTTAAATACGGGTAGTGAAAAATAAAAGATAAACAATCTTCTTCCTCCTTAAATGGGGATCAGTTCATCCTACCAAGTGAATGGAAAAGACAGACAGTTAAACATCCATCCATCCATTGTCTAACCTGCAGAATCCAAACACAGGGCCATGGGGGTCTGCTGGAGCCAATCCCAGCCAACACAGGGCACAAGGCAGGGAACCAATCCCGGGCAGGGTGCCAACCCACCGCAGGACACACACAAACACCCACACACCAAGCACACACTAGGGCCAATTTACAATCGCCAATCCACCTAACCTGCATGTCTTTGGACCGTGGGAGGAAACTGGAGCGCCCGGAGGAAACCCACGCAGACACGGGGAGAACATGCAAACTCTACGCAGGGCGGACCCGGGAAGCGAACCCAGGTCCCCAGATCTCCCAACTGCGAGGCAGCAGCGCTACCCACTGCGCCACCGTGCCGCCCCAGACAATTAAACAAAAATCAAAAAGTGAAAAAATGCAAAATTAAGCACACCACTAATTCCCAAACACACTTTCACAGTCTCAAATTCCTCCCAGGTGAACAATATCTATTTACATCCAAACAACACCAATCCATCACTTCTGCAAACAGCTCTGCAGTTCACGACATAAATGCAGATGGTGAGGTTTTACCTGGCCAATCCCAGCTCACATCTTCTAGTTTCAGTCCATCACTGATGACACTGAGAAGCTCACCTAATGTCACACTCTATCTTCCCTACCACCACGTGTACATGTGAATGCGCACTTGTCAGAATGCATACGACTGAACGAATCCTTTTCACTGGTAAATATTCCTGAATTTATCCAGGGCTTTAAACTCAAGGATTTAACAACCCACATACAGTAACTGTCCTCTCCTTGCTGGTAAAGTAAGCAGCACAGTAGCACTGGAGAAATGTAGGATGTCAGCACTTTTATTCTGGGGGCCCGGAAATGGCTCTGTAGGCCACTAGGACCCACAGGAGCATCTACATGAACCTCACACCTTAAGTGTGCCCTCATGCTGCTAGCCAGCCATTTCCATGGAACACTACACTGTATCAATTTCTATAACCAAAATGTGTGTACCATAACTATCTATAAAAAAAATAAGGCTAGAAATAGTGATATATCATAAGAAAACTGCAGTAATATTGTGATGTGGGCCATCACAAGCACAAATTCAAAAACATGTTTATAACACGTGACATTAAACAATACCGGTGCCTGAATTCAGAAACTGAGGAGGAGCATTGATCAAGGAAAGTGTCTAGGACTACGTGATGCACTATTATTAACTGTCTTACATTAATTTTTTTTTTAGTTATTGTTTGTTATTTATAACATATTTTATAACTCTATTAAAAATTTTAATTGATATTTATAAAGTATTATTGTTTGATGGACAGGTTGACAGATGAGATTAGACAGGAGTCCCCATGGACTATTGTGATCTGTAGCGAGAGTAGGGAGCAGGTTGAGGAGACCGTGGAGAGGTGGAGATATGCTCTAGAGAGGAGAGGAATGAAGGTCAGTAGGAACAAGACAGAATACATGTGTGTAAATGAGAGGGAGGTCAGTGGAATGGTGAGGATGCAGGGAGTAGAGTTGGTGAAGGTGGATGAGTTTAAATACTTGGGATCAACAGTACAGAGTAATGGAATTGTGGAAGAGAGGTGAAAAGAGAGTGCAGGCAGGGAGGAATGGTTGGAGAAGAGTGTCAGGAGTAATTTGTGAGAGACGGAAGTCAGCAAGAGTGAAAGGGAAGGTCTACAGGACGGCAGTGAGACCAGCTATGTTATATGGGTTGGAGACGGTGGCACTGACCAGAAAGCAGGAGACAGAGCTGGAGGTGGCAGAGTTAAAGATGCTAAGATTTGCATTGGATGTGACGAGGATGGATAGGATTATAAATGAGTACATTAGAGGGTCAGCTCAAGTTGGACAGTTGGGAGACAAAGTCAGAGAGGCGAGATTGCGTTGGTTTGGACATGTGCAGAGGAGAGATGCTGGGTATATTGGGAGAAGGATGCTAAGGATAGAGCTGCCAGGGAAGAAGAAAAGAGTAAGGCCTAAGAGAAGGTTTATGGATGTGGTGAGAGAGGACATGCAGGTGATGAGTGTGACAGAACAAGATGCAGAGGACAGGAAGATATGGAAGAAGATGATCTGCTGTGGCAACCCCTAATGGGAGCAGCCAAAAGGAGAAGAAGATTTATAAAGTATTATTGTTTTCGGCCTTTTATATTCTTCTTGAATGCACACTCATTAGGGTTTTGCAACTTAGCATTTCACTACATATTGCACTGTATTTATAATTTCTTTGTGACAAAGTGCGTTCAATTCAATTCTGTTTCATTTGACTGGCATGTGCACATAAAGTAGTCATTAAATAGCAACTGTACTACTGTTAGCTGGCCATAATGGCAACATGCAGATCCCAAAACAACAACTCTGTGATCTGCTTTCTCTTAAAACCTGTAACAGAAATCACAAATTAAATATCAAGTCAGAAACAGCAAAATTTGCAATATCAGTAACGTAGATTGGAGGCTCAAGAAAAACAAAAGAAAAAAATAAAAATCACTAAAACAGCATTGCATGTAAAAACACAGGTTATGTGTTGGACTTGAACGCACTTGCACTGTGCTCTGGGCTTTGTACTGTCGGCTTTCTGTTATGTGCAAACACACCATGCAAGTGGTTACTTAAGACACATTTCTACTTTAGACACTGGCTGGTTGAGCCCATGTTTTGAGACATCTGTTGTCTTAGCTAGCTCCCTCATTTCTGGGCATTGGGACCCATGTAATATGGGCACAGTACCAGTTCTGTGCTGCAGTGCGGTAGTCGGATGTTAATTACACTCGCTTGAATCCAAAAACTAATCAGGGGATTTACCCAAAGAGTATACAGTATATAGATTTATGGTGTGAGTAGAGATAAAATATTAAATATTAACAGATTAATTAAAACATAGGAAAACTACATAGCGATATTTTCAATAGATATATATAAGGTATAACCTCTACTTAAAAAAGTATTCATAGAATACCATGTTTTAAATAAAGCATCCAAATATTACTTTTATTGGAGTATCACATGCTGGCAACATTGTTTGTAGATTAAACAATAGAAAATGTGCAGAATTACTAATAGAATCCACAATTTCTTGATCTTTATTATGGTGCTTGTCTTGTTTTTTATGTAGTTACATTACTTGAGAATATTATTAACTCCTACATCTGCACAGATAATGTAGTCTTAGAGCTGATCTCTGTTATGGCTGTAAGAACAGTCCTCATTTCTTTACTTAGATATTCTGTTATGTTTGGTGTGAATCCTCAAATGTAATTACAAACTGGGATGCTTTGATACATATAATCCTTCAGAATTCTGCCAGCTGAAGAGTTTGGGAAGAAAAGAAATTTTGGACAAACTAGTCTCTTACGACGTTGTCTGACTGCATTTCACGAGTTTGTCTGTTAACTGAGCACATGGACTGAATAGTTTCTGCTTACTTGTACAGTTTGATGTTTTTAGGTTGCATGTGGTCAGTCATTACTTGGATTTCAATTGAGGATTTTATCTTTGTAGTGCAGATCTTTGAAATTAAGGAAAGCTGACAGAATTCAATAACAAAGTCCTTTCATCTTAAGCTTTCAGGACTGAATTCATGTGTCACCTCCCTTTCCATAGTTGTGCACAACTTTACTAATAACGTTGTAGTCAAGTGATCATTGCGGGATGCATCTTTGAATGGAGTAAGTGCCATATCTAGTATTTGTAGATAGCCACTTGACTTGTGCGTTAAAAGGGCTTTGCTTTCTGGACTTTGCTTAGTATTGTACAGAGGCATAGCTATTGGACAGGCATGACAGGGAACTCTGCCTGGGGCCCTGACCTTGGAGATGGCCCTCGAGGGCATTTGTTTACATTGGTACTCATTTCAACGACAAATCAGTGGGAACCCCTTTGACGTAAGATCAACGCACTGCAATGACACGGTCAGAACCAACCCTGTGGGGCCCCGTTTGCCTTTACAGGAGTGTTATGTGGATGTTTTTAAGTTAAGTTAAATGTAATCCGTACCATTTTCATAAATCATGAAGAGGACTTACATGTCTGGAAGCAAAAGGATGAAAGAAAAAAAACAAGAATAGGAGAAAAAGAAGAAGCAAGACAGTTGTAAGTTGTAGAGAACCTGTAATATTGATTTAATTAAGTATGCCCATGCAGTAGCGTCTCACACATTTTGAAAAATTGGATGGAGTATTTTGCAGCAGCAGAAGAGAATAAGTGACAGCTTATCTACAGTGAAAAAGTAATTGAATCCATCAGTAAAACAAAAATTACAATTAGAATGAAAGCCTACATTTGACTAGCAGAAGAAAACCACAGCCTGAACTCATTTGTCCAGCTAGTGGCAAAAGCTTGAATGCGAGCTTAGTGAACCAGTGAAAGGCACAGAAACAATAGAAAACACCTTGACAATGTTGAACCCATTGTTAAATATAAATTCAACATGTTCTCTGCCTGTCAAAGGCAGTGTGTCCTGAAAAATATACAGCTTAGGTTTGCTGGCTAACAGTCAGTCACCTTCATCTGCCAAAAATATATAGTTAATATATAGTTGGTCGAGAAAATATGATCTTATGAGGACAGTGTTAGGAACTTATGGAACCCCTTAAGTTACATGGGTGAAAAAAATATTAGATGAGAGAAAAAAAAATGATGGTGAAAAATTTTTTAATGGGTGTTTAAAGTGGATCTGGGAGTTGGTAAATTGCAATCGCAGTGTTAGTCATACCTCAACAGGTGCAGTGTTTCCATTAACTTGATGCTGTGTTCCAGTTGTGGCGGACAGCCAGGACCCATGCCCGGCCGGGACACCCCTTCAACACTGGATCCAGGGGAGCAGCAATGGGATCCATGCTGCGTCCCCCGGAATACATGGTGGCAGCCCCCCTGGGTTGCATCGGGGCCACAGGCATGGGACATCGGAGCTCATCCCTGTTGGGTTCTGTTGCCACCGCCAGGGGAAGCTGCAAGGACTTAATGAGCCCGTCTGGGCTGTGATGCAGCCACACCTGGAGGTGCAGCCTAATTAGGCTAATTACCACCTGAAGCACTTCCGGGTGGGCTATAAGAAGAGCCTGCAGCCACTACTCGGGGCGCCAGAGTCGGGAGGAGGAGGACGACAAAGCAGCCCTGGGAAGAGTGGAGGAAAAGAAGAGTGGCTTTGGTGTTTTTCTTTGGTGGTGTTTTTGGGACTGTGTTGTGCCTGTGGGGATCACGGTGAAGACGTGCCCCACAGGTGAAGAAAAATAAAATCTTTTTGTTTATTTTGCCCGTGCCTCTGGTGTCAGTCTGTGTCGGGTCGGTGCCAATAAAGCACCTTTATCACACAGTCTATTTGTTATTGGATTGTGTTGTCAGAATAACCAAGACTGTTAGTATTGCACTGCGACTCCCCCTGAATCTTCCTATCACTGTTGTGTCTGGTAAGAGAAGTTTTATTTTTTTAAAGCTGACTAAATCTTCAGATCTAATCTAGCTGACTAAATCTAATACTTGAGATCGATCATATGCCAGGAGATGCTTTGAGCCCTAGCTCTAATTTAAACAGAGCTCATTGTTCAAAGGTCTTTGGGCCTGGAAGACAGTGGCTGAATTTGTGGTAGGCAAAGCCTGCAAACAGCGATTTTGAAAGTTACAGTAAAAATGTTGAGCTTTTTTTTTCATTTCTGGTACGTGCCCTTATTTATTTATTTATTACATTTTATTATGTACTTTATTTACTTATTTAGACTTTAAAATTAACTTTAGATAGACCTTTATATTTCTCTAGAGGGAATATGGCTTTTTACAGAAGCTCTTTAAATACAGTAATCCCTCCTCCATCGCGGGGGTTGCGTTCCAGAGCCACCCGCGAAATAAGAAAATCCGCAAAGTAGAAACCATATGTTTATATGGTTATTTTTATATTGTCATGCTTGGGTCACAGATTTGCGCAGAAACACAGGAGGTTGTAGAGAGACAGGAACGTTATTCAAACACTGCAAACAAACATTTGTCTCTTTTTCAAAAGTTTAAACTGTGCTCCATGACAAGACAGAGATGACAGTTCTGTCTCACAATTAAAAGAATGCAAATATATCTTCCTCTTCAAAGGAGTCAGGAGCAGAGACTGTCATAAAGGCAGAGGAAAATCAATAGGGCTGTTTGGCTTTTAAGTATGCGAAGCACCGCGGCACAAAGCTGTTGAAGGCGGCAGCTCACACCCCCTCCGTCAAGAGCACAGAGAGAGAGATAGAGAGACAGAGAAAAACAAGCAAGCAAAAATCAATACGTGCCCTTCGAGCTTTTAAGTATGCGAAGCACCGTGTAGCATGTCGTTTCAGGAAGCAGCTGCACAAAAGATAGCAACGTGAAGATAATCTTTCAGCATTTTTAGATGAGCGTCCGTATCGTCTAGGTGTGCGAACAGCCCCCCTGCTCAATCCCCCTACGTCAGGATCAGAGAAAGTCAGCGCAAGAGAAAGAGAAATGTAAGCTGTGTAGCTTCTCAGCCATCTGCCAATAGCGTCCCTTGTATGAAATCAACTGGGCAAACCAACTGAGGAAGCATGTACCAGAAATTAAAAGACCCATTGTCCGCAGAAACCCGCGAAGCAGCGAAAAATCCGCGATATATATTTAAATATGCTTACATATAAAATCCGCGATGGAGTGAAGCCGCGAAAGGCGAAGCGCGATATAGCGAGGGATTACTGTATTCTGTTATTATTGATTTTCTATTTTCTCTATACATATTTTTCAGTAAATTAAAACAAAATATTTTTGCTTATTAAAATCTTGAATGTTGAATGTATTCATTTAGATATTGCGCTGAAATAATGCTAATACATTTTACCATGTCTGGACTTAGAAGAGGGTGAATTGGAGGGTCCTATGGAAATTTTTAATAACCGTAATAATAATATAGCAGACACCTTTATAATTATAAGGTGCAAGCATCAAATGCAACAAACTAAAAAACAAGCAAAAGGGTATAGCACTACAACTATATAATTATACCTGAAATTAGGCTGAGGAAAAAATCAGAATCCTAAACTTTTTGCCAGTACAACATCAGCTGTCCTGTAAAGGAAACATTAAGCAGGTCCAAAATATTTAATGAAAAGGTGTGTTTTTAAAAGACTCCTAAAGATAAGTAAATTGGGTACAGTACAAATAGACAAAGGAAGATCATCCCACAGCTTTATAGCAAGAACAGAGAAGCACTGTCCAGTCTTGGTACATCTGGAGAGACCAAAGACTGAAGAAACTGAAGAGTAGAACCATTTGGAAAACTGCAGGTCAAGACAAGAGTTTTGAAATGGATTCTTGCAGCAATTAGAGGCCAGTGAAGAGACCAAAACAGAACAGTAATAGGAGTGAAACAAGGAACAGAGAACACCAGTCAAGCAGTGAAATTTTGGATGAACTGGCAAGTTTAGAGAACAGTTAAAGGAAGCCTTGCAAGGAGAGAGCTGCAATAGTCCAGCTGAGGGGAACCAGTAACTGAGCAAGGAGTTCCCTGCTGTAACTAGTGAGGATGGGCCAGATTCTCTGGATGTTATGAAGAAAGAAACAACATGATTGAGTCATTGAAGAAATATATTCATTGAATGAAAGTGAGGAGTCCAGAGTCACACCAAAATTCCTAAGCATGACTGATGGTGAAAGGGTGACATTTTATGGAGCAATTTTTAGAGGCAAATCTGAGGAAGGCGAATCAGAAGGCAAGTAACAGTATATCTGACATCGAAAGGTTAAATTTAATGTGATGAGCAGAGCATTCATCTGGGCTGAAATGTATGAGCTGTAAAAGAAAAATGAGCCGAAATTCTGCGCATCATTAGCATTGAGTGGTAGGTGATGTGAATTGCCTAAGGTGTGAATGCATAAAATGGGGCTGTAAAGTTCACGATGGGTCTAGTGATCATCTGAACCTCTGCTCCTTAGGGACAAGCTGACAGAGATGGGAGTAGATTCATACCTGGTAGCATGGATCGTGGACTATCTTACAGACAGACCTCAGTATGTGCATCTCGGGAACTGCAGGTCTGACATTGTGATCAGCAGCACAGGAGTGCCGCAGGGGACTGTACTTTCTCCGGTCTTGTTCAGCCTATATACATCGGACTTCCAATACAACTCTTGAGTCCTGCCACGTGCAAAAGTTCGCTGACGACACTGCTATTGTGGGCTGCATCAGGAGTGGGCAGGAGGAGGAGTATAGGGACCTAATCAAGGACTTTGTTAAATGGTGCGACTCAAAAAACCTACACCTGAACACCTGCAAAACCAAGGAGCTGGTGGTGGACTTTAGGAGGCCCAGGCCCCTCATGGACCCCGTGATCATCAGAGGTGACTGTGTGCAGATGGTGCAGACCTATAAATACCTGGGAGTGCAGCTGGATGATAAATTGGACTGGACTGCCAATACTGATGCTCTGTGTAAGAAAGGACAGAGCTGACTATACTTCATTAGAAGGCTGGCATCCTTCAATATCTGCAATAAGATACTGCAGATGTTCTATCAGACGGTTGTGGCGAGCGCCCTCTTCTATGCGGTGGTGTGCTGGGGAGGCAGCATAAAGAGGAAGAGGGATGCCTCACACCTGGACAAACTGGTGAGGAAGGCAGGCTCTATTGTAGGCACGGAGCTAGACAGTTTGACATCCATGGCAGAGCGACAGGCACTGAGCAGGCTCCTGTCAATCATGGAGAATCCACTGCATCCACTAAACAGTATCATCTCCAGACAGAGGAGCAGCTTCAGCGACAGGCTGCTGTCACTTTCCTGCTCCACTGACAGACTGAGGAGATCGTTCCTCCCCCACACTATGCGACTCTTCAATTCCACCCGGGGGGGGTAAACGTTAACATTATTCAAAGTTATTGTCCGTCTGTATGCCTGCATTGTTATCACTCTTTAATATTTTCTTTATCAGTATGCTGCTGCTGGTGTATGTGAATTTCCCCTTGGGATTAATAAAGTATCTATCTATCTATCTATCTATCTATCTATCTATCTATCTATCTATCTATCTATCTATCTATCTATCTATCTATCTATCTATCTATCTATCTATCTATCTATCTATCTATCTATCTATCTAACACATTGATTCTTAGGGTGGTCTGTCATCGTTTGTGTAACACTGACATTGTTCATGAAAGTACAAATTATAACACTTCAGAGGGACAATCATAGAGGACTGTTATTTTCCTATACATGACCTAGGGTTTTACAAAATGCTGGTAATGGAAAAGTATTGAAAAACCCAAATTTTAAAACTTAGCATTTTGGGATGCTTTTGTACTGTAAGCAAACATCAGCTTGCCACTCAACCAGTAGACGGGGGGGGGGGGGGAACATGCTTAGACTTGGTGGAGATTTCGCAAGACCACAGACTCCAACATGACTGAGACTTGACATGGGACCCCACCTTCTTTATATTATTTCAATGCACACTTTATTGTATTAAGAAGAAAGTTGTGTATGGTGCAGCGCAGTGGCATGGCGCACTTCAGAGTGGTGTGGTGCACCAGGGAGGCTGAAGTTATATGGGATGGGGTGTTTGGGGTTATCCTTTATTTGCTCCGGAACTGTTTTGGTACCGGTACTGAAGCCTGAAAGTCAGAATTTTAGTAAAGATTCAGCTCTAGCCTGACCTCTCATTTAGTCCATATACAGCATCTTTGTCATCTGTGAAAATGTTATTTTACAGGTAAATTAATGAAAGGGATTATTAAAGTAAAGATTGAATAACACATGACAAGAACAGGGGTTTAACTGAACAGTCAGCATGGGTCCAGGCAAGGGAGGTCGTGTTTTACTGACATGTTGTAATTCAATAAGGAAGCAGCAAAAGCATATGGTAAAAGTGGAGCATATGATATTATTTTTCTTGGCTTTCAGAAAGCATTTGATAAGGTGCAACATGAGAGGTTGGGCATCAAACTTAAAGAGGTGGCAGTTCAGGGTGTTGTGTGTAGATTGGTGCAAAATTGGCTGTAACATAGGAAGCAGAGGGTAAAGGTGTGAGAGACCATGTCAGGATTGGGTGTTGTTAAGAGTGGTGTCCCTTAGGGTCAGTGGTAGGGCTGCTGCTATTTTAATATTGTATATACAGTATATGATTTGGATAGGAATATAAGAAACAAGCTGGTTAAGTTTATAGATGATACCAACAAAGGTGGATTGGCAGATGATCTAGAATCCTTTGAATCATTACAAAAGGACTAAAACAATATACAGACTTGGGGCAGATTTGTGGCAGGTGAAATTTAATGTAAGTAAATGTAACATATTACATGGAGAAAGTAAAAATGTGAAGTTTGAATTAGGGCTGCACGATAACAGAAAAAATGATTATCACGATTATTTTGCTCAAAATTTTTATCACGATTAATAATGACGATTATTCCTTTGGTAAATGAAGTCTGTGACCAAAGCAGTGTAGCCTCAGCCAGTTATTCACAGATGCTGCCCTAATCATATTAGCTGCGTTGTCCGTTGTGATGCACACAAGTCTTTCTTCCACCAAGCCCCAAGCGGACATCGCTTCTTTGAGGCCCACTGCAATAAACTCCGCTGTATGGTCTTGTGGGAAAAACGAAGTTTGCAAAAGCTTGCTTTACATCTCAAACTCGCTGTCAATAAAATGAACTGTCAAGCTCAAATACGGTTCCGCAGTTCTGCTTGACCATAAGTCGGTCGTGGCAGCAAAATATTCAAGGCTGAGCCTGAGAATTTCTCAATTTCTTTTCGGCATTTCGCATACAGCGAGGGCAGCGCAACATTGGAAAAATGGTGGCGTGAGGGAATGCTATATCTTATATCAAGTGTTGAGGTCATCTTGTTAAACCTCTCACTGCTCACGGTGGTTATTGGACACATATCCTTGGCTATATGGTACGCGATCGCCTCTGTTATTTCCCGGTGTCTTTGCGAGCTAGGCAGATATGGTATTGCGTTGAACAATGTCCCTGATATTGTTGTCTGTGTTGTGGATGGCTGGTAATTTTTTGTTGTTGCTGTTTGTGCCTTCAGTCGTTGAAATTCTTGATAGTGTACTTTGTGGTGGCTTTTAAGGTGGTTGATGAGGTTTGTTGTGTTACCTTGGGACGTTTGGACGGAACAGGAGCAAAGTTTGCACAAGACTCGTACCTGATCAACATCACATTCCTCGAAATCGAAATAGTTCCAGACAAATGAGTATGACCCCTTTTTTAGGAACTAACGATCGCACTTCTGCACGTTGCTCCGCCATCATATGTTTATTCTGACTGACTGTTATTGCTGCTATTGACTTCTACTGCTTCAGAAAGCGCTTGCAATCTAGACGCAGTAACGTCATAAGCCAGGTTTCCATCCAAGGAGTTTTTGCGAAAAAATATTTAGCGCTTCAACTTTTTTTACCGATATAGCTGATGGAAATGCTAATTATCGATAAAATGTTGTACATGTCGACATAATATTTTTCCGTTTAACTTTAGCGCATAAATTCCATATCGATACTTCAGATGTCGCAAAAACTACATTGGAAACAGTTTTTGTCGGAAAAAAGGGCTTTAACGCAAATAAATGTGTCACATTTTCATCACGTGCAATCAAAACGAGAATGGAGGAGCGGTTCGCATGGTCTGATGAAGAGAGTTTTTTTTTTGATTAAACGTCGTTATTTTGTATTAATTCAAATTTCAGTTTTAATTAAAAACCTTAAGGGAAGCAGGTTACAGTATTAATTCAGTTGTTATCGCACTGAGAAGGGATGTTGAAAGGTAGGCTCACCTGTACAGATCCGATGCTGCAAACACAGCTGCATCATGGGCACTTCCAGGAGTGCCAACGCAAATGTCTCGTATCATGCACCTGTCATCAACAAGGGCCTGGAGAACAATAGATGGCCACCCTTTGCGATTAATGTAATCGCGGTAGCCTTCCGTCGGGGGAAGAATAGGCACAAGCGTGCCATCCAGCGCACCGTAAATCTGTGGCACAAGATGCACCAAGGAATTGCGGTATGCAATTTCATTGGCCTCCGCTACAGTCGGAAGTCTGATATAACGCCGCATTAATTTTTCTTTAATAGCAGTGCACACAGCATATACACATCGATGGACGGTAGTTTTACTAACCCCGAAAGTTTCTCCAACTACTCTATACTCGGCGCAGGTTGCCAGCTTGTAAAGGGCGATGGCAATCCGGTTTTGGGTTGGAACCGGTGGTTGGTGGCAACCTGTGATGGACGCAACATCAGGACTGATGAATCCACACAACATCTCAAACGTCGGCCGTGTCATTATAAAATGTTGCAGCCAGAGATTTTCTGTTAAGTGTCTCTCCACCACCTCCTCCCAGAAGGTCTTATTCCGTCGTCTCTCCCATACCCGTGGGTTTCGTCGCACTGGGGTACTTTCTTCGAGCTCTAGGGCTATCAGACAAGCAACTCCTTCATTCTGCTGTCGTCTTTGGATATTATGTACAATTCCAATTATTTGTGAAACTGAAATAACAGTAAGCTGGCAAATTTCAAAAAACTGTCTGAATAATGTCTCCATTTCTTTGTTTCTTTGTTTAGTGGAGGGGGTGTAACGTGGAAAACAAAAGGTAGATAATTTGCGACATACACAAAATTATGTATGGAAACGGCTCAAGGGCAGATTTTTTTCGCGATACAACAAAAGTTATGCGACAGTTCGTTCATTTTATCGATAAAAAGCCAGTTGGATGGAAACAGGCTGGAGACAGCAAATTACGCACATTTTTTTTACGTATATTCTGTTTGTCGATAACAAAACGTCGCAAAAAACTGGATGGAAACTTAGCTATAGTGACGCAGTCCAATCCGTAAACTCAGCCCATAAAAAACAGTTTGGTCTTTATACTGTAAAATCGCGACGATATTTATTAACTGATCGTGGGTCATAAATATCGTTATCATGAGAAAAAAAAGATTAATCGTGCAGCCCTAGTTTGAATACACAATTGAAAGTGCACCTTATGAGAATGATTTAGGAGTAAAAGTGGACTCATCACGATCAACTTCCACACAGACTTCAGAAGCAATTAAGACAGAGAACAAACTGTTAGGTTCTATAGCATAATGTTTAGAGTACAAGTCAAAGGTGATTATGTTGAAGCTTTATAAAGCACTGATTAGACTCCTCTGCCGTTTTAGTCTCCAGGCTACAAAATGACATAACAACACTGGAAAAAGTCCAGAGAAGAGCGACTAGTCTGATTCCAGGGTTACATTGGATGAGTTATATGAGGAACAAGTAGAAGAGTTGAGCCTTTTCAGTTTAAGCAAAAGGAGATTAAGAGGAGACATGAAAGAAGTGTTTAAAATCCTGAAGGGAATTATTATTGCAGTGGAATGAGACTTTACTGTAAAATTATTTCATTAAAATGAGTTCATCAATAACATGGGGACACAGTTACAAACATTTTAAGGTTAAATTTTGCAAACATTAGGAAGTTTTTCTTCACACAGAGAACCATAGACACTATGGAATAAGTTACCAAGTAGTGTCTTAGACAGTAGGACTTTAGGGAAGTTCAAAGTTCCACTTGATGTTACTTTGGAAGAATTTCGTGGATAGGACTGGCAAGCTTTGTTGGGCTGAATTCTCGTACAGAGTGTTCTAAAGTTTAAATATAATTGAACAGCAAAAATAATATCTCTGCTATAACACAGATCTAATACTTGAGAGAAATGTATTACCAATGACATATGTTTTGTGAGCCAAACCAGAGGAATATAAAAATACTGATGGGAATTTACAAGGATCAAGGAAAGACCTTAAAAGGGGTAAAACTTGTTAAGTGAGGTTTAAAATGGCTTAAAGGGAAATGAGTGAAAATATATAAGAAAAAGCCACAAAGAGCTCTGAAAATAATCATGAGACAACTCAGCCAGCCCTGTTGTAGAATGCAGGGAAAAGAATTCTAGGAAGAAACATTGTCTTAAAAGCAAAGCAGAAAATTGAGTGGGAGAGTAGAGGCCCTACTACTGAAATAATACATTTAGGGCAGTACTTTCAGTAATTAGAAACAATTAGGAAGAGCACAGTGACTAACACTGCGGTTTCAATAACCCTTTGTCCTGGGCTCAAATCCCACACGTGGTCATTGCTCATGTAGCATATTCTCCCTGTGTTTGATTACATTTTTCACATGATACTTGCATTTTTCCTTCCACATCCCTAAAATAAGCTAATAAGTTAATTGGCAGTTTCAAGCTGGCTCTTTGCAAGTGTTGGTATGTGCATGAATGATTGGGGAGTTTCTCCTAATGATCTAATAGACACAAGGAGAGGATAGTGGAAAATGCAAGGCTGACTATAAGCATCACAGCAGACACCAACGGAGGCAGTGGGGATGAAAATCGGAAAGTGGATCACAGCTGCTGCTGTCTACACCAGCTGGGTGAGCTGAGGAGACCAAGAGTGAAAGATGCACTGGACTTGGGGAAAGAGAAAAAGTGAAGAAAAAAAGACTCCGATATCTGAATGTGTTAGTTTAATTTTTATTAAGAGTCAACCCAGACCATCACACAAGGGTGAAGTTTCAAAGCTAAACTTCAATGTTCCAAAATATGTAACTGCCTTTCAAGAGAAAAACGACAAAAGCTGAAAAAAAGAACAAAAATAGTTGCCAAAAAGTCAATCCTCAGTTAATAAGTCCAAATATGCGATACAGATATCATAAACCAAAGACAAAGCATTAAACATATTTAAAAAGACAGTAAATCCAGAAACAATGAACAATACTCACAATTCCAATTGACTTCAATGCACCATGTCTGAGCTCTCCTTCAGTTTTGCCCTAAATTGGCAGATGGAGGGCTCAGACATGGTGATGTTTGGGTGGGCCCACCTCTTCAGGTACAACCCACAAAACACAAGGTAAATAAGAAGATTTAAAGGAACAGAACACAAAATAAACATAACAGAAAATATCCATCCATCCATCCATTTTCCAACCCGCTGAATCCGAACACAGGGTCACGGGGGTCTGCTGGAGCCAATCCCAGCCAACACAGGGCACAAGGCAGGAAACAATCCTGGGCAGGGCGCCAACCCACCACAGGACACACACAAACACACCCACACACCAAGCACACACTAGGGCCAATTTAGAATCACCAATCCACCTAACCTGCATGTCTTTGGAATGTGGGAGGAAACCGGAGCGCCCGGAGGAAACCCACGCAGACACGGGGAGAACATGCAAACTCCACGCAGGGAGGACCCGGGAATCGAACCCAGGTCCCCAGATCTCCCAACTGCGAGGCAGCAGCGCTACCCACTGCACCACCGTGCCGCCCTAACAGAAAATATGTAAAAATTAAACCCATAATCACTCAAAAACAACTAAAACATTAATAAAATTCAAAAACATATATAATACAGTATCATAACTCCCTAAAGGGTGGCTTCCAGACAAAATAAGTACCCACGGAAAACAACAAAAGAACAAACAATAATGTCCATTTTTAGGCCAGAGAAACAAAGTATTGATTTTGGCTTGGCGGGGTGAGGACAAGCACGGCTTTGAGAGTGTGACTAAAACAGTCACAAATGCAACTAAAAATATGCTTTGGTGATTATTGTTTCTGTGTAGTTTGCCAGTGGCAAATGAAATCATTGAAACTTTGAACTAATTACAGTATGTTGTAACAGATGCAAAGGCCATTTTTTTTTTTTTTTTTTGTGGAGCGGATGTGCTGTTAACATATGTGTTAGTTTGGGCCCCCACCATGAGCCACGTAAAGGCTGGGTGCGAGGGACAAGCTACGAAAATGATGTCAGACTTGAAAATGCACACGAAAAAATAGGACAAGTAAAGCAAGTTGTAGGTCATGATTAAAAAATGCATTGTAATGTTTTAGTAAATGATGTAATGGCTGTACAGTTCGTTCCGGCTGTGTCAGTGAGTACATCTTAGTATATCTCAGTATAACAGCCCAGTGTATTGGACAAATGGCCAGTAACTAAGAGGGTGCTGTTAAAGACTCTGCCTTACATCTCATATGCCGTGACTATATGTTTTCTGCACATGGAGAAATCTGAATGATGGAAGATGCTTCTAAACCTTTCAGTATAGCTGCAATATTGGAAGCACTCTTTATAAAGTAGAGACTGGATATCCCTGGAAAAACCTAACAGAGCCATTTAGTCTCCAAGACATAAAACAAAGCAGCTTTATTATGCATGTGAACTCTGCTTCCCTAAAAACATGGATTACTGTATATATGTACATGAACTCTTCCTCAAAATGTACAAAAACATGGAGGTAATCTGATTTTTTAAACTAGCAGAGTGTTTAAAATAATCTAGTATAAATGATAGAAATCATAGTTATTGGTATTTGAAAATTCTGATAGCCAAATAGTGGCAGATTTATAGGTGCAGGTATCTGTTAGTTGTAGTCTTGATGATGATGTAAAAATGACAAGACAGCCCACTAGCATTTTTTAAAAAAGGAAGGACATTCAATGCACTTATAGTAAAACTACTTGGGTTCCTCTGAAACTCACCAACCTATATCAAGTTCAGGGATTCTAGCTATAAAGTGCTGCGCACTGCAAAAAATAACTTTTGACAAAATATTCAACAGTTTAAATACAAGGAGTTTGTACTTTGTGTATAATAGAGTTTAAGATCTGTAAGAAGCAAGCACCACATATTGAAATTTTTTCAGTTCATTTTTATTATTACATCTAAGATATTAGGAATGACTACAATGATTAGTTATTAGTTGAAACAGTTGCACAATTAAAGAAACAAATGTTTTTAAAAATACAAATGCATATACATTTATACTGAAACATTGTTTTAGGTGCCAGTATTACTTGATTTTTTTCAAAGTGCATAAATATTTAATGGATATTTTGCATTGCCTTAGACACAGTTTGTAAAATATTTGTATGTAATATGAACATATCTCAATACCCATTTTTATGTAAAATGTCTGATTCACTGCATTTAGTTTTTATCATATTACATTAAAAAATGCACTCTACCACTAAACACCTTTCTATATTTTGATGAATGGGTCTATAAATAAAAGTTGTGACAGACAGAGGGCGCTGTCGTCCTCTTGAACCCTCAGACTTAATTCCAGACACCAGGTAAAAGTCCAAATATAATTTATTTGAACAATAAACAGTGCACAAAGCACCCTCCACTCCACAATACTCATAAATCAATAATCAATCACTATAATAATCACAATCCTCCACTCCCAAACACGTTGCCACCCTTCCATCCAGCTCAGCTCGCCGCTCTGGAGTTTCTCAGTCTCTTTTATAGTCCGTGACCCAGATGTGTTTCATTCTCAGTCCATGTGACTTCTTAGCACTTCCGGGTCAGATCCAAAAGTTCTCTTTTTCATCCCGGAAGCATGTCATTCCTCCTGTCGCCTTGACTGAGACGTAATAGTCTCTAGGCCTTCCTGCAGCGACCCCGGGAAGCCCCCATGGTATCCAGCAGGACTGTGATGAAAAACTCCATTGTTCATGATGCCCTGCTGGAACTCGGGCATCTCTATGTTGCAGGCAGGGCTCCATCCAGCGGCCTGGAGGTGTTGGCCGGAATATATGGCCGGCAATCCCTCACAAAGTGTAAAAATGTTACAAATTGTTTATTGTAGTTAATTTTAATGGCTTCAAAGCCAATATCCCAATTTAAAGAATATCCCAATTTATAGATTTAAAATGTTTCACTGCATTAGTTGTTCTGATTTAAAGCATATAGTCGTCTATACTTTGGACCCTTTTTTTAAGCTTTACTGATTGTCACATTAGCTACCAGTAAATTAGCTGTTAAATGATTTAATTTTTTTGGTAAAAGAAGCGGGCTCAAGCCCCCATGACCTGTAAATCCACAACTGTAGCCAAACATTGTTGTGATTTAATTATAGAGTCCAGTAGTCGGAAAGGATAAGCTTCAGTAACAGGCAGTACTATTTTAAATAAGATGCTTCCCTTGAGCACATAATGCATAAGTAAGGTCCACTTAGCAAATACAACAACTGCTTTGTCTTGAAAGTGACTTTTTTGATCTCACACTTCATCAGCATTGTTTTTGTCTAAATTAGCAGTGGTCAGCAACCCTTTTTGTTTAAGTACTGTTCATTTCTGCTTGCATATTTATTTCTGTTTTTCAGTACTTTCATGTATTTGTGGGAGTGTTGCACTACCACATGGAATTCGAGTTTTTCATATTTACTTCTATATGTTGGTGCTGTGCTGATTCTACTCACCTAATGTCAGGAAGATTAAAAAACCTTTTCTTGTTTAGATGTACAGTAAATTCTGCTTTCATTTCCTTTGTCTCCTACTGCACAACTGTAAGCTTTTCTTTTCTCTCCACTGAACTCTCTGCTGTCTCAAATGATAACTATGGACTACACTGTAAAATTACTGTATATTAAGGATAATTCTTATTAGTTGCTTACTACACCTTTCCTAGAAATGCACTAAACATAATAATTGGGGTTTGAAATTTAATTGCCATAAACAGTACACTGTTTCTAGTTGTAAGTGTGTATACAGTATGTGTACATATTTCATGAATATAACTTTTGATAAATAAAATCTATTGCCATGCTTCTCACATCGCAACATGTACAGTTGAGGATATTCACCTTTACTTACGTCTTTTTTCACTATGTAACAATACTTGTACTTGAGTACAGTTTTTTAAGACTTTTTCCACTGTAGCCAAAAATGACAATTCCCAGCTAACAAGTCCCATTATGTGATCCAGATATCATAAACCAAAGACAAAGCAACAAAATTTTCAAAAATGGAAGGAGGACCAGAAACAATGGCCAAAACTCACAATTCCAATAGACTTCAAGGCACCATGTCTGAGGCCTCCTTCAGCTTTGCCCTAAATAGCCAGATGGAGGGCTCACACATGGTGATATCAAGGTGGTCCCACCTCTGGGGGGTCCCCCCACAAAACACAAGGGACATAAGAACATGTAAAGAAACAGAAGAGAATATTAAATACCAGTAACGGCATACTGCACGATAACGTGCAGTGAATACACTTGACTTGAGCATTCCTAGTTTTCATCCTCTTTCTCTGTATGTTTAGCATTCATTTTCTCAGAGGTTGATGCGCTTGCTGCTCTTCTTTTCTCCACCCTAGTGGCCCGCTGCTTCTCTTCTTTCATCAGCATCTTTTCGCATTAAAACTGATTAAGTTAGTTTTTGTGTTGGAATTACTTAGTACGTTTTCTTTAATTTTTCACTTAAGCTGGCACTTAAGACTTCAATCTGCCTCAAGAATGATTTAAGATATGAAGAGGTAGGGGAAGTGACGGCGAAGGTGGTAGGGAATGAGAACGATGCACGTACGCATGCGCCGCGCGGCCACCCTGCTCCCGAACCACAGGTTGGCACTATCACTTACTCCTTCTCCTCTTTTACTCTCAGATTGGAAGTTCTTCGAGATAAAGAACTGTGACATCACTTCCACCTCTAATCTGGAAGTTCTGACTCTCCCACCCTGGGACATATACAATATAAAAGTCAACAACTCAGGAAAGCTCACGTCTACATAAGTCACTTCACTCTTTGCCATACTGACAAGACGGCAATATTGTTTTCTTCTTTTTTGGCAACCTGCCAAGTTAAATGGGGTTCCCCTTGGTGCCCCAAACCTTTATGCTTATATTGTACTTTACTTATAATATATATAAATATACTTGTCACCCTGCAATGGACTGGCACCCTCTTCAGTGTTTGTTCCTGCCTTGTGTCCTGTGCTAGCCAGGATAGGCTCCAGCACCCCCAGGTACACTGGTCTGAATTAAGCAGGTTAGCAATACATATACTTGTTTGCTCAGTGTATGTAACTCCTTATTAATTTAAACAACATATTTAAGCAGAAAATACATCCTTACACACAGCAATCTGAGTAAAGACTCACTCCTCATTAGGAATTAGTTTTCCTTGCTTTCCTATATTAAGAACTTTAACTTTTTGTGCTTGAGCTTGATTATATGCTTGTCCATGTGTACAAAGTGGTGACGATAACTAGTGTAGGTTTGGGAGGTGGCAGTGGGATATAAGATGGTCCCACAAAAAGGGTGCAGTGCATTAAGTTGAAGGGGAAAGTATGAAAATCCCCAAAAGATGCTAATAAAACCACTCATCCTGATCTTAAAATTTCATTAACTGTATTTGAAAGAACTACAATGCAAGATTTTCCACTTTAAACTGTACCTCCGGTTAAATGGAAGATTTCATTGCTTTTTAATGCAATCAATGCTTTTATACAGAGGGAATATATGAGCAACATTTTGAATTTTCTCAAGAAAGCATACAGAACCTTAAATTACAAACTTAAATTCCACAAAATAAGGGACATTTTTATAAACATGAAGCATAGCTAAATTCCTAAAATATTCATCCTTTTCATTACCTTCTTCATCAGTTCAATACAATTATATGATAGGTGATTACAAACAGAAAGAAAACACAGCCATGAAAATTATGATAATAATAAATTAACACAGAATGTCCTCCTCATTTTACTGAGGGGAAGTCTTGGCCAGTATTTGAGAGACAGTGTCAATGCTATTCCTCCATGTTGGGACAGGATGTGTGGGTGTCCTGAATATTGTTAACCCACCTTTGCTCCAATGGTAAAATATAAATATAAATAACCATATCTCAGCTCTCCACTTATAACGAATCTTGTTTACTGCTGTCATGGCCATGCATTTATCCATCCATCATTAAGCCTTATTCAGGGTCATGGAGGGGAGCAGTTGAAACTTACCTTAGCAATATTGTTTGCAAGGCAGAAACCAGCCCTGAACACAGTGCTTCTTCATCACAGGGAAACGTCACTCTGACATATGCATGTCCAATTTAGAGTTGTGAGAGCATGAGTATCTTTGGGATGAGAGAGAAAAACAAGTGTACTTGATGGAAAAACCTTTATGGAGAAAGCACAAGCTGCACACAGACAGTAACAAAGCTGGGATTCACACCCAGTCTCCTGAAGGTCTGAGGTACTAAAGCTAAACACTGCACTACCATACAACCTAAACTTATACTGTGTGTATAAAAAGTATTCACTCACTTGGAAGTTTCTTATTATTATACAGAACTGAACCAAAGGAGATTCAATTTGGATTTTGACATTGATGAAAAGAAACATACTCTCAAATGCCAAAGTGAAAATAAATATCTGGAAAAAGCTGTAAATTAATTACAGTTAAATTAATTACAGTTAATTAAAACACAAAATAATTGGCTGCATAAGTTTTAGTAGATGCACCTTTGTCAGCAATGACAGCCTTCAGTCTGTCTGCACACGTCTGTTTCAGCTTAGCACATCTGGACACTGCCATTTTTCTCCATTCCTCTTTGCAGGACTGCTCTGCCAGGTTGCATGGAGATCATAATTGAACTTCCTTTTTCAAGTCCAGCTACAAATCCTTAACTGGATTGAGATCTGGACTCTAACTCTGCCACTCCCGGACATTCACATTGTTGTTTGTAAGGCTTTCCTGTGTAGCTTTGTTTCTATACTTGGGGTCATTGTCTTCCTAGAAAGCACACCTTTCTCCCAGGCACAGGTTTCTTGCAGTCTTTATCAGGTTTTCCTTCATGATTTTTCACTGTTTTGCTGCATTCGTCTCACCCTGTAGCTTCACAAGCCTTCCAGGGCCTGCTAAAGAGAATCATCCCCACAGCATGATGCTGCCATCAGCATGTTTCACTGTAAGGATGGTGTATTTCTGATAATGTGCTGTGTTCAGCTTTTGTCAACCAGGGTGTTTAGTCTGATGGTCAAATAGTCTGATGGCTCAATTTTGCTCTCATCAGACCATAAAACCTTCTTCCAGCTGACTTCAGAGTCTCCAATGTGCATTCTGGCATTCTCTAGATATTATATATTTTTTAAAAGTTTCTTTATGGCATGCTCCCATAAAGCTGTGACTAGTGAAACACCTGAAAAACAATAGTTGTCTTCATGGTCATGTCAATCTTAGCCACTGTAACAAGTAACTCCTTAAGTTATCATAGGTTTCTTGGTGGTCCCCCTCAGTAGTCTTTTTCTTGCATGGTCACTCAGTTTTTGCAGATGACTGTTGTGCAATGGACTCACAAATATGCTGAAAAGGTGTGTGAGGCCTACAAAAGACCTGTAAAGCCAGCCAGGACATTCACTGACCTCCTCAGAATACACTCACCTAAAATCAGTCAGGCCCCAAATACTACCTGCTGGCTTCAGGCAAAGCAGGCCTTAAAAATGGTGAGCTGGTTTTAAAAGTTCAAAATACAAGGAATGTCCCACAAGGGAGAGAAAAAGCATCAAACTCTGGCTTGTACAGAGACAAGTTTTACAAGAATATTTATAAATAAAGATGTACAGTGGAACCTCGGTTCACAAACGTCTCTGAACACGTACAAAGCGGGTTACGACCAAAAAGTTCGCCAAACTTTTGCATCTGTTCACGACCACACACTCGGTATACGAACAAGCCAGTTTCCTTTTTGGTTTGTGCGCGCCGATGATTTCCGCATGTGTTCAGTCTCTCCCTGTGCATTCCCTGTACAGCGAACGAGAGAGAGAGAGAGACAGCACGAGAGAGAGAGGGCTGGCAGCATAAGGCTGAGAAGGCAGTTAAAGAATGCACCGGGCTTGTTTTTAAAGAGAGTGATTCCAGCATTGTTTTAACCTCGTTGTATTTAATGAAGACTTTTTTCTATTGGATTTTAACCTCCACTTCACTTCTGTTTATAGCGATCGGTTCGTAGTGTGCATTGTTCCAATGTTACTTTTCTTGGTTGTTTATTAAATTACGGATTTTTCAAATGTTCGTGTTTTTCCCTGTGCTTAAAACTCATTAAAAAAAAGTGTTTTTAGCGAGCTGTTGGTAGCGCTATAGCGCAAACTCTTGCAGTGTTAGTTTTCTCTGTTGTTCAAGGTTTTCTCAGTGTTATTCAATGTTTTTACATTTAGTTTACTGTGCATTCTATGGTATAATTAACTATATTTATGCTTAAAAATCTTTAAAAAAATATATACATACAGTTTGTACGGTCTGGAACGGATTAAATGTATTTACATACAATCCTATGAGGGAAATTACTTTGGGTCACAACCAAATCGGGTTACGACCAGAGTTTTGGAACGAATTACGGTCGTGACCCGAGGTTCCACTGTATTAAAAAAAATAGAAAATAAAGCACAAATGCTTAATAGAACAAAAAAAGGAAAATGGATTTGCCTAAAAGGAAATCCACCACAAATTGTCATGTTTCAGCTGGCTTGTATCCCCTGGCTAGGTTTCAAGGTTCTGTGTTTTGTATGTTTTCTTGATTTTTGTATTTTTTATTTGTATTAATGTTTCTTTTGTTTATTTTGTATATTATTCTTTGTGTTTATTTAATTTTGTCCCATGTGTTTTGTGGGTGGTTCCCCAAGGGGCGGGCTCACCTGCCAGTCTCCCCCAGGAACTGCCCTCCACCCTATTTCTTGAAGGGCCTTCCATAGTTCCTGGCAGTTCATTTCGAATGCACAAAGGAGTGGGAGTGTTTCTTGTGTTTAACTGTGCTTTTGCTTTGTGAATTCCTGGATTTTCTGAACCTGTACTCTGTTTTTGACTTCACCTCTGGATTCTGTATTTGGACTTTGGTTGCTGTGGATTGCCTTGCCTTCTCAGGCAATTCCTTTGTGCTCTTAGGAGCTTCATGCATTGCAGAAATTTTTGTTAAAATAAACCTCTTATTAATAAATATTTTCAAGGCCTTTTGTGTTTAGTAAGGGTTTTAGGGGTATTTTCCCCCTAGACGGCAACCTTTGAAAGTACTTTTGGGACTGCTGTGTCATGACACAAACAAGTCACAATATGTGATTCAATAATTGAAATCCCAAAACTGAAGCAAGCATCCAGGAACCTTAAGAAAAATATCAAGAAATCCAACACTCACACATAACTCCAAATCAAAGGTAATGTTCTGCTGCTGAAACTCTCTTTCCTAACTTTATATAAAAGCAGAAGGAGGACCCAGCAGCTGTTGTGAACTGGGAGTTCTAAAAGCACATAAATCCCATAAATATCTTCTAAACTGCCCACTAGGGAGGAATACCGTCAAAATCCTGACTAGAAACAAAAAGAGCCTTGAAGAATCTTTATCAAATAAGATTTATTTTTAACAGAAATGCTCTTGAGTATAAGAAGCTCTGTAGAGCACAAAAAAGAATTGCCTGAGAAGGCAAGACAATCCATAGCAAGCACAGTTCAAATACAGAATCCCAAGCAAAGTAAAAAATGGAGCACAGGTTCAGTAATCCAGAAATCACAAAGGTACAAAGTACAGCAAACACAAGAAAACACTCCACTCCTTGGCATGTTAAACGAACCACATGAAACTATGGGAACTATCCATATTTATAGAGCAGAGGGCTGTTCCAGGTGGCGATTGGCAGGTGGTCCCGCCTCTTGGGGAACCACCCACAAAACAAATGTAAGATAAAAAAGGCAGCTTATAAGTCATAGACAAAAACAAAGAATAATGAACATAATAAACAAAAGAAACATTTAGTATAAAAAATGGCAGGAAATTGACAAAACAGACAAGAAACAGGACTTGGAACCACAGCCAGGGTAGAAACCCCGGGTAAAACTTGACAGTAGCAGTGGCCATGACTTCTGGAGATCTACCCATAAAGTACATGGAATGGCTGCACAATTAATGTTAATAGGCACAACTACTAAATCATAGACAAACATAATGGAAATGACATAGAAGCATAAAAAATAAATAAAAATGACAATAAAACAACAAATAATTACAATCATTGGCTGTAACATAACAGTCTACTTTAGGCAGATTTATACCTGTGCCTTACTCTTTCCTTTTCTTAAAGGAATACTCTGTCCAAAAATAATATTTTATTTAAATGTTACTCCATTTACTTTATAGTGATGGCCATTTTTTTAATCTCATGTTTTCATTCAAAACTAAGCCAATAAAGTTTATGCTTCAATGGAAGTGGTCAGAGGCCAACGTTGGAAACTGCAAACGATATCAAACCATCCATGAAAAAATCTCACGTTAAATCATATTGAATAAGCCACATAAAGTCATCCACTTGAATACTGAAAACTTGCAAATCACAGGCATTTTTTGGTATAATATTGTTAAATTGACTCTCACTTTAAAATGAAAGTAGCCCTCTGTTATGAAGTTCTAAGCACCAGAGTCCTACAACTACAACCCCAATTCCAATGAAGTTGGGACGTTGTGTAAAACGTAAATAAAAACAGAATACAATGATTTGCAAATACTTTTCAACCTATATTCAATTGAATACACTACAAAGACAAGATATCGAATGTTCAAACTGATAAACTTTATTGTTGTTTTGCAAATCTTCACTCATTTTGAATTTGATTCCTGCAACACGTTCCAAAAAAGCTGGGACAGGGGCAGCAAAAGACTGGGAAAGTTGAGGAATGTTCAAAAAACACTTGTTTTGAACATTCCACAGGTGAACAGGTTAATTGGAAACAGGTGTTTATCATGATTGGGTATAAAAGGAGCATCCCCAAAAGGCTCAGTCATTCACAAGCAAGGATGGGGCGAGGTTCACCACTTTGTGAACAACTGCGTGGGCAAATAGTCCAGCAGTTTAAGAACAACGTTTCTCAACGTACAATTGCAAGGAATCTAGGGATTTCATCATCTACTGTCCATAATATCATCAAAAGATTCAGAGAATCTGGAGAAATCTCTGCACGTAAGTGGCAAGGCCGAATACTAACACTGGATGCCCGTGACCTTCGATCCCTCAGGCGCCACTGCATTAAAAACCGACATCATTCTGTAAAGGATATTACCACGTGGGCTCAGAAATACTTCAGAAACCATTGTCAGTTAACACAGTTCGTCGCTACATCTACAAGTGCAAGTTAAAACTCTACCATGCAAAGCGAAAGCCATATATCCATAACACCCAGAAACGCCTCCGGCTTCTCTGGGCCCGAGCTCATCTGAGATGGACTGACGCAAAGTGGAAAAGTGTGCTGTGGTCTGACAAGTCCACATTTCAAATTGTTTTTGGAAATCATGGACGTCGTGTCCTCCAGGCCAAAGAGGAAAAGGACCATCCGGATTGTTATCAGCACAAAGTTCAAAAGCCAGCATCTGTGGTGGTATGGGGGTGTGTTAGTGCCATGGCATGGGTAACTTGCACATCTGTGAAGGCACCATTAATGCTGAAACGTACATACAGGTTTTGGAGCAACATATGCTGCCATCCAAGCGACGTCTTTTTCAGGGATGTCCCTGCTTATTTCAGCAGGACAATGTGAAGCCACATTCTGCATGTGTTACAACAGCGTGGCTTCGTAGTAAAAGAGTGTGGGTACTAGACTGGCCTGCCTGCAGTCCGGACCTGTCTCCCATTGAAAATGTGTGGCGCATTATGAAGCGCAAAATACGACACCGGAGACCCTGGACTGTTGAGCAACTGAAGTTGTACATCAAGCAAGAATGGGAAAGAATTCCACCTACACAGCTTCAACAATTAATGTCTTCAGTTCCCAAACGCTTATTGAGTGTTGTTAAAAGGAAAGGTGATATAACACAGTGGTAAACATGCCCCTGTCCCAGCTTTTCTGGAATGTGTTGCAGGCATCAAATTCAAAATGAGTGAAGATTTGCAAAACAACAATAAAGTTTATCAGTTTGAACATTCGATATCTTGTCTTTGTAGTGTATTCAATTGAATATAGGTTGAAAAGGATTTGCAAATCATTGTATTCTGTTTTTATTTACATTTTACACAACGTCCCAACTTCATTGGAATTGGGGTTGTACTTATAAATGAAAAATTTTATTAAATTAATTTTGCATGAAAACATGAGAATAAAAGGTGTTCTCAGTCATCACTACAATGTAATTGTACTTTTTAGGTGGAGGATTTCCTTATTGACTGATTTAACCGCACTCCAAGATATATTCGGTGACATGGACATTTTCTTGTTTTCATCCCCTGACTTGTCCTTTTTCAATCACCTTGTCACACAGTTGCTTAAAGTGTTCTTTTGTCTTAATTATTTAGATTAGGCCACCATACTGACTCACCACAAGTTGGACCAGTGATGATTTAGGTGCGTCATAATAAAGGGGGTGATACCTGAGTGATCAATTATTTTGTGTTTTATATTTGTAGAGATTTCACAAGTTCAAAGGGTATGTATAGGCACTACATGCATATTTTATATATATATTGTCACAGGAGGCTGGGGGACAGACCCAGCCGGGATGCCTGGAAGGACCAGGAGGTGGCGCTGACATCCTCCGGGCCACGAGGGGGACCCTGGATCGGGAGAGGACCACGGGAGAGGAGCAAGGTGGCTCAAGCCACGAGCCTCAGAGACTCCGGGAAACAATCAGTGCTGCCACACCTGGGAAGATGGATGAAGAGCCTTCCAGGGACACCTGGAGTGCTTCCAGGTGCAAGGGCAGCACTTCCGCCACACCAGGAAGTGCTGCCGGAAGACTGTCATCAGGCACCTGGAGCACATCCGGGTGAGAATAAAAGGGGCCTCCTTATTGGGAGCAGGACGAAGCTCCTGTGAAGAGAGGAAAGGTGGCCCATGGACAGGGAGAGAAAGGCCCGTGTGCAGGGTGATTGGTGCAGGGAGCACTGTGTGCTGTGCGGGACTGTGTTTAATTAATAAACATGTGCCTTTTTATAAAGAAGCAGTGTCTGTCTGGTGGTGTTTGGACCCGTGTCTCACAATATATATATATATATATATTGTGGCGGGCCCCGGCCGGGACGCCTCTTCTACTTATGTTCCGGGGGAGCAGCCATGGGCTCCTCAGTACCTCCCCCAGGATGCTTGGTGGCAGTCTTCCTGTGAACTGTCAATATGAGGTCCAAAAAGCTGCCCATGCAAGTAAAAACAGTCCATCGTTAGGCTGAGAAAATAAAACAAACTCTTCAGAGAGATAGCAGAAACACAAGAAGTGATCAAATCAACCATTTGGTACATTCTTAAAAAGAAGGAACACACTGGTGAACTGAGCAACACCAGAAGGTCTGGAAAACCACAGAAGACAACTGTGCTAAATGACTGCAGAATTCTGTCCTTGGTGAAGAAGAACCCCTTCACAACATGTAGCCACACCAAGAACACTCTCTGGGAGGTAGACCTATCATTGCCAAAGTCTTCAATCAAGAGAAGATTTCATGAAAGACAGAAGGTTTACCACAAGGTGCAAACCACAGGTAATCCTCAACCATAGGAAGGACAGATTAGACTTTGCCAGAAAACATTTTTTAAAAGCCTGTCCAGTTCTGGAACAATTTTCTTTAGACAAAGGAAACGAAGATCAATATATACCAAAATGTTGGAAAGAGGGGAGTATGGAGAATAGAAGAAACTGCTTGTGATTTGATGAATACCCCATCATCTGTGAAACGTGGTGGAGGCAGTTTTATGGCGTGGGCATGCATGGCTGCAAATGGAAGTCAGTCACTAGTGTTTATTGATGATATCACTGCTGGCAGAAGTATCAAGATGAATTCTGAAGTATATAGGTCTATACCATCTGCTCACATTCAACCAAATGCTGCAAAACTGATAGAACAACGCTTCACAGTATAGATAGACAATGAGCCAAAACATACTGTGAAAGCAAACCAAGTGCTTTTCAATGCAAAGTAGTGAAAGATTCTTCAAAGGCCAAGTCAATCCACTGACCTCAACACAAATGGACATGCATTTCACTTGCTGAAGACAAAACTGATAGCAGAAAGTCCAGTGAGCAAGTATCAAATGAAGACAGCTACAGTAAAGGCTTGGCAAAGTATCACTAGATACTGGAAGCACAGCATTTGGAGATGGCCATGGGTTCAAGACTTCAGTAAGTCACTGACTGTAAAATAGGGGGACCATGCATAAAAAAAGCTATCATTTCTAAACAGTTTATACAATATTTTTGGTAAACCCCTTAAATTAAAGCTGAAAGTCTACACTTCAATCACATAATGATTTCTTAATTTCAAATCCTTTGTGGAGGCATACAGAGCCAAAATTATTAAAATTGTGTCACTGTCCAAGTACTTCTTGACCTAACTCTATATATAAAATGAGAGAAAGGGACTTGTTATATGTTATAATATAGAGTAATACACATGTTTCCTTTAGTGTTGCTTTTTTTTGGCTTAATTAAAAATAGCTTACTTATTAAAGATATAAACTTAAGGAGAATGTCAGTCTATTCCAGCATTCATCATACCTTTTGAATGTGTTTAAAGATGATGTTCTTTTTTATATACACAGTACTGCACATTTTCAATATGCAGTATATCAGTTTCACTTTTTAAAGGATCACTCATTCATAGTCGATCCACCAAGATTTTTTACACACACATACGCCCACACACACACACATATATATATGTATATATATATATATATATATATATACATATATATATATATATACTGTATATATATATATAATTTATTTTAATGTGTACTCCTTCAGCATTTTCTAATCACAGTAAAGACAATCTGCAGAAGAAAGCCTCTAATTCCCTCGACTCTGTCTGTTTCCTGCTCCTAGTGAGCCTCAGGCCTTTATGGGTAAATTTAAAAGTGAATTTTAAATATGCATCATGTTTATTTTTTATTGCTAAACTCTGAAATCCCAGGACTAATTTGCTGCCTCGACGTATACTGTGAAGATATAATCAATTACACAGAGACAGCCTTCAAAGTGCCCAACAGATTAACCAGTGGAGGGCCAGTGGCACAAGAAGAGCTGGCAGTTTCCTTTTCTATTTCTGTCTGATTTCTTCATCATACTTCATGAAAATTATAATTCCCACCAGCTACAAAATCAGACTCCAATGTAATATTCAGGCAGCACTTTGTTATTTGTATAGCTGATTACTGCCTGGTGCTGTGGCAAAGTAGGCAGAGTTTGATTTATAGCTGGGATGCCCTCTTTGTGGAATTCTCTTGATTTCATGTGGGTTACCTAATAAAGTAAAGGTGTTGTTTAAATGAAACAAAATTCAGATCCTGGTTATGGGCACTGCATCTATGGAGTGTACATGTTCTCTCTGTGTCTGTTTGGATTTTCTGTTGAGTGCCATGTTTTCTCTGCTACATCCCAAAGACATGTTTGCTAAATTAATTGGTCCTTTTAAAGGTTCCCTAGTGTGAATGATTCTGCCAGAGTTGGTTGGTTTCTACCTTGCACCCAGTGTATCTACAGCAGGCATAACTTGCCATTGTGAAGCCCCTGTAGTAAAACAGTGGTGTCACCATGCCACTCTACAGTGATTATATAAATATATAAAGTAAGTCAGCGGTTAATATTTACTTCATCTTAACAACATAAAATAGTAGCTGTCTTCATGTTGTACTAGTACATTTGCTCTGTGTCAGTGTATGTCTTCAAAAGTGGTTAAAAATACTGAATTGCCTTGAAGGCTGTGAAAGGCCTAATTTCATTTTTAAAAAACGACATATTTTGACATGCTGTCTGGCAGGCATGGGGTTGCCAAGGGCAGAAGGGACATGCAGCAGACACATAACAAGCAATGGGCCCAGCTCATTCTGTACTTTAAAAGAGGAGCCTCCACTGGTAAGTGGAGAGCCCCTCCAATTTCCAATGGGGTAAACAGCATTAGGTGGTATGCCCTGTTTGTTTAAGCAGTGCCTTAGAAGTGGTTATTGTGAAGAGACAAAAAAGTAAAACAGAGTCACAAAAGAGGATGGGTGAGATGTACCAGATGGCAGCAGAGAGTTCCCATACTGGACAAGTGGGGTCCTGCTACATATTATGTAGGGCAGCAGCCCTAGGAGCCACCAAGGCTGCATGGCTCTATCATTAGGAATTGGGACACTGTAGACCATACAAGGGAGTTGTAGGAAAACAGTCCTAGGACTCTCAGGAGACATTTCTGACCCTGGAAGTAACTGTGGCAATTGCACTGTAAGGTTTCTTAGATGTACAGGTGAGCCACCCCATTTTGTATTTAATGCCCTAGCACAGTTTAGTTAGGCCCAAGGGGGCAGGCAAACCTTAATTTCTGTTTATTTCTGAAGGCAATCACCTGTCCATAGTATAACACAAACATAACACTAACATAACATTTTTCAACCTCCTTAATGCACTTAAGAGTTTAGTGAAATGAGGACTGCTATTCAAACATCATCAAGGACAAGGTAGGAGCCTTCTGTCAACAGGGTGACAGTCCATTACAAGGAACTTTCATGCTCACACATAGTCCCACTGACAGGGGAGCAAATTAGAATAGACAGTTCACCTAACATCCGTGCACGATTCAAGCTCTAGCCAGTGGATTCATAAGGTAGCAACACTAATAAATACCTCATTCTGTGGGTTTTCTTTGGATACAACTCATTCATTTTAAAAAGAACTTGGATGGTGGCTCCCTGTTCTGTGTTATGGTGGGTCCATACAGATGTCTTTATTATAATACACTCATTAATTCCTCATCTTTGCTACAGTATATTAAATATTATTTATTATTTTATTACACGTATCATAGTGTTTAATTACACAGTGTGACATATAACAGATAAATATTTGTTTAATTTTATAGAAGGTGAAGGTGTATATGAAGAAGATCAACCTAAAAGAAACCTGAGTAAAATGACAGAGCTGCAGTGAACCACATTTTTTAATCCTTTAAGACATCAGCAGGTGTCCCTTGTAAACAGGAATTAATAACCTGGAAAAAATTATTTCCTGTCTCTAATCACCCTTAAGAAGCAACTCTGATGTCTCTAGTGAAAAAACAGCAAAAATCTCACTTTGTCGCTCCATTTTTACATCCTTATAGTAAAGACTAACATTTTCCTTGTCTCTATTTTAAAAAGAAAATGTGCCTTTTTCAACAATCTACCACTCTTTAAGGCCTTCTATTCTGTTACACTACTAAAAGTGATAATATGAAAACGATAACAGCAGCCTGTCTTTTAGAGGAACAGAAAAAATTAAGTTCTCTCTCTCTCTCTCTCTCTCTCTCTCTCTCTCAATATATATATATATATATATATATATATATATATATATATATATATATATATATATACAGTCATATGAAAAAGTTTGGGACCCTCTCTTTATTCTTTGGATTTGTGTTTTTCATTGGCTGAGCTTTCAAAGTAGCAACTTCCTTTTAATATATGACGTGCCTTATGGAAACAGTAGTATTTCAGCAGTGACATTAAGTTTATTGAATTAGCAGAAACTATACAATATGCATCACAACAAAATTAGACAGGTTCATAAATTTGGGCACCCGAACAGAGATATTACATCAATACTTAGTTGAGCCTCTTTTTGCAAATATAACAGCCTCTAGATGCCTCCTATAGCCTTTGATGAGTGTCTGGATTCTGGATGGAGGTATTTTTGAACATTCTTCCATACAAAATCTCTCCAGTTCAGTTAAATTTGATGGCTGCCAAGCATGGACAGCCTGCTTCAAATCATCCCATAGATTTTCGATGATATTCAAGTCAGAGGACTGTGACGACCATTCCAGAACATTGTACTTCTCCCTCTGCATGAATGCCTTTGTAGATTTCGAACTGTGTTTTGGGTCATTGTCTTGTCGGAATATCCAACCCCTGTGTAACTTCAACTTTGTGACTGATGCTTGAATTCCTGAAGAAGAAGGTGTAAGTAACCATTTCTGGAAAGCATATTGTACCTTGTTGGTTTTCACTGAATACCTATCATGCAGTGACAAGTGTTTAGAAATGTCAGATCATTGTCTTTTGGAGTTGTATTCAAATATTCCCTCATATTGTCCATCAAAAAGGCAGTGAAAATGGCAGCAGAGAACTGTATAACATAACTTTGCCTCTACTTTTTCAACCTTACAAAGTCTGGAAAGCCCCTGACCTTCTCAAATAAAGTGTAGATGCCCACGTGGCTCTCAGAAGTGTGGCTGCTCATCACCTTAATTCTCTGTCGTTCACAATCTCTCCATCTGCCCAGTAAGGATCAAATGGTCTATTGAAAATGAAGTCGCTCACTTTTCTTTTTTTCACTGAAGTAGACAATCCTGTTCTCTCTAAGCTATTACTGTACAGGGTATGTACTGTACACTCTGTACACTGACAGGACATCTTCAAACTCAACACATTTTTTCAGTTATTTTCTTGTATTGTATTTCTTCGTAGTTTAAAATTTGTGTTCCTATTACTAGTCGATATACTGCAATTTAATGCATTCCTCCACCTCCTTCCTAAATCTCCTTGTCTGCTGATGACTTTGCCACCTTTTTTCAGGATAGGGTGGCAGCTCTCAGCAGTCAGTTTATAGCCTCACTGCTACCTACTATGCCTCCTCCTAGGCATCACCCAGCATTCTCCACATTCTCTTGACGCTCTGCCACTGACGTTTCCAGCCTCCTCTCCATTCACCCCACTACCTGTCCACTTGACCCTATCCCCTTACATCTCCTTCATGCCATTTCCCCCTCACTCATTCATGTAGTTACACACATCACTAACACCTCACTCAGCTTAGGCAGTTTTCCTACCATTCTCAAACATGCTCTGATAACCACACTCCTCAATAAACCATACTTGATCCATCCCAGGTTAACAATTATAGGCCTGTCTCTCTCTTTTCTTTCTAAAACACTTGAATGTGCCATTTCTAATCAGGTCTCTTCCCTCCTTGTACAGAATGGATCGCTCAATACCAACCAGCTTCAAGAGAAACCTCTCGATTGCAGCGACTCTACTGACTGTCGTCAACTAGCTATGATTTGCTAGAGCTATCAACATGTCATCGGTCCTAATCCTGCTAGACCTCCACTCTGCCTTCAACATGGTCAACCACGACATCCTTCTTAGCACCCTCTGTAACCTTGGCATCACTGGAACTGCTATCAGATGGTATAAGTTCTACATCTCAGGCAGATCCTACAGTGTGCCCTCGCGAGGAGAGTTGTCAAAGGTGCATCAGATGTGCACAGGGGTTCCCTAAGAATCGTTGGTGAGTTTTCTATTTTTCTCTCTGTACATCACCAGGCTGGGCTCTATTATCCAATGCCATGGTTTCTTTTATCAGTGCGTTGTTGATGGTACACAGCTATACCTGTCGTTCTCACCTATGGACAACACATTATCAGCTAAAGTCTCTGTAGGTCTTACTGATATTTCAACCTGAATGAAGAACCACTATCTACAGCTCAAATGGACAAAAACCGAGCTTCTTATGATTCCGGCCGGCCAGTCTGTTTAATTCCCCACCTCTGTACAGCTTGGCTCACTGTCACTAATACCTGCCATGTCAGTACACAACCTTGGGGTACTAATTGATGAGCGACTATCTTTTTTTGACTACATTTCTACTGTTTCTGGAAGATCAGACCTTATCAGACAGAATATGCAGCATAACGTCTGGTCCAGGCTTTGGTCTTGTCGCATCTGGACTACTGCAACTCACTTCTAGCAGAAGTACCCACATGTGCTATCAAGCCACTCTTCAGGTCGCTGCATTGGCTCCCTGTGGCAGCATGCATTAAGTTCATATCCCTGATGCTTGTCTACAGCAGGCATGTCAAACACACGGCCCGCAACAGAAATCTGTGCGGCCCATATGACAGATCCTAGTTAGCACCAAACTTGTACAAAATGATGACTATCGTTCGTGATTGAATCATTCTGCATCATCGGCTTTACTTATTGACTTGTCTTACTTCTGCCTTCTGCTAGTATAGCCATGAGCCTTGTCCAAAGTTAATGAGCCACGACGTCGCAACTGAAGTGCTAGGCTGCAGCAGCCTGGCAGCAGGGGCGGCCTTAGGCATGTGCAAACTGTACACCTGCACAGGGCTGCCACGCCAATATATATTGAATATAAAACAAAGAGAACATAACGACACAGCTGACGGCAATGTGGCCGAAAAACATTGTGTTTCTTGTTAATTAGTACGCTGTATTTACTAATGTCGCTCGAGTCGGAGCAGTACGCTATATGTAGTATTATAACATTCTGCCGTAATGAGAATATCATTGGGCCGCCACTTGGTTTTCAAGTTACGGACACACGCATATAGAAGCGTGACATGAGCACGAGGCGGCTATGCAGTGTCCGCAACGGATGTGGCCATCCGCCATGCATAAGATGCCATATTGACATTGGCAGGCGAAGGGGCCACCGATTCTTTCTCTGCCCAGGGCCGCCACGAGCCTAGATCTGCCCCTGGCAGGCTACACTACTGGCTGGGCTGCTGAGAATGGCCACTGGGTAGAACTGACCATCACAAGTAGTAATAGCTCGCATATTTTCACGTTTTTTTGCTCTAGTTTTATGTAATTTTGTGCAAGTATTGTAACGAACAGTTAGTGCAGACTACAGCTGAAGATCTGAAGTGAACTCGAGAAGTTGGTGAGTTGTTTATTAATAAATTTTTGTGATTTTGAGTTTGTAAAATTAGTGTAGGTCAGGGGTTAGTGCAGACTACAGCTGAAGATCTGAAGTGAACTCGAGAAGTTGGTGAGTTGTTTATTAATAAATGTTTGTGATTTTGAGTTTGTAAAATTAGTGTAGGTCAGGAGGCTTTTTGCGTATCAGCTTATTTTACAATATAAACTTTGAAGTAAACTTAGTAAAGTAAAATTTGATTTTTGGAGGATTTGTTTTCCAACTTGAATTACTGAGCAATGAATTCAGTGAGCGTTTTTGTAATTTCAGTTCACACGAACAGGACTTTGCGCGGTTTACGTCACCATACTCTTACAACATTGAGAATGCGCCTGAGAATATCCAAATGGAATTGACTGAACTGCAGTGAGATTCTATTCTGAAGGCAAAATACAACAAAGTTGGTGTGCCAGGCTTGTATGCTTACCTGCCACCCCCGTATGTGCAGATCTGTAAGTTGGCATTGAGAGTACTGTCTATGTTCTGAAGCACTTACCTTTATGAGCAATTGTTTTCGTTAATGAAAGCTACCAAAACCCCACATCGCTCAAGACTTACCGTCGAGCACCTTTCATCCCTCATGAAAGTTGCAACTGCACAAGATTTCAAGCCTGATATTGACGAACTGGTTACTAACAAGAGATGCCAAGCGTCGGGACAAAAGAAATAGATCTCACACTGTAAGACTCGTATATAAGCAGTGAATATAATATAATGAATATAATATAATAATATAAGGACCTAGCTAAGAGGCTAAGACTAATTGTACACTGTTGTACGGAGATTGTATGGAAATAAATTGCTTTTCTTTAAACTTAAAGTTTAAAGTGTTACATTTTTTAAAGTTTTCAGTATGTTACAGTGCGGCCCACTGACGCAAGTATGGCAGTCGAAGCGGCCCACCAATGGTAGTGAGTTTGACATGCCTGGTCTACAGAGTAGTCAATGGGTCAGTACCTGCATATATGGAGATACTGGTGAGATGCTATGCTCCTTCTGCCAGGGAACAGCGCCTGGTGATGCCACCTCTGTGTGGTATCAAGTGTCAAACCAGACTCTTTCTCTGTGCAGTTCGTTGTTGGAGGAACGAGCTGCCCACCTCCATCTGAACTGCTGACTTCGTCAATGTATTTAAGAAGCAATTGAAAACTCATCTGTTCTTTTAATATCTGTCAAAATGATTGAGAAGAAAAAAACACTTTCATACTGTTGATTGATTTGTTGTTATATTATGTTTAATTGCGTTAATCTAAGTTTGTAAATGCATTAGTTATTACATCTTTTCACTTGTGGCAATCAACTTTTGTTACCTGTCATGCTACACTTACTGACCAAACAGGATCTAGTCTAATGTTACTCTATTATGTTTACCTCTTTTTTATGTTGCTCTGGATAAAAGTGTCTGCTAAAGACTTAAATGTAAATGTCATTCTCTGTAGTAAAGGTGCCTAATGTAAAATTAGCTATATAAGATGACTGATATGTCAGTGACATACAGTTTACCCAGCAAACCACTCACTAAAAATGCATAGGAACACTATTGAGGAGAACAGGCCATTCAGCCAAACAAAGTTGTCAATCTCAATTCACTTTTCTTCTTTTTGAAATATCAGCTGACTGTATTTTAAATGGACCCCAAGGTAAAGTACTTGGTAATTTACTGTACCTGTCTATAGTATTTTGAGTGAAAGAATATCTTTGAACTTCACTATGAAATCTTCTCTTAACTAGTGTCCATCTGTGTCCCTCTGTTCTTGTTGAAGATATCGTTTAAAACAACAGCTTGGATACTCTGGCTGCTTCCTCATAGAATTCCTGCATATTAGTTAAACACATGATCTCTCTCATCTAAACCCATCTTGACTGTATGCACTAGTGTTTGACTGATTGATTTTTTTTCTCCTAATAATTGCTTATTTTAATTTAATCGTGCTGTTAAACTTACTGGCCTATAGTTATTTGGATTGGCCTGACCACCATTTTATATAAAGGGACAACATTTGCATGTCTCTAGGTCTTAGGAATTTGCCCAGTATACCGTGCTTTCTAAAAAAAATGCATATTAAGGGTTTAAATGGGGTCCACCTGATCCACCTAAAAATGATACTTTTTATACAGTATGCTACGTACCTGATGTAGTTTGTAGTAATGGTAGACAAAAAATTTAATCTCATGTTTTCATGGAGAAAAGAGATAACAATGTTTTTGATTGATCAGGGGCCTATGGTGACAGAAGCTCAGGACAAGTAGTCCACCTAAAACTAAGTAGCTTTAAAGCTTGGGCCTAACTAGAACCTGAATGGAAGAGCGACTATGGAAACCTTGGGGTGCTGCGGGAAAGGGTGTTGGTGGGGTCAGCAGGAGGCACTTACCTTGTGTTTGGTGTGTGAATCCCAATGCCCCAGTGTAGCAAAGGGACCACTGTGTTGTAAATAGGCTCCATCCTTTGGATGAGATGTAAAACCGAGGTTCTGACTCTCTGTGGTCATAAAAGATTCCTGAGCATCCTCCAACAATAGTGAGTTGTAACCCAATGCCCTGCATGAACTGGCCACTATGGTCTTATCATTCTGGCCCCCTGATTATACCGTGACCCTTATTGGCTAACAATCTCTTTCATGCCTCCACCACCTAATAGCCAATGTATGGCTATATCTCAGCCAAGCTTCCCTCTGTCTTGCTTGCTGTGCTGGAAGCCACTAACCGTCCAACAAGATGCTATATTCAGTTTTAGTTTTTTGTGGATGTATATACCTAAAACATGATATGTTTTTGCCTACATAAAAAGACAATTTACAGCAGTGTCTGGTTTTCCTAATTGGAGCAATTGACTGCACTCTTTGAAATAAGGGCACCCGGTGAGAATGCAGCTGCTTTTGTTAACTGTAAAGCAACAACATTCCATTAACGCACAAGTCACCTGTGATACCAATATGAGACTGACAAATGTCATGGCTTGGTGGCCTGGATTAACCTGTGATTCATTTATTTTGAGGCAAAGTATCTTTGGCAGAGAAGACGGTACTGTATGTGGTGTCTGGCTTGTTGATAGGGTGACTGGCTGAACCCTCAATTTTTCATGTTGCTTGTACTATAGATTGTAACAGCAATAATGTCATTACAGGTGATAATGGATACCCTCTCAGGCGCTAGTGCCTTTCATGATTCGTATAGCTCATGTATGGTTGTTTCAGGATGACAACCAGGTGGGAAGTTAAAGGTGCCTTTACATACTCAAATTTACAAGATGATTATGATATATAAAGGAAAATTGTTTATGGGTCATTCTATTTCAAATCAACCAATGGTCCATGAACTTTGGACTCAAAAAATTCTGGAAAAATTGCCAAGTGTACCCATGTTAGTCAGGAGACACCCTGTAAATTTTTTTTGATATAAGATCAATACTTTCCAAGATACAGCTGGTTTAGTGAGAGGAGATGGGGGTGTCCTTTTTCCGGCCTCATTTTTTTATCCAATTTCACAAGTCCATAGCTCAAGAACTAAACCACAGAGCAGGCTCAGACTTTCCATGCTGGTACATTAATTGGTATAGTATGTGACAAATTTAAAACATTGGGTCCAGATAACCCTTGTGGAGAACAGCCCGGACACAGACAGGCAGACACTGATGGTTTACACCCAAACATATGTTTATTCAATTTTGCTATATACAAAGTACTACGCACAACCCAGTGCCCCTGAAACAATCAACCTCAGTCCAGGTCTCTTTCTCCAATGCCTCTCTTTCTGACCACCTCCACTCCTCTCCTCCGAGCTTTGTCTTTTTCCACCCAACTCCAGCTGACGAATGGAGGGAGGCGGCCCCTTTTATGTTCACCCGGATGTGCTCCAGGTGCCTCCCGATGAACTTCCGCCAGCACTTCCTGGTGTGGCGGAAGTGCCAGCTGAGCACCTGGAAGCACTCCGGGTGTCCCTGGAGGTGCTGGAGGAAGTGCTGACGTCCAGGGCTTTTCAGACATCCGGGCGACCCCTGGCAGTGACCACAGGCCCCTATAGGGTTGAGCTTCCATGCTCTGTTAACCGTGGTCCCCATACCAACCAGGGCGGCTGCCCCCTCGTGGTCCGGAGGAGGCGTAATCCCTCTTCCAGTCCTTCCAGGCGTCCCGGCTGGGTACCGCCCCCAGCCGCTCACCACACCCTGTATTGTCAAAGTATAGTCCCTTGAAATTGACCAAAATGTAACTTGAGTTTTTGGGTTACTTATGTTCAGGCCTCAGAAACACATACTTGTAACTAACACAGACTTTTGATTTTTTTCCCTTATTCAGATAACTAAGGCTTTCTGAACAGCATCCATCCATCCATCCATCCATTATCCAACCCGCTATATCCTAACTACAGGGTCACGGGGGTCTGCTGGAGCCAATCCCAGCCAACACAGGGAGAAAGGCAGGAAACAAACCCCGGGCAGGGCATCAACCCACTGCAGGGCAAACACACACACATACCAAGCGCACACTAGGAATAATTTTTAGAATCGCCAATGCACCTAACCTGCATGTCTTTGAACTGTGGGAGGAAACCGGAGTACCCGGAGAAAACCCACGCAGACACGGGAGAACATGCAAACTCCACGCAGGGAGGACCTGGAAAGCAAACCCAGGTCTCCTAACTGCAAGGCAGCAGCGCTACCCACTGTGTCACCGTACCACCCTTTCTGAACAGCAGACCTCTCAAATCCAAAAAATCATTTTGAATTTAATTTTCAGAGCACCCTAGTGGCATGTGGGAGTGTACAGATAACTTTTAAAAATATTTTTAATTTATTCTACATTGTCCCTTCTTTCTCAAAACACAAACCTAACTTTTCTTAAGCAAATCCTTCATGTTTATTTTCCATCATAAACATAGGCTTAATGTGCCATGTGTGAACAATGGTAATTATTGAGTTTTCAATCAGTAAGTTATTAAAAATGTCAAACTTTTTTTCATATCAAATGACAATGTCGTATCTCATGTTGCTGAACAGAGATTGCAATTCATCATGGCCAGAGAGTACTTGGTACTTGAGAATACCACTGTTATGTACCTACAGAAGATGGCAAACTCAAAGTCTGCTGGGTTTCTGGTGAAGACAGTCGATTGTCCGAATATATGCCACATGCCCTGCCCTCTCATGATCACACTCCTGATGGATCAGATACGTCCCTGTACCAGTGTCCTGTTGGAGGCTATGTTGGGTGCATGTATGATGAAAAATTTTGGATTGGTGTGATTTGTGACAAGAGTAAAGTGGAATCTGACATCTTGATATGTTTCATGCATCCCGACTATCCTGCACAGTCTTTCCATTAGCCATCTACGGACAATATTTGTTGGGTGCTACTACAGTGTGTCATTGCACTGCTTAGTGCGCCTACAATGGCCAGTGGAAGGCATCAAAGACAAAGATGCCTACACTCTGCACTTTGATGGATACAGAGATGAAATGGGTCACATTCCTGCTGCTGCAATACCAAGAAGTTAACATTTCATTATAATTAGTTTTGTATTTAATGATAAATCAAGCAGCTGTTGTTCATGTGTTGTGCTTAATGTGCCTTTGGTGATTTATTTTTTCCATTTCCGTTTCTGTTCACTAAATAATTAGGGATTTGTGATTCTAAATTGTAGATGTATACATTCATGATGCGCCATACGATGGACTGACACCATGCCCAGGGATAAATCCTGTTACCAGGACAGGCACAGGTACCCAACAAGTCTGATCTGGATTACGTGTGAGCTAGTTAATGTACTGCCAGCAGTGAATGTAACATACATGTGATTAGGATGTGTGATGATCCTGAAGAAAACCCACAGAGACACAAGTGCATGGTCAAGCTTTAGCATGAATCGCTGTACTGGCCTCCTGTCCACATTTGATCTTGTGGGTGCCTTTAGGCCTTTAATGTCTTACAAATATTCCAACAAGACTGTCTAAAGCTGTGACTTTTTCCCCCAAACTGCATTTTTTTCCATAAAGCCATTAAAAATGTACCTGTGTTGTCAGTGTTCCTCTTCAATGGCACTACACTATCTGAGGTTCTTACTATATTGCTGTGACCAAAATATTTCCACAATGTCAGTCCTTTAATGTTACAGTATCAAACATTCTCATGCAATTGACTTTGAAGATGGGCACACCTTTAATTCTACTTATACTAAGTTAACTGGCACCACATTCTTAGTCTAAAAGGACAAAAAAGTAAACATTAGGCTTTGATAAATGTTAAAAAGGATTTCTTGAGAGTCTAAATAATAATTTGAATATGGCCAGTGCCACCTGTCAGTCATATCATAATTGAAATTCATATCACAGAACAAGCTGAATTTACCTTCTCTCTATCTCTAATCGTAATGGACAGAAAAGCCAATTTTCTCACATAAAGTAGACATTCACCTCTAAGTTTGCTGTCAAAATTTTACAGAGAATATCTTTAGAGTAACAGCTAGCTGGTCTATCTGAAATAAGGAGAAAACAAGAACTCCAAAAGTGAGAAGAACAGGAGCTTGGCAGTATAAGGCACCATGATTGGACATACTGGTGTAAGTTGTTGGGCCCCACCAGGAGGCACTAGTAGGCTTACAGGCAAGGGGGACCATGAAGTGCAAACTTGGCGGAAATGCATTGTGCTCCCCCAAAACAGTTAGAGGACAATTTCACAAAACTGTTACTGAATTTCCTTGATGCCAAAACTTGGTCTTCTTGGGATACATTCTAGGACTAGTGCTCCTTCTGATTTGTGTAAATGCATTAAATTAATCCTGTGATTCTGCATTGAAATAAGGTGTTAGAAAAATTTTCTTCATAAAGAAGTAGCAGACATTAAAAACGCTACCTAGTAGGGTACTGTAATATTTTGTGCACTCTTACATTTCAAATTACCACACCGTGATAAAAGGCTAAATGGCTTGTGCAAGGGATGACTGGGGCCCTTACCCGGCTGGGACACCACCACACTGGAAGGACTAGGGGAAAGTGCGTGCTCAGGGCATTATCTCCCTGGGATTGCTAGATGGTAGCCCCCCTGGCTTGCAGCAGCACCACGGTTTCCCACGGGGCATCAAGTGAATTGGGAGTTCTTTGGCTCAGTCTTGTTGGATGCTGTGGGTGTCACTGGGGGTGCTGCAGGGATTGGGGAACCCTATTTTGTGTGGCTCCAGCCTTACCTGGAAGTGCTCCTTGGCCAAGCTTCAGGACACCAGAAGTACTTCCAGGGATTACTTAAAAGGAGCTGCCTGCCACTACTCTAAAAGCTACAGTCGGAAGGAGGAGGAACAAAGCTTGCTGGAGGAGTGGAGGCAGAAAGAGAGAACATGAAGAAGAGAAAACATTCCTATGTGCTGTAATGGTGCTTTATAATGTGGTTATTGTATGGGAAACAATTGGGAAGAGTTTCCCACAGCAAAATAAAAGCCTGTGTGTTATGCTGAACTTGTGTTTGATCCTGTATGTGTTGGGTTGTGGAGCTGGTGCCCACCTTGCAGGCCACACTTGTTTTCACCAAAATGAATGATTTCATACTGTACCTAGAGTAGACTCTGGTGGAATTGCCTTACCAAGAAAGAGAACAATGCAGTCCAGTTTATCCCACAAGATCAGCCGTTACCTCTGCTCTTCTCCTGACTCCAGGGTTGTCTAACAGCCCGTCATTAATACTCCAGTGAGACTATAACAAATGCTCCATTTCCCATGAGCCTCTGTAGGATTCTGACTTGTGGCAGAAGAATAGGAGGTTTACCATTTTTTAAAGAGTATCCTTAGTAGAAGACCTCTTGTCATGGTGTATTGCATAGTAATGGAATGCCATCTGGAATGTACACTGCCTCATATTTCCCACTGCCATTCATATATAGATATAGATACAGATATAAATATATACTCACTGAGCAAATTATTAGGAACACCTTTACACCTGCTTATCCATGCAATTATCCAATAGGATTGTCTGTATGAGCGGGTCTCCTAACAGCGAGGCAGCAGCACTACCCACTGCGCCACCATGCCACCCCTAATTCCTTACATATACTGTAGATATATATTAATATATAGCGAAAATATTATTGGGTAAAAATTTCAGCATCAAGACTCATAACAGAGTAATCTGTTGTAGTCATCTTTAAACGTAACCTGGCCAGAATTAAAGTAGTCTGTGTGTCAGGATGTGAGGCTCTGAAGATGATCAGATTGAAACATGGCATAAGTATTAATCTAAAATTGCAAAAGGCCTAGTAATTTTCAGTAGATCTTGTTCTATAGATATATATTCATTTTCCCCAGATACATACAGTATGTAACAGGTGAAATATTATGAATGGTCAGCATTTCAGCTCTGAATTTCAGTAGATGGATATCTTTTAGGTTTTCTTGAACATGATTTGACCACCACAGAGTGATATGTTGCGTCTCGTGGGTCAGGATGAGAGTCTGGACACAATAAGCCAAAAACAAAACAATCTAAATGAACTTTTACATGGTTAGCAGCACCGGAAAATGCTGTAAGCCTGTCAGTTTTGAGCATAGTAACTGCAATAGTTTTGGCTCTGCACAGATCATGAGTTTGCCTTTTGGCTCACATTGGCCTACAATATTCAATACTGACATCAGTGCTTTAAACAGGGAAAGTCATGCGTTGGACACATAATGTGTCACACATTAGATTTTGCTCTTGGTAGGAACAGCCTAAGACAATGAACTTAGGTAAAAAAGAAAAACAGACAAGTCGAGTCTCTTTGAGATACACTGGAGACTTTTCCTGAATTCATGAGAAATACGAGCTTCTCATCTAGAAATTTCACAAGAATGTCTCTTCAATTATAGTTACCACTGCAGTACTAGGCTGTTGTACCGTGTTAGCCATTATGAATGTAGATTACATGTTGCCTGAAGAAGGGGCCTGAGTTGCCTCAAAAGCTTGCATATTGTAATCTTTTTAGTTAGCCAATAAAAGGTGTCATTTTGCTTGACTTTTTGTTACCACTGCAAAAATTGTAAGTGATAATATTGTTCCTGGATTTGGCCACAAGTTGTAATGTAACCACGACTTCTCTCTTCGCTCATAAAATAGAAAAGAATGACAATAGGCTAAACCAAAATGCCATTTTGCAGTTAAACTGTATTAATTGCTCAGTGCATTTCCTTTATTTTTTTTTATTACAAAATTTAGACATATCTTTAATAGCTTTATGAATTAATGGAGTCAAGAATGAATGGCAATCTTGCATTTCTACCATTGAAAAAAAACTGAAAAAGTTGAAAGGTGTGACATTACAAAGGGTAACTGAAAACTCCCATAGAGCTTCAATGCAGAGCAATCCCTTATGTGGGCAACGTGTCAGGGAGCCACACATCTATCTCAATAAAAGTAGAATTACTGACTTGCAAAAAACTGGATGAGACCAAAGCTATAACCTTTCCACTGTGAAATATCACTGAGATTTCCTCAATGTATACCAGTCCATTCAGTTATTTCTCTGAGATGTAAGCACTTTCTAGTTAACATAAAGCAACCCTAGAACTATACTAACACAAATGTACAATCACTGGACTGGTGAAACTCAAAAGGGGTTCTGAGTCATGCAGCCTTTGGCATCTGGGCTAGTGACTGATAATTTATAACTGGCTGTGCTGTTCATTAATTTACACACATGCACAAACTACATTTCTGAAAAATAATTAAGAGTCTCACCTTTTATGTTGTAAAATGCCTGTCTGATTCAAACTTTTTCTTTCGTATTTTTGATGCCCATTATCCGGTTTAGAATCAACAATTCTGTTTATTTTTAAATCAATTAATTACTCAGTCCACCTTGATTGTGTGGAACATATTAAACAAGGCCCTAAAGAACATTTATAAACACATTAAATAATGTCACCTGAGCCCATTCCCCACCCGCCACACATAAATCCTTACCAGACATGAGTCTATAAACTTTATCCATGTATAACACATTTTGCAATACAAGGATCATAATTAAATCCCATAATGATACGGTATATCCATGAAACAATGTGCAAAATAATAATTAAATAATATTATTAAATTCTGAAACAAACATGAAAAGGATTATCTTAAAATATATAGAACACATAGAATAGGCAATAAAAATAATAAAAATGTATAAATTCTTCACCACTCCTACATTTTACCACTGTAAAAAACCTCATAGTGTTCCACTCCATTTGAACTCGTGTGGTGCTGACATGTCACCCGTTGCATGGCTGCGCTTGGGTCCTAATTTGGGATCCTGAGGTGCTTTGTCGTGTGGTGGATGTGGCAACGCGCTGCATCAGTGCATGCTTCCAAAAAACTCAGTAAAGAAACTGAATGCGAAAGAAACGTCAGCTCTTTCCCTCATCCCTCATAACTGGACAGATTCAAGTTCTGCCCTGCAAGCTACAAGCTGCCTGTCCTTACTAACTAAACACGTGAGATGCAAACTGAAGAGACATTTAACAGACATTCTACAGCACATATCGCTGACACCATAAAAGCATTCTAGAAATAAATAAAAATTTTGCAAAATGGCAATCATTATATTGTTGCATGTGAGCACATTGTGAGCATCTACACAATGTTATTAATGTAATGGCACCAGTGATGGGGAAACACAGTCACTACTGCCTCTCTGCTCTCACCCGTAAACCGCAGTCCTACCCACAGGGCAAGTCCTACAATGAACGCTAACACCACTTCCTGCTTTCCCCTGGAGGTCCCGGGTCTGTTTAAAGAAAATGTTGCCAGAAGTTGGCAGTTACTTCTGGAGTAACAACAGAATCGAGTGTGATACGCAGCCCAGACACCATATTATCGTCCACCACACGTTTATTATTCATAATAATTCAATAAAGGTGCACAACCCAGTGCACAAAGCACCAATCACCCCTTCAAATGCCCTGGCCACAACACAATGCCTTTTCTCTTCTCAGTCCGCCTCCACTCCTCTCCAACACGCTACATCTTCTTCCTCCCGACTCTCGCCCTGACTGGAGGGAGGCGGCCCCTTTTATGTGCCCCGGATGGGCTCCAGGTGCATCCTCAGGACCTCTGTAGCCACACCCCTGTGTGGCGGAAGCTCCCAAGGAGAAGCCGGAAGTCCACCGGGTGCCCTCAAGTCTCTTCCCCCCAGCACTTCCCGGTGTGGCGGAAGTACTGAGGGACAATGTTCCCAAGGCATCGGGGCGCCCCCTGGCGGTGACCACGGGCCCCTACAGGGTTGAGCTTCTAAGCTCCGTACCCGTGGTCCCCAAAGCCACCAGGGAGGATGCCCCCTCGTGTCCTGGAGGAGGCACAAGCCCTCCTCCACTCCTCCTAGGCGTCCCGGCCGGGCATGGACACCCACCGGGCACCACACGAGCAAAGATCTTCAGCAGAGAGCAATTCAAATCTCTAGCTGGACAGACAGCAATGAAGGATGCATACGTCCCAGATAACTATTCTTTCCTCAACTCTACCTTTTACTTGTGTGCATTTTAAACTGGGTACCAGCTTGTCCCCAATCCTATGACACATTCCTGTTGTCCTTTTCATCTACATTATGAACAATGCGATATGTGAAAAATCAGGAAAATGAACATCAATATCAGTTACTGACATGTAGTTTCATTTTGATGTTGGTCGTTCTCAGTGTGGTGAAGCAGTGTGAATTGCAGGTATTTTAAACTTAAAATTAAAATATTCCTTATAATTTTTAAAATCAGTCTATAATATGGTGCCTGATATGTATGAAACTCTTATGGTTCATAATTAAGTTTAATTTTTTTCACTATTATTTTGTAATGTAAACAAATACTCTTTCATGAAAATTCCACCTTAAACTAAGTGCTGCCTGAGGTGATCGCCTTGTCACCTCACCCCAGGTGCTGGTCCTGAACACAAATGCTTTAAAGAACTTAGAGAACATAAGAAATTTGACAAATGAGAGGAGACCACACAGTCCATCAAACTCATTTGCTTAGCTATTCTCCCAATATCTTGTCCAGATACGCTTTACTGGTTGTCAGTGTTTCTGCTTCAACTACATCTCTCAGTAGTTTGTTCCAGAATTTCACAATTCTTTCAGTTAAAGAAGAGCTTTCTGGATCCATCCATCCTCTTCCGCTTATCCGAGGTCGGGTCGCGGGGGCAGCAGCTTGAGCAGAGATGCCCAGACTTCCCTCTCCCCGGCCACTTCTTCTAGCTCTTCCTGATACTCTGTATATCCAATTCATTATAATAACTATTCATTCAAAATCTGTACTAACCCCTACTTGCTCTTCTGTTTCCTTTTCCGGTGTCCTTTTGGTGGTGGCTTGCGCCACCACCATCTACCCAAAGCTCCATGATGTTCCAACAATGATGAATGGATTAAAAGCCAGAAGTCTGTATGACCATCAGCATCAAGTGACTCCGTGAGAACCCTAACTACAAAGAGGACTATTTTCATTTATGTTAGGTAGAATGCCCAGGGGGGACTGGGCGGTCTCGTGGCCTGGAACCCCTGCAGATTTTATTTTTTTCTCCATCCATCTGGAGTTTTTTTTTGTTTTTTCTGTCCACCCTGGCCATCGGACCTTACTCCTTTTCTATGTTAACTAATGTTATCTTATTTTAATTTTGTATTTTGTCTTTTATTTTTCTTTTCTTCATTATGTAAAGCACTTTGAGCTACTTTTTGTATGAAAATGTGCTATATAAATAAATGTTGTTGTTGTTGTTCCGGGAGAATCCCAAGGCATTCCCAGGCCAGCCGGGAGACATAGTCCCTCTAGCGTGTCCTGGGTCTTCCCTGGGGCCTCCTCCCGGTTGGATGTGCCCGGAACACCTCACCAGGGAGGCGTCCAGGAGGCATCCTGATCAGATGCCCGAGCCACCTCATCTGACTCCTCTCGATGCGGAGGAGCAGCGGATCTACTCTGAGCCCCTCCCGGATGACTGAGCTTCTCACCCTATCTTTAAGGGAGAGCCCAGACACCCTGCGGAGGAAACTCATTTCAGCCGCTTGTATTCGCGATCTCGTTCTTTCAGTCACTACCCATAGCTCATGACCATAGGTGAGGGTAGGAGCATAGATCGACTGGTAAATTGAGAGCTTTGCCTTACGGCTCAGCTCCTTTTTCACCACGACAGACCAATGCAGAGCCCGCATCACTGCGGACGCCGCACCGATCCGCCTGTCAGTCTCACGCTCCATTCTTCCCTCACTCGTGAACAAGACCCTGAGATACTTGAACTCCTCCACTTGAGGCAGGATTTTGCTCCCAACCCTGAGAGGGCACTCCACCCTTTTCCGACTGAGGACCATGGTCTTGGATTTGGAGGTGCTGATTCCCATCCCAGCCGCTTCACACTCAGCTGCGAACCGATCCAGAGAGAGCTGAAGATCACGGCCTGATGAAGCAAACAGGACATCATCTGCAAAAAGCAGTGACCCAATCCTGAGTCCACCAAATCGGACCCCCTCAACACCCTGGCTGCGCCTAGAAATTCTGTCCATAAAAGTTATGAACAGAATCGGTGACAAAGGGCAGCCCTGGCAGAGTCCAACTCTCACTGAAAACGGGTTCGACTTACTGTCGGCAATGTGGACCAAGCTCTGACACCGGGCTTTCTGGATTCATTGTTAAATTCACTTTCCCTTAATTTCCATATCATCCTCCCATATATGTGATTCTTCATTTAGGCAAAAGCATTTGATGCAGTCTCGCTAGTCTTAGTGTCCCTCAATTTATATTCAACAGTTTTTACGATTCATCATCCAACCTCTGCTCCTTAGGGACAAGCTGACAGAGATGGGAATAGATTCATACCTGGTGGCATGGATTGTGGACTATCTTACAGACAGACCTCAGTATGTGCGTCTCAGTAACTGCACGTCTGACATTGTGGTCAGCAACACACGAGAGCCGCAGGGGACTGTACTTTCTCCGGTCCTGTTCAGCCTATATACATCGGACTTCCAATACAACTCGGAGTCCTGCCACGTGCAAAACTTCACTGACAACACTGCTATCGTGGGCTGCATCAGGAGTGGGCAAGAGGAGGAGTATAGAAACCTAATTAAGGACTTTGTTAAATGGTGCGACTCAAACCACCTACAACTGAACACCAGCAAAACCAAGGAGCTGATGGTGGATTTTAGGAGGACCAGGCCCCTCATGGACCCTGTGATCATCAGAGGTGACTGTGTGCAGAGGGTGCAGGCCTATAAATATCTGGGAGTGCAGCTGGATGATAAATTGGACTGGACTGCCAATACTGATGATCTGTGTAAGAGAGGACAGAGCCGACTATACTTCCTTAGAAGGCTGGCGTCCTTCAACATCTGCAATAAGATGCTGCAGATGTTCTATCAGACGGTTGTGGCGAGCGCCCTCTTCTACGCGGTGGTGTGCTGGGGAGGCAGCATAAAGAAGAGGGATGCCTCACGCCTGGACAAACTGGTGAGGAAGGCAGGCTCTATTGTAGGCATGGAGCTGGACAGTTTGACATCCGTGGCAGAGCGAAGGGCGCTCAGCAGGCTCCTGTCAATCATGAAGAATCCACTGCATCCACTAAACAGTGTCATCTCCAGACAGAGGAGCAGCTTCGGCAACAGACTGCTGTCACCATCCTGCTCCACTGACAGACTGAGGAGATCGTTTCTCCCCCAAACTATGCGACTCTTCAGTTCCACGTGGGGGGGGGGGGGGGGGGGGGGGGTTTGGGGGGGTAAATGTAACATTATACAAAGTTACTGTCTGTTATACCTGCCTCGCACTCTCCACCTTGCACTTTTTAACTTGCACCGTGTTTTTATCACTCTTTAATTAATATTGTTTTTATCAGTATGCTGCTGCTGGAGTATGTGAATTTCCCCTTGGGGATTAATAAAGTATCTATCTATCTATCTATCTATCTATCTATCTATCTATCTATCTATCTATCTATCTATCTATCTATCTATCTATCTATCTATCTATCACTTGCCTATACATACATATTTTTTTTTTTTTGCCATTTTGTTGACATCTCTGCGTGGCTGTATATGCTGTGTATGCATTTAGTTTCAGCCTAACCTCCGTTTCGTTTGAAACTTACCTGCTTATTCTCTGGACGTCTGAGCTGCCTCTGGCCTCCTCACCTACAATGTGGACTGGTAGGATAATCGCCTGGTTAATGCTTGTTTGGAGTCTTTTGTCTGTCTGTCTGTCTGTCTGTCTGTCTGTCTGTCTGTCTGTCTGTCTGTCTGTCTGTCTGTCCATCCATCCAGTTATTTAGTTTGCCTTCTTAATAATTTCTGCCCATTTGTTTGTAACTGTAATTCCACTGCTGCACTTTTAAATTAGCCTTATGTGGTTCAGGGTCATCAGATGCCCAGAGCTTGCGAAGGCAGCCTTAAAGCAGCTCTGGAGGGGATGCCATTCCATCACAAGGTACTTTTACCATTTACAGTTAACCTGATGTATTCGAGAACATGCAGTCATTAACTCTGATAGGATTCAAATCCAGGACTCTATGGCTGTGAAGCAGAAGGGGCAGCCATTGTGCCACTCTGCCGCACCAGTTCTTTTACTTCTCTCCCACTGTAAATTCACAAAGTAGTTTACAAAGTAACATTAAAAGTGAGGATTTTTAAATATTTTTGAAAGTTTAATTGTATACTGTAAATGTAACAAATGTATAATTATTCATTTTGTAGACCACTATGCTACCTCATGAGTCTCTCTGATAGTGCTTGCTGTGAAAGATTCTATGAAAAAAAAAATTAAGATCAAGTGATTATTAAACTGATGATTTCATCCTAGGTAATCCAAGTATAGGGCAGCATGGTGGCGTAGTGGTAGTGCTGCTGCCACCAGTAAGGAGACCCGGGTTTATTTCCGCATGGAGTTTGTCTGTGTGGGTTTCCTCGGGTGTTTCAGTTTCCTCTTATAGTCCAAAGACATGCAAGTTAGATAGATTGGTGATATTAAACTGTCCCCATTGTGACTGGGGTGGGTGTGTGTTTGTGTGTTCACTCTGCGATGAACTGGCACCCTGTCCAGTGCTTATTCCTGCCTTGCACTCTGTGAAAGCTGGCATAGGTTTCAGACCCCCAACAACCTAGTTCTGGACTAAGCAGGTTACAAAATGACTCCAAGTATGCTTGTTTAAATATTTTTCTAAAACTGGAGAACTGACAGGTGAAGGGGTTGTCTTAGAGTGACAGCAAGTCAAATTTGGGGACTACAGTAGCAACCCTATGGTTTAAAGTAGTACGGTACACCTTAGACTGCAGTGCCTATTGGACTGACATTATTATCATTACGCCAGCCTTTTTTCCACTGCTATGACACTAGTATTTTCAGATGTGCTTTTACAACCGACCTGAGTTAATTGGTGCTGGCACCATATCATGAAATTCAATTATCCTTTTAAATATGCCCCGTGGGGTCATTACACAAAATGTTAGAAACTGTACAATTGACTACTGCCAGTCTGGGTAAAGCTGGAACAATTCACTTTTGACATGGTAGAACTCCAGGGTGTTTTATGGACCTGATGAGTAATAATTAAAATGCATCAACATGTGCAATCATTTTAATAAATACAGTATTGTGCAAAACCGTTTGAAACAAGCTAATGGCATTTATAAAAACAAAGAGCTCTTTTGCCTCTAATATGAACAAAATCTATGAAACAAGGGGCTATTTGTTAATTTAGAGGTTAAATACTTATGGGCGCCTAGAGAACATACTGTATGATAACATCCACAGCCAAAGGGATTTCTAGATGAATTGCTGAAGCACAGAGTAACAAGTGGACTCTGATTTTCATTTTTCAGCTGTGAAGGAAGAACAAGAAAGGTGAAGTGTCTTTCCCAAATGTCTCGCTAAGGGTGACTAACCTCATATCTTTAAGCTAACGCGGTCACTAGATAACTGGAGGGGCACAATGGAACATTACTGGCTGGGGAGAGCAGGTGGGCTGCCTGTAATATGCTTGCCTGTCATAAGAGTTCATTCTCACTGTGTCCTTATATCAGTTGCCATGTGCCCCACCTGTTCAGTGCTGGCATCTTCTGACTTGAACCCACAAAGCACCAGGAAGTGTGGTCGTGTCACCGTAAAGTATACTTTTTAAATATACTGGTATGGCTTAATAATTCTAGGCTTAAATTGTGAATATGCAGCTGGAAGATATTATATGTAATAATAATAGTAATACATTTTATTTATATAGCACCTTTCCCATGCTCAATAATACAATACACAATGTAAATAAAGCGAATGTTGGAATTATTCCTGCCTACACCTTCACGTATTGAAAGGTCCTTTATCCTTGATCTCTGTGGGATAATATGGGAAACACAGTGCTGCACAAAGTAGCCATTGAAGGTGAGCTGCCATTAGCGGGCAGTAAATATGACATGGTGTGGTATATCATAATACTGCACACTGAGTGGCCATTTTATTTGGCCCACCTTCCCATGCATGTAATTCACTGTTCGAATGTTGATAAACATCTTTTGAGGTGGCAGTGCTTGGACACAGGCACAGGAGCAGGTATAAATACACATGCATGCAGTTTACAGGGAAAATGGGGAAACAATAGCATGGCAGTGGCTGCCAGTCCTTCTGATATCAATATATCAGAAACAGTGATGGGGGATTTTCAAGTATCAGTGTCACAAGTAAACTGATATTAGACCATTGCTTAAAAAACATCTTGATAGTAGTACTCATGTAGTTTGAAACCAACTGACAAATATGACCAATGGAGGCCCAGACAACCTCTGTTGAGTCAACAGTAAAACAGAGGTTCTGAGGCATTCGGGAATGCTCAACTTATTGCAATTTGTCATGGATGGTGTATTTAGGTGCACTAAATTCATCTTAAAATTAAAAAAGACATGGTGGTCATGAATTGTCTACTAAGGAACACAAATAGTTGACACTGGGTGGCTTAACAGTCACTGCCTGTTGTGATGAATTCCAATTCTACCAATTCATGCTAAAGAAGAACTACGTATGATATGGGGGAAAACAACATGTGTCCATTGATCATTCCTGCTAGGGGATAACTGAACACCGGTGATGGCATGTAATTATGCGGGGTATGTTTTATGGTGCATGTTTGACAGCATGAAATACCACATGGTACTCTGGGAATTCTGGTGGTGCTCCACTGCTGCCTGAACACTGAAAGTATACTTTGGTATTATGCACTATACAGGTAAATGAAATTACATCACTTGGAATATCAAACTGGCACTTTGACATAGTACACAACCAACAACATGTGCAAAATGTAGTATTAATTAAAATGTGTGAAATATAAAAAATGAATGCACCTTTTTCAATTGCCATCTTTGGTGCTTGATTGCCAAGCACATCCTTCACACTCGTCTTATTTCAAGCAATGCAGCAAAGGTCAGAACACATGAAACGTTCTTATTAATGTTTACAACAAAAAGTAATGCAGTAAAGCAAGTCTGTTTTCTTCAAGTAATGCTGGTATAATTGCATCAATAAAATAAGTATTGTGTTACATTACTTGTCACTTCAAAAAGTAATCTGACTATGTAACGTGCATTACTTTTAACGCATTACCACCAACAGTGCTATAGTCACAATGACACTAGAAAATCAAAGTAATCCTTTGGTAAGATGTCTGCTCATACAAACTGCCTGTGCTCACTCATCAAGGTGGGACTTTGGAGCTCCAAAACCTGAAAAGGAAAATCTTTAGTCTACTGCAGAGTAGCATTTATGGAACATTAATTAGGTTTAGGGGTGAAAAGACTGGGAGACGGGAGTTTTACACAAAGCTAGATGAGGTACTAGTGTAGGGTTGCCAGACATCCCTTATATACGGGACATGTCCCATATTTGATAATTTTGTCCCATGTCCCATACTGACCTTTCAGGGACACCCAAATGTTTAGTTCATTTTCAAATTTCATAATAAAAATATATTTTTACTACCTTCTCCTCCTCCTCCTTACGGTACTTAGTTGTGACTTTCTAAGTAATTATACTTTCTTTTCTCAGATTCTCTTGATGAAAATAACCCAAATGTAACAAGGACAGTAGTGTTTGCTGCCTGTTTGCAACTTGTTCAGTTGCTATGGTTGGCTGAGGACAGTGACACTCTTACCGTTTTGCTCTCCAGCCGCGCTGTTCTGCAGTTCTGTATCAGCATTGCAACATACACTGACTGTCAACAAAGTGTGTTGTTACTACTTGCCACGGCCCACTTTTTTTCTAACTGCCTGTATTAAATAATAATAATATTTCTCTGTTGTCTGTATTAAATAAATATTTTCAAATGATTTCACTTTTACAGATTTTTGTATAGCTTGTATTAAATAATTTTCAAATGATTTTACTTTTGTTTTCCCCATAACCCATTAAGATCTCTGCTTTATGTTTTTAACTTATATCTCTACTTTTATATAATATATTGGTCTGGGTGTGTAGGGGGCATGTATAAATTTATATATATAATAATATAGGGAGAGATTTTAAGAGTGTCCCGCATTTCTAATTTTCTAATCTGGCAATCCAATACTAGTGCTACTGCAGCAGGAGAAACAACAAACGACTTGAACAATTATCTCTCCCTAAACATTAGGCACTGCAAGAGTTTAATCACACTCATTCCGTGGCAAGTCAGAATGCAACACAACTGAAACGAAAAGGCAGAGAACTGTGTTAAGAGTGCTGAACGTTAGTTTGCTCTTGTTTATGTGTGAGTCTGAGGCATGGCAAGAAACTGTCAATGACCATAAATATCGCTGTCAGTGCCCTCACACTCCTAACAGATTAAGTGAATGGATGACTGAGTCATTGTTAATCACCCTATTTAACAAAAACCTAACGTTGACTGGGTGACAGTAGCAGACTAAAATACATAATGAAAAGGAAGCCAAAAAAAATATACAGATTTTAAAAATAAAATTTCCTGTGGAAATACTGTATGTGAAATTATACTAAAGTAAAAAGTATGGGGTCAAACCATTCACCTGCTCTTTTTTGGTGATGCTGTTTGATTGAATTGGAACCCATCCTTTTCCTGTTAGATTGATTCCACGCCACCTACAGATATCTAAAAAGATTATGAAAATACCTACAAAATATAAATTGTATTAATAGGGCACTGGACCACCATGAGCCTCCACACCAGCTTCATTGCACCTTGTGGTTCACATTGTAGTGGTGGGGTGTGACTCTCCTCTTCCATGTGCAATTCTGTTATGTGGTGCTCTGACGATGAGGGTAGATAATGGTGTCTGGGGGACCATTTCAGAATCTCTCATGAGCTGCATTTTCAGGCCCCACCATTTATTTATTTATTATTTATTTTTTATTTTATTGTTATTATGGTGATGTCATCACTGTGCCATTTTGTGGTCTTGTTTCTTTATTGTTTTCTTGCAGGGCCAGAAATACAATACAATAGTTTATAGTTGCTATGCCTATTGGTGGTTTCATGACAAGGGAGTCGAGTGATGTGTTATGTCATCACTCATTGTGGCACACTGTCCTAATAAAGACTTTTTCACACATGTCAGTATTAGACTGAAGACTTGATGTCACTGATGATGCTTTTCTTTTATAGGATGCACCTGTGTGGACTTTTGATGTCTCTTATATTTAATAATAATTATTTACATTTATACAGCACTTTTTTCAATTCTCAAAGTGCTCTCCACGCAGGGAGGGCCCAGGACGTGAACCCATGATCTCCTTACTGTGAGGCAGCAGCGCTTTACATAACGGTTATGTCAATACAGGCAATCCCCGGGTTACGTACGAGATAGGAACTGTAGGTTTGTATTTTTTTGAATTTGTATGTAAGTCGGAACAGGTACATTATTTTAATAAATGCTATATTTGACTGACTGTAACCAAGTGCTCTGCCAATGAATGACGGAGTTTCACCTCTCTCTGACCTTTTCATTATTTCTACTTCAGATCTGTGTTTCAGAGACATTCTTGAAGGGTGAAGACAAAAGGTTAAGATGAGCTCTTCTTCTGCACAGCACTGTACACGTTATCACAGCAGGAAGGCATCCCTCGTCAGCACGTCTGGTGTACTGACAAGAGACAACTTCCTGCTATGTGCGTAACAGTACAAGCAGGCTTGCTATTGAGAATGAATGGGAGTAGCGAGGGGCGGTTCACCACCCACCCACCACACAGTCACCTCCACTACAGTATGCTACCTGCAGGGTCTGCCCACCAAGAATGAACACGGTGCGGCCAAAGGCGGATAGTGAATCGCCCAACCCCAATTCAACAGGCAGCCATCCAAGGCATACTACAATGCTACCCCCACCGCCCCGTTCAGCCACAACCAGGTCACCTCTTGCAGCATTACCAGCCATGTGTGCTGGGCGGGCAGTGAAACGCCCCCCTCCGCTCCATCCGGCCTGCGTCCAGTCAGGAGCTGTAGCTGCGGTAGCGTAGTGGGCGGGCAGCGAACCATCATCCTGCACACGAGCGATAGCTGTGGCCACAGTGACTATGGACCACAGGTCACCGCTTGCCGGAGGGAGCAACCCGAGGGACACTACACTGCGTGAGCAGCGAAATTGCGCCCCCCCTCCAGCCACCACTTGCAGCATCCCCAGGCCGAAGATGAAGGAGTGGCAGTTACTGAGGCGCATGCGTCGCAGCTCCGTCCTCGTTTGTAAGTCGTAGTTCGGATGTCCGTAACCTGGGGACTACCTGTACCTCTATGATGTTTCTCCTTTGGATGGACTGAATTTTGTTCTTTCTGTTGCCTCCACTGCCGCCATTACAATATCAAATGAGCACTTAAAAAGCTATTAAAAAAACTGACAACTGTGATTAATATATTTCAGCAATCATCATCAATTTTATTTGTTTCCTTTCAAATGCTTTACAGCAAGACACTCTGGACTGTATCCCATTTTACTTTCTTCTTGATCAGGTCACTTTGTGTGCCCAAAGAATCCCAGTTTCATAAATGGCGGTGTTTTCGTTTATTTGAATACTGCAGTTGAGTTTTTACCTACTTCTTTTATGTAACTATGCAAGTCTTATGCACTTCATGCTTTGCACAAGGACTCTTTTCTTTGTGTAATAATGGAAAATCTTGCATACAAAGTTGTTTTCTCTAACCCTAGAGGGAACACTGACCAGAGTACACCATACCTAGAAAATGCACCTCACACCATAATTAAGTCACCAGAATGCGTCATTGAGGGGCTCAGGTGTTCAGGCCCGTGGACTTCTTTTGACATACACCAATCATTTTTTCATTAATAAACTGAAGGATGAGCCATCTAACAAGATGCTTTTTTGCTCATTAGACCGCTACATGTATTATTACCACCATTTTACTTGTAAAAACCCTGTCAAATGGGTCTGGACAGAAATTATATTCATGAACACAGGCAACATGGGATGTCAATTACTTAACCATTTCAATGACTGAACTTGTGTAGAAACACCAGCTTTCAGTGGAACATGTACCCTTCGTTTACTGAAATATTTCCTTTATTTTGTTAGTTACCAATACCACCACCGCATGTGGTAAGCAGAATGGAAAAGCTAGTCATAAAAGAAAGGGATTTAAATTAAAAATCCTGGCAAGTGAAGGGCCACTATGGGTAGAAGCACAAGGGGTAGTCAAAGTGGATCACAAAGATTATAACCAGGAAATCGACTATTAAACCGATATATAAATTCAAGATGCAGAACAGAATTCAAAGTCAGTACTACAAAGGTAAGTCGTTGGCTACCTACAGTGCATCCGGAAAGTATTCACAGCGCATCACTTTTTCCACATTTTGTTATGTTACAGCCTTATTCCAAAATGGATTAAATTCATTTTTTTCCTCAGAATTCTACACACAACATCCCATAATGACAATGTGCAAAAAGTTTACTTGAGATTTTTGCAAATTTATTAAAAATAAAAAAATTGAGAAAGCACATGTAAATAAGTATTCACAGCCTTTGCCATGAAGCTCAAAATTGAGCTCAGGTGCATCCTGTTTCCCCTGATCATCCTTGAGATGTTTCTGCAGCTTCATTGCAGTCCACCTGTGGTAAATTCAGTTGGTTGGACATGATTTGGAATGACACACACCTGTCTATATAAGGTCCCACAGTTGACAGTTCATGTCAGAGCACAAACCAAGCATGAAGTCAAAGGAATTGTCTGTAGACCTCCGAGACAGGATTGTCTTGAGGCACAAATCTGGGGAAGGTTACAGAAAAATTGCTGCTGCTTTGAAGGTCCCAATGAGCACAGTGGCCTCCATCATCCGTAAGTGGAAGAAGTTTGAAACCACCAGGACTCTTCCTAGAGCTGGCTGGCCATCTAAACTGAGCGATCGGGGAAGAAGGGCCTTAGTCAAGGAGGGGACCAAGAACTCGATGGTCATTCTGTCAGAGTTCCAGAGGTCCTCTGTGGAGAGAGGAGAACCTTCCAGAAGGACAACCATCTCTGCAGCAATCCACCAATCAGGCCTGTATGGTAGAGTGGCCAGACGGAAGCCTCTCCTTAGTAAAAAGCACATGGCAGCCCGCCTGGAGTTTGCCAAAAGGCACTTGAAGGACTCTCAGACCATGAGAAAGAAAATTCTCAGATCTGATGAGACAAAGATTGAACTCTTTGGTGTGAATGCCAGGTGTCACGTTTGGAGGAAACCAGGCACTGCTCATCACCAGGCCAATACCATCCCTACAGTGAAGCATGGTGGTGGCAGCATCATGCTGTGGGATGTTTTTCAGCGGCAGGGACTGGGAGACTAGTCAGGATAAAGGAAAAGATGACTAAAGCAATGTACAGAGACATCCTGGATGAAAACCTGCTCCAGAGCGCTCTTGACCTCAGACTGGGGCAACGGTTCATCTTTCAGCAGGACAACGACCCTAAGCACACAGTCAAGATATCAAAGGAGTGGCTTCAGGACAACTCTGTGAATGTCCTTGAGTGGCCCAGCCAGAGCCCAGACTTGAATCCGATTGAACATCTCTGGAGAGATCTTAAAATGGCTGTGCACCTACGCTTCCCATCCAACCTGATGGAGCTTGAGAGGTGCTGCAAAGAGGAATGGGCGAAACTGGCCAAGGATAGGTGTGCCAAGCTTGTGGCATCATATTCAACAAGACTTGAGGCTGTAATTGCTGCCAAAGGTGCATCGACAAAGTATTGAGCAAAGGTTGTGAATACTTATGTACATGTGATTTCTCAGTTTTTTTATTTTTAATAAATTTGCAAAAACCTCAAGTAAACTTTTTTCACGTTGTCATTATGGGGTGTTGTGTGTAGAATTCTGAGGAAAAAAATGAATTTAATCCATTTTGGAATAAGGCTGTAACATAACAAAGTGTGGAAAAAATGATGCACTGTGAATACTTTCCGGATGCACTGTAAATACTGTTACTAATGTTAACAAACATTTGCTTTAGTTTTGCTTTGAATCTAAAACTTGGATACAGTATCATTCCTGTGAACCTGACTTCATAAATAATGTCCACTTGATGAGGTTGCATATGACAGCAGCGATGTCTGTGTGACTGACATCAGATGCTTGGCTGTAATAATGTCAAGAAAAGACCATGAGAAATATAAAGCACAATTAAAAAAAATTGTAAATTGTGACACTGCTCAGGTCAAAGCAGGTTTAGGAAATGGAACATACCCATTACATGTGTGTATGGATCTTGCAGAGTTGGCAGTGAACTATTTAAAAAGAACCAGAAGAACACATATAAGCCAAAAGACAAGCAAAGTTTGAAATTGAAATTGAAATTGAAGTTGAAATTGGCTACACAAAAATATTTTGCCTGGAACACTAGCTAAATAAATGCACACTAATCTCTTTGTCTTTTTATCCATAAATCTGGATGATGAGGAAGTGCTCTGCATGACCTTTATACCATCCTGCTGATGAGGTAACTTACAGTTAATTTACTTAGCATTGTGGTTGTTGTCACCACTATTCAAAATTGTGGCACCTGTGATAAGAAAGATGGTGTCAAAAAAGATGTAAAAAAATGTAAACTAACTTAAATAAACTTAAATAAGAATACCATAAACAAAATCAAAATCTACATATTCCAAAACCTAACATTAGCCTGAAAAACTGTGCTAAAATACAACTGGAGAGCAGAAAAGAAATGAAATTGTAAGCATATCATAACAATACTGTGTGTCCCATGTAGTCCACACTGTCATTGAACTCTTTGTCCACATAAATGGCTTCTTGCCCAGCAGCAGGCCACTCCTGTGAGTTGCAGTGGGTGGCTAGTTATCCTTGACAACTGAGCTGGGCAGGGTGTATGCAGTACCTGAAACTTTTATCATTTTAGTTTTAAAATTGTTAATATTATACAGGAGAGAAATCATGCTGCTGTAATAGGTTAGTCCATGCCAACTTTTCATTTTATAGTCAACTAAACACAAATATAATTTAATCGTATATACAATATAATGTACCAGCATATACTGTAGTTTGCCCCTTCTATAGTATCAATACACTTGAGATCTTAATACATTGGTTTAATTAAAACATAAATTTGTTACATAAAACGGAAGCAATTTTAATCATTATCCACAATTATTTTGCCATCAGAGCATTACAAAACAGTATTATGACTGTGACAGATTGCAGGACTCCAGAATGGTATGAAGCAGGCGGAGAGGTCCTAGTGGAATGATGCCAAAAAGACCAAATGTATAAAAATAGCATGCCTGTTATAAAATGACACACAAAAATAAATACAAAAAAGCTACAGACAACAAACAAAAAAGAAGCAAAAATACATATCAATATTAAAAAGGAGAACCCAGATGCACCTGTGATAAATAAAAATAATAGCAATTTATTTCTTGTATAGCCCAAAATCACACAAGGAATGCGTCAATGTGGTTTAACAGACTCTGTTTTTAAAGAACCCCCCCCAATTTGATTCTCTAAAAAGACAAGAAAAGACTCCCAAAAAATCTTGTAGAAAAAAATGAAAAAATCTTGAGAGAGACCCCCTTCCATGTAGACTGGATGTGCAGTGGATGTCAAACAATGAGATAAATACAACACAAAAAACAGAACAAAAGTATTCTCTTCACAGCGCTAGATGGCCAATCTATCATTAGCCAGGTTTCCATCCAAGGAGTTTTTGCAAAAAAATATGTAGCGCTTCAAATTTTTTTACCGATATAGCTGATGGAAATGCTAATTATCGATAAAATGTTGTACATGTCGACATAATATTTTTCCGTTTAACTTTAGCGCATAAATTCCATATCGATACTTCAGATGTCGCAAAAACTACATTGGAAACAGTTTTTGTCGGAAAAAAGGGCTTTAACGCAAATAAATGTGTCACATTATTTTCATCACGTGCAATCAAAACGAGAATGGCGGAGCGGTTCGCATGGTCTGATGAAGAGTTTTTTTTTTGATTAAACGTCGTTATTTTGTATTAATTCAAATTTCAGTTTTAATTAAAAACCTTAAGGGAAGCAGGTTAATTCAGTTGTTATCGCACTGTGAAGGGATGTTGAAAGGTAGGCTCACCTGTACAGATCCGATGCTGCAAACACAGCTGCATCATGGGCACTTCCAGGAGTGCCAACGCAAATGTCTCGTATCATGCACCTGTCATCAACAAGGGCCTGGAGAACAATAGATGGCCACCCTTTGCGATTAATGTAATCGCGGTAGCCTTCCGTCGGGGGAAGAATAGGCACATGCGTGCCATCCAGCGCACCGTAAATCTGTGGCACAAGATGCACCAAGGAATTGCGGTATGCAATTTCATTGGCCTCCGCTACAGTCGGAAGTCTGATATAACGCCGCATTAATTTTTCTTTAATAGCAGTGCACACAGCATATACACATCGATGGACGGTAGTTTTACTAACCCTGAAAGTTTCTCCAACTACTCTATACTCGGCGCAGGTTGCCAGCTTGTAAAGGGCAATGGCAATCCGCTTTTGGGTCGGTGGCAACCTGTGATGGGCACAACATCAGGACTGATGAATCCACACAACATCTCAAACGTCGGCCGTGTCATTATAAAATGTTGCAGCCAGAGATTTTCTGTTAAGTGCCTCTCCACCACCTCCTCCCAGAAGGTCTTATTCCGTCGTCTCTCCCATACCCGTGGGTTTCGTCGCACTGGGGTACTTTCTTCGAGCTCTAGGGCTATCAGACAAGCAACTGCTTCATTCTGCTGTCGTCTTCGGATATTATGTACAATTTCAATTATTTGTGAAACTGAAATAACAGTAAGCTGGTCTGAATAATCTCTCCATTTCTTTGTTTCTTTGTTTAGTGGAGGCAGTGTAACGTGGAAAACAAAAGGTAGATAATTTGCGACATACACAAAATTATGTATGGAAATGGCTCAAGGGCAGATTTTTTTCGCGATACAACAAAAGTTATGCGACAGTTCGTTTTGGGGGGGGTGACGTCATCACGCACACCATTTTATCGATAAAAAGCCAGTTGGATGGAAACAGGCTGGAGACAGCAAATTTCGCACATTTTTTTTACGTATATTCTGTTTGTCGATAACAAAACGTCGCAAAAAACTGGATGGAAACTTATTGAATGCCACCTTAGAAATACAATACCTTTTTCTTGCACAGACATGAACCCTTGGCTTATCCTCTTGTCCACCTTAAAATCATGACCAGGGACTTCTTTTTTCTTCATATTCCTCTTCTTCTCTCACCACACCACTCTTACCAGTGACCCCTTTACTCTGCTCACATCTCGATTCTAACCTCAACTGTTCCTCTGGATCGAACTGGCTTTAAATCCCTTCTGGGGTCACTTCCAATAAACTGGTTGACTGGCTTGTCTTTACAGACTGGATCACCAAGATATAACTTCTAGCCAGAGTTTGCACCAAAGGCTGACAACAACACTAGTCTGCTCAGCTGTTGCCATTACAATTGGAATGTTGGTGTTGGCATGTCAGAGAAGCCATCTCATATAAGAGCAAGGTCCGTATGTAGAAATCACTAAAGTTTGTTTTAAGAGGAAGGTTAAACATTTTCACAAAAAGGACATGGGAAAAACCAATCTTTTCATTCCCTGCTATTCTTGCAGTGTTTCTTTACATTTATGCCAGGTATTGCGGCAGTTGAACTAGCAAACTTCCTGCAGAGTAAACAAAGAGCCACTAGTTGAGGCCTGTTTTGTGAGAGATGATTGGAATATCAGCCTTTATGTTAAAGAAAGAGGAGCAAGAAACTGGGAAAAAGAAATCGGAGGAATCGCCCTGTGCAATTACATGTCAAGCTCCATTAATTAATTTAGACCTTTTTATCTTAGATAGATAGATAGCTAGAACTGTATTTATTTATTTTGTCCTGTAATTAAAATGAGCACTGTTTTAGTTTGGACAGAGAGCTTACTTTAAATGCAGCAGCTTACATTCTCATTTGTAAAAAGAAAAATGTTAGCTTAACAGCAAAATGTGTCTTTTACTTATAAACCTGTTAAGCATGTTAGTCTTGTGTCTTCTTGATAAAAAACCTATGAACATTTGATACATTTTCATCTTTTTAAAAGGTCTGTGTTGTGTTTATTATGTGTTGATGTAGGTTTTACAGAATAAGTTTGGTAAGAAATCAGACCCCGACTTATATGTCCGTTCAAAAATGCAACATTTAAATTTTTTTTTTTTTTACATCTTCTTGCCTCCTCCAATCTTGCACCAGTTTTTTAGACGCATTGAATTTTGTTGCAGCACCGCAGTTACCAATTTCTTTTGCCACTTTAACGACATTTAATTTAAAACCAGCTTCATATTTTCTTCTGATCGAACACTCCATCGTAGATAAGGGATGTTCTTACGATAAAGGTGTATGAGGGTGTGAGATACAAAAAACACAAATCAGTGCAAACGTTGCTTCGGAATAGTTTGGGTATTACCGTGTGGTCACGTAGGCACAATACATAGAAAATCTTGTACCAACAGCGTGAGTTTTCCACATTCAACTTGTACGATCGACATTAAAAAATTCCAGAAATTATACTATAAAATCAAGTCCAAACTTATCCATGGGAGAACTTATCCGTGAGTATATACAGTAATTAAAATGACAGCAAAAAAGCTGTAGTGCAATTAATAATTAAAATATGTTGAAACCTGTAAGTGCATGTATATTTACATTTAAGCAGTGTTTAATTGCCAATGTCAATTAAATGATTATGTGTGTGTATATATATATATATATATATATATATATATATATATATATATATATATATATATATATATATATATATATACACATATAAATACACACAGTATATCAAAAATTTTGACGAATCTAAGGCTTTCACTCCTCCCCCATAGACTATAGGTTATGGTGGTGGAGGGCACAAAGCAATAAAACCAGAAATATGTCGCAGTGTGACTGCCATCATCATAAACCTTCATTTTGTTGTTTTACTGCACATTAAGTCTACTCTGAAGTGAACTGCAATCCCACTTATCTGAGCATCAAAACCAGGTTGAGAACATTGAGAATGGACTGGTTAAAAAGTTAAGTGTCAGTTTCATCAACGTCACATGACAGTCTGTCTGTTGTGAGGTGATCTGTATCCTGCATTGTCAAATCTTGAGTTTTCGAATATATTAACTGGTCAACATGCATATCTTCATATCCCATTCTCTGCACAAACAGAAGATGAGTTGAAGCAGAAGATAAACTTCATCATGATGTGGCTGCACATTGCTGTAAAACACAAAGGTGGGCCTGAGGATTATTATGATCACTGAAATAACAGGAGACGGTAAACAAGGAGTGATCTGAGACAGTTATGAGTTAAAATGGTGAGATCAAACTAAACCAGGCAACCATGAACTAAAAGATATGACGTTACTTGTGAGTCTGAATGTTGACAAACCAAAATGAACAATCGTACCTTTAGGTCCTAATTGAAATGAAACTGAAAAATGCTATAAAGATTTTTGGAAGGAGATTTATTACCTGAGGAGTAGCACGTAGTGTGATCAACTACTATATTTATTTATAGATAGATAGATAGATAGATAGATAGATAGATAGATAGATAGATAGATAGATAGATAGATAGATACTCACTTTCACTATGTAAAAGTCATGTGACCTTTAAAACGCTATTGCATAAATAAAGACAACTAAGATGTTAATGAAATTAACTTTCAAAACTAAAATAAATCACACAGCATAAATCCTTATAGGTCGAAACCCCAAAATACACAAAAAAACACAAATGAAAAGACAATGTCGCAATGGTCTGGCATGTCGTTTACAACAGCATACACACTTCGCACTCTGTGGTGTACAATAATACATACATGCTTGAATTATTATTTAATTCTTTCAAGATTCAAATGTTGGCCTAGGAACAGTCTATGGTTAAATGTTCAAATTTACAAGACAAGGAGGTAAAGCTTAAACCATTTAACTGACTTGTGTCACCTCACCTTTGAGTACAGTGTACAGATTTGGTCTCCACATTATAAAAAAGTAGAGATGCTCTGGTCAAGACTTCTGAGGATGGTTCCGGTCATAAGCATATTTAATGGGAAATCAGACGGGGAGAATTCAGTTTCTGATTGTATGCCACCCTCATTCCAGTATGTCATATGAACAATTCAAGCAGAGCCTGTAAACATTAGGATTCTCATTATCATCATCATCATTTTCTAACCTGCTTGATCCAGACCAATGTTATGGGGTATGCTGGAGCCTATAACAACTAGTGCATGGTGCAAGGAAGGAGCAAACCCTGGACAGGGTGCTAGTCCATTGCATGGTGAACCCCCACACACACACTCCCCCACACCAAACACACACTAGGGATAATATAGTGTTGCCAATTCACCTAATCTGCATGTCTTTGGACAGTGGGGTGACACCGGAGCATTGGGATTCAGTTATGTTCAACTAAATTTTCATATAACTTAAAGCCCAGGGCGTTGTAGACATTTAAAAGTATAATTTCTAGAAAAGACAAGACTACTTGCATCACACTAAAAAACTACTCATAATATATATACAGAAATATGTGAAAAATTAAGTCACGGCTCTGTAGTTTTATAAAGAATGCATCTTCCTCAGACTCTTCTTCAGTTGTGCCTGAAAAAGTATCTTAAATTGCCACAAGTGCACACATGTATGCATCCCGCCATTTACTCACTTTTGGTGCTGCTTATATTCACTATACAGAAGCAAGTTAAATGACACAGTAACATTTTAGTTTAGGTACTTCAAAAATGCATCCATTACTCATTTACGCTTATGTAACAAGACCTTAACAAAGTCTTTTGTTGTTAATAGCACTTATATAGCATCAATACAACGGTTATTCATTTGTGTAATATGTTCTACTAAAATATCTTCACTTTGAAATGGTCAGACATGGCTTAAGTGAGACACATTGCATACTTCATTATAATATCTGTGAATCCTTCAAATTCATAAGTAATTTTACCAAAGCACCTTACTCCAGAGAGATGAAGAACCTGTTAACTGATGCTTTATAAACGTAATTAAGACCAAAAGAAGCCTCTGCTAAGGTTTTGTTACATAAGACTACATGATTATTAGATGTAGTACCTAAACGAAAGTGTTATCAATGGCATTTAGCTACCAAAAGTTTACAAAGATTACCTGTGAGAAAGAATATTTAGAATTAAGGTGCTTCAGCCTTTCCAAGTAATAAAATATGGTGCTAATAGAACTATAAGAAGTGTGACACTTCTGCATTAAATAAGGATGTGTTAAAGCTATCTGAACAAATGTAATCTAATGCAGATACTCAAGCTATAAGAATGTAATTTTTTATAGTTAATGTAATGTACTGAACTAACTTTTATGTAACCTTTGATTTTGTATAAGCTATGTGCGTGCAGAAAGAATGAGGAAATGAGCATTGTCTAAATCTGCTTAGGTTGCACACATCCTGAGACAGTTAGCTGGGAGATCGCTGCAGTTGATCTTGTGTGTATTGACGCTGACAAGGGCTATTGCTTAAGACTGTGAATGTGGTAATAACTCTTTTAACTGTTAGAAACACTGTGTGCTCCTGTATGATCCAATCCAGGGTGTGACCGCAAGCTATAACGATCTATGTATGATCTCAAAATGAACTGCCGCGTTTCTTTCTTTTCTTCTTGTCAACGAACTTGAGTATTAAAGGAAGTCGCTCCTTCCTGCTAGCAGGCTCGCGGTCTGTAAAAAACATGAAATGACAGACGCTGCAGTCTTTTCTCACCAAGAATAAAGAAATTGCTTTTTTACTTTTAATTGGTGTCCGCCTTCTGTTGTTCTTCGACTTTCAGCGTCCACACCTGCTTCCCATAATACGCCACACTCTTCAAGATACAAAGATTCATATGTGAAGCCGCAGATTGCGGGGTAAAAGTTCGCTCAGTAACCCCACTACAACCTATGACAGCCAAGTTATTCACAGTGCACTCTTCTTGTTCTTATTCACTCAAGGTCGCAAACTGTCTTAATACATGCTGGAGTTCAGAGCCCAATGAAGCCAACAGAACCATGTTGCCTACAAAAATCAGTGACACAATTCTAAGGCCACAGAACTGGTTTCATCTTAATATCCTGTCCATGAAATTCACAAATAGGATAGGAGAACATGCACAGTGCTGGTCAAGTCCCACACCACACCCATTGAGAACAGTGCTGATGTTTTTCCAAGTATGCAGACACAGCTCCCATTGCAATTACACAGGGTCAGAATGGCCCTTATTAGGAATCCTGGAACCCCATACTGTCCCAGCATCCCCCACAGAAGCCCTGAAGGAACACAGGTATGTCTTCTCTCAGTCCAAAACACACATGTAGACGGAGTGGGCATACTACCATGTTCCCTCCATGATCATCACGAGGGTAAAGTATTGGTCCAATTTTCCACTGCCTGGATGGAATCCACATTGCTTATTCTGAATCTGAAGTTCCACAACTAGGTGGAGTCTACTTTCTAATACTCTGGTGTAGGCTTTCCCAGGGAGGCTGAGAAGCGTGATCCCCTGATTGTCGGACCACACCCTCCAGTCCCCGTTTTTAAAAAAGGGGACCACCAACCCTGTCTACCATTCCAGAGACATAGCTCCTTACAACCACACAACATTAAAAAGGCATGTCAGCCATGACAGCCCAACAATGTAAAGAGTTTTCAGCATTCCTGTGTGGATCTCATTCACTGCTGAGGTCCTGTCACTGTACTGCTGCTTAACTATCTAATTGACCTTCCTCCAGCAAATGAGCATTGATTCCCTATCAGCTTCTGGCTCTGTCTTTTCCACAGATGGCATGCTTGTAGGGGTTCAGGAGCTCCTTAAAGCGTTCCTTCTACTGCCAGACTACATCCTCAGTCTGGGTCAGCATTTCTCCACCCTTGCAGAAAACAGCCTGAGTGAAGTGCTGCCTTCCCCTTCAGAGCTGCCTGATGGTTTCCCAGCGCCTATTTGAGTCTGATCGATAGTCACTTTCTATGAGCTCCCTGAACTCCTCCTACACCCAGGTTATGCAGGCTAAATATTTTTGCAAATACAGCGTATAAATAAAGCAAAAAAAAAACATATTTATTTACATACTAGTTAAAGCATAAAACACAAGTCTGCTTTAATTATTGATTATATTTGTTACAGAGTGCAATGTTCTACAAAGTACTATCAGCCATCCAGGGTTGGTCCCTAGCTCAGTCCTAATGTTATCAGAATCCTTGTAACCCTGAACTCCATAGGCAGTATGGGTGGATTGAATTAAATGGACACAGTGGTCAGTTCTTCTGCTTCACAGTTCCAAGGTCTTGTGTTAAAATTATGGCCTAGGTACTGTTTAGGGTTTCTGCAGTCTTTTGATTCTGATTTTGATTTAGTTTTTAATTGTTTCTTCTATTTTTGATTAAAAAATCAATTGTATAATAAAACAGTAAGGTCTCTATGAGCAGTCTGATTGGTCACTTTGACTTTGGTGTGATTGGTCAGTTTGGTTTTAGTGACACAATCGAAAGAGGAAGTGCAAGTGTGAAACACAAAAGGAGTAGTAAATGTGTAGAAGGCACAATGAAAGTTTCCTTCCAAGATGGGAAGTATAAAAGTGGACAGGAGGGTCCCTTGGAATGACAGAGTATGAGAAGCGGGTGTTATAGGAACACGTTCAAAAGACAGAGTGCCAGGCAAGAGAGGTTCAGACTCATAAGGTTACCAAGGAAAGACGCTGAATGTACACATAGGGCAAGAGATCAAATATCTCTTATATATATTTCTCTTCTGGTTCATCCTGCTTCCTCTTCAAAAGCGGTCCCGCCCACACGCAGCCAACACGGCGTTTCTCGATTCCTATTCCTCCTCTTTGAAACCCTTCTCCACGCTGCCTGAGGCCTCCCATACACCCCCACGCCGCTTTTCTCGATTCGTATTCCTCCTTCAGACTACCGCGTTCCCCGCTCCTCTCTCATGACCCCATTGGTGTCACGTCACCACCCTATATCTAGCCTGACCGTGTGACCTTTCACTTCAGCCATGTGTGCGACTGGGAGTCTTTTCCGTAGCCTGCTACAGGAAGGTACTCTGTCGACCATTGGCATTGGTTTCGCTCCTTGCTATTCGTTTCGCTCCTTCCTATTTTCGTTATACTGTGACGGTTGTTTCCTAAGCCTTTGTTATAAAATGAACGACAGTATCCCTAATTTCCGCCAAATACTGCCTGTTATCTTACGCGGTTCTCGAGCCCTCACCGTTGCCTCTTCCATCAACAAACACAGGCTGTGGAACGAAATGAAAGTCCTAAAACTCACAAAAAATATGAGAGCTCTCGAAAGTGCAACTCAGTTTGTTCAATGGCTTCTTCAAGTTCGGGAAGGTAAAACTAGAGACACGGCAGAACTACCTTCTCAATGTTTACCACAACAACAAGACCCAGTTGCTCAACTCTACAGTGATATTAATTTCTCGACTGTGATTCCCCAAGAACTTGCTATAAGACCAATACTGAATGTAACAAACGATGATTTTCTACATATTAACAACAAAGTTCTTGATCTTATACAGGGTGAAAAAGTGACCTTCAAGAGTGTAGATACAGTAGTCAGTGATGATCCTAATGATCAACTAAAGTACCCACAGGAGTTTTTACACACCCTCACACCAAATGGCATGCCTCCCCATATCCTTCAGCTGAAGCTGGGAGCTGAAGTTATGCTCCTCCGAAATATTATGCCATCAAAAGGTCTTTGCAATGGAGCAAGACTCATCGTTACTCGAATACATACAAATATTATTGAATGCAAACTGATCGCTATCTAAAATTCTGAAACAATCTTCATTCCCAGAATCTCTCTCCTTCCTTCCGACACCAATCTCCCTTTTAAATATAAACGCACACAATTCCCACTCAGACTCGCCTTCTCCATGACTATCAACAAGTCCCAAGGACAAACGTTTGCAAAGATATGCCTTAATCTACAGCAACCAGTCTTCAGCCATGGTCAGTTGTATGTGGCCTTTTCTAGGGTTAGATCTTTCAACTCATTATCTGTCGTCTCCACCAAAACACCTATTCACAACTCCATCTTTCAAGAAGTATTTATTTCTTCTTGATTTCTGAATTCCTTTCTCACCATTTTCCGTTCCTATTCTTACACCACCGTATGCTACGGCGGGTGTCGGCTACTTCTTACATGTATTCAATTACCTGTCTTTTACAGGTAACGTGGCTAGATAATAAGGAATGTGTTTTATTTTGTGCAAGATTAGACATTTAATGGTTTCACTCCTCTCCATTTTTTGGACATTTCTTAGACTTTTATTTAAAAGCTCTAGACCCATTTGGGGTCAGTTTGGGACAAAGCCTGTTTTTGAGAAGGGGTTAGGCTGCCTAGGGTGAGGCTTAATCCAGGGGTTCAGACCTAAACTAAGGGAAGGTCTGGCCTTTGTGTGGGTTTTTAGAATTCTGCTCCCCATCTTTGTTCCTCATTGTGGCAGAATTCACACCACACACCATTATAATTTTCAGCATACTGTATATGGGCTTCGCTATCTGGATTTCTTTTGCCATTGCAATTATTGTTTAAGGGCTAATTTAAATGGCATTTAGGACAGTGCATTGTCTTGACACAGTGATTAGCACTGCTATCTAATTGCTCCAGCAGCCTTGGTTCAAATTCTTCTCCCAGTTGCTGTCTGTATGGTCCTTGCATGTTACTCCCTTGTCGGTGTGGACGTTTTTTTTCCAGCTAAGTTTGTTAAGCTTAATTGGCGATTCTAAATTGGCACATTGTAGTGGTGTGGATGAGCCAGCCCTGTGGCCAAAGCATCCCTAACTTGGATTACAGGAGAGCTAAGAATGTTATGCTATGCATTTCCTGCTGCTTATTAAGAAAAGTCCATAATAAGAAAGGTGAAAATCAAAAAAACAAGGCTGTTTGGACGATCTGGAGTATTTATGAATGACGGCAAGGTATTTTTTAACAGCTTGATGGGGCAATTTGACTCTAACCCCTACAACTCTCAGATTAATGATATCCTTTATGTATTTTAGTTTAAACACACCTCCCATTGTATTGCATTGATGGCCATGTGTGTGTTTAGCCGTGCAGCAGAAAGCAATTTTTTGGATGCCTTTGAGAATCTGGCGCATCTGGACAAAGCCCACGTAGAAGAGGCTGCGTAAATCTCTTGAAGGCCTAGTGATCATAATTCAATGCGCTTTATTGTAAACATGTTGCATCCAGGTAAACTAGGGAGTTGTTATTAGGGAATGGTGTTTCCCGTTACTTGCAGCAATTCCTTGTGGCACTAATTAGCACACATAGTATATGGAATATTTTTGACTTAACAATTAACATTACAGTTTTTTGCTCTTGAGGATGGAAATCACTAAAGCTACACCAGGAAGTTAGCCGGATATTTCTTTAGTAACACATCAATAGATCAGAGTAAAAAAACTTCATCTGTCGTCAGCACCACAGAACCGAGTGTCAAACAGCAGTTGAGCTAATTGAATGAAATTGTATTTTTTCCCTGGTTAAATTAAAGCCAAGTCATTAGATAGTGAAGCAGGATAAAGGGATTTAATCACTGCTTTCTGAAGTGTGTTAATTAGCTGGTGGAGCGGAGACGAGGCTAGAGACCATCCAAGTCATTCTTATTCTGACGGTTGTACAAAATCTTCCCCAGCACGTGTGCCCTAGTGTGCGAGACATTGCATCTGCATGTGTGCTGCATTATGCAGAGGGCTTTAGCAAAGTCTGCTGTAGAGGAGCGCAGTGCTTACTGGACTGTGTAATCACAGGGTGATGTAATGCTCTTCTCTTAAAAAGACCGCAGCCGCATTTTAGGCAGGAGGTTACACAACTGGAAGCCAGCAGCCAAGAGCACATGCGCAAATCTGAGGGTATGATTGTTTAACATTTTAAACAGAAGCACTTCTTTCAGGAAGAACGTGACTTTTGAAAATCTGAAAGAAAAGGAGGATTAAATGGATGAAACTCACAAAAAAAATGAAAAATGGGTATTTAGGAATTAAAAGATATCCTTTTGAGTGACAGTATTGATGGATTCAACAGGGAGAATGTGCCCATATATTTTGGCATTAACTATTTATTGCAGTCTATGCTTGTATGAACGTACAGTTTGTGAGGTTTGATAAAGACAACTAAATATCCAGCATTGAGATAAAGAGGCTGACAACAGAAACCATTTCATGCACAGTGGAGTTCTGTTCCAGACAAACAAAGGAATGTGTAAAATGCAGATATTTTGGCAACTAGGAGGGAATGATGAGGTAGTAGTGAGCTTTCAGGTAACGGGAGCATTAGAAACAAAATAAAAGGAATACACACAGTAAGCTGATTAGAGTTTTCTGTTAATTAAAATGAAGTTATGTATTTGAATACTTTCTGTTTATCATGGCCAGAGAGTTGCAACGTGTTGCATGTTGGTTAGACGAATAAGTAAAAGTTTCATTGTACTCTGTACTGTACACTTGATAATACCACAAGTACAACTTGATTCATCAGAAGGAATAAAATAACATACAGTAGTGAGTCATAACATATCATGCCGTAGGGAAATTTAATAAAATATTTTGAAAGCCATAGCATAGTGCTTAAGTCTTTGGACTTCAAACTGAGTGACTGTAGGTTCAAATCCCACTACTAACATTGTGTGACCCTGAAAACATCACTTCACCTGCCTGCGCTCCAAACTGAAAAACTAAACTAATTGTATCTCACATGTTGTAAGTTTTCTTAATAATGGGGCCAAATAAATAATAATAAATAGGAACCATTCCTATGTCGGACCTCACTCAAAAACACACCCACACTAAAATTTATTTAATAATTATTTTTTATTACTACTAGGGGGCTCTGCCTCCTGCTCGATTCGCTTGCCAACCCCCGGGTTTGGTTATCCAGATATACAATTTAAAGAGATTGTTATTTTCATTTCATTCACTTTTTATTTCTTGATATTTGCCAGTAATACAGCTGTAGTGAGTTACTTAACCCAAACCCGGGGCTGCTAGTGCCGTGCTGCATGATCTGCATGTCTTGCTGCACGTTGATCATTTAAAAGCCTGTACAGCAGCTCTCCTTTTATCTCACTTCTTTGTCTCGCGGGACTTCAATGTGTCTTCTAAGAAGATCAAGTTTCGTCTCCGTTCGTCTCCCTCCCAAGATTTTTTTTATAATAGAGAGAAATAACATATTTACTGGTTGACCAATTTAACCTTTAACTCCCCAAAAGATACATATGGATGATAACTTGTGTGTGTTTTTGTCAGCACTCTAAAAGCCTGAATAGTTGTCTGTTTAAGAACGACAAAAAGGTTATGTATTTTCTTTCCTCTTAATGTAGGCACTTTGATTGTGGTCGTGACCTGAGAGGCCGTAGTGAGGTTGTGATGCGGGAACACAAAATAGAAAAAAAAATGCAAGACAATCCTCAAAAAGGGAGCAAAACCAGATCATGACCTTTACTGGTTTGCCTAGAGGCAGGCCTTACTTACCCCAGGCAGTCGGACCTAAAACTCAAAAGGCAGGTAATAAAATGGGGCTCAGGCTTTTAACTGTTCAGAAACACTTTAAATATCCCAAATCTGTAAAAATGTCCTCCAAGGGAAAGGAAACCATAAAGCCTCTGTCTCAATAACAAGGGCAACAAAATATCTTTTTAAATGAAGACTTTACTCACAAAAAATCAAACATAAAGGAAAAGACAAAAATGGAAAGAAAATTACCAAAGCAAACAAATCCAAAACTACAAAACACTAGTAAAATCCAATAATCCAATAACACTCCCAATAGACTGCTTTACTTCAAAAACTTCAGGGACACTCTGGATAGATGCATCTCATCTACCTGAATATATATATATATATATATATATATTGTGGACGTTAGAGGTTGCTGTTGCCACTTAAACCCAGCAGACAGACACTCTGGACACAAGTTAAAAGCACCAAGAAGTTTTCTTTTAATTATTTCTTCTTTCCTGTGCTCCAAAGCACCTCCACTACAACAAACACAATCAATAAACACAATAATTCAATACTCTTCTTCTCCTGCACACCTCCCAGCAAGCTCCATCATACTCCTTCCAGCTCCGGCTCACTTGCTGGGTCTCCACCAGTCCTTTATATAGTCCTTGACCCGGAAGTGCTTCTGTCCTTCCGTCCATGTGACTCGTCAGCACTTCCAGGTCAGATGGAGAACTGTATTTTTCTTCAGCCCGGAAGTACGTCTTCACTTCAGTCCCTGTGACTTTGGAGTACTTCTGGGCTATGTACACAGTAGGGACTCCCCAGTCTCCCTGCAGCATCTCCTGGCGGCACCCACGGTACCCAGCAGGGCTTTGTTGCCGAACTCCAAGCCCCATAGTACCCTGTGGGCATCAGGGGCACGACTGCAGTCGAGGAAAGCTACCATCTATCGTCCTGGGGTAGGCAGTGTCCCTGATAAGCTGCCCTCCCCCATCCTTTTGTTACTGGGGGGTCCCGGCCAGGCCTTACAATATACATATATACAGTCGATTCCGCTTAATTGGGCCACCGGTTAATTGGGGCAGCCATTTATTTGGGCCAAATCTCAAGGAATGAAAATCAAAATAATAAACTAATACATAATTTAAACGCTTAATTGGGACAACATTCAGCTTAATTGGGACAGTAGCAGACGCGTGCTGCAAGTCAGTCATCTATTGTCACCCGTCGAAGAAGCACTGGTAAGTTTAGATCTTAGAGTGGAGTAGCACATGTCTGCTTAATAGTCTACCGTCACCACTACTGAACCGTATTCAGTTACCCCTACACCACCTCGCGTGTACGTATAACGTATAAGTAAACTTTTTTTTGTCAATTTTATTTATAAAATTATAACCCTTGCCAAGATGCCAAGAAATTATTTTACACAATTATTATTTTTACACAAGTAAAATTGCTTTGCTGGATAAAAATAAAAACCAGCCATTTAATACAAGCCATCGTAGCCTCGCTGAGATAACTGGTGTACCAAAATTTACCATAGTGCGTCTCTTACAACAAGAAAATCAACTGTGTGAGGAATGGGCATTACAGAAAAGACGAACTGCAAAGGACAAAGTACAAACTTACAAAAACAAAAGACAGACTACACTTGATGCATTTTTGCAGCATTAAATTGTATGTACATACCTAATTATTTTACTATAGAATTTATTATTATTTTTTCTTCACAGCTTATATTATTTTCTTATAATTTATATTTGGGTTCAATAATTTTATTAAAATATTGAAAGAAAATTATTTATTGTTTACTTTTATGTGGAATTCGCTTAATTGGGGCAGCCGCTTAATTGGGACAAAATGTCCTAGTTATATTCAGTATATATATATACTGTGGTGAGCGGCTGAGGGTGGGACACCCGGAAAGACTGGAGGAAGGATTACGCCTCCTCCAGACCATGAGGGGGCGTCTGCCCTGGTGGCTATGGGGACCACGGGAAAGGAGCTTGGAAGCTCTGGCCCTCAGTACTTCTGGCACACACCCGGAAGTGCTGGGGGAAAGAAGACCAGGGGCACCCGGAGTGCTTCCGGGTGCACATCCGCCACTTCCGCCACACCAGGGAGTGTTGGCAGAAGCTCGTTGGGTGGCACCTGGAGCACATCCGGGTGGATATAAAAGGGGTCGCCTCCCTCCATTCGATGGCTGGAGTCGGGAGGAAGAAGGCAAGAGCTCGGGAGGAGAGGAGTGGCGGCGGACCTAAGAGGCATAGGCTTTGTTGAGAGGCCTGGACTTTGGGGGAGTATTGGGTTGTGTGCTGTTTCAGTATAAATAATATTGTGCAAATAAACGTGTGTGGTGCTTTTAACGATGTCCACCTGTCTGTGTCCGGGCCAGTTTCCACAATATATATATATATATATATATATATATATATATTATATTTAAATCAATGCTATGAGTGAGGGAACACATTGACATTGCACTGATGAGCAAGGACTTTATGGTCAGATAGTAGACTGTCTTGAGGAGGTATGTGTGGATATCAAATGTTTATGCTCCCTAATTGAAATGTCAGCTTTGTAAACAACTTAAATCAAGGCAAATCATGTCAGACCTTTTTTCACTTTTAATAAGATATTGCGACCATCAATATTTAGGAGAAAAAAAACATTATTAGTAGAAAATTCTTTTATATCCATTAAATTGATAACGTGATAATGAGTGAAAGAATTAATTTATTCATTTTAATAGGCAGCACTATGACAAAGTCGTTTATAAAGTAACATGAACAGTGATTGCACAATGTATTGCTTTTGGGAAGGTTTAAACTTTCTAAGATGGTGTAATTGGATGGGCAAAGCACAGCAGAGGCTCTGGGAGAAAGAGAGAAATCCCCTCAAAATTAGCAGCCTGAGTGGCCAATGGACTGACAGAGATCTCCTTTAGCACAGCCGGCTGAGGGGGTTTCTGAATGACCGGGCATGAGTTTGTGTTGGTGACAGTAGCTGTGAGGAGGTACATTCTTGAGCAGAGACATGTTGGAAGGCCGTGGTACATGTTTCTTTCTACCAATCTATTATAAAGCCCTTGTGGGGAGCTGCAGCCTATTACATCAGCGATTGGTGCAAGGCAGAAACTTACCCAAGAAGGGATGCCCATCTATCAAAGGGCACATTCAGACACTCACACAAATAGTTGCCAGTCACCCTAAAGGATTTTAAATTGGGAAAAAAGTCAGAAAGAACTGATCAAATATACAAAGAACATGCAAATTCCGCAAAAAAGGCAATTAAACCAGAAATTGAGATGTCGATGAGGCAAGCAGGCTAATACTATGTTTTTGATATATTTAATTAGGCTATACATATTAAATTCTGAATCATGAACATCAGTGCCAATTTCTGACAATAAGTGACTTTTAAATTGTGCTGGAGGTCTTTTGTGATATTTTTCTTCTTAGTTTAATATGTTAAACCAATGTCATACAAGGTAATAGCGATATCCTTTTTTTCAAACAAGACTATTTTTCAAATCAAAGGACTGGCAAAGACACATTTTCTACATGTTTTAACAAAATGATTAAAACATGCGTCATTTTATCTTCTAACTAATTTGTTTCAATTATTCCAGACTTGCAGCAAATTGTATCATTTGCTTTTATGCTTTGCTTTTTATAATTTCCACAAGTCCTAGTTTAATATTGAAGAATTCACTGTAATTTGAACAACATTACCGGAGAGAAAGCGCAGCGTTTACTAATAAATTTTAATTAGCTCCCCATCAGCTCCTAATCCAATAAGCATTAGTTCACATTAAAAATCCTATTTTGCTTACTGGCTGCTGTGTTTGCTATTGTAATATAATTATTTAAGGCGTACACTTAGGCAGCCGCCAACATGTGAACTTTATGCCCTAGCATCTGCCCTCTGGGTAATCGGGTGGTTCTAAAATTAAAGGGATGCTGTTCACTCCTATAGGTTTAGTTATTATTCAATAAATGAGAACAACAAATAAAAAAGGCTTCAAAATGAACTTCCACAGATGAAACAGTGGAATGAAGGGAATTGATTTTTGCAAGTGCTACAAAACAGACAAATTCTATTGCATAGGTCTATTGCACACTATTTGCATTATTTCTACAAAAGAATTAAAAAGGTTATGTCCTTTCCACTGGAAAGTTTGTAATCCGAGTCGTTTTAAGAAGTATTTCCTTTGAAGTCCTTAGAAAATTCCTCCACTGCATTGACAATGGAAATGATGAACAGGTGAAGAAAGGTGGTGAAGGACTTTGTCATGTGGACTTTGGCCCTAAACACGTGGTGGCGTTATGGTGTGCCATGGAGCCAATCAGATTCGGAGGTGGAGATGGAACTGGTCTAGCTCTATAATACATGGGGGTCCATGTGAACAGTAAACTGGATCGGGAGGACGTTTTGTATTTTCTCTTTTATATTATGACTTTATGTCCCATGTTCCTGATAGAGGAAGTGAATTTCCCCTCCAGAATCAAAAATAACAGTCATGAGTGTCTTGTTCATAATGTCTTTAACGTCATCTTTAATTGTACTTGTGTAAGCACATAATTTTCTTCTTCTTCTTTCGGCTGCTCCTGTTAGGGGTTGCTACAGCGGATCAACTTCTTCCATATCTTTCCGTCCTCTGCATCTTGTTCTGTTACACCCATCACCTAACATACATTTGTAATTTAAAAGACCATGTTAAAGTGGATTTGGACATAAATGGATCAACTAAAATCAGCCATCTATGGAAGGGGTATAAAAAATGTTGAAATTTAGTAACGCAAATTAAAAACAAAAAAGTAATAAAAAACAAAAGCAAAACCTGCACATGCCAAACACTTACATCATGCTCACTCATTTATATACCCAACAAATTGTACACAACAATCTTCTCTCCATTTACTCTGTCCAGTTTTAGAGTGAATCGGAGCTGCAGTCTATCCTGGCAGCATAGGGTGCAGGACAAGAAGAAACCCTGGATGGGGGGCACACATTTACGTGAGGTCAGTGCAGAGTTATCAATAAGTAAACTTAAAATAAAATGGAAACAACATGCAACAAAAATATGAAGGTTCTTGATCTAGCATAAGCAGGCACAGAAAACAAATGGAGGCTTGGATTTGTGATGAAGTATAAAGTTATTTTTGTCAAACTAAGAAATGAATTGGGCAGGTCAAAGTCGCAAAAACATACCAGTAACCGTAAATTTCCCTTTACACTGCCTACAAAAGGCATGGAGGCGCAGTGGTAGCGCTGCTGCCTCGCAGTTAGGAGACCTGGGTTTGCTTCCCAGGTCCTCCCTGCGTGGAGTTTGCATGTTGTCTGCGGGGGTTTCCTCCTACAGTCCAAAGACATGCAGGTTAGGTGCATTGGCGATCCTAAATTGTCCCTAGTGTGTGCTTGGTGTGTGTGTGTGTGTACCCTGCAGTGGGATGGCACCCTGCCCGGGGTTTGTTTCCTGTCTTGTGCCCTGTGTTGGCTGGGATCGGCTCCAGTAGACCCCTGTGTTAGGATATAGCGAGTTGGACGTTGATTGACTGCCTTGTAAAAGTTTTCGTTATACAGCTTAGAATAACCTTGGATTTAATTTGGCTTTTTTGAAACTGATCAACAGAAAATGACTCATTAATGTCAAAATGAAAACAGATGTCTGCAAAGTAGCCTATATTAACTACAAACATAAAACACAAAATCACTGATCGCACAAGTACTCCCCCCTTTAATACGACGCATCTAAATCATTAGTTGTGCGGCCAATTTGGTTCCTAATTAGTTCAATGGAGACCACCTGTTTGTGGTTTCATTTGCTTAAAGTACAAATGAACCTTATGTGGAAGGTCCAGCTTGGGCTGAGTCAGTATGGTGTGCTAACCTACACAATCAAGACTAAAGAACACTGCAACCAACAAGTTGGAGTCCAGTTAAATCAGCTATAAAGGAATGGAAAGAGTGGCACAGCTGTAAATGCCTAGAGCAGGCTGTCTACAAAACTGAGTGATCATGCAAGAAAAGTAATGAGGATGGCCAGAAAGAGACCTGTGAAGAGAACTGCGAAGGAGCTACAAGCTACAGTTGGTGAGATTGGAGAGGCTGTGCAGACAATAACTGTGCTTCACTGGTCATAGCTTACTGAAACAGTAGCAAAGTCAAAGCCACATTTAAAAAACACACTTGACATCTCGGCTACAGTTTGCCCAAAGGTACATGAGAGACTGGAGGAAGTTGGTCGGAGGAAGCTTCTATGAGACCAAAATCAAGCTTTTTGGCCATCAATCTAAACACCATGTTTGAACACTGCACATTATTAAAAAAACAGACCATTCCAACCATGATGCATGGTGGGGGCAGCATCATGATGTGGGGATGCTTCTCCGCAGCAGGCCCTAAATGGTTTGTGAGGGTTTAAATGAATTCAGCAAAACACTGGAGGAAACTGTGGATGGACTTGAAAAAAGCTGTTTGCTTATGATTTCCATGTAATCTGGCAGTGCTTGAGAAACTATGCAAAGAAGAAAGGGAAAAAATGTCAGCGCCCAGATGTGTCAAGCCAATAGAGAGACCTGGGCACACATGCTGAAAGCTGTCATGGCTGCCAAAAGTGCGTCTACTAAATATTAACCTTACACATACAGGTGCATTTATACTACAAGTAAATGAAACCCCAGATAGGTGATCTCCATTGAACTAATTAGGTGACTTTGAAAACCAGCGCCAGTAATGAGTTAGGAGTGTAATACTTCTGCAATGAATTGGTTTGTTTTATATTTGTAGTTAACAGATCTCTGCAAAGTGATCTAAATTTTCACATTGATAATAAGGGTCTTTTTTCTATTAACAGTCTTAAAAAAGCCAAATTAAATCCACTGTGTTTCAATACTTTAAAATAATAAAATATGAAAACTTCCAAGGGGGTGAGTACTTTTGGTGCCTCATCTGTACATGGCATAATTAAAAACATAAGACACCAGTAAACTGGAAAAACTAGTGCTGGGAGCTGAAAACATTTAATTTGTTTCTAGGTACCCATCAGTGTAAGGCACATTTAAATTGAATAGTTAGTACACACATAAACTGTATGCTTACGCACAAAGTGTTAATAGACCATATTTTTATAGTATCCAATTCTATGTTTGGGCGGTCAGACTACTGGTATGAAGATGGCAGGTCTATAAACTATTGTGCTATTAAAACGTTTCCTCCCACATCCCACAGAAGTACTTATTAAGCTCACTGCAGATTCTAAACTGGCCCCATGTTGGTGTGGCGTGTGCTTGAGTGGGTTTCTGAAGGTCTGGCACCATATCCAGGTGTGCCTAAGGCCTGATACTGGTTGGACCCTGAATTGGACAGTTTGAGAGTGTTATGTCCTGGAATTGTACTATTAGAACATGACTGTACAGTGATATAAATGTTACTGCTGCTGCCTCTCTGCTCCAGGTGCCAGCGTGTTCATTTTTGTAGCCTTTGCACATTCTCTGCATTTTCTATAGGTATTTCAATTTTCTATCAGATCAAAAAGTCTTACATGTTAAGTTAAATGCCACCTCTAAACTGGCTTGGCATAACTAGCCCTGTCTCTATGCCCTGAAATGGACTGGGTTGGTTGGTGCCTAATATCCTGGCTCCTCGTGACTTTCTAATGGTCACAATAGGCTGTGAAAATGGATAGAAAGGTGCTATTAAATCAAGCAGTGGCAAGAGATAGTATTTAAAGTTCAACACAAAAAATAAATGAAAACATAATTGATTGTTGCCTGAATATCCCTGAAAAGCTGTTTTAAGCTTTTAAATTGCAATTTCTGCTTGCTTCATGCTACTTTTAGGAAATGTACTGGTGCGGACAGCTAAAGTGTCTTGAGGTTCAAAAGTAGCTATTTCAGCAGTGCTGTTGGGCAGCTTCAGTTAAAGATTGCTAATGATGCTTATCACAAAATGGAACCAAAAGTAATTAACTTATTTTCACTCAGCAGGGCCACAAGCACCCCGGGGGCCTGCTTAGCTCTTGTCCTTGTCAGCTCAGAAGAACGCATAATTTGAAAATGAGGAATAACATTCACAGACCAGTCCAATTTCAAATGCCTTCTTCATAAGGTTGCAGCCAAGGTCACCTGAACCTCTGGAGACTACTTCAGATTATTCTGTAAAAGCAATTGAAGCGACATTTTTCTTTCCCATAGGAAAATCTGCCATACAGTAGGTGTTTTGACCACGGGAGTTGATCGCAATTAGGACTACTGGTGAGACTATAATGATGTAATAAATTGCTATAATGAACAACAATAATGAACTATGTCACCTGTGTTATAATTTTAGCATTTCAAGTATTTTCCACCCCTGTTCTGACTGATCCTACAGTCTTAGATGCATGCATGAATGAACAATTGACTATCTGTTGAGCTACAGCTATTATTTTTGAAAACAGTGCCATAAAGAGGTAGAGGAAATAATGTTCACTGACATCTTAAAACTGTTTAGCCTCTAAGATGACCAGTGGTAGTTATATTTGCACAATGAATTACATCCCTGAGGACTGCTAAGAGCTGCAATCCAAGAACAACAGCTACAGTAAGACGAGAAGTTCCTATTGTTTAGAATATTGTATTAAGAGTTTTAAAATAACTTTGCTATGTGGAAAATTCTAAATTATGCTTGTTAACATTGCTTCTCAACCAGTACTTCACTGCTAGGAAGACTTACAATCAAATCACAAAATGTTGCCCACTGATGTTTCTGTGTCATCCACCTTATTTATAACAGCTAAAATGGGAAAGTCAAGTGAGAGTCTCACCTGTCACACTCTGGCCTAAAATATTAACATGGGGTCTCACTTGAAAACTGATCAGATGATGCAATTCATAGTTTTGCTTTCTGCTTATCAAGTTATTGTTTTGAAATTCTTGTTGAAGGCTAATGTCAGGGCTCACACATTTTTTCTCCATCTAGAAATGCTGTCCCACAATGTTCAGGGTCAATTCTGCCTTGTCTCTGTATGTTGCCCTTAGGAGACATCACTTGTAAACAAGGAAGCTGATGATAATTACCAGTATTTATCTAAAAATCTGAATGAGACTTCTTCATTTGCATTATTATTAAAGGATAACTTTGGTATTTTTCAGGCAATCATGGTATATAATAATTTGTCACATGAAATTACATTCTAAAGTGAAGCTTATTTTATACATTTTAAAAAATAACTAGCCTACTGTTGCATTTTATAATGGAGCTAATGGGTCCCAATGTAAAAAAAAAAAACCTTAAAATTTAATATAGTATGTCCTTTCTTCAAGTCAAAAATTTTAAAGGAGTATTGTTGCAGCACATATTGCAAAAAAAGCAAAAAGCAAACCATTTTGTGAAGTCCAGTCATTTTAAATGGAGATGTGCTCTTAACTTCAGTAATCATCCCACCTTTCAGGGGATTCATCTTGGAAGTCATTGCCAAGTGTCGTTATTGACTTTGACTGTTGATGCCCAAATGTGAATTGCTGTCTCTGCTCTGTAGACAACTAGACAATAATAACTGAAAACGTCACACTTATAATAACTTACATTTCATTGTGTTGTAAAGATAGTGCCTGCTTCTGATGAAATTTCAATGCACATGTGTGCCATAGTGGTCAAGAGAAGAAATGTTAAGCACGCATTTAGCATGCAATTAATTGATAAGAAACCTAACGGACGTTATAGGCATACAACTAGTTTTAATCAGGCTGAAGTTTAGTAAGTTAAGTACAGATGTTTTAGCACAGGCAGATTTCTGATGGATGAGCATGAACTAGTGATGTATTGGGCTGGTCTACACACAATTTTGGAGACTTGTATCCCTCTTTCTTATTTCATCCAAAATACCACAATAAACAAACAGTTGGCTTTGCTTTAATATAAGCTTTTACTCTTTAGGCAGTTTATTGGTGACAAGCACAACTAATGAACACTTGCTTCTTGACTTGCAGAAAAGAAAATCACTTACCTAGCTTTTCTTCACTCATATAGTAGCATTTGGGCTTGGTGTGTGTTGCGTTTTGGGATGGTGGTTACTATTAAAGTCACTGCATAGTACAATTTGCTGGTAGGATGTATGCTTGAAGGATTACAGATTGGTATCAAAATACTTACTGAATAATAAACAATCCCTTTTTGCTATATTTATGTGATTTTGTAAGACTTGGAAAAAATGGCTTTTAGTTCAAAACCATTGTTCTATTTAATGTCTGCTATTACTGTGCACTTATGAACTATGGTTATTTCCTTAAAATATTTCATTTTTGCCATTTATAAATATATCTACTAGTTTTCCCATAAAAGTGCATTTTTATAGATGGATATCCTTAATAAACGCGTTACTTGATGCAATAAGACAGGCAGGATGCTTTACTTAAAGAAACTGAATATTTTATCTAACCGTCCGTTTAGGCCTTTGACTCAAGGCTCATTTATTGTTATGAATGAGTAAATATTCTCACTGTGGCTTTTCTACATTGACATAAATTTATTGTAATAGGGAGACCGAAACATGGCAAAATGGGAGTATGTAAGGTCTCTAAAATGTTCCTCAAAGCAGGCAAATACTGTCACAAGCCTGCCCAGCTAAAGCTCATCCCAAGTAAGTCAGACTACATCTACAGCCTACACAGGGTTAAAGATAGGGAGCTGCCTTTAGAAGCTCAAAATATACTTTAAATGTTGAAAATCTCTGGCTTGACTAGATTAGTTCAAAAATCTTTATAAATAAAATTTTTTTTTTTTACAAAAAGTAATTAAAGAAGCACAGAATAAAAAATGGAAAATTTGCAAAAGTGGTGTCCCTAAAAGGATCACCCAAGGAGACCAAGTTCAAATCTACACACTAGAATCAAAAAAAATCTGCAAAACCAGACAATTTAAAGAAAACTACAATTACAGAACTGACCCCAAACAACATTTAATGACAACCTGAGAGAGAAGCCATCTCATCCTCTAGAATATAAAGATGGAGGGCCCTGAAGTGTGACATCATGATGGCTCCACCTCTTGGGGGTTGCACCCACAGAGCACACAGAATGGCAAAAAGTTTAAAGATACAATACAGTACTAAATAATAAAGTAATTTGTGCCCATCTAAGCGTTGTGTCAGGCCAAACAGTAAAGCTAAATTGTCCCAAACAGTTTACATGTTGGAGCCAACTGATAGGGAGCCTCAAGTATAAACGGTGTGTACCCCCAAAAGTGTTGTGTATGCCCATTTCCAAGCTCACTTTGAGATGTATAAAAACTAAACTTGGAGTGAAGCCACACAAATTTTCACGGCAGCCTTATATCATACGTGCATACTTTTCTGCTCAGTTTTACAAACTGTCAGCACCCAACATCAAAGCAGTGCTACTGTTTTTGTGTCATTTACCTTTCCTTTTGTTATCAAATACACCGAAATTAACTGCATATCATTTACAAATTTAAGGCACTTGATTGTAATCATTCTGTAACAAAATATAATGGTGCACCGAATGGCCAAACTATTCCAGCTACCATAGCTGATTTAGTGTTGTTAGAAGACATCGCAAATGGAAGAATTAGAGAGAGCACGTATTTATAGATTATGATGACTGGTTTCTAAGTTGATTTAGATTTCCAAGAGCTATCCTCTTGGAGCTGTGTATTGAATCAGCACTGGCTTTATAAAGGCAGACTTTGAGGAATAGTGCTCTCCCTGCTCCTTTGCTAGTTCTGTCCACCCTCGAGTTTTTAGCCACAGGAGCTTTTCAACATAAACTTACCGATCAAGTATTTCACAGTCATCACTGAGTCGCACCATACCAGTTGTATGGGATGGTATTATCAGCTTGTCATCCAGATATGTAAGGTTTCCATACACTGTGGTTGAACTGGGAATCATCAAAGTGTAATTTTCAGCAACGTCTGGTTTTCCAAATGTAATCAAATTGGTATTGCAACGGTACTGGACAAGTTACATCAGTCAGGGATGAATCACCACAAGAATGATCTTGCGTTACATCATCTATGGCAGGCGCGCCTATAAAAACAGCAACTCTGCACAGTCGCAAGTGCTTTTTTCAACTAGTGCAGCAAAAGGCAAACAGTTCTTTAAAGATAGCGAGTCACCTCAAAGAGCCATGTAAAGAGTAGAGAATCTAACAGTTGTGGCACTCGGCGCCAACACTACACTCTAAAGGCTGCTTCAGAGAATGAATTTGCTTATGTAAATAGAAAACATTTCCATTCCATTAATGTGTTGCTCTATAATCCACAGAAAGTGTGTCACATTGTGCAAGAATGTAGTGTGCTGCATAATGTGGCACACAATTGCGGCTTACCATTATCTGAAGAAATGCGGTATGATGAACCCGACCCTGACCCACCAAATGATATCTGACCTCTACTTTTTTTATTTCAGGCACTGTGTGACTGTCTGAAATTGAACTTTTGAGTGTCTCCACCACACTGTATCACACCATCAATTTCCTTTTGTTGCTTATATCACTGCTTAAGCCAAGAAATAGTAAGTTTTTCCTTGCCTTCACTTCACATTTGCTGAAATTCTTCTTTTTTCCACATGCTTTTGCCATTGTCTTTTAACAAACCACTGAATGGAAGGGGCTATTTATATTGATTTGCATATTCAGGTATGTGAGATTTGGGGAGGAGTCATGGTGGGGTTGTAGGTGTGTGCACATGCATTAAATTTCATGTTCATTGGAGTTTATGAAGGGGAAGTGCATAGAACTTTGCTTACACACAGTTTTATGCATCTGGATTTTTTGTGCATGCACACATTTCTGTTTTTGTCTGAACACCATGTTTTAGTGTGAATTTTACGCATAGAGTTATACTCAAAGCCCAGGGTCTGGTTTAGTATATATCACATACCTTGGACCTGTTCCCCAAAATCAATGTTTTGACAAGTTTCCAGTAACTTTTTGCAATTCTGAATGATAAATGAATCAAACTGTTTTATTTCTTAATGACCCAAAGAAAATCAGAAAATTTACAGATGAAGGAATGAAAATTTGCCACAAATAAAATGATGAGACACTTCCAAAAAATTATACTGTAGAGTCAGAGAAACATTACTGCAAAGAAAGAACATACATGCTACTTTGGTGTATGCATATGCTAGAATGATATTGAATGCAGAACACCAGTAGATCAGACAGATCACAAATCTCAAGTTTTGAATTGAAATTTCACAAGCTTTCAGCCCTGTGATCTAGACCATTAGTCTTCATCCAATAGAGGTACATGGATAGAACCCTGGCAGAAATGGCTTATGGAGAGATGCTTGCTAAATTGCTTCAGTGTAATGTAACTAACCCATTAAAGGATGACGTGGCAAAGATTGTAGTGACATGAAAAGTATTAGCCAGCAGCTGAGATGGATACAGATGGCACAGACACAAGAGTGCAGAGTAGAATAATTAATTGTGAATCATTTTCTCATGATAAATTCATTATCGGATTCTGGCACATAATTCATATGTAAGTCCATTTTTTCTCTCAGCAATACAATGATTATAAGCGACTTAGTGAAATTTACATGTAATTATGATAAATATTTGACATATTTACTTTAATTCTGTCCTGGTAATACACACAGAAGCATTTGATGGAACATAAAGAGTGCACAACCCCTCTGAATTTGGTTGCTTGTTGTTATTCATGTCTATTATTGTCCATTTAAAATTTAAGAACCACTTACAACCCTGCCATAAGGACAATGTAATAATATGATAAAAATATCTACTTAGTAAAAAAAAAAAAATTTAGAAACAAATGTTTATTGATAAAATCTCCGAAACTGACTGGCCAGCTAACCAGGAGAATACAGGTGGGTTGAGAAGAAAGGTCAGTAACAGGCCTACATAGCTTGAAATGGAAGCAGTAGATAAATTTATGACACACCTTCCCCCTCAAGGAGGAAAGCATGGTCTGCAATGGGGGGTGAGTCTACCTGAGCTGACTTGTGCCGAAACTGGACTGGAATGAAAAAGGGAGTTGGCTTGTCCTATCAGTCCGGGAGGTACGTCAAGGATCCCAGATGAACATAATGACAGGATAACAAAGAAAGTCTTTCTTTCAGTGGCCACATTCAGATAGTCAATCCTAACAGTGTTGCAAAAGTATAAGATTTGGGGCATTCCATTAAGGCCTAGATCAGTGTTACCCAATCTTTTTCTGTGGTCGCACACTTTTTGTAACCAAAAATATCCCAAGGCACACCCCTCTTTTATTAATCACAAGCACATTATATCTCATACACATTCTGAACTGTCCAAAGGGGTGGGAACACACGAGAATCTGGTAAAAAAGCAGTGATAAAAAAGCAGCTCCGATATCAGCATTTGTAGTCATGGCACTTAGTGAACACTTTGGTGGTCCTGTCCTCCACCTGCTGAGCTTGTCCCTCTCATGTTCAGACCCAAGCGTGCTACACTATTATTTCCGCAACAAACCTGGGTACCGTGGCACACTGGTTGAAAAACACTGGTCTAGATAATAAGAGTATTAATGGGAAAACACTGTGACCCTTGGACTCTACCACGACCAAACCAACCCTAATGGACTCCCCAACTTAAACCACACTCACACAGTGCACTCTGTGGAGGGGAGTCATTGTGAAACTTATGTACAGTGGAACCTCGGGTCACGAACGTCTCAGACCACGTACAAATCGTGTTACGACCAAAAAGCTCGCCAAACTTTTGTATCTGTTCACGACCACACACTCGGGTGACGAACAAGCCAGTTTCCCTTCCCTTCCCTCCGATGATTTCCGCACGTGTTCAGTCTTTCCCTGTGCATTCCCTGTGCAGCGAGCGAGAGAGAGAGAGCCCAAGCAGAAGAAGTAAACATTACAGAAGAAGTATTACACATACATTTACAGTAGTTTACTATTACACTATGCATTCTATGGTATAATTAACTATTTTTGTGCTTAAAAATCTTTTAAAAAAAATATATTTACATACAGCTCGTACGGTCCGGAACAGATTAATTGTATTTACATACAATCCTATGGGGGAAATTACTTCGGGTCACGACCAAATTGGGTTGTGACCAGAGTTTTGGAACAAATTACGGTTGTGACCCGAGGTTCCACTGTACATGCTGTAGTTGAAAGTAAAGGCTTCCTATTGCCTCTGTTCACTCCCTGTTCTGGCCTTCATGGCATCACTTCCTCCAGCCCTCCTACAAAAATGCCATCTTACTTCCTCATTTCAGTTCTGTTGTAGACTCCAGTCTGTAAACACCTGTATTTTGATCATTGCTTGCTTATTTTCAAGTATATGGGGTGGCTAACCCAAACCTTTCTCTGTTTCCCAGTCTTTTTTCTGCAAGATTTAATAGTGCTTAACTTTCTCCCTCATCCAGAAAGAACCTGACCTCATCCAGATCCTGCCCTTCCAGGTCCCTAGGAATCATAAACTTGCTGCTTCCAGGAAGAAGGTTGTCAGTTGTGATGAGATCTGTAAGACAGCTACAGTGCAGTCAGACTTTCTAAAGCGTTTTAAGACTCTAAAACAGGAAACCTAAAAAGAATCCACAAGAACTCTTTCTCATTCAATTTTTTTAATTCAGTTTATTTTTGCATAGCTCTGTTCACTCAGTGTTGGGCGGAGTGCTTTTCTGATCTACCATTGTCTTATGTGTTACAAGACACAGAGTATATATGTAAGGAATGCTTGGAGGTAGCATGTTATTTTGTTAAATATTTGACATATTTACTTTCAAGTGGTTGATTAATGCATTGTGTGTGGTTTTGTTTCAGTGTGTTATAATTTTTGCATTACTATTTTTTTCCTCTTGTTATTACGATACTGTAGTTATTCTCAGGAATGTAGTAATTGTCAGGTTTTGAGTTTCTATTCTATTCTGAAGCTATTCAATTTTTTTATTGTGTTATTGTTCTCCCTTTTTTAAATTGGTGTTTCCGTTTTGTTATTGTTTTTTATTTTCTGATTTTTTTTTTACATTTTTCTTTGTGCTACCATTTTATTGTCTGCATATGTGGCACCTGCACATCACGTGATGGCAGCATGATCACATTTTAAAAGAAGGTGGTCACAGTGAAGTATCTGAAGTTTGATTCAATCGGAGGAAAGATCTTAGTATAAGACTCGGAGCTCAGATAACCAATTAAAAGGGAACACAGGTTTTGTGCTTTTGATTATGGTTTTGTCTTTGTAACATGGAGAAAAGAAAATAACAATTAATGTATAGCGGACTCTGCTAAACACACCTATTATGGTCCTGCTGACTCCAAAGAGAAAGACCTTAAAAAATCATTTGTTCCCTGGAGCCTGCCATTATGTGTTACATCTCACCATCAGCACCACTACAGATTAGTTGATATTGCTGTATGGCTAGTTATCCTGCTGAATTCAAGCCAGACAATTATCTGCCTGTCCATCAAATGTTTATTTGGAGCCATCGAATGTGACATGTTGATCTGATATAAAGCAATGCTGGTTATGCTACATGAGTGACGTGACTTTTTTTTTTCTTTTTTCATGGACATTTCTTAACACTGTTTGCCATTGTACAGCAGTGACCACTACTGGCTTCTATTTTATTGTGAACTTTTTTTCTCTCATTCTCCATAAAAATATGAGATTACATTTTTTTCTCAGCCATCACTTCAAAGTAAATGGGGTAAAAAATATATGAAAAGAAAATAATTTTTGGGTGGGGTATTCTTTAAAAACATTGTGCCGACTATGTGACATGGTGCTACTTTCAGAGATGCGGCCTAGTAACCAAGACCCCAGGTCCTAGTGACATTTACTCAAAATGGCTGTAGCCAAGTATAAACAAAATGGCATTGCGGTAAAACAAATAATTGTTAACATATTATTAACAATTATTAGCATATGTCTAGAGACAATATCCATACGTGGAGATTCCACTTCATCCAAAATCTTCCAAAATGCAACAAGACCTTGAAACACAATTTAACAGAGGAGGAAAAATAATTTTCATTACCAGCCTAACAAAATTATTTGCTAGACGCTAAACCCTTCAGGGAAAATGAGGATACCCTGAATACACATCGAACAGCAGATTCTTTGTTACATGTTAGTTTTATCTATTTTCTTTTTAGAATTTCATGTATAGATAACAGTAGCTATCCTATTTCTAATAGGTTTGTTTTTACTAAAATTCTTTCTTAAAATGTGTGTAGTTCAGAAACCTTTATTCAGGTTTAATGGTATTGAACTCTGCTACACATAGAAAGATAAGATTATAAATGACTGACTTTGTGAAGAATGAAGGTGACGTTTGATTTACCACATTTACCAGCTCGTCACCTTTTCGAGACTAGTCGCTATCACTCTGGGCAGCATCAATCGAGTGCCCGCAGCTCCGATACAACACCAGAGTCTTGCCACTGCTGATTCGACTTGTATGTTTACAAGAGCTGAATAAACTAGCTTGGATGGAGACCAGAGCTTTTTAATTCCAGACAGCACTCCACGGTGAGAAAAAACAAATGCCTAAAGTGACATTTTGATTAATAAATCTGTCCATCTTTATTGCTGTATAACTGCAGCTCTAACAAGCCTCTTCCTTGTGAACTTTTCATTTTCGTTGAATAATGACTTCGCCACAAGACTACTGGCGGGAGCCAACTTTCAAAATGAAGCCTTCAGTTACACAGTTGGTTTCAATCTGTTTTTAATATAAATGTTCAGCTTCTGCATTCCCTTATCAGATTTATGGAATTATTTGCTGCATGATTAAACTATGCAAAAAAAGAGCAAAATAGTATTTTTGTAAAAAAACACTACATACTAATTGCCAAGAAAAAAAAACAATTTTGCTTTTTTACTTGCTTTAATATGATTTTTATCAAGAAAGACAGTCTTCATCAAATCATACCACAAGCAACGAATGAGGCTGAATGCTGGCATAACCGTTAACACTGCTGCACCTGGGTGCTCAGTTTGTGCCAGGCTGAGATAACAACGGTGGCTTGGTGAGTACTTTGGCACACTTTGGTTTTACAGACACTTTATCAGGTTAATTTGCAGGGCTACACTACCTCACTATCATATCATTGTCATGTTTCAGCCAGTGTTTCTCTCCTGGCTGGGGTTCAAAGTCGTGTTTCTTGTACATGTTTGTGGCATTTATTTGTTTTAATGTTTCCTTCATTTATTATGTGCATTTTTTTTGTTTTTGTCTGTGACTATAAATTACCTTGGCTATACAGTAATCCCTCGCTATATCGCGCTTCGACTTTCGCGGCTTCACTCTATCGCGGATTTTATATATAAGCATATTTAAATATATATCGCGGATTTTTTGCTGGTTCGCAGATTTCTGCGGACAATGGGTCTTTTAATTTCTGGTACATGCTTTCCTCAGTTAGTTTGCCCAGTTGATTTCATACAAGGGACGCTATTGGCAGATGGCTGAGAAGCTACCCAACCAGAGCACTTACAGTATTAAATAAAACTCCTCAAATATATTGTGAGCACGGGGGCTGTTCACACCCCTAGAGGATACGGCCGCTCCTCAAAAAACGCTGAAAGATTACCTTCACATTGCTGCCATCCTTGCTGGGATTACATGTGGTTGCTTTGTCAAGTGATATGCTTCCTGCACGGTGCTTCGCATACGTAAAAGATCAAACAGCACGTATTGATTTTTGATTGTTTACTTTTCTCTCTCTCTTGCTCTGACATTCTCTGCTCCTGACGGAGGGGGTGTGAGCAGGGGGGCTGTTCGCACACCTAGATGATACGGACGCTCATCTAAAAATGCTGAAAGATTATCTTCACATTGCTCCCTTCCGGCTTTGTCAAGCGACATGCTTCCCACACGGTGCTTCGCATACTTCAAAGCTTGAACAGCACATATTGATTTTTGATTGTTTGTTTTTCTCTGTCGCTCTCACTCTCTCTGACATTCTCTGCTCCTGACGGAGGGGCTGTTCGCACACTGGCCTAGAGGATACAGACGCTCCTCTAAAAAATGCTGAAAGACTACCTTCACATTGCTCTCTTCCTTGCAGCTGGTTTGTCCGGCGGTGCTTCGCATACTTAAAAGCCAAACAGCCCTATTGATTTTTGATTGTTTGCTTTTTTCTCTCTATCTCTCAGACATTCTCTGCTCCTGATGCGCACTCCTTTGAAGAGGAAGATATGTTTGCATTCCTTTAATTGTGAGACGGAACTGTCATCTCTGTCTTGTCATGGAGCACAGTTTAAACTTTTGAAAAAGAGACAAATGTTTGTCTGCAGTGTTTGAATAACGTTCCTGTCTCTCTACAACCTCCTGTGTTTCTGTGCAAATCTGTGACCCAAGCATGACAATATAAAAATAACCATATAAACATATGGTTTCTACTTCGCAGATTTTCACCTTTTGCGGGGGGTTCTGGAACGCAACCCTCGTGATCGAGGAGGGATTACTGTATCTCATTTGTTTTGTGGGTGGTCCCCCAAGAGGTGGGGCCACCTGTCAGTCACTACTAGGAAATGCCCTCTACCCTATAAATCTGGAGGATCTCCCATAGTTCCTGGCGGTTCATTTTGAATGTGCTAGGGAGTGGAGTGTTTACTTGTGTTTTGCTGTGCTTTGTCCCTTACTGGATTTTTGAGCCTGTGCTCAGATTTTGAGTTTGTTTTGGATTTTGTATTGGGAATGTGTTTGCCTTATGCTCCATCACCCTGGTAAACCTATATATTTGAATGATTGCAAACAAAAGAAAACGTGCAACAATTGTGATGCCGTCTTCACAAATGTGAGTTCATAACAGAACTGACTCAAAATAGCCGATCTTTTGGCTTTGGATCCATCTGGCAGGAAGGGGGGGTCCAGTTGAACGGACACCGGAAGTGAGGTCAGAGGTGGTATAGCTGTCGATATTCTAGTCTGCAGATGGAGGAAGAGAAAAGGCATTATCACACAATGCCAACCCATGGATAGGAGGGAAATTATCATCTCTGCAGTCCATAAGGTGTCCAATAGATAGATAGATAGATAGATAGATAGATAGATAGATAGATAGATAGATAGATAGATAGATAGATAGATAGATAGATAGATAGATATGTGCACGCATGTGACAGCTCTGTGGTTTTACAATGTGTGCTTTATCAATTATTACAATTATGATGGCAATCTTGGAGACTGCAATTCTAAGAAACAATACTTGGTACACTCCTCTGCAGTGTGGATAACCTCAGCCTCCTCTCCAGGAATCAGGAAACAGGAATGGGCAGCTGGTAGCAGAGGAAAGCATGGACTGGAATGGGGGCTGAATCTGTCTGAGCTGACTCATGCCTAAAAAGGACTGAAAGAAACATGGAGAGCTGGTCTGCACTATGATATCCTAATTTGTCTGGGAAGTGCATAAAGGAAGCCAGATCAACATAAAGACAGGGGCAAGAAAGAAACTCTCTGTCACATGGTGGCCCTATGCAGACAGGCCTTGCTGCATGTACTGTATCTGCCATTTTGCATCCTGAAGGGAAACCATAAAATACCATGTTGGAAAAGAAACAAATTCAGCTTACTAAGAATGAGAGCCACCTGATAGTAAGCATATTGAACACAAGGTGAACTGCATCAGGCTGTATTATTTTGCCAACATTCATTGTACTCTGCTATTTTTGGCATATTAACTACAAAAGAGCAAAACACCCCTTTGTTAAAATGGGCTTAATGGAAGCCCATCTGTTTCAATCTTTTCATGTATTTAACAAACTCTGTTCACCAGATGTACCTTACATCCCTATTTTGTTGTACGCCTTGCTGCATTTTTTAACTGGACATTTATGACCTTATATCCCTCTTTGTGCTTCTTGTTGCCTTTCTTTGTTGACAAATCCAGTCCTGTTGTGGAGACTGGACATCGTGACATACAGATCTATACCACACAGTGTACTGTGTTCCACCAGTTGCTTGGCCATGTTCATCGGCCATTCCCGCCCTTTCGTGGACACAGGAGGACATTACGCCTTGGCAGGGGCATGGACACTGGACAGACAGACGTCTCATTGGTTCATATATATTGTGGCCACCAGGGGGTGCACCAGCCATCCAAACCGGACACAGACAGACACCAGGCACAAGTTTAGCACAGAACACGTTTTATTTACAGGGGAAATGTTTCCCAATCGTTTCCCCCTGCACAGTCCCACCACACAGTACAATAAAAAAGCACTATCTTTTCATCTTTCTCTTTATCACAGTCCTTCCACTCTTTTTCCTCCCGACTCTGTCTCCCGAAATGAAGGAAGGCGGCTCCTTTTAAGCTGCACATGGGAATACTCCAGGTGGCTTGTTATGGACATCTGGTATCTCTCCCTGGTGTGGTGAAACCTCAAAGTAGGGCTCTGCAGCTCCCCCTGGTGGCTGCCACAGAACCCGACAGGGCTCTACCAGAGTCCAGCTCCCATGGAGCCCTGCAGGGAGCCAAGGTGCCGTTTCAACCAATTGGGGGCTACCAACTAGCTCTCTGGGGGAGGCAGTGCCCTGTGTACATCTGCTCCATGAGTCCTTTACACTATGACAGCCTCCCAGCCTGGAAAGGGCCTTGATCATCTCTCACCATTGGGGAGGACCGGGGGAGCAAGCGTGGCCAGAGCGTTACCTCCCCTAGGGAAGCTAGATGGCAACCCCCCTGGGTTGCAGCGGTGCCTCGGAATCCCTCAGGGCTTCATGGGAGTTGGAGTTTGGTGCAGCCCTGTTGGGATCCGCAGGCGCCACCAGAATGTGCTGCAGCAGAAGCTGCTGAGCCCTTATGGGCAGTTCTTCCTCCACATCCGGAAGTGCTGCTGGAAATAAGTAATCAAGCAGCTGGAGCATACTTCAGGGTGCCTTATAAAAGGAGCCAGCAGCCACTACTCGGGGAGCCAGAGTCGGGAGGAGGGAGACGAAGGTTGACCCGAGGAGTGGAGGAGAAGGAAAAGAGAGGAAGACGTATTGTTTGTGCATTGTGCTGTGCTTGGACTGTGTTGCTGTGCTTGTGGGAGACGGGGAAGACGTTTCCCACAAGGGAAAAGAAAAAGAAAAATGAGTGTGTGCCTTGCACTTGTGTCCCACGCTCGTCTATGTCGGGTTAAGCTGGTAGTGCCAGCCTGGTGGACCACACCATATTTATATATATGAGAGAGACATGATGCATGAATGACTTTGTAAGATTCCCTCCTACCTGTCCTGTTACCTGTCCTAATTGTCTGGGGTTACAGATGTAGAAGAAAGGGGTACCTACAGTAGCAGTCAACCCTGACCGTGTGATAAGAGTATGGATGGAATTTGGGGCATTCTATGATGGTCTATGTAATAAAGAGTATAAAGGGGACCCTGCCATGATTAAACACCTGCTTATCCAGCTCAAGAACACAGAGAGCCAACAGCAGCAGATGAAAGGCAGGCATCACCCACAGATGGCCTATCAGTCTGCTAAAGTTCACAGTCACTCACTCATTCCAGTACACTGACTGGTATTTAGAATGATGTTTATATGTGGCCTACAACTTTTCTAAGCGATGCTGCATAAATTCAAAGTGCCTGCTATACTCAGAGACTTCATTCATCTTAGACTTTTTCTCTAAAAAAAACCCCTCCAAGTAAATTTGTAAAACATTTGGCAAGGATTCAAAAGCAGGACTTCTTCTCAAACAAAATCATTTACTCCAATTTTTTTGGTCTGACTCATTTAACTATACAGTCCCTGCTGTTCGCTTGACTTCCTACAGTGGAAAAGCATCCAAGATTTATTTAGGCAGGAAGTTGCATTTTTTCTCCCAAGAGATGCTGCTCCTTAAGTCCCATAGATGTGCGAGGCGTTCAAAGAAAATCTTGAAAGAAAGCTTTATTATGTTGAGAAATGTACCCTTGGCTTTCAGAATGAAGAGACGAGCAGATGTAAAACGAGGTGATGACTGAAATGAAAAATTGGCTTCGCTTTGCCTTTGCCAAGCTCTGTACACAGCAAACACACAGCCGTCGGTGTTCATTGCTCTCATGGGAGCCATCTGGTGACACTTTTTTTTTTTTCCTTCACGCCTTGCCGTTCAATGACAGACCCTGTCACTGAGCTGCACTCCGTTTTTACCGTTTCATTCACAATGACAGTTCTAGGATGTGTTGCATTGCATTTCTTGGACATTTATCTTGCTGACCGCAGAGCAAAATGGCACATTCATTCTGAATGGATCGGCAAGCATCTCCCATTACTTACTCCTCAACAAAAAAGACAAAAAATTACATTTTCAGCAAGCACTCTCCAAACGTCCTTCTCTCCTTCACACTGCAATCTAATCTTTACAAATAAAAACTCAGAGTGATTCCCAAGGTGCAAACTTCTCTTCACACCAGCTATAAAGAATCATATATGGAGATAACACAGGCATTCAAATGTACATCTACAGATATGTGGATGGTGGCTATATTGATTTTCACTGTCGTATTTCTAAATGAGAGCATTTCTAAAAGGAAAAATCAAGGAGATGACCGACTTTATTTTTCTTTGATCTTTTTTGCCGGTAAAATACTTCATCTAGTGTGAACTGGAGCTAAAGTAAGGAATTTTATTTAAAGGGTTAAATGTGTAACAATATATATTTTCTAACTTCTGAATTAATTTCTCCTAAAACGTGATTGGATCTGTGATGGATGGGCAGGGTTCACTTCATCACACTGTGCACCTCCTCTTTTACTCCGTATACTCATGAAGGTGGGCTCTTGATCATAGAACTTAAACAACTGAGGGGAATTCCTGCAAATTGTTAGCCATTTCCTTGGGATACTCGGTGACGTCACAGAGACTTGTATGTCTGAGTCTTGACCATATCTTTTCTGAACAAGCTCATATTGGAAAAGTGGCAGTGGTGTGGAATTTTATTTGTTTAAAAAAGGTTTTGAAGGTAAACTATTGAGAGAGACATCAGTAACGTACACCTGCTATAATGTTTATAACGCTTTTCCCTGCCATTAAAATCACACGTTTTCTCTCGCTTGTGCAAAAACTCTTCTGTAGATGATTTGACTTCATCCTTGGCATTGTGTAACTAACAGAAGTACCCTTGCCCTTAAGGTTGGTAGTCACGGAGGACCATGTCAACAGAATAGTGGTGGCTCTGAGGTTGGGATCTGCACTGGCAATCGAAAGGTTGCCGGTTTGAATCCCGTAAATGCCAATAGGGACTCAGCTCTGTTGGGCCCTTGGGCAAGGCCCTTAACCTGCAATTGCTGAGCGCTTTGAGTAGTGAGAAAAGTGCTACATAAATGCAAGGAATTGTTATATCTCTTTGAATCCATGGTTTGCCCTTATGCTTTCCTGTAAACCTTTACCTCTTCAATACATCCCCCTTGGTTTGGATTTTTTTTTGCCAGGTTAAGTGTTTTTCTGGATTTGGGGTCTGCTTAAGAGTATCAGCCTAGTGGGCACAATATATCACCCTTAGAGCAGTTCATGTTTTACTTATTGTATATCTCCATTTTATCCCTTCTCCAGCTTTCTTAAATAACAAGTCTATGTATTTTTAACTCTCTGCATTATCCCTGCCAATGCTGTGCATGTAAATGCCAAAATGCAGACCAGGGACATTTCAACCTGTCCAAAAATAGGCTTCTTCATTCAGGGGAAATGTCAGGCACTAGCACTGATGATAAAACATTCTGCTAGAAAGGAATTAACCTGTTCCATGATTTAATTTTTTGTTCTAACTTGTCTTAAAAAAACACCTCTTTATTGATTTATTTTTAATTTGGATTCTTCACACTGTTACACCGATCTGCAGCACTTCTTATGCGCCTAAAAAAAAATTCAGAGTCGCTGTGGGAAAGCTGCTAAAGACAGTCCCTGCAGTATTCTGTCCTCTTATATATACTGCTGCACCTCCCCTTATGCCCGTTATCAAGTGTGTGGTCGTGTGGGAGTGCCAGCTAACTGATGTCTGGTAGGTGTGAATAATTCCAAGAACATGAGTGTGTGAAATGTGCGGAGTGTGTGGAGTGTGCTCAGTTAATTTTCTCTTACTCCCCACCCTGGCCAGTTGCTGGGAACGTTGGTCTGTGTCAATGTACTCACTGAAACTGGGAGACTAAAAGGATGGGATGCCCCTTATGAGATGTGATAGACCACGTACAGCCAAGTGGTGTGCACTCTATTCATGAGATGTCGGTGTGCCTTCTGGCCATTTTTTTAATGAATAGTCCATTTCCAGAGTCAGTGTTCTCGTTAATTTATGATATTAGACTTTATTAACAAAATGCCCCTATACTTACTTATTTATTTATGCTTGCCATCAATATCTGCCTTGATACATTTACACATACATTTATCCACTATATCAATAATTTAGTCTTGGCAATCTTCTGAATGGCATGTTTTAAAGATCGAACGGTGTGTTTTAAAGATAGCCCTGTGCCAATGACTCCGCACTACATACCTCCAGCCTCAGGCCCCTGAATGACATCACAGCTGTCTTAAGCAAACTCTGTTGGGTTTTTCTGCCATTAATCTTTAATTAAACACCATTTTCAAGCATTTTAAAATAAAGAAAAAAATTCCCATATTGCTCACATTCAACATAAAACCTAAGGCCTCAAAAAGTTCACATGAGGTTATTCCAAAACCTAAATGGAGTCCACTTCCAAATATTTAATTTAAGAATACTAGGGGGCTGTGGCCCCTGCTCGCTTCACTCACCTACCCCCCAGCCCAATCCCCCGGGGTGCGCTGCATGCTAGCCACTTCGCGTCTCTGCCACTCGCATTGTGAAGCGGGGGCAGAATGCACGCTAAAGAGATGCGGTCGGATCAGCTGCTGTCTTGCTACTGCTGCTGCCGAGCTGCGTGTTCTGCTTGTTGTGCTGCGTGTCGATTATTTAAAAGCCTGTGCTGCAGCTGTCCTTTTGTCTCACGGGATGTTAAAGTGTCCCCGAGAAAATCACGTATCGTCTCCTAATAGAGAGATATCAGTTCAAGTCTGAACAGAAATGATAGCATGGTGACCAAGACACTATCTGAACATCACTAGGGTTCTTCCCATTGGCATACAGTAGTAGAAACCTGAAAGTGCTGCACATGCCAACAGGTCTGCTACTTCAGTGCATAAATCTTGAAGGGGAGTTCAGCCATCACTTTAGAAACTATAGGTCATTCCTCTAATTGGGATTGTACAATTGAAATCGTTGTGAAACAAGCTATTTTTGCCACCTACCCAATTATTTGTGAGTGATTATCCAGTGAGTGTCTGAACATACTTTGTGAATCAATGAGTAGTGGGATACCAAAGCCTACCCTGGTAGAACAAGGAGCAAGTCAGGAAATAACCTGAACTCACACTCACTCACACAGAGCCATTTCAGGGCCAGAATGTGTCTTAATATGCAAGTCTTTTATGTTGCAGTACGACAACAGAACAGCACAACAGACCCATGTGACCAAGAGTAGATGAAGCACAAATGGCGGGTGGCCAACAGCTTTAACCTCAGCACCAGAGTGCTGCTGCCCTCTTATGATGTTTGGAATTAGAACATTTGCTACAGTGGGAGTACTAGCAGGTTACGGGACTTGGTATGCGGTTACTGAAATGGATGCCTCGTGGCACACATTCTTAATTTCTCAAATGGCAGCCCCTTCTGTTTTTATTATCAATAAAAAATAACTTCATTCTTATCTATAAAAAAATTAGAACAGATCACACAACTTTACAAGCCTCAAAAGGAGATTCCCTCGCATTTAAACTGTTCAAATTCTGCTAGCCATTGACCAAATATAGAATTCTCATCACATGTGGAATAATCTCTCTCATGTGTACTAAATTCAAGAAATGTCATGAATCGACTGCACATTTTAAATCCAGCTTCTCAGAATTATGGTAACTTTTTTGCCATGTGGTAACTCAAATAACTAAGAAATGGAAGTAAAACTGTCAGCAGTCTACAAAATCCAGCCATCTACTAACCAGTTATTCAGTTCAGGGTTGTCATATCATGTCATATCATGCTTATCATGGCAACCCAAGGAGCAGAATGGGAATAAAACTTGGATGAGGTTCATTGCATGCACATACCACAATTCCCATTTTGAATTCTGAGTTGTATTAAAACATTGTGTGATCCCCATTATACCCATGTGCTTTTGCCTAAACTAGCAACAATGTGAGTAATATGGACAATATGTGTGCTGTTTCAGAAAAAGTTTTATTTGCTCTGACCTTAACCCCTGACTGTGAAGGACCTTCCCAACACTATACCCTTCAAATGCTCTGGCCGATTAAATTAACATCTGCTTTATGAGAAAAACAATATGCCATACAGACTGGTTGCCTAGGTGTCAACCACTTTTTCTGCAAATCAAGCAAGCGCTCAGTTAATGGCACAGTTAATTTACCCAAAGGGCATGACATTTGCCTGTCGTTCTGAAATGGTACAAGGAGACAAAAGCAAAACACTGAGTGGTGTGTGGTGTTCAAACCTCAATTTTACTGCAAGTCATTTCTAGCTGTGGGACCTACAAGAGTGGGGAAGAATGTGAACGTGGTGTGGCAGGTGGCCAGGACCCATGCCCAGCCGGGACACCCCTTCTACATATGTTCTGGGGGAGCAACCATGGGCTCCTCAGTACCTCCCCAGGGGCGCTTGGTGGTAGCCTCCCTGGCTGACGATGGTGCCTCAGTTTCCCACAGGGCTCCATGGGAGATGGAGTTCTCCACAGCCCTTTTGGGATCTGGGGTGGCCGCCAGGGGGTGCTGCATGGGTCCCTGAGCCGGCCCGGACAACTATACAGCCCCACCCAGAATTGCAATTAGAAACAGGTGATCAAGCACCTGGAGCACTTCCGGGTGGGCTATAAAAAGGGCCAGCAACCACCACTCTGGAGCCAGAATTGGGAGGAAGAGGACGAGGACGAGGTTGCCAAGGAGGAGTGGTGGTGCCAAATGGGAGTGTTGTGTTGTTTGGATTAAGTGCTTTTGGGACTGTGTTATGCCTGTGGAGTTCACGAAGAAGACATGCCCCACAGGTGAAGAAAAATAAACGTCTCTGTGCTTTTACACGTGCCTCTGTGTCAGTCTGTGCCGGGTTGGGCGCTATAGAGCGTCCAATTCACAGTGGATACATTTCCATCCATTCATTGATTTTCTAACACACTTACACAGTATATGGCTACAGGGAGCTGCCAAACAGTGTCTGCACTATTTAGTGCCCTTCCTATTCATGTAACTATAATCAATAACAAAATGTTGGTGTTACATTTTTGGCAAATCTTTGCAAATGATGTCTACCAGAAGTATGAGGAAGTAGCTTTAATCACTGTATCTTTGTACTTATAAAGAGATCATCAAATAACTATTAAATATAACAACCCCGTTCAGTTCTATCCAGGATCGCCTGTCCCAGCAGCACTGGTCGCAAGGCAGACCCCAGACGTGTCCATGGCAGGGTTCACTCAAGCACCAACATTTGCACTCAATGTTGAGTTGCCAATTAACCTTTGGGCATGTGGAAGAAAACAAATGAATACCTGGAGGAAAATCCACAAAGATACAAGGAGAACGTGCAAACTCCAAGCCGGTAGAGCCAGGTGTGGTATCTGAACCCAGGATTCAAAATCTGTAATGTAGCACTGGAAACCACTGCTTCACTCTAAATGAATGCTTTAAAATGTCCAGTAATTATAAACAGTCACCATATAATATATAGTCACATAAATGCATGAAGAGAATGCATAAATCTTTCAAATCACCAGCCCTTCAGTGCCCTTCTCTACCGCACTTTCCCAACCAACTAATATTAACACACCAACCCTGCATATAATAATTAGAAAAAGTTTTTAATAAGTATGATTTTAACGACATGTTTCTTAAACTTTTATTTCTTGTGACCCAATTTTGCTCACTTTGTGTCTTTGAGACATAGAATGATTGGCTGTAGTCATCCCACCCTCTTGGAGATTCGTCACCAACAGTCACTCCACAGATGGGATGGAGTGACCTTGCAGAATTTAGGTGAGTTAGCATAATGATGTGAAAAGCACATACTGCGGTTGCCTTGTCTTTCTATCTGCCGGAAACAAAGTGGTACACAAACATAAAAACACGTGCCAGCAGACTGAAAGACAGCTTTTTCCCCAGAGCTGTGAAGTCCATCTGCCCTGGTGATACACACGCATACATCTACCCCTAACCCTTTCCCCGTGTAAACATGCACACGCACTTTCCCTCGTAATCCGCCCCTGCAGACCCACGCACACAGATTTCTGGTCTCTGCAGGCGTACTACCTCAGGAAAAGTCTGGACTTGATGATGTTTTATTGCTGCTGTCTTTTATACTTATTATGTTTATTTTATTATTTATAGTGTATTTTGTATTTAAGTATTCTGCCTTGAAGCCGAGTCCTACCAACAAAAAATATTGTTATGTGTATGCATAATGACAATAAAGAATTCTATCTATCTATCTATCTATCTATCTATCTATCTATCTATCTATCTATCTATCTATCTATCTATCTATCTATCTATCTATCTATCTATCTATCTATCTATCTATCTATCTATCTATCTATCTATCTATCTATCTATCTATCTATCTATCTATCTATCTATCTACTGATGGTAAAGTGTATCTCTAATACAAGCTAGAACTGTATGTGTGCAAGCTGCAATCACACCAGCTCACTTCTCCTGCCGCTTAAGGTATTCTGTAAGCATTAGATAGATAGATAGATAGATAGATAGATAGATAGATAGATAGATAGATAGATAGATAGATAGATAGATAGATAGATAGATAGATAGATAGATAGATAGATAGATAGATAGATAGATAGATAGATACTTTATTAATCCCAAGGGGAAATTCACATACTCCAGCAGCAGCATACTGATACAAAAAACAATATTAAATTAAAGAGTAATAAAAATGCAGGTAAAAACATACAATAATTTTGTATAATGTTAACGTTTACCCCCCGGGTGGAATTGAAGAGTCGCATAGTGTGGGGGAGGAACGATCTCCTCAGTCTGTCAGAAAAGCAGGACAATGACAGCAGTCTGTCGCTGAAGCTGCTCCTCTGTCTGGAGATGATACTGTTCAGTGGATGCAGTGGATTCTCCATGATTGACAGGAGCCTGCTCAGCGCCCGTCGCTCTGCCACAGATGTCAAACTGTCCAGCTCCATGCCTACATTACTCTGTAAGGACTCAGTACTGTCCTCATACTTATGTAGCCTTCAAGTGCTATCGGAGTCTTTGTGACGTTACTCCTTCACACTTCAGTGCGTTCACATGAATTTTGGATTTGACTTTTTAAAGAAACGCAAGTGCACTGCTGAGTCGGTACTTGGTCTGCAAAAAAAGCTGTTACATTTTTTCTGAAAATAAAGAGCAAACTAAACTACCTGTGTATTACTTCACTTCAAATACAATTTGACCACAAAATTGCATATCTGACTGTCTGGGTTATGTTTATATTATAACAAAAAAAAACATTTATTTCTGTAGCTCATTTTCACGCAAAGGATGTAGCCTAAAGTGCTTTACAACATGTCAATGAAGTAGTTATGTGCAAAGAAAAACTAAATTTAGGTAAGAATAATAATGAATAAATAGTATACAAAAGATTAATAAATAATGAACTCTTGCAAAAGAAAAATGCAGAACAAAGAGAAATACAGTTCTTAACGTATAGAGTTGAAGTTCTTTTAAGTTTCTAAATGATAGTCCAATGATAAGTGCAGATGGCCAGGGTGGACAGAAAAGAAAACAAAACTCCAGTTGGAGGAAAAAAAAACAAAATCTGCAAGGGTTCCTGGCCAAAAGACTGGCGGGCCTCCACTGGGTATTCTGCCTAACATAAATGTTCGTAAATAATTCTTTATTTGTTCTTTTTAGGCTTCATCTTAGTGGGTTCAACGCAGCGGGGCTCATGACAAGACGGGGTATCCACTTTCATTCAGACATCACAGGCAGCAGCAGAGAACTTAGATCATCTGGTGGTGGTGTATACAGTGACTGAGGTGAAAAGTCGGTCAGTTGAATCGCAACTCAAAGAATTTGGGTAGCTTTTCTTTCTCTGAATTGTCATAAGTTCATAAGGCGTTCCATGTAACTTCCAACATGGAAACTCATATTTACCATTCATTCCATAGCATATAAATGCCTCCTAAAAAACATCTCATGGCTACCTTATCAGCACTGTACACCTCCACAACTGCTCTGTGTCATTGTCCAAAGAAGAGGGACAGGTTAGGAGCACACGCTGATACAGCACATTGCCACAACCCACCACATGACAAACCAACTCAGGATCCCAGATTAGGACCCGAGTGCAGCCATGCGACGGGTGACACCTCAGCCCCACACAAGTTCATATGGAATGGACCAGTGTGAGGTGTTTATGGTGTCTGGAGTGCCAATTCTGCCAACAACCCCCTGGTTTTTCCCTGCAGGTTGGAGGGCCTACATACAGGGCTGGATGGAGATTAACGTCATACCCAGGACGGAGCAATTGCAGGTTAAGAGACTTGCTCAAGGGCCCAATGGAGTAGAGTCACTTTTGCCGTTTACAGGATTCAAGTCAGCAATCTTCAGATTGCCAGTGCATATCCCTAGCCTCAGAGCCACCACTCCGTCAAAGCAGCCAACAATTTTAACGCTCTATCGGGAACATCTTACAAAACTATTGTTTCATTTTTCAACCAACAATTAACAAAACAACACATCACTTGAACCCTAGTCTGCTGTCGATGAAAGCTTATGAGCCAACCACCACAAGTCTATTTGGGCTACGTGGCATTGTAAAGTGCAGCTCAAACGTGGGCATTTAATATAGTCTACTAAGCACTGAATTACATTCATTTCTTGCAGTGACACAAAAATAACATGCAAAAAAAAATGACAACTTTGAGGAAACAACTACACAAGTGTACATGTTTAACTTGTTCAGTGACCCTGATCATGTTACCCCATACTGTAAACAATCATGCCAGGTATTTTTTACATTATGCCGTGCATATTTTATTAAGAATTAACAAGAACAAGTCCCCAGTACAACCTTTTATATTCATTTGTACAGGAGCAGCACAGGCAAGTCAAGCAGCTTTCTCAAGGCCACACAGTGGGCCACAGCAGGAGCTGAACGAGCCACCATGAGATGCAGAGCCCAGCATGCTATGCACCAAACCACACTGTCAGTCTGAATGCCCTTCCATTTAACAAATGCTACAAGGAGAACAGCAACGTGAAAAAGAAAAGCAGACAGCACAGCCTCCACAGTGATATGCGCAGCACATACAGGAGTCGGCCATCTTAGCACTTATTTTACTTTGTGTTCTTCTATAGACGGCACTCTCCTAAGGTGTTTCATGGATAGAGTGCTGTGATGCAAATATATTCAGAGAACTGGAGAGCAGGCAGGCAGGAAGTGACAGGAGGAGCAGCCTCCATTGGTTTAGGGACATGTCTGGAGTCTGTGAATGTAGAGGACTTTATAGATCGTGGCACATACGCAAATTAGAAAAGTCAGAACAACCAGGCTAAGTGCTCCTGCTGGGACCCTGATTTAAATTAGCGGCTTAGGCACTGGATGAGTGCACAGACTGATATTTATTTTGTTTTTTTCACTAAACATATTTTGTAAACTTGTGACAATCTGTTCCCAGGTAAAAAAAACAGCTTTGTTCTGTTTGTACAACTCTTTGCCAGACTTTCAAATTATGTGCCCGTAAGCTGTCTTGAATCCAATTATGTATTGACTTGTCGCTTTTCCATTGTGCGCTCTGTGAATTTCCTCTATTCTGTGAGTAGTAATCTCATTTTTATTAGTTTATCTCATGGGTGAATTCCTACTTATGATACATAAACACTCAAACTTGAAGGAAGATGAAGTGTTATTCATTTTTAATTCTACTTCACTCAGGTTCAGGCCTTTCTGTACCTTGGACAAAGACACTTTTTCAAAATTTCCTAATATGCAATCTTCCACAAAGTAATCTCCACCTGGAAATGTTGCGCTCTGAATATTTGGCTATTAAAAATGTAATCTAGTCTCACAACAAATAAAAACACAAATCCACAAGGATTAGTTGCAGCAGGGTCTTCTCATTTGATGGCTGGGAACTTTCTGCTGATCTGCAGAATCCATTCATATCTAAAAATTGTCATTTTTATATTTCTGATGATTTAATGATAGCAACGTGTACCTGAACTTAACCACAGCAGCTCCAGCAGACCGGACAAACAACAAAACATGTCAGTGCGACCTGAGAGAGAAAGCACAAGCCTCAGTTCATATCCTGCACCTCACAGATGAGCCCCTTATGTAAGCCATTTTAGGCAGCACTCACCACTCTGAGTTCTATGAAGTGCTGGCGCATTTGTCAGCCTTTCAGGATAAGAGGAAACAGAAGTGCCCCCCATGCCATTGGACTGGACAAGCATGAGACAGTTGTAGGAGCAGCCAGACTCTTGTTCTAGATACTGACAATTGAAGTGCTATTAATATTATTATAAAGTAAAAATAATAAATATGATACTGATAAGGTGTCTTTCCCATGTTCAAAATGTACAGATCCTGGTAGATCGCCTTAAATATATACCGACACTACTTATTATGATGCACCTGAATTACGTCTTTCTTATGGGGACCGATTTGAAAAGCATACGAGAGAAGGCTAACTGTCATATGAATTAGCCAAGGGATGAGACTTATTGGGGTCTCCATAACATCAGTTTTTGTTCCCTCGAAAGGATGAACAGCGTTAAATGGAGGACTTGTTTTTTTTTTGAAGTGAACTCTTTTTAAATGTTATTTGTGCAACTCAGTGCCCAAAATGCAACACTATTTATATATGTACCAGTAACAGCGCACATGAACACACTTGACTTGAGCATTCATAGTTTTCATCCTCTTTCTCTGTACGTTTAGCATTTGTTTGCTCAGAGGTTGATGCGCTTCCTGCTTCCTGTGCAGCTCTTCTTTTCTTCACCCTAACAGCCCGCTTCTTCTCTTCTTGTGTCGGCATCTTTTCACGTTAAAACTGATTAAGTCAGTGTTTGTGTTGCAATTACTTAGTACGTTTTCCTTAATTTTTCACTTAAGCTGGCACTTAAGTCAGTGGCATAGCGTGGGTGTCAGCTACCCGGGGCGGAGGAAAATTCCGCCTCCCCCTTATTTAGGTATGGTTCAAATTTTTACAAGATATTATTATTATTTATTGTGAAATTTTGCCGCCCCCTAAAAGTGCCGCCCGGGGCGGGCCACCCCTGCTGCCCCCACTACGCTACGCCACTGACTTAAGTCTTCACTCAGCCTCAAGAATGATTTAAGATATGAAGAGGTGACGGCGAAGGTGTTAGAGAATGATAATGATGCACGTACGCATGCACTGCACGGCCACACTGCTGCACGCTGCCAAGAGTTGATTCTACAATAAAATAAAATAAAAATTAAAAGAGTAATAAAAATCATCACCCCAAAAGCGGACAGTAGAGATCACGCAGTATATGTTGTAACAAAGGCGTATTGCATTACGAGTGCTCAACCCGATACAGACAGACTTGGGAAGCACACTTAAAAAACAAACGTTTTATTTTTCATCACCTGTGGGCAATGCCTTCCCCATTTCCCACAGGCACAACACAGTCCCAAATAAAGCACGAACCCACACAATTCTTTTCTCTTCTTTATCTCCTCCACTCCTCTCCGGCTAGCTTAGTCCCTTCTCCTCCCGACTCTGGCTCCCAGAGTAGTGTCTACTGGTCCCTTCTGGGTGTGGCGGAATAACCGCCCACACAGGCTCAGGGACAGTTGCAGCACATCCTGGCGGCACCCCCGGATCCCAACAGGGCTGTAATGAACTCGAGTTCCCATGAATCCTTGCGAAAGTCCGAGATATCGTTGCCATCCAGGAGGTTTGCCATCTAACGTTTTTGGGGAGGTGATGCTCTGCTCCCCCGGTCCTTCCAAGGCAGAGGTGTCCCGGCTCAGCAGGGGCCCTGGCTATCTATGACAATGTGAACCAAATTTCAATAGTCAATAGGCGGTCAATAGTTCAAATGGTTTGCGAGCTACAGGTGATTTAAAATCCTGGACAGACAAACAGACAGCCACAATAGCGTATTATATAAGAAGATTGTCAGTTACATGGGTATCAAGGGTATAGACGCTGGTCAAGGGAAACTTGGAGGGAAGATTGAGGATGTAACGCAGCCACCAAGCACACTTCAACTCCCCTGTTTAGAATGGAGGACAAGCCAGAAGAAGATGCCTAACATCACTTCAGTCCAACTCTATCAAGCTTTGCCCCTTCGGTCCAGAACATACTGACCACTGAATGTCAGCTTTCATTTAGTAAGCAGCTCCTAGTAAGGACCGAACTACTGACCCTCAGAAGTGTTACGACTGAGACTGGCAAAGTGCGCCAACTGCATTTACGTTTTTTTGTTACTTCCTTCCTTCCTGGACATTAAAGGGGAATTCCCTCGAGACCCCAGCTCATCATCTGTCTTCTTTGATTATTTTTACTGCGGCATAGTTGGCAGGATTGCCAATTTGCCTGACAGCACATGACTTCTCCTTGAAGACAAATCAATCACACAATGAACAAGATTTGCTAGGAATATTATTCCATCTCTGTCAGATAGATTACTTTTTACAAGTTGTCTGTTTTCCAGCGTTTCCAAAACATCCAGTCTTTTGCAGGACGTGCGTGCCAATCTCTGCTTAAACTCGATCTTCTGGCAGCTCCTAGCAAATTAACACAGCTCACAAGCTCTCCTAAATCCTGGTGAAGTTAGGATTAGTTTCCCACCCCTATGAGAAGGAGCAAATTTGTGAAAACTCTGAGAATTTTGAGCCAGTTAGGACCGTTTTCCTACTCTGAGGTAGAGAGCATGTGCTGAAAGCACATTGCTGCACCCACCACACAATGAACCACCTGGACGGGGACCCAAGTGCAGTGGGTGACACCTCAGCACCACACTGGAACAATGGTGGCTGGAGTGCCAGTCCTGTCACCAACCCCCAAGTTTTCCCTGTAAGTTGGAGGACCGGCTTGCAGGGCTGGATGCAAATTAACGGCATACCCAGGATGAAGCAATTGCAGGGTAGGAGATGCTTGATAAATACGGGCCCTGTAGACTATCCCAGCCACATCAGGTGGAAGACACAATCCAGATCTGAACAGAATTCTAGTCTGGCACAGGGCACACTCTTGCACATTCTGGCTTGATTTAGAGATGTTGACTTGCTGTCAACATTGCGGCCATGCAAAAGTCACTCTGTAAACAGATAAGTAACAACCCATGAGCTTGGAGCTGTGACAAAACAGCACATCTAACAGGACCACCCCTCTTTGCTATCACCAGTTTAAATGTGTGCCTGTGGTGCTGGACGTTAAACTACTAATTTGGCAGTTCAGTCCCCATCCGCGAGTCACTTTGTGATTCTAAGGAAGTCTCTGAACTTTTTTGTTTTCCAATTGCAAAAGTACAAATGTATCTAATTGCATTACAGATTTTAACTAATACAATGCCACATTAACTAGGGATTATTAGCGAGTAAAAAACACATAGACACAGCAAGTCCTTCTCAGGAATTTAATACAATTTGGTGGTATCATTCAAAAATGAACTGCTCTCAGGCAGCACGGTGGCGCAGTGGTAGCGCTGCTTCCTCGCAGTAAGGAGACCGGGGTTCGCTTCCCGGGTCCTCCCTGCGTGGAGTTTGCATGTTCTCCCCATGTCTGCATGGGTTTCCTCCGGGTGCTCCGGTTTTCTCCCACGGTCCAAAGACATGCAGGTTAGGTGCATTGGCGATCCTAAATTGTCCCTAGTGTGTGCTTGGTGTGTGTGTATCCTGTGGTGGGCTGGCGCCCTGCCCGGAGTTTGTTTCCTGCCTTACGCCCTGTGTTGGCTGGGATTGGCTCCAGCAGACCCCCGTGACCCTGTAGTTAGGATATAGTGGGTTGGATAATGGATGGATGGATGGAATTGCTCTCAAGTACCAATAAACCTCACTGGCTGGTGTGTGCATGAAAGGGCCCTGCAATGGGCTGGCACCTTATCCATGGAAGTTTCTTTGTATCTTGTGCTCAGTGCTCCTGGAGAAGGTGCTGGTTCTCTGCTTCCTTAGATGATCCCTGGATGGATGTTTGCACATTTTCTATAAGTTTCTTCTAGTGCTCAGACTTCTCCCACCTCCCACGAAGGTGTAGGTTAAGTTCAGTGTTGGTAAATGTGGCCTGTAATATCCATTATCCAACCCGCTATATCCTAACTACAGGGTCACGGGGGTCTGCTGGCACCAAATACTGAGATGATTTCAGCATTGTGCCCAGTGCTGTCAGAATAGTGTGTTAGAATAAGTGAGGTTAGATAATGAATGAATTACATCTATTAATAGGTACTGTATGTACCACACAATTCCCACAAATTACCTGGTTGAGGCCATTCTTGGGGTCAAAGTTCTCAAGACAATACCAACCTATCAAATAAAAGTTACGCACTAAGTAAGGCATTGATAAACCATCCATCCATCCATCCATTTTCCAACCCGCTGAATCCGAACACAGGGTCACGGGGGTCTGCTGGAGCCAATCCCAGCCAACACAGGGCACAAGGCAGGAACCAATCCTGGGCAGGGTGCCAACCCACCGCAGGACACACACAAACACACCCACACACCAAGCACACACTAGGGCCAATTTAGAATCGCCAATCCACCTAACCTGCATGTCTTTGGACTGTGGGAGGAAACCGGAGCGCCCGGAGGAAACCCACGCAGACACGGGGAGAACATGCAAACTCCACGCAGGGAGGACCCGGGAAGCGAACCCAGGTCCCCAGATCACCCAACTGCGAGGCAGCAGCGCTACCCACTGCGCCACCGTGCCGCCATTGATAAACCAGTAAGATAAAAATACGCACCCCTCAAATTCCTTTCTTTGTCTTTTCCACTTTTTCCCACAGTCCCCATAAGAAACAGACAGAGAGACAAACAGAGAGAGGCAGGGAGAGCAGACAGGAGGGAGGCTTGGATGTGGACACTAATATGAAGCCACCACTCAGGTGATAATACCATGGCTGCTTTGTTTCTACTCCTGTACGGCTGACAGGATTTAATGCAAAACTATGCACGCACTTCATTATTTGGGATTATGCATGCTTCACTGCTTGACGTTTTATCCACTGTGGATTGGTGAAACTGGAAGAGACAAGTTTCTAAGGTGATTTCTAGCATAACAGATCAATACAATAAATGAATAAATAGCGTTCAAAAGGAATTAAAGTGCACGATGATATAATTCATCAAATGTTATATGACAAAAAAAGATTAGGGCCTTCTCTTTAAGTCTCATGATGAAAATGGGATCAAAGATCAACAAAAAATCTGTTTAGCATCATGGAAATTACTAATCAAGGCCTATGGGAGCTCAGTGAGCAACAATTACCAAGCCAAACTCATCCCAACAAGAACAGCCCAATATGCGGCACATCTTCAAAACCCTGAAGTTTACTGGATATGTCATTGTTGCATCTCGACAATCTGGTCTTGAAACTGAGGTAACTCTGCCAAATCAGCTTAACTGATTCCTATGTTAAAAACACTAGGAGCAAAATAAGAATGGTGCAAACTTCACGACTCTTTGGACTTTTAACAAACATTAACCTACGTTAAAAAAAAAAAACAATAACTCAGAATGACGAGTGTCTATAAAAGCAAAACACTGGATTAGTACAAAACCTTCCTAAAATAAACAAACAGAGGCTGGGCTACTATGACCCATGGAGAAGATGCACAAACTGAGATCCACTACACCTCCTTTGATGACCCAAACAGGAGATGGATGGATGGACGGATGAAGCGGGAAGTGGGAAGTTGAAGTGGCTAAGATTATTCTGTGTTCTACTGGGCAATCACAAGACATTTCAGGAAGGAAAACCTCCTTCCCTCTCTCTGTTTTGTCCATTTTTCCTCTTTTCTGTCTTTCTAAGTCCTTCTATACTGAAACAGCATCAGTTGCAGGAGGTGTCACTCTGCTCTGGTGCCTTTATATAATCAATATTTCCTATCATCCATCTAATTGGCTAATTACTATCCCATCACAATGTCTTGTCTTTGTAAAACCTGTGAGTGATGAGAGGGCTCGCATCGTTTCACCTGTAAAGAATCTCGGAACACTCTAGCTATGTTTGGTGGGACATTGATAGATGAAAATTGGATATACAATAGATAGACAGACAGCAGTAGTACTTCATTGATCCTGAGAGGAGATTAATAAATATGAAAAATGTCAAAAACAAATAATTAAATCAATTAACACTTACTGCATTGCTTGGAGATCGCTACACACCAAGAAAATGGCCTTGAGGTGTTGCATCGTGTAAATTACATTACTCTGTGAAAAACAAAAGATTTTTGCATCTTTACAGTGCAGTCAACGCTCTTTCAGACTGGAAACTGTGCCGACAACGTAAGTGACCGATGAATGGCGTGGAACGGTGTGTGTTTTAACATCCATCCATTATCCAACCCGCTAAATCCTAACTACAGGGTCACAGGGGTCTGCTGGAGCCAATCCCAGTCAACACAGGGCGCAAGACAGGAACAAATCCCGGGCAGGGCGCCAGCCCACCGCAGGGCACACACACACACACCAAGCACACACTAGGGACAATTTAGGATCGCCAATGCACCTAACCTGCATGTCTTTGGACTGTGGGAGGAAACCAGGGCACCCGGAGTAAACCCACGCAAACACGGGTAGAACATGCAAACTCCACGCAGGGAGGGTGTGTTTTAACAATGCCTTCCTAATACCGATGAAACAATGTGAGTGTGTGGAGACTGAGAGCCGCCTCTGGCCACGTCCGTTCATAAATGTGAATATCAAATCTTAGGTAGTCCTTAAAGTAAAAATGTATCTTGAAGGCTAATCTAATGTATAGGACCCGGCTGTATTTCAATGTAAATAAACAACAAGCAGACTGCTAATGGTCAGTGAATTGTTCGAATGAGATATCAGTGCACATCGTTACTTTTATCTCACATAAAGCTCAGCATAACAGACATGGCTGAGTGACAAAGCCCCAGCTATATGTACAATGAACAGAGTTTTGACATACATTATACTACCATACAATTGTGACATGCCGTGGCTAGAGCGAGTTTAGTGCTTCAGTGAGCAGGATTATTTTAATAATACTAACTGACCACAAATTGCAAAATTAGATCAGAAGTTTAAAGACTGAAGCTCAAAGATGTAGTTGAGATAGAGGGCATAAGTTAAAAAAAATAACAAGTACCAAACCAAAAGAGCTTTCCAGCACAGCTCTGTTATGCATATGCGGCTCGAGTCAAAACAGTGGACCTCCGAATTGAACGTTAAAATGTCTGTAAGTGTCTAATCAGATCTGATCAACAGTAATATTTTACCTCATCCTAGCCTACCTGGAAGGGCTCTTTGAGTTGCGTTTCCCACGATTTCTTCCCTTTTTTATATTTTTTTATGTAATTTTTTTCTTGGAGAGTCAAGGATGGGGAACTGTCAAAAATAGGGCCTGTTAGAGCCCATTGAAGCATTCCTTGTGTGATTTTGGGCCACACATACAAGGTACCAATATCACAGGGGAAGAGCGAGTCCTACACAAGTGAAATTAAGAGAAAGAGATACAGTAAATCATGCAGCGGATGTGAAATGGCCTGATTTACGTAAATGGGAACAAGTATACAAGTTATAAATCCTTAAATATTACTGGTGTCTGCAATAATGATATGCCTGGAGTTTTCATAACTTCTGCTTTGCAGTGCTTTGAGTTCTGACTGTACAATATTACACGCTTTGGGTGGGATTTTATATCCTTTAAAGTTGAAGTGCCTGGCTGGGCATTTGTTTGATTTTTACGCCATACATTTTTGTAACAAAGGCAGGCCATATGTTCCAATGAAATATTACCTGGGGTGACATAACTGAGTTGCTAGTATTTGTATTATACATCTGTGTGTTACATTGTAAAGATATGTTACTATTATGATACTAATATGACAACTTTGTTGTCCTGTTTCAAATTTCTTGAATTAAGACAAAGTATGATGATGCTGATTTTTATAACACGTGAATATATCCTCATAATGCCTTAGCTATTGATAGATTTCACATAAAATCTTTCTGGGTGACATTTCGCATTATTTTGCGTGATAAACGTCTTACCATTAGATCTAGTATCTCAATACGATTACTTAAAATCCGTTTTCTTGAAAATAGCCAAAAAAGCTACATAATCTTAAAACACACATTTCTTGATAAGTGAATATATTTCGTCAGTAAGGAAAGCAAGATTTAATCTCTTGATATAAAGATTTCATGATTTGTAGAGCACTGGTTGGCATCTGTTTAGACAGAGGCAGCATTATAATCTTCTGCTAATAACATTATGATACCCACTCAATCAACTTCAGGCTCGCAGGGGGCATTCCCATATCTTAGCAGTACTGGGTGGAAGGCAGGTGCCAGTCCATCAGACACCACAGCTACACTCACTCATACTGTAAATGACTAATTCAGATTTGCCAATTTACATGAACAGCCAACTCTTTGAGACGAGGTAAGAAAACAGGATTGCCTGGAGAAGAACCCACCAATGACCAGGTTAGAATTTGAATGCACGCTCGGGGAGCTACGAGGCAGCAGCTCAAACCACTGCACTGCAGTGCTGCCGAGTTTTACCAGTTTAAAGAAATATTTAAAAAATGCCACTCGTAGGTCATACGATATAATTATTTTTTACTTTTCAAAAGTACCCAATACCAAACTTAAAACTAAAGTAGAAACAATTAACAAGCATCTAAACATTATTTTACATAGCTAATACCATGCTGAAGGTGCTTCATAAATACACTGCAGAGTACAATTGTTTCCATACAATTTTTTTAATTGGACCCCAAACAGCTTAAGTGAGGTACTCTGGTAGGGCTGCAACGATCAGTCGAAGTAATTGACGACACTGATTTTTTATTGTCGACACATCATAAACAGAACCTTCAATAGAGGCTCCAGTCACAAAGAACCACATTGGTTTTTGTAACTGCAATGCACTACATGAACATCTGGGGGCAGTATCATTTGTTATTGTTTGTCAAGACTGCACACAGTCCTACCAACGAAGAAGAACGTCTGAGGAGAAGAAGAAAGTACTGGAAAATAAACGTGGTTGCAATGGCGAGTCGGATAGAGGAGGGAGAAGGAGATGGAAAAAAATTGAGACAGAAACTTTCTAAAGTGTGGGAGCACTTCATCGAAAAAGAAAAAATAGTTGAATGCAGATTATGTAAAGCGGAGCTCTCTTTTCACAGCAGCATCTCTGCGATGCATGAGCATCTGAAACGTAAGCATCCTGGAGATGTCATGCCACCGTCTCTTGAGAGGTAAGTTTTAGCGAGTAAAGTTAGCGTCACGTGTTAACGCTGATGTTTGTACTATAATGTGTATATCAAGGTTTCGACAATGATAGTTAAGTGAATATAATTTCAGTTATGTTTGCTAACGTGTTTGAAGCTATAGTAAACGAGTGAATAGGAGTAGCTGAGCCGTCCTTGTTTTTTTTTTTCTTCTTTTTTCGTATAATATTTGAGTTCATATGAATAGTAAACCATCTCTAACTAACGTTAGGTAACTTGTGTTTTGGAACATATCAGTAATTAGCTTGTTACATATTTTAGTCCGTTATTTTTTTATTTTGGCATGATGTGATAAACTCCAACACTTTTCCTTCAGAGTGTGATGATTAAAACATCTTTTTCTGTTGCTCTTTATGTTTCATTGGTACTAAGCAAAGCCGTGTAGACGAGTTTAACCTGAAGAGAGGCTCTTGCACTGCTCAAATGGCTGAAGTGTTTACAGAAAGCATCCTGAACATGATTGTCAATGACATGCGACCTATATCTATGGTTGAAGATCAGGGCTTCAAGCAGATGATCAACACATTTCATCCACGCTACATCTTACCCGCCTGAACTCATTTTACAAAGCTCATTGAGTGAAAGTATGAATCTGCTATTACTCAGATGAAAACTGTTCTTAAATCAGCCAAGAACAAGATTGCCCTGACAGCTGATGCCTGGACCAGTGTTGCCACACAGCCTTACCTTGGTATCACTTGCCACTTTATAAGTGATAATTGGAAGCTCATTAACTTCAGCCTCACAACCATGCCATTAAAAGAACGACACACTGGGACAAACATTGCCGCATGGATTGAGCAGGCTGTGGAAAAGTTTGAGATCCCCCCAAGCAAAATTGTGGCAGTTGTTCATGACAATGGCTCCAATGTCATCCTGGCTGCTAATAACTTGCAGGAAAAACATGGGTGGATGTCCGTCCGCTGTGCAGGCCACAATTTGCAGTTGGTTATCAATAATGCACTGAAACACCCTCAGATCAGTAAAGCACCTGGAGCAGCAAGGTGTCTTGTAGAGCATTTTAAACAAACTGAACTGGCTTTATGCAAGCTGAAGACCAAGCAGAAACAGATGGGGACCCAGGAGCACAAACTTGTCCAAGATTTCTCTACCAGGTGGAACAGCACTTATTATACAGTATAATAACTCGCCTCCTGGAACAAAGATAGCCTCTGACTGCAACTCTGTCTGACCCAACAGTAACACAAAGATGGAAACAACACCTAGACCTCAAAGCTGATCAGTGGATCATTTTAGAGGAGCTGGATAAAGTTCTCCAGGACTTTGAATGTGCTACAGTCTACTTGAGTGGGGAGAGCTTTGTGACTGTCTCTGTTCTGCCTCCATTGGTCAAAGGGCTTCTGAAATCCACCCACACTGCTTATGATACAGCTGCTGTGCAGGCCCTTCCAGGCAGCTGCTTCAGAGGAGATCACTGCACGTTGGTCAAGAGAGGTCACCTTAAAAGATGATGATCCAAACAAACTGATCATTGCAACTGCACTAGACTCACGTTTTCGAAAGTTGAAATTCCTGAAACCAGAAGAGAGGTTCAATGTTCTGAACAAAACACAGGCTCTGGCCCTCCAGTCCATGAATGGGAGTATTACTCAAAACAACCAGCTTGCCACAGGGCACGAAGAAGCAACAGGACCAGATGATGAGGGTGCTTCAACTTCAGCTGAGAGAACTTCAAATAGACCTCTACTAGTTCTTGATTCACTGCTTGGATGTGACTCAACAGACAGCGACAATGAGAACACTGAAGAAGATGCTCACGAACAACTGATCACCAATGAAGTAAGATTTATTTATTGAAATTAGAATAGTGCATATTAAACTTGTCAATAGTAAACATTTCAGATGTAGCCAACTGGCTAATTTTTATCTGTTATCCCATGCCAGGCGTTGATATTTTTTAGAGAGAAGCCCATCTCAAAGACAGAAAATCCTCTGTCTTGGTGGAAGGAGAATGAGGCAAAGTATCCCACTCTTGCCTTATTGGCAAAATCATTCTTGTGTATTCCCTCTGAGCGTCTCTTCTCAGCAGCTGGGAACATTGTCTCAAAGAAGAGACCCAGGATCACACCACAGCATGTTCCTGCTCTGCAATCAGGAATATATGAACTGAATCTTTTATAAACTGTACATTCTTGTTTTATTTTATTTGTATTGAAGCTTTATTTAAACTTTTGGACTTTAAGACACACCAGTGGCCATTTTTGGTTAAGTTAAATGCACTTTTTTTATTTAAAGACTATGTGCACTTTAGTTTGTATTGTTTAATGCATTTCTTTTTTACTGTCATAGTCACACTAATATAAAAATATCTGATTATTTTCAAATTCATATGTTTCACTGGTTGTTATTGCGGTGGGCTGGCGCCCTGCCCAGGGTGTGTTTCCTGCCTTGCGCCCTGTGTTGGCTGGGATTGGCTCCAGCAGACCCCTGTGACCCTGTAGTTAGGATATAGTGGGTTGGATAATGGGTGGATGGATGGTTGTTATTTTAATCTTATTACCGTAATAATAATAATAATAACATTTATTTGTATAGCACATTTTCATACAAAAAAGTAGCTCAAAGTGCTTTACATAATGAAGAACAGTAAATAAAAAAAAATATATAACAACATAAGAAATTAAAATAAGACAATATTAGTTAACATAAAAAAAAGAGAGTAAGGTCCGATGGCCAGGGTGGACAGAAAAAACAAAAAGAACTCCAGACAGCTGGAGAAAAAAATAAAATCTGCAGTAGTTCCAGGCCATGAGACTGCCCAGTCCCCTCTGGGCATTCTACCTAACATAAATGAACAGTCCTCTTTGTATTTATGTGTACCATGCGCACATTTTTTCCCGAAAATTATCATTAGAAAATCAGGTGCAATTTTTTTCTGTAATGTTTACTTCTTCTGCTTGGGCTCTCTCACTCTCTCTCACTCACTCTCCCCCTCTCTCACTCTCTCTCTCTCTCGCACTTTCTCTCTCTCTCGCTCGCTGGCGCTCTCACTCTCTCTCTCGCTCTTATTTTTGAATCAGTTTGGCGTCGTCATTCAGCATGGATAGTAGCAAGCGTTTACGCTCCTTCACGGCGAGAGAGAAACTAAAAGTGATTTTGGAAGCAGAGAAGATAGGAAATCGGGCAGCAGGTCGCAAGTACAGTGTTCCAGAGTCATGTGTTCGAGATTGGTGATGGAAGAAAGAAAAACGTTCGTCATGCAACAAAAACAGAAGGGCATTTCACGGAAAACGTGCCCTAAATGCTTCCTATACAATCACAATGAGCGTCGTACACGGGGCAAATTTTTTTTGCGATTTTCTTTGTAAAAATTAGGGTGGGCGTCTTACACAAGGGCGCATGGTACATGAGTAAAAACGGTATTATTAATTTTGATCGTGTTAATGCAGAGACATCAGGGTGACATTCAAAGGTGGACAGATGTGATCAGATGAGGTTAGACATGCACTGGAGCCCAGAACAGGATGTGCAACCACAGGTTGCAGGCATCAAAATAGTCAGGCATGAAATAATCATGACTAATCGAAAAAAAAAATTGAACGATTTTCCAAAATAATCATTAGTTGCAGCCCTATACTCTGGTCACACAGTGATTCAGAAGCAGCAATTCAACTGACGGCCAAGTGCTTTATGGTTCAGTGCCTTTCTCACCTGGTCACACTACCCTGGTGCCAGTGGAAGAATGGCATAAGGCAATATTGGCAGCCTGTAACATGTTGCTAAACAAAATGCTCTCCCATCTTTAAGAAGTGCTTAGCTGCGAGGCCCTGACAACCGAGTTGCAGTATCACTGAAGGAGTCACTTAAAGGACCCTGGGCAGCCTGCTGTCCTTACCAAATCTTCTAATGTTCTTTTTGGGAATGTGCCTACAGGTCACAGCAGGGAGATTCTCAAGGTGAGGCCTTATTAGTTCTGCCAATACTGAAATAACTATCACTTCCATCAGTACCACAGGATGTGTCTTCCCTTTGGAGCTGGATGTAGCAGCTGTCATACTGTGTCGGCTTCTGTTTTTGTGAAGTCACACAATTTGTAAGAATATTTATGTGGCTCCCCCTGCTGGGCACTTGCTAAACAATTTTACACATTTATCAGACAATGATGCATTAACAGTACCAACATTCACAACCTACTTGTCTGAACTTTACAGACACTCCAAAAATCAGACGAGTGTTATAATATTAAATTCTTGACAGTTATTTGTCTTATTATTATTGCATTTTCCATTTAAAATAAAAAAGTCCTCTTAAACAAATTTAACAAAGGACTGGTGTCAAAATAAATGAACAGAGATTATAGTTTGAAGAGATGGTTTTTCACAAGAGTTGTGTGCCACTCAGTACCATCAGAGCACAGCAGAGCTCTCACTCAGACGCCATCCTGCAGAGTTAACTAAAGAACAGCATTAAGTGTAAGTCACCATAACAGAAGTGCAACCAGCCAACGAACGCATGGCAGACTACGAACACAATAACACGAAGGCTTAATACAAGACTATATCGAACAGATATTATATTAATCAAATGCTACAGTAGGCTATATTAATGGCACCCTCAACACCAGAATAGCGTATTACCAAGCAAGAAAACACACATTTGTACGGTACAAAGCAACAGAAACACTGCGGCGGATGCAGGACACGCACACATGCAGCAAAGCACAGGAAGAGACCAAAATAAAAACTCGCCTTTTATGGAGCTCCCTTAGTATTTGTTCAGTGCAAAACTAGGTTAGGATTGTCTGTGCCCAAGCCATTCAAAGTGATCAGACTTGGCACATGTGATTCAGTCCGACTCTGCTGGGCACATTCTTCATGGCTAATGCCAGCACAAGCCACAATCCTAACGTTTGGTACAGTAGCCAAATTCTGTCGCCAATATGGGGATTTTCAAGTGCAATATCAGATAAGGAGCCTTGTAATTCAGGAGTGGAGACAACTTCAAATAATATCTAATGTCTGTAATGTAATTTGTCCAAAATAATGGACTCTGTTTTGTAATTATCAATGGTCAACATTAGCAACTTTTTTTATGTACACCCAAGCTTCTGCCTAAGGAATATTTAGCTATCGTTAGAATCAACTAGCCAGTTTGGGTAATAAATGCAGTCATACTCAGTAGAAGATTGTCTATCCATCAAAAAAGTTACCTATTTTGTTCTTTGTGTATATTTTATACAAAAGTGTATTTTACAGTACATCATTTAAATAAAAGTTAAGTCTCCATCAGACCCACCCATAATGACAGGCCTACTCTGCAGGCAATGCCCCCCAATCCAATTACTTAGAAAATCGACTGTGCGGGTTTGACTGGGCAGGCTCTGGGCCTGACTCACAAACTTAAATATGTGCTGTTGTGTAAAGGCATGAAAACGCAGAAAGCATCCTCGTTCATCATTCCACAGATAGTACAAACTTGGCTAAAATGTTTAATATGAACAATCACAAGAAACAGACTTCATGGTTACTCAGAGGGGGTGAGGACTGTCTCCAGGGGCAGTACTGTTTAGTGAAGTACAATACGGTCCAACGGTAGCAAAGTTTCTTTATGCATGATCTTAAGTCCTGATGCCTCAAAATAATGCTTCCCTAAATCTAACAGCTACACTATTAATGCTTTCAAAAGAGTTGAAAATTCAAAGCAGAGCTATTATCACTTGCCTCCAAAGTGACAGGCTGCTACATTAGCTAAACTGCTATCTTTTTAATTGTAAATGTTGCTACAAGGGCACCTTCAGTTTTAAGAGCTGAAAATATTTTAATTGTTGTGACAAAACACACTATGAGGGTGACTTCCTAAGACCCACCAGCAGCACGGTAGGTGACACCCGAGAGGTACAGTTTTCTGCACAGGAAGGCATCAATAAGAAACAAGTGTCCAATAACACAAAGCAGAAATCAAATGTTTCTGCACAGATTAAAGCAGATAGCTACCTGTATTGTGGAATAACTTAAAATTCTCAAACCTTACATCCATCCATCCATCTATTTTCTGCCGCTTCTCTGGGTCTGGGTCAGTCTAAGTCAGATATTCCTTTTCCCCACCACCTCCTCCAACTCCTCCAGGGGGATACCAAGAGATATGCTGTAATCTCTCCAGGTCGTCCTAAAACTACCCCAATGTCTCCTCCCGACTGGACATGCCTGAAACGCCTTTGCAGGGAGAAGTCAATGAGGCATCCTTATCAGGAGCCTGAACCATCAGATGGCTTCTTTTGATGTAGAGAAACTGTGGCCCTTCTTTGAGTTTCTACTGAATGTCTGTGCTCCTAAAGCTGAGCCCATACACCCTAAGAAGGAAGGCCATTTCTGCTGCTTGTATCCACAATCCAGTTCTTTTGTTCACTACCCAAAATTCATGGCTATAAGTGAGGATCAGAATTTAGATCGGCAAGTAAATCAAGACGTTTGCCTTTCAGCTCAATTCTCTCTTCACCATGACTGACTGTTACAATGTCTGCTGATGCTGCTCTGATTTGTCTGTCAATCTTCCACTACATTCTTCCCTCACTCATGAACAAGACTCAGAGATACACTCCTCAACTTGCAGTAGCACTTCTTCCACAACCTAAAAAGGGAACTCCACCATTTTTTGGCTGAGAACCATGATCTCAGACTTAGAGGTGCTGAATCTTATCCTGACCGCCTCCCAATTGGCCATAAATTGCTCCAATTTGCACCTGAGGTCATCACCCAAAAAAACAAACAAGAAAAAAGCAGAAACATGATCCTGATGTCACTGGACTGGACCTTCTCCACCCCTTGCTTATGTCTAGAAATTCTGTCCATAAAAATTATGAGCAGGATCAGTGAGAAAGAGCAGCCCTGGTGGAGTCCCATACCCACCCAGAACAAGTCTGGCTTGTGTGAACCAAGCTCTGGCTGCAGACCCTGCACTCCCTACTCCTGAAACACTCTCTGGGGGAGAAGTAGCCTGAGCTGGCACACAAGAATCCTCAAGGAGTACAGAAACATGTGCCAGCTCTGGCAACGTCTCCCCCAGAGAGGTCAGTTTCATCATTAAGGTATTAGTTCACCAGTACACTTGCCTTTGATTTCCACCCAGTTCACAATGCACCAGAGACGTGGTTCCTCCTGCAGGTGGTAGGCCTATTGGAGGATGGTCCCATGGTCTGGCTCTAGGAAGGGGTTCCTGGTTTCCCTTTTCTACGTGAAGTTACTGATCCTTGATAGTTATGTGAGCTGCACTTAGCTTGATACTCACCTAGGACCAACTTGCCTTGGGAGACCCTTCCATGGGCAATTCATCTTTGGAATAAAGGAGAAAAACTGGGATAGATGTCAAAAACAAAAAACAGTTGATAACCAAAGAGACTCATTACTAAAGAATCATGCAAGAGATTCCGGAGATATAGTACATATCTGTGTATTCTATGTTTTTGATGCATTATGCATTTGAATTTTCCCCAGGGGATTAATAAAGCATATCTAATGCAATCTAATGTAACAAAAATGTATTCCATTGAATAGAAACTTTTCAAAGAGAAACAATCATTGCACGGGAGTACGTGCACAATCCACAAGGTGCAGGTTAAAACACAAAACTGAATGTTTGAGATGAGACAGCAGAGATAAGCACTGCACGATCATACAGTAAACATAATTAAAATGGCAAACTTTTAACTTAATTTAAAAGGTCAAAAAAAGGAAAACAGTACCATTGAATGCTCAAGAGCCCCTTTCTCCGCACAATAGCAAGTCCCATACTTTATCAATTTCCTTAATTATATGAATGAGAACAATAATCAGACCTTATGAAAACATGTGTCTGACTCATTTCAGCTGTCTACTGTGTTATTAGTATACAGACATTTTTAAATAAATATTATTTTCACAAGACTTTAAATCCAAAGTCTTTATATTAGGCTCTTTCAAATATAAAACCAAAACTGAACATAAATCCCAAATAATAGCCTGACAGCTGTGATTTAGCCTCAAAGCTAACAAATTATTCGAAAGGCTGCCAGGGAAAATGAGTTCTTCTTGTTTTTTTTTCACACTAAGCACTGCTATGCCTGCCCACCTTATTTTTACCTGGTAGACATTTATATCGATGTTAATAACTGAAACTGACGTCGTTAAATCACTCATATCAATGTAAGTTTTCATCAAAAGACATGGTTTGCTTTTGTGTGAAGGGATCTGGAGCCATATGAAACTAGATGAATAAACAGGAACACATGTAGCTAATAATTTAATGCTGTTTATGATTTTTATCTTGTTTTTTCCAAGCTGTTAAAGGAATACTCCACCCAAAAATGATAACTTGTTTATCATAAACTCACAATATCCAAAACACTACTGCTAAATAAATACTTCTGGGAAATGAGAGCTGTGCCCGAATGTGAAGTTCATTCAAGCAAATTTGAGCTTTTGATTTGAAGCCACAGCGTTGGGGGTGTGGGGGGGGTGTTTAAGGAGGTGGGAATTCGCTTTACGTTCTGTTTCTACCAGGTAGCCTTTGAACTTTAAGCCTGCTGCTTATTTTATGTTTGAGATGATATTTATATTGAGGCACGTGGAGCTAATATCTGCCAGTGAACTTACACCTCCACCACTCTCATTAGGAGAGGAAAAATAAGCAAATTAGACTACTGGGCTAGAGAAACATTCCTGTATCCCCGTAGGCAGTCAGTCTACTTCATTGCAAAGTGATGACATCGCTGGAGCACTCAGTGTAACTCTGTAGCCGTACTGCAACGGCAGTCTGCCCTCTGTCTCAAGGTTTGTAGGGACAAGCGGTTTGAGGAACGTTACCTAAAATGATAGTGGCCATGCTAAGACCCAGTAGGCCAAGAAAATGCTTGGAAGTAACTACTAGAGATCATCAAAATCAGCAGTTTCCCAGAATTAAATGGAATTGATGGAGTGTGTGTTGTACGAATTATAACTATTTCTTTTAAAGTTGGCACATGAGAGGAGCCTTATCCCAAAGAAATCACCATGGCTGCTTAAAAACATAACAGGTCCAAAACGTAGCAGTAAGCAGGTTAAAAATGGAGACTTTATGGTCAAGTCCATCAGAGCTTGTTTTGCTCACCAGACCCTATGTGATCTGGACTAAGCACCTACCTAAGTCAAGTAGATCCTACTGAGTAAAACAAAGAATAACACAGTGCTGGAAAAAAATAGTACAAGGCCAAAAAAAAAAAAACTCATTCACACAAATAGTATACACATCAATATGCAAAAGGACAATCAATAAATAAAATCGACAGGCGGATGGGTGCGGCGTCCACAGTGATGAGGGCTCTGCATCAGTCTGTCGTGGTGAAAAAGAAGCTGAGTCGTAAGGCAAAGCTCTCAATTTACCAGTCGATCTATGTTCCTACCCTCACCTATGGTCATGAGCTATGGGTAGTGACCAAAAGAACGAGATCGCGAATACAAGCGGCTGAAATGAGTTTCCTCCGCAGGGTGTCTGGGCTTTCTCTTAAAGATAGGGTGAGAAGCTCAGTCATCCAGGAGGGGCTCAGAGTAGAGCCGCTGCTCCTCCGCATCGAGAGGAGTCAGATGAGGTGGCTCGGGCATCTGATCAGGATGATCACCTCGGGATTCTCCCGGAAGAGCTAGAAGAAGTGGCTGGGGAGAGGGAAGTCTGTGTACCTCTGCTCAAGCTGCTGCCCCCGCGACCCGACCTCGGATAAGCGGAAGAGGATGGATGGATGGATGGACAATCAATAAAGGATTATTTACAATAAACGGCAGACAACAAGAAAGTCAAAATGAAAAAGTCAAGCATTTCTAATAAAAACTGTACAAACTGCTGCGGTGGGCTGGCGCCCTGCCCGGGGTTTGTTTCCTGCCTTGCGCCATGTGTTGGCTGGGATTGGCTCCAGCAGACCCCCATGAATCTGTAGTTAGGATATATAGCGGGTTGGATAATGGATGGATGGATGGATTTCCATACACCGGATGCAGCTTAAAGTGCTTTACAAGTTGTTAAAGAAAAAGCAGCATGAAAAAACAAAACAAATTAGAAATTGATAAGTATAAGAATAAATAAATGGTATACCAAAAATAATAGAGAAGAATAAATCAATACACACTTACATAACACAGAGATATACAAGTTATAGAAATAGCAGAGTTCATATAAATAGATTCCTGAGGCTAAGGTCAGATTGCCGGGGAAGACAGAAAAAATAAAGAAAATTCTGGGCCAAGATGCTAGAGAAAAAAAGCAAAATCTGCAGGGGTCCAAGGCCAAATGACTACCAAGCCACAAAATTAAAAATCTCAAAAACACAAAATTAAAAATCTCAAAAACACGATCCTTTAGCTATTGAACTTGGCCCTTCATTCTTTGAATGTAAAAGAAAACTTTACCATCATTTTAGGACTATTGCTGATATGCACAAAGTGTCATAAGTGAATTAAATCACATCTAAAAAATATACAAGCATTACATCTCTGAATATCTTTAGAAGTTATCTGTTTTAAATAAATGGTGGGGTGTTGAAGAAAGGAGAGCTTAGTGTAGATGTCCTGTAGTTCCAACCACTTGACTCCAAAATTCCCTTGTAGTCCTGCCCAGGCTTACACAAAAACAAAATACCTGCATGTCCTGCAATTCAAGTCATTGTGTGGTTTTGGCCCCACACAGAAGGGTAAAATTTCATTTAATCCAACTAGATGACTTGCAAAACCCTGTCATACTGTTACCAAGGATGTGCTACAAACAAACTGGAATTTGCCGCACAGATTAATGATATTCAAGAAAAGGAAGCAACTACTGATGATTCACACTGCAAAATAAAATATCTTTAAATAATGTGAACCATCAAAAAAAATCTGGAAAATTGAGGATAATATTAGGCATTAGGTATTTAAATAATTTTTTCCATATCTTCAGATCTGAAGAGTAATTTTGAAAAAAGAAACATTATCAGAGCTATTCTCAAAGATGGTTAGTTAACATCTCTCAACCTGAAATGCACATATTTCCATGTTCTAATATGTCAAGGAGGCCCAAGTCGTCAAAGAAAATAGTTTAAATTCAAATAGCTTCCATTTAGGATAGCAGCTATCCTGTACATAAATACAGGAGAACGTTGATTAGTCGATCCACATGTTTAAAGATGAGGACTACATCTACTCTCATACTACAGAGCACTTGTGATACTGCTGTATGGCCACGGAAACATGCCAGCATTCACAAGCAGCCAGATATTCATGAAAACATTTCAGTCACTAGGACTGATTATCAGGAGCCCACTAGTGCCCACAACAACTCACCTACTGCACCTCTGTCCCCAGATGTGTGGAGCTGGAGTTGAATTTATATATTTTAATTTAAGCCAGGGGTTTTGAAAGAAGGTGTAGAACTTGCCAAGCTTACATCTGATCTTATATTTATGACTAGACTGGACAGAATATCAGAGACTATCCAGTTTGGGAGTCTACTCCAATGAAATGTCTTCTACCTGACTGCTCCTTCTTGTTTATTTGCTGATTTTGCCTGTGGTATCTGATTGGTGCTATTGATACCTCCTAGTTCTAGAAGCTCTTTTCCTGAAATTCTGAACACAGCTATTTCCTTGTTTAAAATTTGAATTTCAATTCAAATTTTCAGACACTTTTTATAATATGTTTAAAGTAAATGATCGACTGTTACACAAATGTATGGTCTTATTTTCCCTCCTGAGAACAACTAGTCGGCCACTTTCTATAAGTGGGTTATGGATAATAACTCTGTCTTTTCAACATTTAGTGGATGATGTGATTGTTGATGCGATTGTTGTCGACATGTTTCACAAAGTTCCCACATAAAATAAAGTATGCATTGATAGCAGAAGTTGTTGGTACTGTCTGATTCTTCAGCATCACAGATCTATCAAAAATTCTCTCCCTGACCTTTTACAGTTTTGCTTACTGAACCAACACATTAGCTGAGGATGCTGTAAACATGGCTCTCCACCACATCTTGCAGCATTTAGACACCTCGTCTGCTTATGTCAGAACCTTTTTTGTGGATTTCAGTTCTGCATTTAACACAATCATACCAGAGCTTCCATAGAAAACTTTTCTATACAAATGTAGACTGTGTCACATGTCTCTGGATCTCTGACATTCTAAAGAAACTGATGTCATACGATGAAGATAGGCAAATATCAGTCAGGGCCCCTGACGCTGATTACAGGGTCCCCTCCAGGATGTGTTCTGTCTCCTCTACTTTACTCTCTCTACACCAATGACTGCACCTACGGTGAACCATCTATTAAACTGATGAAGTTTGCTAATGACACCGCCCGGATTGGCTATCCATTTGGTGCAACCCCAACAAGCTTAACTTGAATACCTTGTGAAGAGTAGAAAGGACTGTGGATTTTTGGAGACGTTCCTCACCTCCTACATCCCTAGTCATTAATGTCACTGTGAACAGAGTGGAATCATTTACATTTCTTGGCACAATTATCCCTCAGTTTTATCGAGCTGTTATTAAAAGCACCCGCACTTTCACCTTAACAGTTTGGTAAGTATGGCAGTGCATCTACTCTCTTAAAGCATAAACTGCACCATGTTATTGGGACAGCAGAAAAGACTGTAGGACTGAAACTGGACTGCACCAAGGTCCTGTATACATCATGGGTCAGGAAACATACCGGAAGTAAAATCAAAAACTAAGCAACCAAGGCAGAGTGGTGGCTCTGAGGCTAAAGATCTGCGCTGGTATCCAGAAGGTTGCAAGTTTCAATCCCGTCACTGCCTAAAAGAATCCTGCTCCGCTGGGACCATGAGCATGGCCCTTAACATGCAACTGCTCCAGGGGTGCTGTATATTGGATGACTCTGTGCTCTGACCCCAAGGGATATGCGAAAAATAACAAATTCCTAATACAAGAAATTGTACACGGTGAAGAAATATAAAAGATTAAAAAAACGTCTTTTAGTTATTAGCATTGAGGAAGCGTTACTGGTCACTAAAGGCAAGAACTACTAGACACAGGCACAGTTTCTTCCCTACTGCAGTCACTCCTCTTAAACAAGTCTCTGATTCACCTTTGTCTTTTCCTGATTTCTAAACTCCTTCATCCAATATAAATTATGTTTATTCTATAAAAACTGGACAAAAGGATAATTCTACTTAACTAGATTGTTTTATCCATTTGTGTTTTGTACACTTTATTTTTCACTACTACTGTATATAATGTAATGGTGTCATGTATTGTATATTGTGTTGTTTAACTGTATTTTAAAAATCATATTTTATGTAATATACAGTGATGTGAAAAAGAAAGACCACCTTCTTTTATTAGCTACTCAATCATGAGGTATATTTTATTCACATATTGTTTGTATATGCAGTCTTATTTATTATTGAAAATATAAATTACAAAATAAAGTTTGTTATGTGTTTTGTCAATTGAAGGTGAATTTTACTCATTTGAGGACTTAAGAATCGTAGATGATGATTGTCAGTTTTCTTGAGGTGTAAAGCATACAGTTACTGTAAATGAGGGCACACTTCCTTTTTCACTATCGTGTACAAATTCTACAAAAAGTATTATGTATGTGTATATTTATATGTAATTAGTAAAGTAATAGAAAGAAGTAAAAACATTTCTTTTAATTGTTGCAAAAGCACATTTAAAAAATAAAACATTTATAGTTTGCCAGGGTACATTTAGGTTATATAAAGTGGCAATTATATATAAATTAGAGCAGAACAAAAACCAACAATTCCGTCACATTTCTCGATTTTTATTTCTGTATATGAAAGGTAGCATTAGGACTTAGAGTGAAACTCTTACCTTGGACAGCCTCTATGCTCAGGGTCTGAATTATAATGCAGAGCTGCAGGACAAGCTGAGGAGCGCTTTCCAGAAAGGTGGCTAGCAAATGCAGCATGCTCACATCTGCATACTCATATACCATTTTCCAATAGAAGCGCCACTTGTCATTTTCCCCGCTCCGTCGGCTTCGTATGCCCAGGTAGATGGTGTGAAAATATCTAAAATGTGAGCAAAACAGAAAGATTGGATCAGTCTACTACTTTTTATTGATTGATTTCACTTCACAAAATTATTCAGGTGCTCCCAATAAAACCTTTACCCAAAACCTAATGTGTATTTGTGGCTTTTCTTTGTTGGTGATATTTGAGCATGTTTTGACACTCTTTTACTATTCTTTTTTTCTTGGTTCTTATTTTGATCCTTTTCTTTGTATATATTTTCACATCAGGACATTATAAAGTTTGTAAAGGAATATTATATCTAAAAAAGATATTGTTTAAAATATTACTTGGCCCACATGGCTTTTCTGATAGCCAAGAAAAAGTTCTAATCTCATGTTTTCATGTAAAACAGAGCTATGGAAGGCTATGCTTTAATGGGAGCTGGCAGTGACAAACGGTAGACAACAGCAAACGATATCTGTTATGACACCCGGCTGGGGTTCCTACCCGGCCAGGACGCCCAGGGAGACAGGAGGAGGGCTCATGCCTCCTCCTGACCACGAGGGGGCGACTGCCCTGGTTGTATTGGGGGCCACGGGTACAGGGCTTAGAAGCTCAACCCTGTAGGGACCTGTGGCCACCGCCAGGGGCTGTCGTCATGCCTGATGGACCCTGGACCCCAGCACTTCCGCCACACCAGGAAGTGCTGGGGGGAAGAAGAGAGGGAACACCCGGAGTGCTTCCGGGGAGACAGACGGCACTTCTGCCACACTGGGGCGTGTCGGTGGAAGATTGCCGGTGCACACCTGGAGCACATCCGGGTATGAATAAAAGGGGCCGCCTCCCTTCATTCGAGGCTGGAGTCAGGTGGAAGCAGGACGAGGTTGGAGAAAGAGAGAAGGAGGCGGTCTGAAGAAGGCAAAGTGTGGTTGGCCTGGACTTTGGGGGAGATTGGGATTTGTGTGGCACAAGACTTTGTAAATAATAGTGTAAATAAACGTGTGGTGGTGCAAATTAGCATGTCTGCCTGTCTGTATCCGGGGCTCGTTCCACACTGTCCATAAAACACTCTTTCCATTACTCATGTCGTATAATTCACGTCAAGTCATCCTGACGTACAGTCAAAATGTGAAAAGTTTTTTGCTAAAACATTGTTAAATCACCACAATAAATGAAGCCCTTTCACATGGGGTTACACTTTTCAATTTAAGATCCCCCTTTCCTCGATACACTTGCCATGTAGATTATGCAACTTGAGTGGATTATGTGACACAAGTAACATGAAATTTTTTTTCATGGACGTTTTGATATTGTTTGCTGTTGGACACTGCTCACTTCCATTAAAGCCTAAACTTTGTTATACATGAAAACATGAGATTAAAAATGTTTCTGGCCCATCAATTCAAACAATAGTGGGTATGTAACATTTAAAAAAATATAATTTTGGGTGGAGATTCATAGGTTGTAGTGCAACAGCAGCAGAGTTAATAGGGAGTGCGATTGCTATGTCTGTTTAAATAGAAGTGTCTATGCAACATAAAGAAATGGTGTGACGTTATGTCATTTAGTCAGGGTGGCAGGGAAGGACAAAAGGCTGTTGAGGAGTCTAACAGCTGGTGAAACAGGCAGGCCAAATGCTGTGGTACATTCTGCCAGACATCAGGAGGGTAAACAGTTAGTGGGGGAAGTGAGGGGGTCCTCAATAATGCTGGAAGCCTTGCAGACCCAGCATTTATGAAGAATGTCCTAGATGGAAGGCAGACGGTTCCAATAATTTTCTCCGCCATATATGTACTTTTCTTTGCATTGTTTAACAGCCTGACAACATTAGCTCTGCCATTTTGAGTTTTGATTGTTACGACACCACTCTGCACTTGCAGGCATTTGGTATCATAGCTGCTCTCTTATTTAAGAGCAAGATACAAGTTCAGTTAACGTTTGCCCTCTGTTTCGATAAAGGACATAACATTTTTTGTAATGAGAGAAAGTTAGTTTCACTGCCAATTTCTTTTCCAAGCGTTTTTGACTTTGGGCTTCACCTTCGTTTCTTCCTGACCTCAAACGTGTTTTTTTGTCATTTTGGTAGCCATTACTTTTCGTTCCCCAGCATATTGACCTTGGTGCTATGCTGACTATTCTTCCAGTTACACCCACAAGTGTCTCCTTCCTCATTCTGGTTATTTTCCTACTTTTTGATTGAGACTTTTATGGAAAAGTTTAAATCGTTTTTTTAAACTCTTAGTCAAGTAAATTAATGTTTATTTAGAAGGACTCTAAATTGAAGACAGACCCTCATTTTAAGAAGGGTTTAAATGGAAAGAAAATCCTTAGAGGATAAAGGAACATAATAGCAATCTAAATCTAATATGAAAAAGGACAAATTAGCAATTCAGAGTTTAGTTTGAAAAACAACAGAAGCCAAGTACTTATGAAGAGAATAAAAGGCAAATAAAAAGGTCAAGTGTTCAGAGGCAACAAAACAAAGCGATTAATCAAGACATTTGAGAAGAAAGAGTAACCCCATGTGGGGAAACAAGCAGAACTACTAGAGTGTGGAAAGGAAAAGAAGACCCGGTATCTAGAGCACAAGTGTGTGTAATACATTTACACACTCAGGTATGTTGTACGTGGATAAAGTAGCATAAAGCAGAGGGATTTTCAAGCATAGTAAACGGAGAAACCAAGAAAATCCATTCTTTGGAAATGAAAAGAAAATTCTGGTGTTTAAAAAAAAGAAAATTAGAATTTTTAGGGAGGTTAGAGAAACACGAGGAACAGCTTAGTGTGGGGAAAAGTTAAGGGTAACAACACAAAAACATTTCATTTAGTTTTGATAAGATGGCTCTGAAACAGACCTGGCCATGTTAAAGATTCTCAACAGGCACATAGCTCATTAAAGATTTACCGACTCTGACCTTGGCATTCGTGTCCGAGAAAATAGTTAAACGATTTACTGGGTACACAATCTGTACTGGCATTTGAATAAGGATTTATCTAGCATACAGGGAAGTTAACCTCAGCCATAGATGAACTTAACTTAGTAAAAAAATATCAGTTATAAATAATAGATGGGGGATTCATTTCATCATGAAAATGATATCAAGTATACATCTTAGTATTTAAATTGTTCAGAGAGCTGTAATATCATGAATGTACTGGATTCTGTGTCCTGTCGGCGTAGGAGAAAGCCCATTTAAGAAGCACATAGTGATTCACACACATAGAGTACATAGGCGAACACACAAAATACCAAGCATTTAACATGTTGCTTTAGCTACGATGGGATCTGAGAAACTAGTAAATTAAAAGATTTTAAGATTAATTTATGACATTCTACTTTAATGACAAAATAAACTACACAATTAAAGTGGAAATTTCGAGATTAAAGTTGACATTTCGAGCTTTTTTCCCACTGTGTCCCCTTTTTTTCTTTTCTCTGTACCCTAATAAGCTTGCATATGACACTCTGATGGTGGGCTACGACTCGCCTTTTCACTGTGACTTTGATATCTGACAACTTCTTTATTGTTTTGGGCACTGCGCGACTTTCTGAACTTGAACTTTTGATCAACTTCCTTTTGTTGTTTTATACAATTGCTTAAACCAACAAATAATATGTTTTTCCTTGCCTCCACTTGGCATTTGCTGATGTTCTTCTTTTTTCCCTGTGCTTTTGGCATTGTCTTTTTACAAAACGCTGAACTTAAGGGAATATTCATATTGATTTGCATATTCAAAGAGGCGTAATTCCCGGGGCAGCAGTGGAGGTGCGTGGAAGTTGGCTTACGCACGTTTTTCTGCATCTGAGTTTTTTTGTGCGTATGCACATTTCGACTTTTGTCTGTACGCCATGTTTTAGTGTGAATTCCACGCACGGCATTATGCATGAGGCCCCGGGTCTTACAAATTCCTAAAGCATCAATAAAGCAGATCCAACAGAATTTGTACAGCTAAATGGTGAATCACGTACAGGAGGAGTGCATTTAGGCAATGAGGTTTGAGAACCTGGAACAAACTACCAAGTCAAGTAGTTGAAGCTGAAACCTTGACAACCTTTAAGAAGAATCTTGATGAGAGATTGGGACAGCTTAGCTATTAGCTAAACAAATGAGCCTCGTGGACTGAATGATCTCCTCTCGTTTGTCAAATTTCTTGCGTTTTCATGTCCTAATGTCATTAAGAGATTTGTGATAAAATAGTAACAAATGTTGCATTATGCTTGAAAAGTTATTTTATTATCATTGTCAATGTCATATAAAGTTTTATTAGTAATAAAAGAATAACAAACATGATATTACTTTTGGTATTCTATGATTAGTGTCAATGTCATTAGATGTTTGAATAGTAATAAAAGAATAACAGATGTTTTATTACTCATAAATGTTACTTTACTATTATTAGGGAATCCTATTAAAGAACACTACTGATCAATTTAAAGGTTGTCCTGATAATGATCTCAACTGGCTGAGATGTAAAATTCCATGTGTGTAATATGTTCATGAAAGCAGGTCTTACCCTGTCTGTTGTTTCTCTAGACATATGAGGATTTCTTTTTGAACAATTTGCATTTTGACAAAAATATCTGGGGTACGAATGGAAGAGTATCTTGGTTTCAGTGCACTGCTCAAAGAACCAGTAGTACAACACTTTTTTACCTGATGCTGAATTGTGCATTTCACATGGGCAATTGCGCTTAGATATTGTTCCATGATTCCCTTATGTGTTGGCATGGAGGAAGGTGCATGAGCATACAGATCCAAAATCAACGTACGCTGCTCCAATGGACACAGCCTGTCTTCTCTTCAACAAGCACAGAGATACTGTAACAGAACTAATAAAATGGAGGCCCACTAACTTCAACTGACTACATTTGGTCTTGCTAAAACCAGGGAGGAGGTCCTTACAAGGCACAAGGCTTCTTTTTTGTTTGTTTTGTTTGTTTGTTGTAAAAGAAACAACACTAAACAGCAAACTGTAACTGGATTGACCTTTACTGGTATATTTTTATTAGGTGTATATTGGAAAATATTTAATTTATTTTCTGCACACTTGCCTGTATATGTTGAAAATGGTCTAATCACTTTAATAAATAAGTTACAGTGGTTCATGCCTGCGTAAATAAGTATAAATATAATGGACCATGAACTTCGAAAACAAAATATGGCTGTTTCAGAATAATAAAATGGCTGGTAATGGTTTTCAAGTGGAATTATAGGCTGAAACACGCAATAAGTTCTGCTTGTCACAGTCAAGTGTGGTCCACTTTACTAGTATATTTTTTTTAATCTACATCAAGGTAAGTTATTTTCTTTAACACCTTCCGCATGCTGTATGATTGTCCATACCAGTGTATGTGGTGTTAACAAAACATGGCTACTTTGTGTTTTCACCTTAGCTTCTCTTCCAGCTACAAGCTTGAATATAGGCAGTGGACTGACATACGATTTGGGTTGAGGAGCACAACTAAAAGTAAGAAGTTATCTTCACTTAATGCTTAAGTATCACAAAATATCATGATTTTTGATGCACTAGCTCTTGAATGGAGTACTCACCAATTATTCTTTTATTTTATAATTCAAGAAGGATACATTAGCTTTACTTTCTTAAAATGGAAAATGAGATATCAGCTTGATCTTGTTAAACATTGTTCAGATCGCTCATAGACAGTAAAATAAAATAGACAAATACAAGGCATCAACCCTCCTTAATCGCTTATCATTTTTTAGGGAGGTTGTATAAGTTATGGTTAAATGAGCTAAATGCAGCTATAAAGTTTTACTATGAGACATATAAAGTGATCTGGAAGGTATCCACCATGAAATTTGCTATGTAATGCATAGCTCAACCTTTGAAGCAGTTCCCATTGTTTGCTTGTTTACTCTTGATCCTTTGGGACATTTTCTCCTTATCTCACCTTGTCTTTGGAATAAGACTGACTTGGAATAAATTACATTCCAGACAGCAGCTGATTCTATTTGTGTTTTGTTTGCACAGATGCAGCAACATCCTTATGGACTCTCAGGTATCCCAAACAAACAGCATGTCTGCCAACAAGCCAGGCTAATTTCAGTCACTTGGCTTAAATGTAGTGCCATGTGTTATAACCTTTTGGTCAATCATTAAAACTCATTCTTGTTTAAATTATATTCTTGCTACATTTTAAATATTGTTTGTCTATAAATTTGTTATGTATGTATTATGTCACTGTTCAGTTATGCACCCTGTCCCCTTAAAATTGAGCATCAGGGGGCAGGGCCACCGTGACAGAAGATGGGCACCAGGAGTGCTCTCTGCCTATTTATTCAAATCAGGCCCTCCAGATTGGCATTGAGACTTGTGAAATCTGGATAATTGTGAGCAACCTCAAGATTTTTTTTTTTAATAATCTTTTTTGACTAATTATTTCGATTTCAGACAGACATTGTTAGCCATGGGTTGCCTTTTTAAAACTAATTTCATGGTCCTTTTTTTTACATGTTTTGTGATTACTTTCCTTTATATATATGAAATCTTTGAAATCCAAAGAATGTTGCTTCATTTTTCTCCTGAAGACTATGGTTTATGGTAATCTTTGCCTCTAAATGGTAATTTTGTGATACTTTTTAACTTTACAAGCCTGAGCCTCATTTAAAAGCCAATGCAGGCCTTTTGAGTTTAGGGACATGCTGTCTGGGGTGAGGTCTCCTGTGGGTTTCCAGATTAGGGGACTACCAATCTAATTTGGGGTATTTTTGAGGCCTGCACATTTTTTAATGTGGTTTGTATGACTATTTCATAACAAATTCACAGTTAGCCATGAATGTGAGTGTGCTTGGATGGGTGCATGTATATAATAAACAGATCTTGAAATGTTTTATAATATAGGTGCTTAATCCAGTTAGGCATCAATAAAAGTCTCTATAATGAGCAACAAGGTTATAGTAAAATATTTTTTTACTCAATGGCAGTGAATGCCTGTTTCCTTTAAAAAAACTGCAGCTTTTCTAAGACTATGTCATCATACAGAGCATATATTTATTTCTTCCTTGCACAATATTATGAAAGCAACCTGAAAGCTAAAATTAACAGCTAGACGATTTACACTCTTTCACCAGTAACAACGGCATTTATTCATTAGGCTATGATAAGTTATAAAGGAAAAATCTCCATTAGGTCAGAAGAGAAATTGTCTTTAAAGCTAGAAAATGTTCATGAGCAGGATGTCTCCTAAATGATCACTATGGCAAAAAAGGATTAATTTGTGTAACTCTAAAAGATCCCTTAATTGTGAAGAATGGAGAACCATACTAATTTATCAGTTTCTAATGAGGTAATATGCCTCATATCAGCATTTTGGGAACAAGTTTTATTATTATAACCACTCCCAGTTAGCATGCCACAGGCTTAAATGGTGGACGTTGAGATGCAGAACAGATTATAGTGACCTTCATGCTATTCTCGCTATGCAGTGAAAGTACTGTAGTGACACCTGGGCGACTCACTGTTCATACCCAAAAATGCATTCCTCAGAATTGTGTCCGAAAAATTCTTAAAAGAATACTCCACCCAAGAATGATATTTTGTTATGTTACTTACCCCATGTAGTTTATACTAATGGCCAAAAAAAATTTGAATCTCACATTGTCGTGCAGAATGAAGAAAAAAAAGTTAATGATATAACAAATATATCATATACTGTACTAGCAAAATACCAGCGCTTCGCAGCAGCGATGTACTGCTTTAAAATTTTTATTAAGAAGAAAAGTAAACCTTTTTAAACTGAGGGAAAATATACCAATAATTATTTGCTAAGGATTTCTTTGTATACCACGTTGTCAGTTCGGCCCGGTTGTAATATGACCAAGTTGTGCGCTGAGCTCACTCTTGCCTTTGCCAATATGGAGTGCTGTGTCGGTATGTGTTTGTCAGAAGACAGCGACTATTTCCAACACTGAATCTGATTGGATTGTTTACACGTCTATCAAGGTATGCACTCTATTTATTTCATTTCTATTGCTTCATTATTACGTGAGTAACACATCATAAATTGGGGCCCCATCGATTAGAATCTCCCTGTACTATATATGAAATGCTGTAGATACAAAGAAAAATGATTACGATATTGCACTGCCAAAAAACTGAGTAGCGGAAGATTTTGGAAATGGACCAGGAGAAGAATTCAGTCAAAAAAAGAAAAAAGATGTTAACCACGGAAAACTAAATCAGTTGCCAAAACACTGAACAAGAATTGTACTCAAGAAAGAGTTTCAATAATTTCACAGTTAATAGGATAAAGAATAATGTGCCCAAAAGGTCTTAGTTTTAATTCAAATTTCAGATAACAAGAGATCTGTCTCATCAGTATATAAGGCATTCCATCAATGATGTCAAATGCAGTGACCTCCAAAAACACATCACATGGAAGCTCGGAGTGGCATCTGAATGCTGCAATTCCAAAAATGGAGGCGTCCATAAACATAATATTTTGGTAGTGCTAAATATCAAAAGTTTAAGAAATATAGTACACTCTATTCCAAAGGCAATAAACAGCCAAAACACCTAGCTATAAATGCTCCATGATACTCAAAACTCCAATGTCAATACAGGAATTATGTAAAAAAATTATTAGCACAGTAATCATTTTTTAAAGACATCTGACTTTCCTGGTTTTGTTTTTGAAAATACATTGGTCTACTGACATTTTCCTGATTTACTATTTCACTGACAAAACGCATCAGAGCCCAAAGAACAGAAATGGAACAATAAAGGGTCGTAACAGAAACATGTTGTCAAAATGCGCATTCGCTTCCTCAAGAGGGACCCCCCTGACAAGTCTTACTCGTTCCATTAAAAAACACTTCTGGAGTGAGACAGTGAGAATTTTTCATCAGGAGATGAAATGTAGTTTAAAAAATCAAGCTGAAATCATAACCAAAAGTTTGACCAATCTGTCATCAGGAATTGAAAAGCTAACTAAAAATCAAAGTCTGTTAACTAGGAAAACGTTTTATTGCAAGAATCACACAATCACATACCAGCAAGGCTGAGGAACACTACTTTACATACAAAAAATAGTTAAATAAATATATAGTTACTTATTATAGAATGTAATGCATTAGAAACAGTTTGTTACTTTTATTCTTCCCCTTTTGTATGAAAAACTGCACATTTCACTGGTCAGCACTTTTTATTAAATCCTGAGCTCATATTTGAACCTTCATGAAACTGAGCAGAAACACAGCCAAACATGACAATGTTCTTGTGTTGTATAAATACGTCTTGTCCTTCTTGTGCTGTGAAGTAAATAAACCCACCCACTTTTCCCATCACCATCCCAAGCCCCCGAAGATTCAGGGTGTGAACGTTGGCCGCTGTGCTACAAGATCACACGGTTTCAGAATATCAATAGCAAATAACTGGATGAAAACTAAACTGATACTTTATTTCTAGGTGTCTGTGAACGGATTGCATGCAGCACACTCTTTTCTACTTGGCTGTGTGATTGAGCCCTGTAAAGGTCCGTCCACCATGTTTTCTTTATGTTTTACTCCTACAATAGTGCTGCTACGATGATCACTGGCTCCCTGTGACTATAAACAGAGCAGATTAAATTTACCTATCAGCACATGCAAGATTAAATGTTTAAATAATATATACATATAACATATGCTCAGTTCTGTTAACTTGTTTAACGTGTTACTAATTAAATGCAATACTGGTGGCGCAGTGGTAGCGCTGCTGCCTTACAGTTAAGTGACCTGGGCTCATTTCCCGGGTCCTCCCTGCGTGGAGTTTGCATGTTCTCCCCGTGTCTGCGTGGGTTTCCTTCGGGTGCTCTGGTTTCCTCCTACAGTCCAAAGACATGCAGTTCAGGTGCATTGGCGATCCTAAATTGTCCCTAGTGTGTGCTTGGTGTGTGTGTGTGTGTGTGTGTGTGTGTGTGTGTGCGTGCCCTGCAATGGGCTGGCACCCTACCTGGGGTTTGTTTCCTGCCTTGCGCCCTGTGTTGGCTGGGATTGGCTCCCATGACCCTGTAGTTAGGATATAGCGGGTTGGATAATGGATGGATGGATGGATAAATGCAATACTTTTGCAAAATAATTTTTTTAATCCATATCTGTTTTTTTAAGTAATGCAGGTATTTTTACTTTAATAAAATAAATATTGCCTTAGGTTACCCGTTACTTTAACAAGTAATCCACATAATGCACAATTCTTTAAATGTGTAACCTCCAACACTGCACCTCAGCATTGTTTTTATCCAATCTTGAATACCAAGATGTGTCCTTTATAGCCTTGACCCCTAATGACACATACAGCGTCACCTTGGGTGTCACTTGTAGTAACATCATAGAAACCACTACAACAAAAGTGCACAAAGTGGCACAATCCAAGGTCAAACAAAATGGCTTTGAAGTAAAACAATTAATATTTTCTACTTTTCAAACTGCATTAAAATGAAAAACTAATTTTATTTTTGGATTCCTCACTGTTCAAAACCTCTAAGTGGATGCTGTGATGGTCAGCATGCATGTACGGGTGTCCTGGTCGGCTCCCCCAACACAACAGATGGCAGCATTCCTGGGTGACATTACCAGTGCAGACACTGGCAAGGCACACTGGGAGCTGAAGTCCGACAGAGCAGCCTTGTCATGCCCTATGGGTGCCATCAGAGGCTGCTGCAGGGATATGTGATCCTTATTCTCCAGGACTTCGATTAACCCAGAAATACTTCCATCACGCTATGCCCTGGCCCTGGAAATACTCTCGGGTTCACAATAAAAGGAACCACCCTGACACATCCGGGCGAGTTGGAGTCGGGAGGAAAGAAAACAAAGCTTGCCAGGAGGTGTGGAGGACAGGAAGGAAACAAAGAAAGAAAATAAAAAAGAGGCACTGTGCATTTTGGAATCCCATTGTAACTTGTGTCTGAGGTTTGGGAGGCTGCAGCAGCCCTTACTGGTCACAATTCATATACAGCATAGTGAAAAAGACATCACAAAATGCCAAAAAAAATTAAACAAAACACTAAATTACAACAAACCCCATGAGAAGAAAACAAATATGGGAAGCAATTCTTTATCAAAAATAATGATCTAATGGTGCAAAAGACAGAAATCCCAGAAGCACCTGCAGGTTGCACAAATACACAAACACCAAGTGCCCTTTGGCTTGCTCATCATGTCTTAAAATGGTTCATTTTCATTTCAAATACTGACAGTTCAGCAAGTAGCTCATGAAGAGTACCAGAGCTCCACTCAATTTCCATTAAATTTAACAACTTGTACCAAGACACAGTAGTTTGCTTTGGTGCTACTGGCTATTTAACACTAATTATCTTGATTTATATTTACACAGTCTGAAATAGTGCTACATTATTTAATAATTTAAGACCTGAATGTTTAATGTTAATTTATATCCTAATTATTTAATGTTTTGTAAAAGAACTTATTAACGTAACAGGTTTTCTTATATTGGTTCATTATCTAAAAACAGAGAGATCAGTCCGTGCAAATGTTACCTCCCAAAAATCAATAATAAGCTTTCTGTACAATCATCTGTGAAGCTACAAGATTCGATAATTTTAAATAATTATGTCTTTAATCTGCTTACAAAAAGTGAAATGGCACATTCCTATTAGTGTCATTTTAACTAAATTAAAATTTTTATCTGTTGCTATTTTATAATATCTGTCACATCCCTTGACCTGGAAATCACATATCCCAGCCTGCATTGAACTAAATGTATACGCCACAAAGGATGAGGAGTCATTGTTAAAAAAAAAAAATAGTACCCTACATGGGCGGCACGGTGGCGCAGTGGGTAGCGCTGCTGCCTCACAGTTAGGAGACCTGGGCTCGCTTCTCGGGTCCTTCCTGCATGGAGTTTGCATGTTCTCCCCGTGTCTGCGTGGGTTTCCTCCGCTGCTCCAGTTTCCTCCCACAGTCCAAAGACATGCAGGTTAGGTGCATTGGTGATTCTAAATTGTCCCTGGTGTGTGTGTGTGTGTGTGTGTGTGTGTGTGTGTCCTGCAGTGGGCTGGCACTCTGCCTTGTGCCCTGTGTTGGCTCGGATTGGCTCCAGCAGACCTCCGTGACCCTGTAGTTAGGATATAGCGGGTTGGATAATAGATGGATGGATGGATAGTACCCGGCCTACATAACGACTGGAGCTGCTTTAATCTGAATCCACCATAATAGCTACACTAAAGTGATTCCTTTTAACTGTTGTAAGTAACATAACATCCTCAAGCTTTTCTAACTCAATTCAAGGTCACGGGCAGCTACAGCCTATCCCAGCAGCACTGGGAACAAAGCATGAAATAGCACAGAAACAGGGTGCCAGTCCATCATTAAGAGTCCCACATGTAGGGCTGTAGCGAGGGACATCGAGGCAGAAAAGTCAGAGAAATATTGAGCCCACTGTGTGATATGACAGACACCCTTACAGTTTCATTTGGAAGTAAGAAGCCCACTTGCTCACTTGAGAAAGGGAGTTCCCTGATAGTTCAATTAAGATGGCGCATTCTGACTCCAAGGCACCTCAGTCTGTGGGCAGATTTGAGGAGGTGAAACAGAGAGTGATTTAACGGTGAAGACTAGAGCTAGTTTAGAAATGAGCAGGTAATGGAGTCTGCACACCACTTGGGATGTGAGAGGAAAACACACTGACACGTGGAGCCAGCAAACCCCACTCTGCTAAGTTTTATTGTAAGAGAAAAGCCAAGCAAAATGACACCTTTTACTGGCTAACTAAAAAGATTACAATATGCAAGCTTTCGAGGCAACTCAGGCCCCTTCTTCAGGCAAGATGTGATCTTGTAATCTTTTTAGTTAGCCAATAAAAGGTGTCATTTTGCTTGGCTTTTCTCTACATTCATAATGGCTAACACGGTACAACACCCTAGTACTACACTGTAAGAGAAGAGAGGGCTTTTCAAAAGAATAGTCACACAAGCAATGGTCAGTAGCTAGAGAGAGACCTGCCAAAATGGCAAAGCCCAAAAAGCAGAAGCCAAGTTCATTGTTCCCAAAATCTTTAAATCATTTATAAACGGTGAGAGTCCTTCCTTTATGAGTTACAATTTGAACATCAGGCCGCCATCATTACTACTGACAAAATATGGTGCTGTCCATGCACTAGCATAGTGCGATATTTGTTGGCCCCCAGTGGAGATGGAGGCCCCTCCCTGAAAAAAAGCATTTGCAATGAAATCCTGATTTAACATTCCCATATTTAGCATTTTCAAGCATTTGACATTTTTTTTGGATGCTGTTGTTGAACATAAAATAGTCGTTGTCTGAAGAAGTGCAAGTCTTTTTAAGACTATGTTCAAATTGTAGTTAAAAGTGACTATATCCTGAATTTTGATTCATTATCTGGTGTCCTCTCAAATTAATTTTGCGACTTATCCAAATACGATATGAGTACAGATATCTATCCTGAACGTGCCCCAGATGTCAAAAATGAATAGAAAAATCTTATCAAACAGATGCTGGTTGTTGTGCCACTTCAAGTCATTTCACAGCAGAACATCTGCAATTTCATGAGCTCATGATAGCAACGAAGAGAAACGGGACATGAAACAGAGCTGTTAGGTTGTGTGCATTTATCACTGTGGATGTTCTGCACATTGAAACATGTGGCCCAAAGGACTTGTGACAGCATTATGGGACAGGTTTGAATGCAGAACAGTTGTTAAACCCTTTCTGAAAAGTGTTGATTCCCTATCTTTTTATCGTAGTAACACTTCTTGAAAAACATCAGAGCTGTGTCACATATTAGTGAAAAAAAGGGAACCAAGCTGCAGTGTGAATGTGGCCTTTTATTTGGTTTCAATTATCAAACACTGGGTTATATGGGGTGGTTTAACAACTGTGCAGTTGTTATCAATAACACGGCAGTGTTCATGAAAAGGAGTAACAATCTGAAACAACAAAAAGTACAATAAGATTCACGAGATTAAAGGCCACTTTAAAAACTGGATCATAACTATTAATACTACAAATAACTGCAGTGAAAATATACATAAAAAACTAAACACGTTTATGGGATTCTGAGAAATCCTTAACAATTTCCTTCATTCAACTCTTGTTTTTAGCTGCCAGTCTCCAGAATAATGCTACATGGGTATTCTACCTTATTTCAAACTTACCTGCCTCTCCACTGAAGTCATTCACTATTCAAACAAGTGTTTTCTTGGATATCAAATTAAATAAAACCCATGCATCGACTGGCCAGTTTGTTACAATTAAAGGGAAAACTGCTAGGCCGTTAACTTACGAAACATTTTGAGAACCTACTGTTATTTTCTTGTTTCTATTCCAATACTGCATATTGCTATTTCTACCTGGACTTAGAGCTATCCGGTTGCTCTGCACATCTTTATTAATAGGCTCATGGTCATCTATTATGGGATGAGGATTGCAAAGAGGACAAGGAGAAGAAGCCTCTTCTGTTGCGCTTGCTGCAATGCTTAATTTGCCGGATGTACAGAAATCACCAGTGATGACCATCAGAGGTAGCATTTCACCAATTCTGTCTTTCACTTATGATTTAAGCATTGACATTATCTTATGACAACTGTTTGCTTTGAGCAGTGCTTAGTTATTTTCTTTGTCTTAACATGATGCAACTCTTCCTTTTGCAGATTTCAAGAATCACTGTGCCCTTCTTTCAACTAGTCTGTTGCTTGTAACATCAAATGGTGCAAAATAGCAGCTTCTCACCGTTTTGTTTAACCTAAAAATGCCCAAATCTTTTTTCTGTTTTCAAAAATTAAACATATATTCTATGGCTGTCTTTGTGGAGGTCTGATGAAAGGGCCCTTTGGGTCTGGAGAGCCCTGTTCCTTGCAGGACCTGTGGGGTCGTCCACTACGCTATTGTGTCCATGCAAACTAGCAAATAAAATGGTGACAACCACAATGACAAAAAACACAAAAATCACAAAACAGAACTGCAAAGACATCTCTCCGTTATATGAAAAAAAATCCTGCGACGAGGCAAGACTTTTTTGAAGAGATTTTTTCAAGTCCCGCAAGATGAAACTTTAGCCATAAGATTTCAAGTCACGCGCTCCTCTCAACCATATTCAAACACGTACATGGTAATCTCACCTGTTATTGGTGTGAATACTTTTGTCTGACACAGTTTCTCCTCTCTCAGCTCTTATAATTTTTTACATTTTCCTCATTTTAAGTTCCCAATTAAAGAATACATATTATGTCCAAATCTTATTGAAGAATTTCATCATGAAATTGGATTATCAACAGAAAAAATGACTACATGTGCAATCCTAGCACCGAGAAATGAAGTCAAGCGAATTAACGACAAAAATGTCGATCGGTTACACGGCAGATTGGTTAAATGCATATCAATAGACTATGCTGAAACAGTTGGTGGCGATCATGCGGAAGATGAAAACATCAACTTACAATATCCTGAAAAATAACTACAACCGTTAACACTGTCTGGTTTTCCACCACACAAATTACTGTAGAAAGAAGGATGTATCCAAAAAAGTTAATGTAGTACATCTTCCGTGGATAACATTACACATCAAAGGAGATCTTGATATGCCATTCATATTAAAACATTAACAGTTTCCCGTTAGAATAGTTTTTGCAAAGACAATTAACAAATCTCAGAGCCAAACATTCGAAAAAGTTGTTTTATTTAATAGAGAAAAAGAAACAAAATTCTATCATGGGCAGTTATATGTTGCGTTGTCATGATGAAAGTCCAAACACAGAATCAAAATTCAATGCGATATTGATCAAAATTTAATTCAAAAAATTGTTTTTATTGAAGTTTTACAGTAAAAGTGTAAGTTTAAAAAGTATTCGCGTGTTAATTTCAAAGCCAAACAGAACGGAATCATTTTACGTAACGAATAACTCTAACGCAAGATAAAACAGAATTTACATTCAAATTATTATGTTTAACTCTTTTTTAATATGGTTAATTACTCGCTGTAATGTGAAATAGTTCTATTATGCATATGTAAAAATTCACATGAAAATAACAATCTGTTTAAATTGTACATCCTCATCCCCATATGCGAGCGGCAGAAATGCAAAGAGGCTAATGCATAGCGCAGGCACGGGAGTCGGAGAGCGAAGTGAGCAGGGGGCGCCCTAGTTACATAAAATTAATATTTATAACAACAACAATTTATTTCTTGTTTATCCCAAAATCACACAAGGAATGTCTCAATGGGCTTTAACAGGCCATGTTTTTTGAAAGTCCTCCATCCTTGTTTCCCAATGAAGACAAGAAAAAATTCTCCCTTGTAGGGAAAAAAACTGAAGAAATCTTGGGAAAGGCCATTTAGAAGGAGGTTGAGTGTACAATGGGTGTCAAAAATGGGGCAGATATAATACACAACACAGAACACAAGTATTCTTCTTCACAGAGCTAGATGGCCAGTCTATCATTGCCACCTCAGAAATACAACAGTACAAACTACAACATTCAAGAAGAGTTTATACCACTCACTAAATACAGAACTGTCACATACGAGGATACAGATTATGATAGAAAATACTGAGTAAAAATTACATAACGAATTTTTATAAATTTCATTACAGTTAGGCGCCGGAATCGAACACTGGATGCTGAGTTTTTGAGACCCACTGCACCACCCACAGCAACTGTACAGTTTTAGAAATACAATTTCCATTTATCCACTTATGGGTTTGGATAATACACAGACAGGGTAATGGCTGCTGGTCTCTGTCCTGCTGGGCACTCCCCTACTCCCACTCACCCCCAAGAGTCACCAATTAATATACCACACATGCTTTTTAGATGTAGGATGAAAACTAGACTAACCATGCAGGTGTGGAGAAATATGGAAGGACACATTGACATTGGCTGGCCTGTGGTTTGAACCTAGGATTATGGATTACGAAGTGACGAATGTCGTGCTTCTGTATTTTGAGATGAATAATTGTAGTATCCCCCCTAAAAAGTATTAAAAAACTAGAAAGTGAAGGGCCCCTTTTGAACCATAGGAGAAAGGATTCACAGGTCTTTTGTCTCCCGCCATATTAGAGAGAAGAGCCACCGTATTCTTAAATTGTCTTTGTTTAAACTGTAACAATTTCTTAGTCAATTACCATCAAGGGTGCTGGTTTTATGTTTTCCATCCTTCTTAAATGTATACTAAAGCCGGGTAAGCCACAATGATTTGTTAAGCGCCCTCCAGCTACAAAACCAAACTCACATATCTGAAAAGAAATAATAAGAGTCAACCTGCAAGTGTGAGCTTCTTTTTCATTTAAATGGTTTTGTCTGATTAACATGTGGCATTCCAACACATTGACCAGTCATCTTTAATGCACCTCACAATCTTCAGCCTTTCAAATCCTTCTACCCCAATGGCTACAGGTCCCGGTGGTGAATTAATTTTCTGTTGCTTTTTCTGCATATAAAGCTTGAGAATATTTCAGTTGAATCCCTGCCCTGTTTGCACCCATGTGATATATTGTAAGGTTTCTTCTCACTTATTTATTGCCTTTTGATGACTTGTCTTGCTGACTCTATTGTAACCTGACAGCGCTCTTTGAGTTTACAGCTGTCTTGTCCAGATATGAACGAGGAACACATCAAAAGGGTTGTGTTAGGTGACTGGGTACAGAATGGAAATGTTGCTTTCCACCTCCTACTTGTGAATGGATGTCCCACAATCCATGTAGCAAAGAAAAGAGGCCTAGTGGGTTTAATTAGCCAGGCTGGCTCAACTGGCTCTATTTAATAATACAAATGGCAAGCTGAGGGAAGACCTTGAAGGAGGAAGAAGAAAGGAATATTCCAGTAGTGAATTTTGTTTGACAGAATATAGTCTGCAACCAAAATGTGCCTTCTTGATGTAATGTGCAATTTGTAAAAATCCTTCTTCTGTTTAGGCTTTCACAACCATGTTTGTTGGAGCATGATATTTCACATACTTTGCAGCAAAGAAAATTGTGCAGCCAGACTGAAAATTAGATTGTCACGCATTTAGAAAACACCGTTCTGATGAGGCTGGGTCGCACCAAATAGTCAGCAGTGGTTTGTGTTACATGAAATAATGGGAATACTGGAAAAAGATCTGCAACCAATGTGTGTCCATGTATAGTTTTCAAGCAGTAAGATGAGTATATATTACTATCATCTCTATTTTTGTACAATTGTCAGGCTAAAGTGCTTACAAAAGTAAGTCAGAGGTGAGGCATGCCCTGCAGCCTTGTGGTTCAAATCTTATTGTCAGTACTTTAAGGTTTCCATTGAATTGTTTAAAGATACCATTCAATATGTCTGACCCAGTTTATGACTGATAGACTGACCCACTGAAGTATGATCCTTGTTTTATTCACATCTATGTGTAACCTAACATACAATCAGTTACTACAACTATATTGTACTGTTTATAGTTACAGTTTTGTCTTAGCAGACAAAACTTTGCCCTTTTGTATTATTAATATGTAGCCTTTGTCAGAATGCCTCAAATCTCACAGACTTACCACTGTTTATAAGGTATTGTACCATATAACTTCTCCCCACCTTCCCATCTACATTTATAACCTCAGACAATTAGGTGTAGTAAAAGACAAGCAGGAGTTAAGTTACACTTTAAATTATGTATTATTGATAATATTCATAAATAATAACAATATGCAAAGTACATTTGAATATTGGCAACCATACAACCTGATAAACGGTGAAGTGTAGTTTCAGGCGGCACACAGACTTGTTAGTTACTTAAAATGTCTCTAGTTAAGGCATCATTGGTGGTCAGCTTTCTTCAGAACAGGCCAAATTGCCTGTCTCAATATGGCTGCCAAGCTGTGTTCTTCATTGTGTTGTCCTTTTCAGTTCATGGTGTGTGAGATGGTCTTTCATCAGTTGGTCAGAGAGAGAGAGTTAGGTATGTTGTTGGACTTAAGTGCAGCATTTGACACCATCGACCATTCTATTTTACTGCACAGACTAGAAAATGATGTTGGGCTTACAGGCACCGTGCTCGCTTGGTTTAGTTCTTATTTATCAAATTGATTCCAATATGTACAGAAATGTGCTAACAGTACTCCATCATTATACACAGAAGTTCAATATGGTGTCCCGCAGGGCTCAGTACTGGGACCTTTACTGTTTTCACTTTACATGCTTCCACTGGGATCTCTCATTAGGAAACATAATGTTAATTTTCACTCGTATGCAGATGACACCCAGTTATACCTTTCATTTAAATCAAATGAAGTTTCTCCGATGTTGTCTTTAATTAGTTGTGTTAGCGAATTAAAGGAGTGGATGAATGAGAACTACTTGTCTTTAAATACAGATAAAACAGAGATGTTAATTGTTGGAGGGACTGACGCTGATCACAACAATATTTTGTCATCATTTAGCTCAGTGGGAATCCCAATTAATTTTACTGAATCAGCCCACAATCTAGGAGTTATCTTTGACTCTAGCATGTCATTTAAAGTGCATATTATAAAGTTGTCCAAATCATGTTTCTAACATCTTAAAAATGTTAGGAAATTAAGGTGCTTTCTAAATAAACAGGATTCTGGGAAATTAATTCATGCATTTATCTCTAGTAGGATTGACTACTGCAATGTGGTGTTCACTGGATGTTCAAACTGTTCTCTATACAGCCTCCAGTTAATCCAAAATGCGGCTGCAAGAATTATTACAAGAACAAGAAAATACGAACACATAACTCCAGTTCTTAAATCCTTACACTGGCTCCCGGTTAAGTTTAGGGCAGATTTCAAAATCCTCCTTTTAACATATAAAGCATTAAATGGTCAAGGTCTGGCTTACTTGTCTGAATTTATCATGACTTACAAACCTGAGTGCACATTAAGATCTCAAGATGCCAGTCTGCTTATGATTCCAAGGATTAATAAAATAACAGTAGGAGGTCGAGCTTTTAGTTACAGGGCCCCTAAACTGTGGAATGGTCTGCCTGCTACTATAAGAGATGCCCCTTCGGTCTCAGCTTTTAAATCCCGGCTGAAAACTCACTACTTCAGTTTAGCATATCCCGACTAGAGCTGCTGATTAACTGTACATACTGTATCTCTGTTGTTAGTCATTAGCACTAAAACATAAGTAACATGATAGTTATAATTGGATTCTAACCCTCACCTATTCTGTTTCCTCTTCTCGGTAGTCAAATGTGGCACTTGGTGCCACGGCCCACCTGCCAAGTTGTTTTGCCTGCCTAAGGTAAAGTCATCCCTGATGGAGGATCGCACGAATCGTGGGAAAGAGGGGTCCTTTCATTGGATTGGTTGGCCCAGCACTGTTTCAGCTGTGGAATGGCCAAATGGGGAAGGCAGCTTGATGGATGAGGTCTTCAGGACTCTAAACATATCCAAATCTTATTATGTGATATCATCTACTGTTAAATTCTGCTCTGTACTTCTAAATTTTTTATTTTTATACTGTATTGAGGATTTGTTCTGTTCTGTGTATTGTATTGTATTGACCCCCTTCTTTTGACACCCACTGCACGCCCAACCTACCTGGAAAGAGGTCTCTCTTTGAACTGCCTTTCCCAAGGTTTCTTCCATTTTTTTTCCCTACTAGGGTTTCTCCTTGTCTTCTTAGAGAGTCAAGGCTGGGGGGCTGTCAAGAGGCAGGACCTGTTAAAGCCCATTGCGGCACTTCCTGTGTGATTTTGGGCTATACAAAAATAAATTGTGTTGTATTATATTGTAAAGCAAGCAAATTAATATGTTTTCTGCCCAACGCCTAGAGCCAATAGGACATCATGGTACTTAAAGGCTTCTGATACAAGCCAGTTCCAAACAGCCATACTTCAGACCAATGGGGGGACACAACATCTTCACACCTGCCCTCCAAACCATATGTTAAGCTAAAGCTTGGCAGTTAGGCAGCCTGGCTTTCCTGTGGGGGTTGACTGAGAGACTTTAGCAGAGACATATTGGTCAGACTTGTTTGAGGCACTTCCCCCAACCCTGTCGTAAAATTACAAAGAGACTCTTTCCTAAAAGGGGAGAAGGGGTTCTTAAGCCATCAAACCATTGCTGTTTTTATCTATAATGTAACACTAATGTTACATTGCTTTGTCTAAGTTACCGATAAAGACATACAAAACATTTATCAACTTGTATGCAAAATTTCACATCACAACAGTTACTTTAAAGGTACCTTGTTGCCATTGCTTCTTGATCTTACAGATTAAGTCTTTACAATATCAACTAGATCGGACCATATCTTTTTTTTTGTTTATTTTTTTTTTTAACATTTTACTGAATTTATTTAAAATCAAAAAAACATCCCATATAAGCAAGTCAAGTTTTACAAAACTAGGTTCGAATCATAAAGAAAGATCGGACCATATCTGACAGAATATGCTGCACATCTCCTGGTCCAAGTCTTTGATCTTGTCATGCCTGGACTGCCACAATTCTCCGCTGGCAGGAGTACCAACATGTGTCACCAAGCCGCTGTGAATCATTCAAAATGCAGCAGCACATCTGGAGTTGAACAAGCTGAGGTGGGCACGTGTCACTCCTCTGTATAGATCACTACATTGGCTTCCAGTAGCACCACATACTAAGTTCAAATCCTTGATGCTTGCCTGCAAAGTAGTTAGCACCTATATATATGGGGACACTTGTGAAGTCCTATGCTCCTTCTCAACCATGCTGGTCTTCTGAAGAATGGTGTCTTGTGCATTAAATTTCAATCAGGACTCTTTTAATGTAGTTCTTAGCTGGTGGAACGATCTGCCCACCTTCATTCAAAATTCTGACTCCCTTAATATGTTTAAGGAGTGTTTAAAGGCTCTTTTGTGTGGTTAATTTCTGTCTAACTGACATTGAATCTTAGGTTTTTGCAACCCAGGAACTGAAACTCGTTTGTACTGTTCTGAGCTCATCAATTATAATGATTAATTTTGTACGTTTTTCCTGTAACTCTTTTCACAAACAGTCCTCCAAACTGATGTTTACTTGATTACGATGACTCCCTTTGGAAATCATTTTGGATAAAAGGAACTGCTAAGAAAATAAATGTAAATGTAAGTTCAATATTTTTGTAATCAAAGTTAATTCTTCATTCAATCATTGTATATATTACTTTCCCAGATCAAAATGAGTTCGAAAGAAAAGCATTTTGTATTAATTAAAAAAAATACATAGCCTATTCTTAAGTAAAAAAAAAAAAGAAACAAAGAATAAATTAAACATAAATAGAGTGCCACATATATATATCCATCCATCCATCCATCCTCTTCCGCTTATCCGAGGTTGGGTCACGGGGGCAGCAGCTTGAGCAGAGATGCCCAGACTTCCCTCTCCCCGGCCACTTCTTCTAGCTCTTCCAGGGGAATCCCAAGGCGTTCCCAGGCCAGCCGAGAGACGTAGTCCCTCCAGCGTGTCCTGGGTCTTCCCCAGGGCCTCCTCCCGGTTAGACGTGCCTGGAACACCTCACCAGGGAAGCGTCCAGGAGGCATCCTGATCAGATGCCCAAGCCACCTCATCTGACTCCTCTTGATGCGGAGGAGCAGCGGCTCTACTCTGAGCCCCTCCCGGATGACTATATATATATATACAATGTATATCATTGTAAGTCATGCATGGGTGTTTGAGGATCACCTTCAGGGCTCAAACCAAGCATGTTATTGCACTCCAGAACGTGATGGGGCGCCGCTGCAAACTATTTGCTCTCTTCCTCCTGCAGTTCCGAGATGACACCCAATGAGAACATGTGATGCAAACAGAGAAGCTCCTGCACCTTTCTGGTCGCAGGCTTATAAAAGCAGGCCAGCTCCAGAAGGAGGCATCATTTCTCACCCCAAGCCTAACAGGACGGAGCTCCCAAAACTGACCCCCTCTAGAAGTGAGCTGTATAAAAGATTGCTTTGCATTTTTTCAATTGTTTTTATGCAGTGCCGTTGTGCACTTGTTTATTTGAGCAATTGACTTCGTCTATTGAATTTATTTAATTGACAGCCGTCTGGAGTTTTTTTTGTTTTTTCTGTCCTCCCTGGCTATCGGACCTTACTCTTATTCTATGTTAATTAGTGTTGTCTTATTTTAATTCTTACTTTGTCTTTTTTTTCTGTTTTCTTCATCATGTAAAGCACTTTGAGCTACATTATTTGTATGAAAATGTGCTACATAAATAAATGTTGTTGTTGTTGACTTCGTCAAATCACTCGGGCAATTACTATATACAGTATAGATATATATATGTGTGCAAAAAATGTATTTGTCATTATAACAATTATAACACTATGAACTGTAGATTTAAAATATTGGCCAGAATGGATGATGAAGAAAGTGACTGTAAAGAATTTCTGAACCCTTAAATAATCCTATCCACTAAGGTAGTGTGTGGTGTCATATGACCTGAAAAGAATGAAGATGTGAACTAGTAACGTTCCAAGCCCACTTCAACATCATCTGCATTGCTTTGTGGTCCTGAGCCAAACACTTTATGCAGCCAGTGAGTTTGGATTTGGCTGTGTTCCTGTATGCAATTGTTGAGCACACATGGAGACATCTTGGCTGTTCTCAGACATCTAAGGAAGCAAAGCTGTTTTTGAGTCTTTGTGACTGTAGTTGAGATGTGCTGTGCCCACCCAATAATCTATCACTTGTGACAGATTAGGTCGCTCTCGCCCCTTGAACCCTCAGGCCAAACGTCAGACACCAGATAAAAGTCCAATAATAATATTTATTATTATAAATAAGTGCACAAAACACCCTCCACTCCCCAATACTCATACAAATAACACTAATCAATACACAATAACCAATCCTCCACTCCCAGACGCTTAGCCACCCTGCCTCCCAACTCAGCTCGTCCGTCTAGGATTTCCCAGAATCCTTTATAGTCCATGACCCGGAAGTGGTTCTGTCCCTCAGTCCATGTGACTTTCTATCACTTCCGGGTCAGGTAAAAAGGTCTCTTTTTCTTCATCAGCCCGGAAGCACTTTATTTCTTCCAACCACGCGACTGGGATTTACTTCCGGGCTGTATGGAAAATAAACATCTCTGTGCCTCCCTGCAGCGTCCCCTGGCGACTCCGACGTTATCCAGCAGGTCTGTGTATTAAAACTCCACAGTCCATGATGCCCTGCTGGAATTTGGGGCATCTCCACGTTGCAAGGAGGGCTCCATCTAGCAGCCTGGGGGTATTGGCCGGGATGAATGGCCGGCCATATCCCACACACTACACATAAACATATTCACCTTGTTGGTAGTTTTCACATTTTATTGTTAGACATCATTGAATCAGAATGGATTTTACTTTTCTGACAATGGTCAACAGAAAAAGACTCCTTAATGTCAAAGTGAAAACAGATCACTGCAAAATGGTCTAAATTGATTATAAATATCAAACAAAAAATAACTGCATAATTAGTCACCCCCTTTACTTTAGTATTTAGCAGATGCACTTTTGGCAGCCATGACAGCCTTCAGTCTGTCTGTGCAGATCTCTGTCAGCTTTGCAAACACGCGTATCTCATGTCTCTTGTATACAAAGCTGTTGTGCTGCCAGTACTGTACTGTACTTTCTATCATTATGTTAATGTGAGCTTTCCCTACTTACAAAGAAAATGCTTACCTTATAACAGTTAACGTGTCGACTCAGACAGCAGCATTCAATCTCTCGTGTACTGCGTGTGGGAAGCTGTTGCGTTTGCTATGTCGGATTATGTCTGCTATGTCCCGTTCTTTGATCTGAATTTATGAACTCTATCACAGCCTTACAGACCATGCACATATATGTCGGACATTCTTGGAACAAATGCTACGTAGCACATAACTTTATGTACTGTGTGTATATACTGTATATATTTATATGGGGAAGTATTACAACAGTGTTCAATTTGACTTTAGATTTGCAGTGTTTGAGTATGATCTGACCCCTTTCAGAGTGATGTCTGTCTCTGTCTGTGAATGTGGGTTTGTGGATTCTAACTCAAAAATGAATCACTCAAACCAAATGAAACTTGACACATTTATTAGCAGTGTAAAACACTACAAGTCTATTGATTTTGACAAAGATCACTCCAGTAGATTTTGCACTACAGAGATAATGATCTTCTGTTTTTGATACACAATAGCCTGAAATTTTCTACTGCTGATATATGTAGGGGACGTCTTGTGCTAGACAAATCAGATTTGTAAATTACTCTTTTTATACTTTAGTAATCATGCACTTTTTAAATAGATAGCTGTTAATCTAAAGTCATCTACATTTCATTTATTGGTAATCACTCAGCAACAACTAGTCTACTATGAGTCTAATGTTACAGAAGCTCATTATGAAATACATGAAGCAAGAGCTATTGATTATTAAAACATTGTGCCTTTATTTGCTTGCTTTAAAAATACTATGAAATAAGATTTTTTTAGTTAAACTGTAGAAACATAATAACATAATGCATGTTTCGTTCTATGCTGTTTCTGCTATTAACATGCAAACCACCCTGGACAGTAAAATAGTACAAATAAAGAATGTGTATGTACATATGTGTGGAAGTGCTAATGAATAATAAGGAGAAAATAGCAGTGCTAAAGCCAGAAGCTTCCAATTGAGCTAAAGGTCCAATGCAATACAAAATGCTCTTGCCTGATTTATGTAAACGCGAGCCTACGATACAACATGGAAACTTGTGAAATAAGCACAAGATATGGTGGGCGGTGTGCCCTGCTGTGGCTGAAATAGTAACAGAATCGTAACTGAGGCAAGAATTTCATGTGACAAGAACAGCATTACAAAAAAAACTGACAAAAAATATGAAGTTGATCACACTCCATAATTATTGAATGCATGTGGCCCCAGTGTTCCTTTAATTATTAGTTAGCACTGAGAATTTCTTACAGTCATCTAAAATAGCAAACAGTGTGCATAAAGATCCTTCCCATAGCACTCCTGCGTGGCCAACAGTTGAATGACACACTAGCCATCTCATAAAATACTTCTGCCTGCTTTGAAAATTTATGAGATAGTGTTGGTCGTGTGTGGGAATTGAAGCAAACCAAACGATTCATAAATATGCCAAATTGAGTTGGGAGATTTGCTGAGGAAAAGCTAAGAATGCAGAGCAAGAACAACAATAAAACCAGTGGTTAGTCGAGAGAGTCAGAAACAAGAGCGGTCTAAGCAGAAGGATCTGCGAGTACCTGAGACAGAGACAGTGAGAGGCAAGCACTGTAGACTTGTAAAGTGAGGCTTATTGCAAAGGTAAGGTCCAAGTCATAGGAAATCTTGACAGGCAACAAGTGTGTCAATTATTGGAAAAGATTCTGAGGAATCACATCTCCAGTCCAACTCTTCACAATTCTTCAGCTGTGATTCCACTAGCAGGATAGTCAGGAATACAGATTCACTAATGACATGTTGGTGCACATCCAGATAGGCAGAAGGCAGAAAAACGCTTGCTATTCTCTCAATTGTGTGCTATCTGTGGATATCATCTGTTGCCTGCTTCTTCTATATTAAAGTGGTAAAGCTACTGCTGTCAGAGAGGCCTAAATGCCATGTCACATTACATGATTTATCCAGTGATTTTCAGTTGCTAGTCAAAGGCAGTCATGCCGTGGTCCAGTGACACCTCCGGCTACTCAGTCCAGCCAGTCTTCAACTCCTCTCAACAAAACCAGTACAGTGCATGATGGTGTGGGTGGCTCCACACTCCCTATTGCCTACTGGAGCCTCTTGAACCCACCACCATCAATAACGTAACCAAGAAGGAGCTGGGCAAATGAAGGTACATAAATACAGGAAGGGGTAGGTGTGCAAGCGCTCAGTGCATTTATTTAAAACAAAGCTGTCCAAAACAGTGTAGTGCATCTTCATAAATAAATAAATAATCCATTAAAAACAGTGATGGTCTGTGAGCTAAAATCCACAATTAAAACGAGAGTGAAGTCAAAACAGTCACGTGGGTCCTTAATGTTCTGTCAGATCATAGACGATCTCAGTACAACTCCCTTTTTGTCTCACTGGCTTATGCGTTACTCACTCAGCCGGCGGAGACTCCAGCAGCCATGGTCCTCACCACCTGACCCCCGTGTTAGCTGCTTCAAACGCCGCTGGCCAGACTGCTCAGGGTTGGTTGTCCTCCCATCATCTTTCACACACCCCTGTCGTGCCTCGGATCTCTGAGGAGGACTCTACCTCAATTGCACCCACTCCTTTACAAATATTCATTGGGGACAAACCACCGTTAAAGCACCGAACCTTCACTTCCCTGTGGGGCCAACAACTGTGCTGCCTCTCCCACACAGGCTGGCTGGCTCGTCCTGCCTCTCCACCCGATGCTGTTCTCACGGCTCTCTGTTTCCAATCTCTCTGTTCTTGTTCTTTTTCTGACCCCCTTCTGTCCTGTGCTGGTATACTGCCTCTCCTAATGGGGCACAGGTGTGAGACGGCGGCCCTTCCACAGCAATGACGAGGCACCTGAATGACACTCGCTCTTGCCCATGTATGTTCAATCAGCCAGGCGCCTCCATCATCCTGGACTGGAGCACGATTGTATACACCTGCCCCCAAATTGAAGCCTGCACATCGCAGGCCATGATTATTAATTTAAAATCCACCTGAAGCCACGGACCATCTGTCGTCACACAACACATATAATGAAGTCACGATGCACATGGAACATGAGTGTTTTGGACCTCAAATAGTGTGCTTCACATACCATGACAGAATAGAAAAAAAGAAAGGGGCAGAATTTGGGGTTGAAGTCTCAATACCTGTGATGAGAGCGTGATACTTCAGAAATGTGAAACTGTGCTGGAAAGTTGTCATGGAGTCATCTAATTTGACATGCCTTGTGATTTCTAGTCTTGTAATCTGACATCTTCAAGTGGCGAGATTAGCAAGTGCAGTCAAGTTTGACATCTCCTTCCATTAGAAGCTGTGTAATGTGACATCAGCTTAATCATGACCAGAACTGCAGGGTGAAGGACTCAATACAGGATGTAGGCAGGCATTTAAATCAGGTGAGAGAGAGGTCTGGTAGGAGTGATGCACATCACTGTACTGATGGAATAGAGGGAACAGTGCCAAGGAGCAAGTAGTCTCCAGGAGGTAATTTCTCCAGAGATGCAGAAGCAGGAACAGCAATGATAGCTAATTTAGTAGAGGAGGCCCTATATTATACATGGACCCTTGTTGCATAGTTAAGAGGACAGAATAACACGTAGTTGCCTTGCCTTTTAAATGTAATCTTGGGGTCAAGGATGTAGAAATACCTAATGCTTGGTTTCAGAGGAAGATCTAAGTGGACAGTATGAGGACATAAATAATTTTGGAGATACAGTGGAACCTTGGTTCACGAATGCCTCGGTATATGCACAACTCGGTTCACGACCAAAAAGTTTGCCAAACTTTTGCCTCGGTTCACGACCACACACTCGGTATACGAACAAGCCAGTTTCCCTTTCGGTTTGTGCGTGCTGATGATTTCCGCACCTGTTGCATTGTTCTCGGTCAGACGTGCGTGCTTGCACATGCCTGCATGCATCCTTTCGCTGTGAACTCTTTGTGCTCTATTTCATTTCCCTTCCGGTTCGTACGCGCCGATTACTGTATTTAAGCACGTGTTCAGCCTCTCCCTGTTCATTGTTCTCAGTCAGACATGCATGCTTTACCTGTGAGCTCTTTGTGCTCTACAGTATTTCGTGTGCTTTTGCAGTTAACTATGGCTTCTAAGCAAGTGAACAGTGGTGAAAAGAAAGTTTTGCAGAAAATTGAAATCGAAGTAAAGAAAGAAATTATTGAAGAGTATGAGCGTGGCGTTCGTGTTACTGATCTTGCTGCCGAGTACAAGAACTCAAAATCTACGATTTCGACTATTCTAAAGCAGAAAGAATCTATTAAAGCTGCTGATGTTGCAAAACAGCGTTAACCAGGCAGAGGCCTCAAGTGCTGGAAGAGGTGGAAAAACTGTTGCTAGTGTGGCTGAATGAGAAGCAACTTGCAGGGGATAGCGTAAGCGAGGCGATGTTATGAGAGAAAGCCAGGAAGATTCATGGTGATTTGCTGCAAAACTATCCTTCTACGAGTGGCGAAAGTGAGGAATTTAAAGCCAGTAGAGGATGGTTTGAAAAGTTTTGCAAGAGAAGTGGCATTCATAGCGTGGTAAGGCATGGAGAGGTTGCTAGTTCTGACGCTAAACCTGCGAAAGAATTCATGAAAAATTTCACAAAATTAGTGGAGGACGAAGGCTATATCATGCAACAAGTCTTCAACTGCGATGACACCAGATTGTTCTCCACCCAGTTCCTCCTCACTTCATGCCAGAACTCGACTCATGCAAGGTTAGTTTCTTGGTGGTTTATGGTTAGTTTTTGTATTACAGATTTTTCAAATGTTCCTTTTTTCCCCTATGCTTAAAAGTCATTTGTTTATACAGCGATCGGGCACGAACTCCTGCAATATTTTCTTGGTTGCTTGTGGTTGGTTTTTAAATAAAGTTCGGATTTGTTCAAATGTTCCTTTTTTCCCCCTGTGCTTAGTGTTTGTATAGCGATCGGGTCATAAAGACTATAGCGCGAACTCTTACAATGTTATTTTCTTGGTTGGTTTTTAAATAAAGTTCGGATTTGTTCAAATGTTCCTTTTTTCCCCCTGTGCTTAAAACTCATAAAAAAAAAGGTGTTTATAAAACGATCGGGTTGTAAGGCTATAACATGAACTGCTGCAATGTGAGAGAGAGAGAGAAGGCAGGCTCGTGTGCTGGAGAGAGAGAGAGAGAGAGCGCGTGCAGCTGAGAGCGAGCCTGCAAGTGCAGCTGAGCAGGGAGCCTGGGTGTTTGTGTCAGTGTTATTCAATGTTTTTACATTAGTTTACTATTACACTGTGCATTCTATGGTGTAATTAACTATATTTGTGCTTAAAAATATTTTTAAAAATATATTTACATACAGTTCGTACGGTCTGGAACGGATTAATTGTATTTTCATACAATCCTATGGGGGAAATTGCTTCGGTTCACGACCAATTTGGTTTATGACCAGAGGTTTGGAACGAATTATGGTCGTGAACCGAGGTGCCACTGTAACCTGAAGTGTGCTCCAAAATTGGAACTTTATGCCTCCTTCTGCTCATTTAGCTTCTCCTTTTTGAAGGGGGAGGTTAGTTAAGATAAAAGCTGCCAAGAGAAGGTGAAGCTAAAGGATCAGAGGGGAAGCAACAGCAGGTCACTGTGGTGAATATTTCAATGGCTATATGAACAGGTAGTCCATCCATCCACTTTCTGTCTTAAAAATTTCAGAATTGTGGGGAGCATCCTGGACGCATATGGCTGGAGACTGAAACTCCCTGGATGATGCTAATCCATCACAACTTGCACAGTATGTTCACATCATTAAGTCTGTAACCAATACTCCATCCTACCTTTTTACCAAAGTCAAAATCAGAAATCGAAAAATAAAGCTGATAATAAATAGCAAGAAGTCAGGAACCAAGTCAAAAATAACAAAGAGCAAGGTGCACACACATTAAGTAGATTTTATCCAATAAATTGGATGATTCAGAAATGAACATGTTGGCTTTTATGTGGTCACTCTGATGTCATCACATATGTGCCACCCAAGAGCATTCTGGGTACAAACACCATAGCAGCAGACTATGGTAACTCCTATAGATTTTATTTTTTTCTCCAGTTTAACTGGAGGTTTTCATTTTTGCCCATCCTGGCCACATGACCTTATCATCGGACTTGCATTTAGAGACTTAAAAAAACAATACTATATATAAGGACTATGTGTCTCTTCATTATATATCTAGCTTATGGAAGTGTGCATTCATTTTCTCTGACACCTTGTAAAGCAATTTGAGCTTACAGCCTTTGCATGAAAATATGCTATAGGAATAAATGTTGTTGTTGTAACACTAGGAAATGTCGGCGCTCATGAAATAATTATTAACTTCTCAAAAACTTTTTTTAGAGGGAAATAAATGTTTGAATCAGATTCCTCAGGGTAAAAGCACTAGACTGAATGCCTATTTTATCTTAATAAAATAGTAGAAACCCACTAAAAAAAATTAAGAAAAACACCAATCATAACACCCATCCAACTCATATGGGTCCAATTTACAGTTCCCAATTAATGTAAGCTGTACATCTTTGACAATCAACATATATGATTTTTCCACACCTAATTATTTATTTTTGTAGTCATGTAGAATTGATCCCTGGCTGCAAGTCCAGGCCATTGCTAGGCAAACTCATGCACACATTGACACACTCTTACTAAGGAAGTTTAGAAATACCAGTTTACCTCAGATGCACAGATATAGGAGGACAGGAGACTACTCAGTGTCAGGAATTATTAGTATTATTATTATTAGTCTCCTTGGATGATACCTGATCAGTATTCATTAGAAAGATTTCTTATAGTTGGAGCTCATGCAGATTAAGTGACTTGCCAAGGGTCTTACAGTGAGTAAGAGACTTTGGATTAAAGGTCCAGGGCCTTAACCAGTACGCCACACTACCTTCCATCAACAATCTCTTATGAAAAATGTTTCTAAGGTTACACAAAAATGGGGGGAGCCTAAGATGTCTTCTCCTTTTTATCTTGGCATAAAATGCTGCAACTCCTACAAGGACTTTGAACTTGAAACCCACCTCCATCTCCTCTCACTGGTCCGGCCTAAAAAGTCCGTTACTGAACAACAATGGAATCTCTTGACCTTGCAGGTAGGTGGGACAGATTTTATCATGAGAGACCACAGTTACAAGTATGTGCTCTTATTAAATTTGAACGGTCTGTCCATTTTTTGACTGATTCAACAATGCACAACAATCTTTTGATTGTTTTACACCAGAGAAAATGCATACTACTAATGAAAGAGTGAGAGAATGTGTAAAATCCATATAGACAGTAATGTCATGTCAGGGTTCAAAAGAGCACTAACCCCTGCGTGACCATGACACCTTCCAATTAAAGTATCTTTGAAAATCAAACCACTACCAAATTAAACAATTACAAAAAATAAAAGAAAAAATAACAATTAAAAAAAATGAAAGTAAACTTGGTTAAAATTGCACATCTGGTGAACGTGATAATTACGTAATCAGCATGATTTTACACATCTCTCTTGCCCCCTTAGTGAAAGAAAAAGAGGTGTCAGGAATCACAGAAAGTCGCACTGTGAATCTAAGTAAAGGCAGAAAAGTGAGACTATTTATAAATGTTACAAATTCTAAATCTGTAAATTAGGAGATGGGTGTGAGGAATATTTTAAGGAGATGAGCACTTGGGGCGTAAGATAACGTACTAAATTGCATTATGTGTTTGCAGTACTGACATCAGTTGGGATGTTTATGGATATAAAACATTTATAAGCTATTATTTGGTCATAAAAGAGTATGGGGAGGCATAAAAATGAAGAATTCCATTATCATATGTGTCTAATACTCCATCTTCCAATAAGCTGAACTTGGCTACAACCTAAAATTAGCCCTGTATGAATAAATGTAGGCGAGTGCCACATGAAGGGATCCTGCTGTGCTCACAGTGACCCAGAAATGGAATATGCGGGTTCAAAAATGAACAAAGAATAGCTGTCCTTTCTAATTATAAATTTTACTATAAATATATCTAGAGTTTTGTCCTTAGCTTGCTCTTTTGGTTCCTCAGTTTATAAATTCAGCTTTACATACAGGATATTAAACAGGCCTTTTTAGTGAACCTCTCTGAATACTACAAGAATCTGCTAGGGCCAAGGACACGCACCAGAAACGGTGTAGCGGAGATGATTAAATAATAGTGAAACTCCAAATTCAAGTGGCATCAGAAATGCCTTATAACATGTGAATCTGAATTTACTTATAGCTGTTAAACATCACACATAGCACACCAACCGAAATGTCTGCCCTGCATGTTACCAACATCACAAGATGTTCATTTTATAATTGTCTGGTGTTGGATTCATTGCTGTAAACTTCCTTTTCTCCTGCACTCAAAAGTTCACATGATTATCCGTGAACAAAACAGCCTGACTCGGTAGATCTGGTACAGTGGTTCTGTCACTTCACGGTTGGACTACTTTTTAATTGTTGTCCTGCAAAGAATATCAGCAAGTGACAATAAGATCATAAAGCTGCTGTGCAACCTGACTAAACATCGACTGCAGTACCCCTCAGCTGGCTGGACTACACTGGCTTCCTGACATATATTAGATAGTCTTGACAATCCTGTTACTGACTTATAAAACTGCTTGTTCCAAAGCTCCAGAATACAAGTTTAGGCTGCTTACACCACATACACCTATCAGACGGTTCTTCTGTTGTTGACTTCTTTACTTTTCAAAGCCTCGTTTAGAAAAGTACTGGACCTCAAACACATATTCATCCTTTTAGCTCAACTAGAAGTCTCCTTATGTCTATTCATGAGGCGCCATTTATACCAGCATTCAAATCCATACTGAAGACCCACTGGTTCTCTCTGACTTTCTAAATGTTGTCCCTTCATCTATGAGTTCAAGGGCCCTTACTATTCAATGTGATTGCACTGTCACTCCCTCTCTGTGTGATATTCACTTATCTGCTAGGTCTGAAAGCTCCTACTCTATTCTAAGTAGTTTGAATCACTTAGGGTAGTTTCATTCTGTAGATGAGATTGATCAGACATGTTTGCCTGTTTTATAATTTTATATTCTAGCTTGTGCAAAAGTCTGGCAGTAATATTTTAAAGGCCCTTTAGCTGTCTGCTAATGGTGCACTTCTTGTACTGAATTTGATATTTCTTCTCTTTTTGATTGCACAATTGAAACGTTACATTTGATTTTTTTTAGTATAATTTACTGAACTACAAAGGAATCTGATGACCTTGCAGGTAGGTGGGACAGATTTTATCATGACAGAACTAAATTACAAGTGTTTGCTCTTATTAAAATGTAAAGGACTATCCCTTTATTGACAGATTCAACAATGCACAATAATCTTTTGATTGTTAAACGCCAGAGAAAACAGAAAGAGTGTCAGAATGTGTAAACTCCACACATACAGTTGTGCTTGAAAGTTTGTGAACCCTTTAGAATTTTCTATATTTCTGCATAAATATGACCTAAAACATCATCAGATTTTCACTCAAGTCCTAAAAGTAGATAAAGAGAAACCAGTTAAACAAATGAGACAAAAATATTATACTTGGTCATTTATTTATTAAGGAAAATGATCGAATATTACAAATTTGTGACTGGCAAAAGTATGTGAACCTCTAGGATTAGCAGTTAGTCTGAAGGTGAAATTCGAGTCAGGTGTTTTCAATCAACGGGATGACAATCAGGTGTGAGTGGGCACCCTGTGTTATTTAAAGAACAGGGATCTATCAAAGTCTGCTCTTCACAACACATGTTTGTGGAAGTGTATCATGGCATGAACAAAGGAGATTTCTGAGGACATCAGAAAAAGAGTTGTTGATGCTCATCAGGCTGGAAAAGGTTACAAAACCATCTCTAAAGAGTTTGGACTCTAACAATCCACATTCAGACAGACTGTGTACAAATGGAGGAAATTCAAGACCATTGTTACCCTCCCCAGAAGTGGTCGACCAACAAAGATCACTCCAAGAGCAAGGCGTGTAATAGTCGGCGAGGTCACAAAGGACCCCAGGGTAACTTCTAAGCAACTGAAGGCCTCTCTCACATTGGCTAATGTTCATGTTCATGTGTCCACCATCAGGAGAACACTGAACAACAATGGTGTGCATGGCAGGGTTGCAAGGAGAAAGCCACTGCTCTCCAAAAAAAACACTGCTGCTCGTCTGCAGTTTGCTAAAGATTATGTGGACAAACCAGAAGCCTATTGGAAGAATGTTTTGTGGATGGATGAGACCAAAATAGAACTTTTTGGTTTAAGTGAAAAGCGTTATATTTGGAGAAAGGAAAACACTGCATTCCAGCATAAGAACCTTATCCCATCTATGAAACATGGTGGTGGTAGTATCATGGTTTGGGCCTGCTTTGCTGCATCTGGGCCAGGACGGCTTGCCTTCATTGATGGAACAATGAATTCTGAATTATATCAGAGAATTCTAAAGGAAAATGTCAGGACATCTGTCTATGAACTGAATCTCAAGAGAAGGTGGGTCATGCAGCAAGACAACGACCCTAAGCACACAAGTCGTTCTACCAAAGAATGGTTAAAGAAGAATAAAGTTAATGTTTTAGAATGGCCAAGTCAAAGTCCTGACCTTAATCCAATCAAAATGTTGTGGTAGGACCTGAAGTGAGCAGTTAATGTGAGGAAACCCACCAACATCCCAGAGTTGAAGCTGTTCTGTACGGAGGAATGGGCTAAAATTCCTCCAAGCCGGTGTGCAGGACTGATCAACAGTTACCGGAAACGTTTAGTTGCAGTTATTGCTGCAAAGGGGGGGTCACACCAGATACTGAAAGCAAAGGTTCACATACTTTTGCCACTCACAAATATGTAATATTCAATCATTTTCCTTAATAAATAAATGACCAAGTATAATATTTTTGTCTCATTTGTTTAACTGGTTTCTCTTTATCTACTTTTAGGACTTGAGTGAAAATCTGATGATGTTTTAGGTCATATTTATGCAGAAATATAGAAAATTTTAAAGGGTTCACAAACTTTCAAGCACAACTGTAGATAGTGATGTCAGAGTTCAAAGAAACACTAACCCACCGCATGTCCTTCAGATTGGGAAGTTTTAAATAAGAGATTGTTGGCTCTGTATTATTCTAAATAAAAAATTCCAAGTAGTACAAGATCCATGATGGGAGCATTTACAAGCCTACCTTAACCCAACATGAAAGGAATCTGAGTGTAATGTCATGTCTCAGCCAGGTTTAGTCCCCTGGCTGGGGTTCAGATTCATGTGTTATTTCTCTTTTGTTCATTTCTGGTTCTTCTTTTTATGTTGATTATGTACATCATTCTTTATTTTTGGTTTTGTCTATTTATATCAGCTGCCTTTGCTATGTTCTGTTTGTTTTGTGGGTGGTCTCCCAAAAGAGGCGGGGCCACCTGCATGTCACCACCAAGAACTGCCCTCCATCCCATAAATCCAGAGGTCTTCCACAGTTCCTAGTAGTTCATTTCAAATGTGGTGAGTTCTTGTATGTTTGTGAGTTTTTAAGGTTTGTGATTCTATTTGATGTTCTGTTTTTGACTATTCTATGAATATCTGAATTGGGACTTTGCTTGACATGGATTGCCTTTGTTATAGTCAATGCTGTTTAGCCTTTGGAGCATTTTGTGAAATTAATCTACTTCTTATTCTTATCCTTATTCTGTCTGGGGTTTGGCGGTACACCCCCTCTAGTGGGCCTTTTGGTAAATGCTTTTGGAACTCTTTACTGCCTACTCCATGACATGTGTATTTTCAACTGCATACAATCCTATGACACAAGTCGAGTCAAATACTTAGAAATGGTCATAATGAGCAGTTTTGACAAGGTCCCTTATACAGAGTCACTCAGTCTGAGAGAGTACGATGATGGGGTTCGCCCTGTGATACAGCAGACTTTCCTGATAATTTTATTTTATTCAGGCGTTGTGCTTATTTTGAGCTTAGGTTACTTCCCCAGGAGACTGCAGCCTAAAACACCACACTGACTATTTTAGACTAGTAAAACATTTCCAGCAGCTTGCTGCACACATCAAAAGACCTGAGTTTCTTTAGCAAGTCCAGTCTGCTGTAGCCCTTCTTGTATAGCAACACTGTGTTTTCAGACCGGTCAAGTTTGTCGCTCATGTGAACCTGCAGTTACCTGTAGGTCTGCACCACTTCCTCATCCTCCCCCTGAATGGTGACAGGTCTCAGAGGCTTCTTGGCACATCGCAAGTCTACCACCAGCTGTTTTGTCTTGCTGATGTTGAGTTGCAGGTTGCTGTCCCTGCACCACAAGACAAAGGCCTCTACAATCTTCCTGTACTCTGATCCATCTCCATTATTAATGTAGACTATGATGGAGGAGTTATCTAAACATTTCTGTAGATGACAAGTGCTGGTATTGTGTTGGAAGTCTATGGTGTAGAGGGGTATACAAGAAAAGAGACAGGACAGTTCCCAGAGGTGCTCCATTATTACACACCACCATTTCTGGCACACAGTCCCTCAGCCTCACAAACTGCTGTCTGTTGGTCAGGTAGTCCATAACCCAGGAGATTGTGGGATTCAAAGCCTTGAGCTTTTTCCCCAGTTGATGAGACAGAATGGAGTTAAAAGCACTTAGCAAGTCAAAGAACATTATCCTGACTATGGTACCGACTTTGTCCAAGTTCGAGATAGGCTTTCTGGAGCATGTAGATGAGAGCATCCTCTACGCCTCTACTTTTCTGATAGGCAAACCGCAGAGGATTCATATGTTCTGAGACCAGGGGTCATAGCTGTTTTAGCACAAGCCTCTCAAAGGTCTTCATGATGTATGAAGTTAAGAGCAACTGGTCTGAAGTCCTTGGGGTCACTGGATTGACCTTTCTTTGGCACTGGGACCACACAGGATGCTTTCCACAGCTGGGGAACCTTCTGCAAATTCAGGGAAAGGGAGAACAGGTGCTGAAGGACCCCACAGAGATGTACCCCACAGTAATTAATGACTGAAGAAATATAAGGTAAGCACACCACTGTACTTACATTAGGAATAAAGCAACTCCTTATTGTTTTGTATTGGAACAATTAAAATATGGCACTGAAAAATATACACATAGGCTAAAGTGCACTCAATTCAGACAGGAAAATTATCTTCAAAAATCAACTATTTTGCTTTGCTAGAAATTAAAAATATGGCTTTGAAGAATAATACTAATGAAAGAAAACCAGGTTTACACAAACAAGAATATTCTACTATTTCATGATACAGTATATTTTACAAGCTAAATTAAATATACTATATATATATATAAAAGTAACATAAAGATTTATAGATTGATCAACTAAACTTCAAATCCAAATGGTTTAAATGGCAAAATGTCCAATCAGTGTAGCTAACAGCTCTTAGTTCTTATTTTAAGCTCCTGTAATTTACTTCTTAAATTTGAAGCGTCTTCTGGAGCCTAATGTTAAATGCAGAAAGGATGTTTTCTTTTCACAGGATTGGCAAAAGAATGTATTTACTATGCAGTAGGTTAGCATTAAAATCCAAATATCAAAGAGATTATTGTTATCCGAGGGAGAATAGCAGTGGCTGCAGGTATTCACTTCTGTCTCAAAATCAAATGTTTTTTTTTTGTATATCTATACTATTTCAGAATTAAAATAACCATACTGTTAGGATTTTTCCCTTTTAAGAAATAATAACTTTCATATGCTATTGCAGAATAAAGTACTCATCAAAAGCAGCCAATTTTAATGAACTAGGTATAAATGATAAGCTGTGCTCTGGAGAATTTACTAGAACACCTTGTAATTCACACCTAAGGGATGATAAAAATGCTATAAAATGGCAGACATTTATGCTATTATTCTCTAAAAAAAGAAGCTCTACAATGCCAGATCTGTACAAATGTGAATGACTTTGGGCTATTAAATTGTGAAGGTCTGAATAATTAAGCAATACAAAATAATTGCCAGGTGTAAAAATAATTAATACATGTAATTAAAACTCTGCTTGTTTAACACTGACTAACAATTTATTAGGATAACACAGTGCACGGTACTGCTGTCTCATGCAGTCATGTGAAAAAGGAAGTACACCTAATGAAAATGTTTTTCTTTTTTAACATACTGTATGTGGACATATCAAGATTTGATCTTCATTTATAAAGAATCTTTACATAAAGGTGAAGCAACTGACAAAAAAAAAATGAAAATTTGACAAATTCAATAAAAAAATGAACAGATGTGCCATTTCCATCTGTGGAAAAACTAAGCACATATTGACATGTGAACAAGGTTACTGCTGTTGCAATGCTTAGAAAAGACATCTGTACTCAGTCCATTCACAGTGAGTTGATTAATAAAATACTCCCCTGTCCATACTTGCTGCTACAGGAACGTTCCAAAATCTGTCCACTGCTAGAGTTGTGGTTCGCCAATAGAGAGGTCTACTAAATTCTGTGTTTCAGCTGTTGCCAAAAATTTCTACGAAACTGTGATGGATTCATTGTTACTTTCAAAGTCATCAAAATGTTGTAGCAAAACAAGTCAGTAGTAAAATTACAAAATTCACAAGGCATTTTGTATTTAAAAAGATATTTTTAAACAGATAAGATTTTTCTAGTCTGTAAAAATCAGAAATGGTCATTCAGACCTTCCTAGTCAATGTCACCATTCCTTAAAAGCCCTCTTAAGGACTAATAGCTCTCAGTCACCTCCTTTATCATTTTATTCAATTAAATTTAATTTCCTTAAAAAGAGATGCACTGACCCCACTAGGCTGCAGCAGTTCTTAAATAAGAATGGAATCAGGAGATGGTCTGAGGTTTTATTAACAGGCAAAGGTTGATACCAAGAAGGTAATACTCTAATAAACAAGCCTAGGATGTGAAACCAAAATCATAAATTAAAGGACACAGAGGAGGAGTGGAAAACCAAAATAATTTCACAAACCAGAGCAGATAGATAGATAGATAGATAGATAGATAGATAGATAGATAGATAGATAGATAGATAGATAGATAGATAGATAGATAGATAGATAGATAGATAGATAGATAGATAGATAGATAGATAGATAGGCTTTATTTTGTCCACTGGGGGAAATTTGACAAAATTGTAATCAATTAACAAAAAAATCTGTTGCCAAAACTCGAACACTAATGAGAATTCCAGTCTTTCTTTTTTTGCAGTCACATACTTGGAAAAACCAGGAAATGCAGGCCGCTAACTTTTATCCCCTTGACCTGGTGATGTAATGCATCGCACACTTCCCGTTGACCTTGCCTGGCAACTACATGTCAATCAAACCAAACAGAAAGCAAAAAATAAGCCTGCGTCACACACAACATGACACCACCTCAAGACGTTTTGACTTTTAAATGTTATTAAGAATACATATAAACAAAAGATGAACTAACCCATCGTGTTTGTTGGCCTCTCAAACTCCCAAACCCATATCTTAGTTATTTTTAAGGCCAAGGAGTGCCTGAAAAAAAATTAATATACAACTCAGTTCATGATAATATGGTACAAGGATGCAACTACGATTATAAGTATTGTTCAAGTGTTGTAACAGGAAATGTCCAAATCAAAATTAAAGTGGGAAAAAATCAGGACGTATAAGTACCAGACCTTTAGTAAATATTTGCTTTAATACATCAAATGCTAATTGGGCCTATTGGGTCCAAACAAACCTTTAAGTGTCTTTTTAGCAAGTCTGGTAAGGGGAGTAACGGTTGTGCTGAAACATTTATTAAGTCTTCAACAATACTTCTCAAAACCAGTTACCTTATATATTCGTGACTTGATTTTATCGTATAATTTCTGTTATTTTATAATGTCGGTCGTATAAGTCGAATGTGGAAAACTTACGCTATTGGTACAAGGGATTATGATATGCTAACGCCCACCTGAGAGAGTAACCACGGAGCACACGGCCTTTTTTTTCTATGTGGGTGCAGCAATGCGCTGTATCAGTGCGTACTCCTAACCTCTCTCTCTGTTGTGCCTACGTGACCACACAGTAATACCCAAACTATTCTGAAGCAACGTTTGCACTGATTTGTGTTGTTTATATCTCACTCCCTCATACACCTTTATCGTAAGAGCATCCCTTATCTGCAATGGAGTGTTCAATCAGAAGAAAATATGAAGCTGGTTTTAAACTAAACATCGTTAAAGTGGCTAAAGAAATCGGTAACTGTGCTGCTGCAACAAAATTCAATGTGTCTGAGAAACTGATGCAAGATTGGAGGAGGCAAGAAGATGTAAAAAAGAAAAAATTAAATGTCGCATTTTTGAACAGGCATATAAGTCGGGGTCTGATTGAATGATCGATTTTTCGTGTTTTAAGACCAATTTATACGTGAGTATATACGATAATTGCTGTAATTGTTTAATTAATTTACTAGAGATTAAAGATTGTCTTTATTTTAGTGGAAGCAACATTAAAACTACTTTGCAAATCAAATTTAGTAAAAATTTCAAAAAATAAAACTGAGAGTAATGACAATGGATAATTATTCTTGAATGCTAGTCTAGGTAGGTTCATTATGAGACACAACAACAAAGAAATCTGCACCAATGGAACTTTTGGATGATCTGATGAAACCACTGACAAGGATCTCATGAAATGCCATTCCACGGCTTGAATGATGCAGCTTTCCCAGTGTAGAAAAGGAAAACCAAGTATTTGTATATCACTAAACTGATGGGCATTCTAAAACTGATAAGACTGATCCAAAAAACTGTTCCAACCTAAAAGTGAAACATGAACTAATAAGAGCTCATTCATAATGGCTCCATAAAATAAAGTGTAACCAGACTCTATATATATATGAAACAAATTACCAACTTGTGAAGATGAAGTAAAGACCTTAACAAGTTTAAAAAAAATTAATGGATCAAATAATAGGAAGTGGTGTTCGCAAAGCACATGAGTTTTCTACTCTTTAAAATTTCTTAATCTCCTGAGGAACATTCCCCCATTTTCTGCATCTGCTAATCGAGTTCAGGGTTGCAATGTGGTTGATGCTTGTCTCAGTAAGGGCAAGTGTAGAACCAACTCTGCATGAACCAGGGCACACACACATGCACACTCTTCCATTTTGAATTAAAAATTAGCCTAAACTGGATCACCTTGGGTAGAAAACAGAAATATGTAGACAAAACCCAACACACGTCAGGGAGAATGTTCAAACAAGAGCGACTGAGACAGAACCATGAAACTAGAAATCAGGCAGCATCATTAGTCTACAAAGGTACCTAGAAAGCCATGCATCTAGAGATGAGTGGCACATACCCGGGCAGAAAAGGATTCAATAAACTGTTAAGTAGATGTGTTAAAGAATAAACGCAAGGATATTCTATTATACAAGGATTTTTGTACAATAAAATACATCTAATACACTGAAATAATACTTAATACCGTAAACAGAAACAATTCACAATACTGATAAACACATAAACAGATTATTAATACAATACTCTGGCAGAAGCCCACAGAGTTACAACACAAAAAAATTGAACAAACAGAATAATGTTTTTAGGATGCCTCTTTCTCGAATTCAGCAAGTTGAAGGACTCATCAATCTGGATACATTACTTCCCTTTTACACATATTTTCTTCAGACAATTAAGAATAAAGTTTATAAAGTAGTATGCTCTATGGAAATGAGGCACGGCCGATGAAAGTGGAACATGAAGCAAAGCTGGAAAGAACAGAGATGGAAATGATCAGATGGAAGTCTGGAGTGTCATGGAGTGAGACTAAGGCAAATGGCGAGTTAAGAAAAAGACTTGTGGTAGAAGGAGATGTGCTGAGGAAAAATACACTAAGGTGGTTTGGACACATGGAATGAAACACAGATGATGACTGCATGAAGAAGAGCACCAAGATGCAGGCTGGGGGGGCCTAAGACATGGTTGAAGGTGTTGTCAGATGATATACTGTGTTCAAAGGATCCCCGAGACTGTGGAACATGGAGGAAAATGTTTTAGAGCAGGGGTGCCCAATACGTCGATCGCGATCGACCGGTAGATCGGAAAGGTAGTGCAGGTAGATCGCATTGCATTCAAAAAAATTATTTTTAAACGTTAGTCTGTCATATATCCTCCGTATTGCATTTGCCACTTGATTGACATACAGTGCAGCCAGTCTGAGATCTCTTTTCTTCTAACACACTCATCATCCCGCACTCACAATCAAACGCGCGAGCAACTGCAAAACTCCGGCTGTGATCTAGTTAGCCTTCCAATTTATATGGACTAAAGAAGGGATTTAAAAAAAAAATTGTTGGGGGTTAGGGAGGACATGGGCTGGATGTGGAATTGGAAGTGGATTTTTTTTTCCTCACAATGTCACAATCGAAGTGCGTTTGTCTGATCTGTCAACCTAACATTGCTATTCCAAAGAAGGAAAATGTGGAAAAGCACTTTCGAACTGTTCATAAAAACACAAAGCGATCTGAAAAAGAGAAAGGAGAGGGAACTAAAATCACAGTTAAATCGGACAGCTGTCATTTTTCACTCGGCTGAATTCAAAAGCAAAGGTAGACCACCGAAGCGTCGTTCTGGGTGAGTCACTCGATCATAATGCATAAGAAGTCCTTCCAAGATGGAGAGATGATAAAAGAGGCCTTTGTTGAGGCAGATGGCTAGGGAGAAATTCCTGCTGAGATTTCAAGACCCCTGGCAGGAGAAAAAGGAGTTTCTCCTTGTCATTAAACATGCAGAATACAAGCAACTTAATAACGATTAATGGCCGCTAGACTTGGCATATTTTTTCTGATCTGACCAACATGTTGAATGAGCTTAATTTACAGCTGCAAGGAAAAGAGAAAACCATGGTCAATATGATTAGCTCAGTTAATGCTTTCAAACGAAAAATGCAACATCTGTCCTCAAACCTGCAGCGCCTTGATTTGGGGAACATCGAAAACCTCGCGTCAGAGCAGGAGACACAATGGAAGGCGTGTGCGCAACTTGACAGCATACACTACACAGAGCAGATTGAAAATTGTAAGTCAGACTTTAACAGACGGTTTCAAGACTCAGCTTTACTTGAGCCAATCGCTACATTTAAGTGCTATCCATTTAGGGAAGATGTTGAAGGTGATTCACCCGCATCAAAAACTGCAACACTGTTTCACCTAAAACTCCTCTAAAGTGGAAGATGAGATTTTCACACTACAGGATGACATTCAGCTGAAGTATGGGGCTTATGGACAGTTTTGGAACTTACAGAGGAAAAGTACCCAAACATGAGGAAATGTGCTACCTCCTTGACTGCATTATTCGGCTCTACTTATTTATGCGAGTCAGCCTTTTCCCACATGAAGATTATTAAATCCAAATACTGTAGTGACCATAAATGTATTGAATTGTTATTGTGCCATAAAGGTTATTCAGTTATGCAAGGTACGACAACATATATTTTATGTATAACGTATACTCAGAGTGTATATATAATATATATAGCATTTTTAATGTAGGTAGATCATTTCGACCTGGTCATTTTAAAAGTAGCTTGCAAGCCGAAAAAGTGTGGGCACCCCTGTTTTAGAGCAACTGGGCAATATCCACAAACCTGGAAAACAGTTGTGAAGATAATCCCAGTTTCTGTGACATGGCCACATTCTTTGGAAGTTAAACAAATAAAAGACACACTAAACTAGTTAAAATTAAAGGGGATGGGGTTTTGAATTTGTGGCACATAAACATTTCCGAATTAAAAGTCACATTTCTAAGGTCAGTATCATTCCATTAAGATTTGACAGGCTAGGCTGTTGACTTTTGGATGAGGAACTAAGAGAGGAACAGACACACAAAGACACAAATGCTTTATAAACTGGGCAGCACCAAATCTCACAAGCTACTGTACATGTGGCTTCACTTAACAATGTAAACAAGTGACACCCTGTTGACATCATTTATTAGCATACGTGCTGCTAGTGGTCCACAACAGCTGAGATGAGCAGAGGGTTAAGCAACTGATGACAGCAGATGAGCTTATACTTATCATGCATAAAGAGAAATCAAGAATATGTCTGCAAGCTTTAGAAGCTTTCTGTCTGTGTTGTGATATAGCCTGTGAGTTTGAGGTTTAAACCCTGACATGTCTGTCGGAGCAAATGTGCACGTTAGCTGTAAAGGACGATGGCAAACTTCCATGCCTATAACACACTCTGAAATTCAAAATTCAAACTTTCTAAATCAAATTTATTTATAAAGCACATTTAACAACAGCAAACAGCAGCAACAAAGTGTTGTTAAGGTCAGGTCAGGTTGGGAAGCATGCATCAGTACAACGCATTACTACACCCACCACAGGACAAAACAGCCCGGGATCCTGGCTGGCAACCCCCCAGGCAGACACACAGTCCAGTCTCACCCTCCAGAAATGACCATCTATCTGCCGCAGCCAGATGTGATGTGGGTGTCCCCTTGGCCTGGTCCAGCCACTCTGATCTACAAAGAGTATCCTGTAAGCCAGATCACCCTCAGGGAATCGCGGCACATGGCCATAGTGCCGTAACTGACGCTCCCTCACAATGCAGGTAATGTGCATCATTTTGGACTCCATGAGAAACCGCTCATTCAACACAAAGTCAAACCAATGGTACCCAGGGATTCTCCAAAGAAACACAGCACCTAAGGAGTCCAGTCTTTGTCTCAGTTCACTGGATAGCGTCCATGTCTCACAAGCAAGACAAGAGGCACCAGGACTCTAAAGACTTGGACCTTCATCCTTTTGCAAAGACATTGGAGGCACCACACACCGCTTTCCAGCGACCTCATGACCGCCCCATGCTCCCCCAATCTGTCTACTGACTTCACACGAAGAGTCACCAGAGACATGAACCTCGCTGCCGAAGGTAAGTAACCTCTCGATGAGGTCGACACTCTTTCTGCAGACAAACACTGTAAAGAGCAAAGAAAATAAAAACTGTGGTGTAAAACACTCTGTAAGGCTCTAAAAGCCAAGGGTACTAAACAAAAACCTAAAGTGTAAAAACGTAAACAATTCTAAAACAACACCAAACCTGAAGACCTGGTTTTGTACCTCCAGAATTCAGAGAATTAGATGAATTTTAAATGGCAAGATTGTGGAAGAAAATCTGACATATAAAGGTAACTCATTCCAGAGTTTTGGTGCAGCCACTGTCATATAAACTGAGAACACGGCACTGATAGTAGAAGCTCGGAGGATGATCCAAGTGACCTAAATGTGGAATGCTGGATAAGGATATCTGAAAAATGTGAAAGAGCCAGAATATGTAGTGCTTTAAAGACAAACAGGAGTACTTTACACTTTATTCTGAACCTAACAGGCATAAGGGGATGGGAGTAATATCTTTGCTCTTTCGCAAGCCTGTTAACAACCTGGCCGCTGAATTGTGAACTAGTTGAAGATGAGATAGGGAAGCCTGACTGACTCCAAGGAATAGAGAATTACAATAATCCAGCCTATTGGAGACAAAGGCATGGAGAGCATTCTCTAGATCTTTGGCCGATAAAAATGACTTGATTTTAGCTAACTTTCTAGATGATGGAAACTACTCTTGATCACTGAGTTGATCTGTCTGTCAAAAATAAGAGGGTTGAATCCAAACCACCCCAACATTTCTTATGTGTGTTTTAATATGGGGTGGAAAAAGGACCAAGGTTATCTACAAAGCTACTGGTGCATACAGGATGGCCAAACAGTGCCTCTGTCTTATTCCCATTTAACTGGAGAAGCATTTAACACCCTTGAGACAGTTAATTAGATTGGTTATTGAACCCTTGTCACTGCAACATGTTAATCCCACTTGCACGTATATAAGAAAATGCTCATTCATGGTCAACCTGCAGGCCGTGACATTATTCAGGACGGAAAATGCATATACTGTGCACTGTTGTGAAATTATGAGAGCCTTGGAAATCTATAAGCAATAAATAAATGGCTCCTTCTGTTCCTTAGATATGATGCAACATTAATTGACAACAGAAGTAAAAAAGAGGACTCTTATCTTCGGAAGTCTTCTTAGATTTATTTTCCTATTTAGCAGAATAATAAGAATATCATTTGGTGGAGCAATAAAAATATTTCACCACTATATTACTGTACAATCTGTGAGCTCACACAGCCTCTCATATAGGGAGGCAAAGAGAAACACATTTCTAAATTTGACAATAGGTATTTGATTTAACAGCTGACAAATTTAAACTATAAGAAATGACTTTACAAATGGTGGGGACAGGACTTCACACTAAAAATAAAACTTCAGATGTGAGGTCTGAATTGTTCCAATGTGGTAGATACTGACAGGAACTTTTTGTGACATTTCTCCACACCTGAAAAAGTGGTGTACAGTATATCAAAACTATTGTGATTAGTATGAGAATAAAAGAAGCTGGAGAACAAATGCAGTAAAGCCAGAGAGAGACCCTGCCACTGTGTAGGATGAGAACATTTCACATGCAGTACCAGCTTGTTTGCCTGAGGGTGGAGATCTCTTATTGCTCACCTAGATGAGATGTCTGCTTCTGACTCAGGAGTCCATTGCAGGTACTTGCTTCCCACTACTACCATCTCGAGGAGGATGCTTAGCTGTGAACAGTGAGCCTTCCTGACTTTCATGACTGGGTTTGGTGATTATGGAAGACACAAGGCTCCAATCGAATGAGAAAACAAGAAAAACCAATAGTTCCTCTGGGCCTTACCGTACAGGAGTGAACCCTGTCTGTCAGGTAGTGTTACTTGTCCACTTGCTGAACTCTTAAGCACCACACCAAAGTTCTCTCGTCTTCCCTCACATCTGTCAATCTCCTATGGGCCTGTCATCTTTTACCTGCTGTTAGGCTTTGTCATTCCTCCCAGTTCTAGGTGCAATTAGCCCTTTGACATGAGGCATCATTATCTTACTGGAATCACGTCTGACAATGATTCTAAATTAGTACTAATGTTGGGATGACTCTCTTTTAGCAAGAGGACACCAGCCTAGAAGAACACTATCTGCTTCAGGTGCCTCTATGTCTCTGACCTCTCAGTTCCCCTTAAAGGACAACTGTCATGACAGGTTATTTTATGTTGTTATTTCAGCATGAGTTCTTCTTTTCAGACTTCATGAACAGAGTGACATAAGGAGTAATGGGGCATAAAGATTGGCCCCTGGGGTCACTCCCTTTTATGGATGCCTCTGAAAATTGTAAAAACTCTGCTTGTGTGTTTAAACGTTACTCAGGCCTTGTTTCCTTCTTGCTTTTTGACTTAGGTTAGTTACATTTCGATTGCGGCTTAGATGCTATGTGTTTTTCGGTCTTCTGGTTTCAGCTTTCACTTTGAGTATCTCCCATCCTTCTCTTATTTGCACGGCCTTTCATAACAGCAACATATTAAGACCATGTTATCTTCCCAATTGATAAACTTGAGTCTTCTAGATCAGTGGTTCTAAAAGTGTGGTCCCCAAGTATGAGGCTTGCATGTTGACAGTCATCAGGGCAAACTGACTTTTAAATTGCTCAGATAGGTTAGCCTGTTATGTCCTTAACTAAGCATTAATATTTTTTAATAATGATGTCTGCTAACCAGCATTGGAACTATACTAACATACGTGAGAAATGGGTCTAAAAACGGCCAGCACTGAGCACATTATCTAACTTTCTTGATTCCATACTTTCCTGCTCTGCTCTGCTCCCGTTTCCTTACTGTGGTCACCCCTCTGTCTGTCTGTCTCACTCTCTCTTCTTCGATATTCAACACTTCTTCAACATCAGTCTTTATCTAGTCCAGTCGATCTTAGTCAGTGCACAAGACTGTCTTCTAAATTCACTTTGATATCAGCCTGGACAGTCCACATCTGGTCAAGGCAGTCCGTTCATTCTGTATCACCAGTGACTACCGTTAATTGATCTTCATAAATTGGAGGTCATTATGGATCATTGAAACGTAAATACAGCAATGTTAAATCTTGGTGTTTTTCTCAAAAATCCATTTCCCAAATTTATTTTATGAAAGGCAACAGAGAATTCCACTCACAGGTGACTGTCAAATTCAAGTGCTCCGCTATTTAATTTAACAAAGTAGTCCTCTGTTCAAAGCACTTTTGAGTCACACTGTTCTAGATCAATCAATAATCTCTGTAATGGAGTGGTGTGCCCCTCAGGACTGGTGGCAGCTTTGTGCCTGATGTCACCAGGAGAATCTCTCTTTCTGCTAATGAAACGTTGGTGACTTGATCCTTTCTATTTGCTTTCCCACAAATACAAGAAGATTAAACATTTCAGTGAGTTGTCTGCTTCGTGTTTCAGACAGTTTATTACACAGTACATGACTTGACAGAAGGATTGTGACAGAAACAAAGCCGAGAGTCAAAATGTACAGTACTCTGATTAACTGACACTTGCCCAGACTGTAAACTGCAATTCCAGGGGAAGCCAGTCCCTGCAGGTACCCCCTTGAGATGAATGTTTAAATGTTTAACAAAATTCTTGAACCTCAAAGGGAAAGAGAGCTCACAGATTTCCACTGGGACAAGAAAGTCCTGTATTGTTCCATTTTTTCTTTGAATTAGATTTTACCTTTATTTCATGTAACATTTAATCAATCCGACCTCACGCGGCAGCCTACAGGCTCCTAAGTGTGTGTGTGAGGTTGTTTTCGTCACATCCAACACCCTTCAATGCAATAGCGTACCTCGGGGATACTGCTGAAGATGCCAATTGTTAATCTGGACACCCATATTTTTCATATGTATTTTCAAAAAACAAATGTGCATGCTTTTGATAGACCATTACTGTATCTTCAATAGCTCATACTGTAGAACAAGAATTTATGGGTGCGGAGATGGTTCAGGGGATCAAGAATGTTAAGGGTGTTGAGGTGGGGGGCGGTTGGGCTGTTCATTAGACTACAAGGCTATTAAACAGGGTGAGACAGACTGTCAGCTTCTTCAAGGATGGCTCCTATCATTCAGCCGATTTTACCTGGGTAAGTTCATCCCAGTGGGAATGAGCAGGTTCATTATATGGGTGGATGGATATTAATAAAACGCTAAACCTTCCTAATATGCTACGAAATTCTTAAAGTATGCTGGCATTACAATCCATACAACAGCTAACAATTTAAATAAATACAGCAGATACGTTTTATCTACTAACGTTTAAAATCTTGTATTTGGTATTTGGCACTAATAATAATAAATACTTTTGCAGAATATTATAGCAGGCACAAGCTCATCACAGAATCAATGACTTAGATTAGAAAAAGCAGTGTGTTTACTTAATGAACTAAGATTGAATTTTATGAGCCTCATTTTATCCAGTTATTGGCAACTGGGCCTCCTTATGTTCCCTGTAATTTACAGCTAAGGGCCTTTCGGCAGCAAAGTCGGACTAAAGGACATTTGTAATTCACTGCTGGCTCGCCGATGCTGTCTGATAACCCAAGGTAAACTTTCTTTCATTCCAATTGTGCTGATACTTAAAAAGTAAAGTTCTTCCAGAGTGTCTAAAGAGCAAGGAAATTGGTGTGCAATTCGTGTTCAAGCCCATCGGCCAGGAAATGATCTTTGGCTGCAGTCAGCTCTCAGCACCACTCACAGAGCTCCACTCAGTCCGGGGCTGGAGAAGTGGCAGCCCATGTTAATTGAAACCAGTAAATCTTAAAACAAGTACATCCTATGTTATAAGCAAACTTCATATCCTTTGGTCCAAGCTTGTAGTCTAAAAGCAGAATCAACCAGAAATGTGAAAAATGCAGCAAAGCCACGCTTTAATGTTTTGCCCTTTAAAGCACCTTATGATGGTTTATGCTATTAATGGTGTTATATAAAATACAGATAGATCTGACAGAGGTTACTGTCTGTTACCTCAAAGCTCCAAAGTTCTTTTCTCAAATCCTAAGGCGGTCAAAGTCTGTGTGCAGTCTGTAAGTTGTTTCCTTTTGGTAACCTAGTTTTTGTCGTGATTTGGAGTCAGTGACATGCTTAAAAGGGACACCGGCCTCCAAAACACCCACAAAAGCAGGCCCAGTGAAGGTTCTAGCCTGCTAGTTCCCCAATTGCTAGCTGCAGGCTTCTGACTAAGCAGGCCCCAAAATGAGGGAACCTGACTTGTAAATCTTAAAATTCTCTTAACAGTCTCAAAACTATACAGTAGAAATGCCTCACAAGAGGGAGAAAACCATGTAAACTCTGGCCAAGTGTGAGGGTCCAGGTTAGCTCCACTCTCCCTTGTTGCTACTGGGAGCCTTTCTAACCCGAAAGTGTTGATAGTCATAGACTGAGATGAGCCAGGCAAACGAGGACACACACTTACAGCAGGGAGTAAGTGCTTTTATTAAAAATAAAGTGTATCAAAATACAGTGCAGTGCAATCTTCTTTTCATAAATAAAGAATCCAATTAATATATTCAGAAAAAAAAATGCATGTGATGGTGGACGTTGAGACAATTCATAAATATCCTTTAAAAAACAGTGTTAAAATCCCAAGGCAGGAAACATTTCTAAAAACTCCCCTGCACAGTACCACGGGACACTTATCAAGCCAAGTGCCAACTAACAAACCAAGATAATAATCCAAAGACCAGTGTTTGTATTTATCAAGCGTCACACAGTAAGGAAACAGTCCCAACTGGCTCAAAAATCACAGAGTGGCAAAAATGTGCTTTTCCTGGAGTTGCTGGTGTGACTGACAGCACACACATAAAGATCATTCGCCAAGTGTGGATAAGCATGCAAGCGATATCACAGGATCATGGGTGCAAACTGTATTCTATTAGCCAGCATATTACCATGAAGATAGGCAGGGCTGGATGGGTGATTGGCGGTGAAATGTCAGACAGGTACGCTGAGCTCTGCATTCCACAAACCCCTGGAATATTCATGTTACAATTTACAAGCCTGGGGAAGCTCAAGAAGGCAAGTGGAGACTCCCAAGGCATTGGATAAAAAGAGCTTCATAGAATGCAAGGGAAGATCAGAAAGAAAGGCATGACATGGCACAGCACAGTGGAAGACAATTGGGAATACTGGAAGAGGAACCATGGCTTGTTTCAGTAACTGTTCCTTTGGTCATAAAAGCAGGAAGGCGATTCTTCTGAAAGTATGGAGGTGGATCATTCATTGTTAAGTGAACACAGCCATTATCAGGCTTAACTCTGATTTGGGGTGTGTGTCTTGGTCTTTCCATCTCCCTGCTCATTACAGGATCATTATTGATGTTGTTGCAAAGTGGCAACAGTTACATGCAGTTTACCAAAATATCCTACCTTATTATTTCTTCTTTTTCTCCTACTACTTTGAATATTATTATTATTATTATCATCTTTGTGGTGAAGCCGTAATGTTAGTAGGAGCAAGCCAGGGTCAAATGAAAAAAGCAGAATCAGAGCCAAATAGACAGATGATTAATAAAACAAAACACAACAGGGCAAGAACAGGAATCTGAGTCAGAGACGAAAAAGGAGTTCAGAACCGAAAATGAAACCTGATGCTAGGGCCTGCTTGTTATATACGCTAACTACAATAGCAACAGAAGCACAAGGTTTTACCCAATCGAGGGATAATGTGTTTTCACACACGTGCGCTTAGGAGGCAATCAAAAGGCCCAGAGGTGAGTGAATGGTTATCAGATGGGGGGTTATATGATGGTATTAATGCCTCTCTTTCTGACCTTACAGAAATAAGGAAGACAAATAATGAAACAAATACCCTCACAGAATGTATTTCAAAACCAACAATACTTCCGGCTCCAGTTTACCACATCCCTTCCGGTCCCCCAGTGATGATGTCACCACCGACCACCATTGATGACGTCACTTCCAGTCCCCCAGTGATGAAGTCACCACCGACCATCGTTGATGACATCACTTCCTGCTTTAATCATTTCCTGTAGCCATTTTTATTAATTTGTACTATATAAAGGACGGCAGAAACAAGCACTGTCGTCGAATGTCTGATATAATTTACTTTATCATCTTGACCAGCAAAAATTATTACAAGGGGCTAATCCCCAAACCTTTATGCTTTGTTTGTGAGCTTAATTTCATCACAGTGTGAAACAATCACCGTCATATTTATACTGACTGAACCATGATATTATTGATGTGCTAAGCACGGTCACATGATACATACCCCAAAGCAACAGAACGGTAAAAAAAATAAAACTTTTTCATTTTCACAAAAACAATAAAACAAATCCCAAAAATGAATTCACAATAGTAAAAACTTCTAATGTGAATCAAAATACACATACACAGGAGGTAATTACTAAAATGTGAGTGAGAGTGGTGTGGAGTCTGGTTCTTCGCATTCCTGAAACAGGATTAAAGGGGCTCTGATAATGGACCTAGGTGGCCAAGGTCTCCAGGACTGTGGCTGTGTCTCACTTCGTTTTGACTTTCTCTCTTACAACTGACCATGAGCCCACCAGAGGGTTACTTTCTGAAGTGATGCTCCTGATGGGGGTTTTTGTTTTCCTCTCCTTTGTTGTCAACTGGCCATAGTTCAACAATTAATTCACAAACAAGTTTTGTTTCCATTTATGTTAATTAGTTTTGACTTTGCAATCAGGTTGCTTTAACAAATCTGTATCTTTATGTGTACTGATTCTCTATTTAGTAATTTCTAAAATTTATTCAGTACACTAATTTTACCTGAGAACTTGTCACAGCGCTCTCAGTGCCTGCATTCTTTGAAGAGTGCTATACAAAAATAAACTGAATTGAATTGAACTGAATATCGATCTGAACATATTTCTCAGTTTAAATAAAGGTCATTCTGAACACACACTTTAAGAAACTGCAGGGTATTTGTTGCAAATATATGAAGCACTTTTATTCTTTAGAAATCGTTTTTGAAAAAACCTAAAATAAGAATCCTAAATTTTATATAGTAACAAGCTAAAATGCTAAAAAGTGTACTTTAAAGGACCATACAGTACAGTGGACAAACAGATACGATTTTACTTGTAAATAAATACATAATATGTTTATGTTCTTTATTGCCTATATATTAATGTTTTTATGTAATTTTGTCATAGTTTTGTATATTATTGGGTAATTATGTACTGCCCCTTTAAATGTGCTTATTTCTTTATATTACTTTGTGGGTAGAGCCCAAGGAGGCAGGGCCACCCTGACATCATGCTGTTTTTTTTTCTGGATTGTGTTATTGGACTTGTTTGGCACAGATTGCGTTTTTACACAAATCTTTTGGCTTATTTATTGCCTATTAGAGCTCTTCCTTATATATTTCTATTTTGATAAATAAGCCTTCAATTTACAAAGATTATTTATTTACTCTTTTTATAAGAAGCCAAGGGTTTATGGTGATCCCTCCTCTTGTGAGCTTTTTGTTATCTTTTTAACATTCTGAGTTGTTTTGCCAGCTCCTCATTTTTGGTGCCTTCTCCTCCTGAAGCCAGGTGGTCGTATTTGGAGCCTGTCTGGCTTAAGGTGTACCTCCATCTGTGAAGACTGTGGCCTGCCTTTTGTGGAACTTTAAGGGACCTCACACCCAGTGTGCTTTAGTGCATAATTACAAAATGAAAATGAATCCTGAATGGCAGAATTTACAAGATAAGTAAGCTAATTATATATATTTATATATATAATATTTAAATATATAATAATATATATAATTATATATATATATATTTCTCTGTAATATCTTTTTTATTCAAAGATCTGTGTGGGTTGGTATGGTTGGAGTCATGAGGGGGTCTTTATATGAATATTACTTTGAATCCCATTATATATGTTTGTCATACTGTACCAATGTCTTTTTCTTGTTAAAAATGATTCACGTATTCCTGCGGCACCATCTTGTTTTCTTTATGGATGGAGCCATTTTGGTTAAGGTTGTACATCAAGACATCACTAGCATAACTTTTTTTTACAGGCACATTCCTGAACATCATTAGATTAGATTCATGTAAGAATCTAATTTACTGGTTACTGTAATTTTTTTATGCCCTCTGATTATAATTTAAGTCTCATGTTTCCAGATTCTGCTCATGTTTACTCTTTTTGGCTTAAGACTTGCTGTTCTGTTTTTGACTATGGTGGTGGCTATGCGGTATGTCCTGAGCTTTGTTTAGTTAACTATAGTGTTCTTCTTAAGACCCCTGAGTGAACTAAAAAACAGTAAAAGGATTTTTTTTTTTGTAAAGGACCAAGAGAAAGCTGTAAACCAGAAATGCACAAGGGTCAAAAACCAGGAATTCTGATGAAAAACTGACCAAAGGTAAACCAAGAAACCTAGCTGAGAGTACAGAAAAAATAAGTCTTAAACCAGAAAAGCACTAATAAACAATCACAAATATCTGTCACACGTTTATACAATCCTGGATACACCATAAAAGATGTGCCGGTATTTACAGAGATGTGTGAATGTGCCCCACATGTAGTGCAGCCCTGTAAAAGTTGGTGACCCAACACTATGGCAACCATCAACACCACTGCCAGAATATGATAATGAAAAAGAAAATGCCATCTTGGTATAATGGTAAAAATAAGTAACTTTTTCAGAAAGACCTGGATCACCAAATAAATGCCAAAAATGAATGAAATCCTTATAAACAATATTAAAATTGACCCAAACATTGCAAGGAGGCACTAGAAAAAGTAAACAAAGAAATCAGTCACAACAAATTCTGACTTCTCCATGCCATCATCCAATACCATTCTCTTTTAAATCTGCTGTCACCTTCTACAAGCAGTAGAGCCCCTTGTGAGCAAATGCATCCATCAATGGTTTGGCACCCCATGCAGGGTTGTTTTCATTCTTACATGAAAGTTGATGCAACACTGATGGCTAAGGCTTCAGCCTTGTCATATCTGACTTGAATTAAACAAGTTTAACAGGAGACAGACAGACTGCAGAAATATTGAAAACAACTGTTAGTTATTTCTATTTTACAAGATCTGTGAATTAAAGCAAACTTTGTAAAACAAAGGATTAAAGGCACCTATTTAAAGATCAAATCTGCGTATGGGATGACACATCGGTATGCCAGCTGGATGAGAGCTTCTGTGCATTTGCTAACTTCACAGGTGCTGCTTTATATGGAAATGGCTTATTTCTCAATTTTTCTCACATTACTATCGGATTAAATAGATGGTAAATGCAAATACTTTCTGGTGATTGTTTTAGCTCCCTCGGTCTGGGACAGCTTCAGAGGGTGTTTCTGTCTCCAGCGTAAATCTCATGATGGCCCAGAGAGGAACAATACAATGAACGCTAAAAATCTTATCCAGAAGCCAGCAATTTCATTTTCCTCAACTATTTTCTTTTTGGTCATGGTCATAGACAGCCAAACATTAGTACACTAGAAGAAATATGACAAGAAAAGCCACTCAGGTCAACAAACGTATCCATCCTGTTCACCTGGATCATCTAAAATACCAACAAGTCGAGATATGACGGTCCTTAAAGTCCCACCTTCCGCCACATTACAAGGTAACTTATTCAATGCGTCTGTGAAGAAAAGCTTCGACACATACAGTATGTGTGAAATCTTTCAAAGTTTCAAACCATGAAGTTTCAAACCATGTCCCTGTGTTCTTGTTGAGGGGGTAGCAGCCTGGAGCCGCTGTACTAATTCCCTACATAACTTTAAACAGTTCTATCATGTTCCCTCCTAATCTTCATTTACTTCAACTAAAAAGGTTCAGCTCTTTCAATCTCTCCTCATAGCTTCTACCATTTAGCCTGTGAATCAGCCTAGCTGGTCTCATGGACTTTCTCTAGCACTGCTATATATCTTTTTTGGAAATCTAAGTCATAAGAAAAGTTGAAAGGCAGGATCCGGCTCTGGACCCTGTAATCAAATCTGAGAAAACATTAGGAAGATTTGTCTGGAAAAGTGTCATGAAGCAAGAAGATCTTTAGACAGAACCTAGGTAGCCATTAACTGAGGGTAGTGTAGTGATCCGCACTGCTGCCTTACAGATCCAGAGATCTGGGTTGAGATTGTCAGATTTATTGTCATATTGTTGTGAAACTGGGGAGCCCCGAAAACACAGGTACAAAAACACTTTCAAAGGTTACCAGGTAGAGGGGGGAAAACACTGTCAAAAACACTAATTAGAAACCCAAAGTGCCGAGAACAAATCTTTATAAAAATGAAAGATTTATTATCAAAAAAGCTTTGCAATACACAAAGCTCTGTACAGCACAAAGAATTGACTGAACAGGCAAAGTGATTAGCAATGAACAAAGTCCCAATACAGTATCCAAAAATAGTGGGCTTAAAACAGAGCAGAGGTTCAAATATTCAATAAGCACAGACCCAATACAAAAAGCAAAGATGTAGTTGAAAGACAGAACATGGGGTCGATAATCCAGGAAATCACAAAGCAAGGCAAAAGGCACAATGAACACAAGAAATGCTACACTCTGTACTGTAATGCATTCACAATGAACCACCAGCATCTACGGGAGGCCCTCCCATTAAATACGGAGGAGGGCTGTTCCTGGCAGTGATTGACAGGTGGCCCAGCCCCTTGGGAAGCCACCCACAAAACACAAGGGTCATAACCTAGGCCACGCCCCTTTCACAACACATCCATAGAAATATGAATATTAGAAACGAAAGAAACTTTAATACAAACAACTGATTCAAAATTAAACAAAACAGAGAAGAAACACAACTGTGAACTACAGCCAGGCAGAAAATGCTGGCTGGGACATGACACATACTGTATGTACTGTATATAGTGCAATGAAATTCTTGCCTGGTTGTCTCCTCACAACACTTGAGTTTCCTTTCAAAGACATGTAAGGTTGGTTAATTGGCAACTGTAAACTAGCCCTGTAAAAGTTGGCATGTTGTTGCTCTACAATGGCCTCCTCTCCAGAGTTAATTCCTAGTGGTGCAGAAACAGAGGTAAAGAGTGCATCAGATACAGTTCTGTTGAGTGAAATTATTAAAGTTATTTTAATTCATACTTATTTATCATGGCCCAGAGAGTGGTGACTCGTTAAGCTGGTTATACTTGTAAGTAAGAACTTCACTGTACTCTCTACATGTTACCATATTAACACAACCACGATGACTGGAATGAGCTCTGGACCTTGTGACGTTAAATTGGATGTGGCAGGTCTAACAACTGATGTACAGATGCTGTTGTTGTTAGTTGATGCTAATTCTTATCTGCTCAGTACAGATTAGAGTGATGTGATTATGTTCAGATAAGGAGGCTGACTAGTTAAAAACGAGTGCATTAGAATTCTTAAGTAAGTAAATTCTGGCTTTGGAGCATTCTAAAGGTGAATTCAAACTTGGGAGATCGGAAGGATATCAGTTAAGAATATTATTACATTTCCAAACTGGAGAAGGGGGGTGACCTGAAAAAACCCACATGGGCAAAATATTACTGTATAGCTGAGTGCACGTAATGAACAGGCTGGCATTTTATCCCAGCTCCACTTCAGTGTCTCCAGTCAATTTCTGAACCAGCAGCATTCCTTTCATTACACTGGAAAGTGAAGATTTTGCTTCCTAAACACATTTGGGCTTATTACAGTAATCCCTCCTCCATCGCGGGGGTTGCGTTCCAGAGCCACCCGCGAAATAAGAAAATCCGCGAAGTAGAAACCATATGTTTATATGGTTATTTTTATATTGTCATGCTTGGGTCACAGATTTGCGCAGAAACACAGGAGGTTGTAGAGAGACAGGAACGTTATTCAAATACTGCAAACAAACATTTGTCTCTTTTTCAAAAGTTTAAACTGTGCTCCATGACAAGACAGAGATGACAGTTCTGTCTCACAATTAAAAGAATGCAAACATATCTTCCTCTTCAAAGGAAACAGAGAGGAAAGCAAACAAATCAATAGGGCTGTTTGGCTTTTAAGTATGTGAAGCACCACCGGTACAAAGCTGTTGAAGGCGGCAGCTCACACCCCCTCCGTCAGGAGCAGAGAGAGAGAGAGAGAGAGAGAGACAGAGAAAAACAAAGTCAAAAATCAATACGTGTCCTTCGAGCTTTTAAGTATGTGAAGCACCGTGCAGCATGTCGCTTCACGAAGCAGCTGCACACAGAAGGTAGCAACGTGAAGATAATCTTTCAGCATTTTTAGACGAGCGTCCGTATCGTCTAGGTGTGTGAACAGCCCCCCTGCTCACACCCCCCTACGTCAGCGCAAGAGAGAGAGAGAGAAAGTAAGTTGGGTAGCTTCTCAGCCATCTGCCAATAGCGTCCCTTGTATGAAATCAACTGGGCAAACCAACTGAGGAAGCATGTACCAGAAATTAAAAGACCCATTGTCCTCAGAAATCCGCGAACCAGCAAAAAATCCGCGATATATATTTAAATATGCTTACATATAAAATCTGCGATGGAGTGAAGCCGCGAAAGGCGAAGCGCGATATAGCGAGGGATCACTGTATATGGATTTTAGCCTGTAATTCCACTTTTAAATTTTCCTGTCACATACTGTTTAATTACAATCGCATATTTTTGGTGTTTTGTTGTCTTTTTATAAATATATATATATATATATATATATATTATAAAAAAAATCTTGGAAGGCGATGAGACGTCATTTTCTCAGAGAGACACTTTCACGTCCCATGAGACGAGACTTTGTGCCAAGAGATTTAACCACGCCCGGTATAAATATAAGACAAAGAATAGATGACAAAGTAGAACATCATAAAGAATTCAAAAACGTTGGTGCGGTACACATGCAGAGCAGGTTAGAGATAATGGAAGTGCAAAAATTTGAAAGTCTCAAAAAAAGGATAGTAAAGATCGCATTAGCAAAAACAAACGGAAATTATTACTCGGTGTAATAACAGAACAGTGAGAAGATATCGAATATATTGTTCCGATTTTCATTTTAAGTCGGAAACTTGTAGATCATCTAATTCGTGTTGCCATCAGGGAAATAAAAAGTAGTGTTTTTTCCCAATGAAAAGGCCTTTCCGTGAGAATTAACAGATTTGTTGTTTGGTGAAAGTGAAATCCGCAAAGGAAAATTTCAGGCCCCACGAGACAAGAGCTTATGCAAAGAGATTTGGAAAATTCCTGCCCACATAACCACATACTATTCTTATTTGTGTGAATGCTATTGTCAGACACATTTCTTGTAGACATTGTCATGATGTAATTCCAAACACAGAATCAAAATTCAATGTAATATTGATAAAAAGGCAAAAGCGAAAAAAGATTGAATATATGGACATAGATGATATGATAGAAATATGTAGATATTGTTTGGCTTTAAACTTCAGGTTGGAGACTTGTAGGTCTTCTAATTCATGTTGCCATCAGGGAAAAGTAGTGTTTCTTCCCAATGAAGAGGCCTATCCGCAAGAATTAAAAGTTTTGTTGTTTGGTGACAGTGAAATCCACATATGCGAGTGACAGAGACACGAAGTTGCTGGCGCATAGCGCAGGCGGGGGGTTGGCGAGCAAAGCAAACAGTGGGTGAAGCCCCCTAGTAGTACAAAAACTACAACTGGAACGTCTGTGGTGATCTAAAAGCATTGGATCTGCTACTAGCAATTCAGGTTGGATATCCCAACTTCTGTAGTTTCATTTGCGAATGGCACAGCCGTGCTACACGGACTCATTACATTAAAGAGACTTGGCCGATCCAGGGCAGAGAAGTGTGTGTATAACCCAACTGTCAACCCAGCAAAGACATCTGTGTTTCCTCTTCATATAAAACAACCAGCTGATTGACAACATGCTTCAAACATACAAAAACATGAAGTGCAAAACGCTGCTAGAATCACTTTCTTTATTCACACTTGGACTTCTTGCCTGCTGACCTTGGTGCAGTAAATGATGAGCAAGGTGACAAGTTTTACCAGGACATTGCAACGATGTAAAAACATCAGGTCAAGTGGTATCCATCAATGCTGACATTCTACCAACAAAGGTCCGTAGTTCAGTTCGACATACAGTACATATAATGTCAAAGCAATTGGGGCTGTGACCCCCTCAGGGGCACTTAGCAAATCAGAAAACTGGAGTGAACCAACAGGCTTGGGGTTCAAAGTGCAACACCTTAGAGAATGGACCACACAAACATACTCCTCTTTGGCAGGACCCGTATAGAACATAATAACATTTTCCATATGGGGAAAGAGATTAACACATAAATGAGGAAACTGAAAATGGCCACATAGCATCACAAGAGACAAGTGCACTATAAAGAGGCAAGCTGATAACCTGCAAAAAAATATTCAATAAAAAAAAGTAAGATTGCTGACGTGAATTCTAAGCAGCAGTAGGAAATAAAAAAAAAAGAAAAAGATAATTCTTTCAAGTCGTGCCTTGGCTGGATCCTGAAATAGACTGCGTTAGGAGCTGCTTGGCAAAGCAAATCCTAAATAAAACCTGACAAGCTGGTCCTCGCAGTGACAAAGAAGTGTGAAAAGTGGAATTCCAAGAGTATAAATTTAGCCTCTTCTACACAAAGCCGTGGAAGTCTGAGGATAATTAAAGATGTTAACCTGCTCCCCAACCTCTTGGTCTACTCGAAGATGGTATCACCTCAACATTGGAACGACTTGGTACAGAAATGAGATATCGAGCTTGAAAAAAAGCTGGCAAGTTGAATTTTTGACGCTTATACAGCATGCTCTGATGTTCTAGGAGTGCCATTGGATAAATCGTGTCCCGTTGTATTATTTACCCTCTTGCATTTATTTCATTTGTTCCCTTCTCTCAAGGACAATCAAATATATTTCCTCTTTTATCAATTGCAATTCTAAGAAGAAGCTTTCTGATCTTAACATCCCAGTATGATCAGCATGATGCTTACATTACTAACTGGATCTCATTTAATTCTAAAGTTACGTAATCCTGTTTCTTCAGTTTCTCTCCCTATTTTGGGCATTTCGGGTTGATTAGCAGCTCTACATTGGTCCACTTTGGGTGTGTGAGCTGGCCCTGTGATGGAGTGACACCCCATCCAGGACTGGTCTCTGCCTTGAATCCCCTGGTGCTAAGGTAGGCCTAAGTTATATTTTATGGGTGACACACTCACTCAGTCCAAGGACAGCTGAAATCTCCGCTTAAAACCACCCTGAATATTGCTTTACAGATACCATGGAATATTTCACCACAATGTTTTGTATTTATTATGCATTTCTTTTGAAATTAGTGGAATACAGCAGGGTGGTGATACAGTGTGCCACCTCAGGCATCCCACATCCTAGGTTCAAATGAAACACATATATTTTTCACATGGATTCTGCACAGTCACTGGGTCCCCCAGTCCCATATCCACATCCTCAAAGACATGCAGGTTAGGTAAACTGGTGATTCCAAACTGGCCAATGTACTTACTGTATGTGCCCTGTGATGGCTGGGTGTCAGAGGTCCATAACAAAAGGGAAGAAAGGCTCACTGAACTTTGGATTGTGCACAGATGTCCGCTTGATGTTTTCTGTTTATCGCACCGTTACAGCGTAGAAAAAGAAAAAAGATGGGCTGAACTTTTTCTGGTGTGATCCACAATGAATGACTGCCAGTCTTAACCAAAATTCTGGTAATTTTTGGCAAAATATAAGATTTGTAACTGTAACAAAAAAGTCCAAAAGAAATTGTGTGATCAGTCATTTCCTGGTTGTACAATCTGACGCCCTCACAGGTAATAAGATTCAGCAACTGCAGTCACTAAATTCTTACATGCAATCACATAAAAACGTATGTCGAGTCCTGTAATGTGATGCCAGCTTAACGGGCATTGCGTGGCATGCTACTCATTCATTCATCTTCTGAGGACACCTATTCCAAAATAGGGTCATGCCTTTCCCAGCAGCATCTGCCAAAAGCTAGGTGCCAGCCCAGACACAGTGCCATTATGTGAAACTTCCTGATTTAATGTTTTTGCTGATTTTCTCTTACTTTATTTGTTGTTTTTAATCAGTTTTATGTTTTATCATTGTAGAACCCAAATTGAACATTAGCTTCTATTTTTCTTCTGTAATCATTATTATTAAAATTTATTTGTAAAGTTTCAGACACCATTTTAGTTTTAACGGACGCTTACCTGCTATCTAGGTTACATGCTGTGCGTAACGTCGCTGGTGCGTCAGGATAAAATTTCACCACTGAAGTCTTATCTCTCTCTGAAATTTTTCATAAACAACTAAAAACAAGTAGTCCATGGCAACTTTTGTTTTATTCTCTGCTCTTGATCTTTTTGCTGATATTCCTGCTTTGCTTTTTGGTCTTGGCCTTTTCTGTGTTCTTTGACTGCGTCTCTTCTCCTGATATAATCGCAGATGCTATCTTCTAGTCCATCAGATTCATACTCACACAGTTACACTCAAATGTGTGGGTTGCTGGTTTTTGCAAATTTTCATGTACGCCTCCACACAGGAGACAATTAAAAGTCAGCAGTTAATCCAGCCTATTTATACTGACGTGTAAGAGACAGTAAAAAGGAAATGAAAATGAGGAGGACAAACAAAAGGCAAAAAAAGGGCTAAAAGTTAAAATCACGAGACAAGGAGATCTTTCATCAAAGCCAAAGCACAATCAAAAAATTCAGAGACCAAACACAAGTGAGGATTCGAAAAACCAGGAAGAACTCGATAAAGATCTTTTGACGCAGGAAAATAAGAGTCATCTGTTGAGCTTGCTATCATTGCAAAATTGATGTCCCAAATGAATACTCCACAGAGAATTCTGGGAATGATAACCATGAGATGTCATAAAACAAAAACCTAGCATAGTGGCACCCAAATGGGAAACAAAATGGCATCATGATAAAATGTGATCAGGTTTTAGACAAAAATGAACCCCAAATTTAAATTCTTTGCTTCTTAAAACACTATAAACCAGGGGTATCGAACTCCAGTCCCGGAGGGCCGCAGTGGGTGCAGGTTTTCATTCTAACCATCTCCTTAATTATTGATCAGTTTTTGCTGCTAATTAACTTCTTTTGCCTTTGTTTTAATTGACCTGACTCAGACCCCTTAGTTGTTTCTTTGTCCTTAATTAGCAGCCAAACAATAATGAGACACAAAATAAGCAGCCACATGACCAGCTAACCTGTGCCCATCACACAATAGCTGAAAATAAAGAGAGATGAAGGTCTCAGTAAAACAGACAATCAACAGTTTTGGAAATGTCTGCTGTGGCAGAATGAGAGCAGCAACAAGCCATGGAATTAAATGACGGGCTTAATTAACAGCAAGAATCGGCTTCTCACTAGGAAACTGGTTCGACTGAAATTGGTTGGAGTTTGAATCCCCAGTTTAAGCTGGTCATCTCTTGACTCGTTTCACGTCTCATTTCTGTTTGGCTGTCATTTAATGAAGAAAAGAATCAATTCAGGGGACTGAATCCTTAAAAACAGGGCTAAAGAAAAGAAGTTAATTAGCAGTGAAAACTAGTCACTTATTATGAAAAAGGTTAGAATGAAAACCTGCAGCCACTGCGGCCCTCCAGGCCTGGAGTTCGACACCCCTGCTATAAACCATATATAGATTGATAGGAACTGTGCGAGAACTTACACAAAAAATGTATAACAGTTAGAGATCATAGCAATATTGACATTATACTCAAATGTATTGTATGTACAATAACTTTATAAGTCAACTTCAACAAAGTTATCCGGCAAACAATACAAAAATCATAAAAACAGGCCAGTTCAAAATGGGTGAACGAGCTGAACCTCATACTTTGGAATGCAGGACAAAAATGAAAGCTGATCAAGCTCAGGTGACTATAAATAATAATAATTCTTTACACGAATATTGGGCTTAAAGTGCTTTGCACAGTGAGAGGGGGGCCACTTCAACCACCACTGATGTGCAGCATCCACCTGGTTGATGTGATGGCAGTACGCTCACCACACATTAGGTGGTGAAGGGGCCAGAGGTACTTAGACAATTAGATGCAGGGGATTGTTAGGGGGCCAGATTGACCAGGACATGGTGGGCAGTTTAGTCTGCACATCGGGATACAGCCTACTCTTCATGAAGGATGCCCAGGGGTCTTTTATGATCACAGAGAGACAGGACCTCAGTTTTACGTCTCATCATTGATACAGCACAGTGTCCCCTTCACTGGGATCCCCATTCAGACCACAGGGCAAGTGCCCCCTACTGTCGTCACCAACGCCTCATCCAGCAGTAACCCAAGCCTTTCCTGGATGACCTCCCGTCCAAGTACTGGCTGCGCCCATGGAGAGAACAGTTCAATAGTTAGTAAAAATCAAACTTGCACTGTCATGTAGTCCTTTTCACCTCTTCAATAATTTATAAAAATGCAAGTTGCAAATAATAATGAATTAAAATGCACGAGTACAGTCCATAAATAAGACTGACAAACCTTTGTCCTCTCTTCAGTTTCCTTCAGACACCAAGTGGCACTGCATCAAGGAGGAGAGTATAGGAACCTCTATGGGCAAAATGTCTTTCCCTTACCTTATCTGATCTTGTTTGTATGCAAATATTGAGAAATTTGAAAATGCCTGGCACTTTCTGTTTGCAGTATAATGCACTTACACTGACACAATGCATTTATTATTGTTCTTTATTTGGCAGACATCTTTACCCAAGGCAACTCACAAAATCAGAATACCATGACTGCACCTTCTAGATTAGATTTATTCGTTTTAATGGAGCCCCTGGTCTAAATTGTAAGCAATCTGGAGTGTCCAATTTATAATAAAAAAAATGACAGCAAGAAGACATTGTCCACTATGGGTTGTGGTTAACGGCAGACAAACTTGTGAGTGTGCTGCTCTTTGTGTCTAGGTTAAGATAACAATGGCAAATAAACTGAAAGACGCTGATCACCGCGATCACTAGAGCAGCAGCATAAACTATCATATGAAAGAGCACCTCCGGGAAAAGGCGCACTTGTATTCAGTGAAGGATGCGCCGCTCTCTCTGGCAGAAATGTTTATGCTACACTGGCCTTGCATGGAACGATAAAGCTGCTCTGAGATTTCAGTTTCACATGAAGGGTCCTGCTGATGAGCAATCATTTTTAAATTAGCGCGTGTCCAAATGTCTACTGAAAGGAAGCATTTAAGTAATAAATCTGTTGTGTGGTGAACAAACACTTGGTTATTTTGGTAACAATCTCAAGTTTAATTGGAGTTGTGCAGATAATTCATTCAATAAGAGGTGAGTTCGGGAGTGCAAGGTTCCTAGCAAATCCTGGGCTAGGTTGTGTCTTCCTCCTGTGATGCCTTGACATTGGCCCTTTATTAGTGTGTGGAGGTTTAAACAAGTCTTAAAAGAGACTGGCGCCTGGTCTAAGCTTGCTTCTTGCCTTGTACCCAACAGTGCTGGAAGGGGCTCCCATGGCTTCTAACTTCAAAATGGATGGATAGATACAGTTGGAGAAATTATATTGGAATAAAGCTCTTTTCCTATTTTCAGTGTTCATTACCTGCACTGCTTAGCTTTTGTTTGTCTTTATCAAGGTTACATGTAATCCTTAAGCACATTGTAGTTTAGGCACATTACCTACACACTAATGGCAAGGTGGAGGGTCCTGCAAAGGCCCACAAGATCTGAGCAACACTCTTACGAGTTTCAATATCCTCGGTTGGGGGGCTGATTAGCACTGCTGTCTCATAGCTCCGAGGCCCCGGGCTCAAATCCCAGCCCAGGCATTTTTTGTGTCAAATGGGACACAGGGTGACACATTCTCCCTATGTCTGTGTATCTAAGCAAAATCCTAGTCCGTTTACTGTGCGTTTGAAAGTTCTCCCAGTTTCAGAATGGTTTTTCTTTCAGGTATTCTCAAAGATCTTCCTGTTAATCTAACTGCTGATTTAAAATTGGATCTGTAATAGCGTGAGTGGGGGGCATTTTTAAATATGCTCATTGACAGACTGGCATTTGACCTGCCTTGTGCCCAGTGCTGTTAGAACAACAGGCATTAAAGCGGACATTCTGTGTCTTACACTGAAACACGTTTGCTCATCCGCAGCTACATACTGTAGTTCCCATGTGTCACTGTTGTAAGAAGTGACTGTTGAGATAAATCTGTTATTATTTTTTTTTTACTTCCATTACAATAATAACATGAGCAAGTGGGAGGAAGGATGCAGCTGGTGATAGCACTTTGTGAAGGCCACTGTGTCAGTGTAGTGTATTTTAATTTGTCTTCTCAGCGGATGCAATGCTCTTGACCATCACAGATAATAATGAAGAGAACAAAGCAACATACAGTAAGTCAGTCAGTCAGTAGCTCCATCCAGCAACGTTGAGTTCTTGAGTAAAAAAAAAAATAAAGAAAAAACAACTTGTTATGTGGCCATGAAATTAATAAGAGCACCAAAGATTTGTGTTTCTTTATTGAGATCCTGTTCCAAGAGTGTTTAATGTCACAAATGCATCTGTCTTTTAAATGAGCTCCTCCTCAAGCCCTCTTCACTGTTCCACTCACTTAACAAATCATATACAGTATCTGACTACTTTTTTATACTGATTTTTTTTTTTACATTGCAGTGTTGTGAGTAGCTCTATATGGTATTCATTATGATAGATAGATAGATAGATAGATAGATAGATAGATAGATAGATAGATAGATAGATAGATAGATAGATAGATAGATAGATAGATAGATAGATAGATAGATAGATAGATAGATAGATAGAAGAACTTAGGGACCACTTTTAGCCTATTGTCATTCACAAGAAAAAATTCCAGCAAAACTGAATTTGTAGTAAAACGTTTCACTTTGTAAAAAGAATTGGAAAACTATGCTGTTTTGCAACCAGTGAAATTCTCTCCATTGACCTAAGAAGAAAGGTGTTTACTGTATATAAAAAGTGCAAATCACGCCCCCAAATACTTTCATCTCATATGCAACCTTGTGCATTTCCAATGCAGGGACTACAATACCCATCAGTCATCAGAAGGAGTGTGCTGAGGCTGATGGGAGGATGCCTTAATCAGCGAGCACAAAGTTTAAATATGAGCACTGGCAAAGACAGGGTCTTATCTAAGATGACAGTTATAGCATTTTTTCTCAGCCATTTTTGATAACACTGTCATTACCACACTGGATTACAGTTTTTATCTCTAACAGTGCATCTTATTTTCTCATTGTAGGTTATGTTTAGCCATGTTTTATTCCCAAAAGACACTTTCCCCTTGTTTATTTTGATCTGGACCATTTTATAAGGAATTTATGGGTCAAAATGGAGTATATGGTGTTGCCAAAACCTTACAGAGCAACGTTCCTTCTAAATAAAAACTTTTTAGTGAGTTTTACAACTGCAAAATTACGTGCTAAACAATTTGTAGTGTCAATTTTACTAAATTGTATGTGAACTGAGACTCAGCTGTCTCACCCATCACTACTTATTACACTTTATGATGTCATCCATCCATCCATTATCCAACCCGCTATATCCTAACTACAGGGTCACGGGGATCTGCTGGAGCCAATCCCAGCCAACAGAGGGCGCAAGGCAGGTAACAAACCCCGGGCAGGGCGCCAGCCCACCGCAAGGCACACATACACACCAAGCACACAGTAGGGACAATTTAGTTTCGCCAATGCACCTAACCTGCATGTCTTTGGACTGTGGGAGGAAACCCACACAGACACGGGGAGAACATGCAAACTTCACCCAGAGAGGACCCGGGAAGCGAACCCAGGTCTCCTAACTGCGAGGCAGCAGCGCTACCACTGCATCAGCGTGCCACCCTCTTATTATGTCATATTCTACATAAAAAAAGAAGCAAGATGCGGACTGATGGAAAAGGACAGAGATGAAGCGGTGCCTGTTGGTTGAGCGTACAAATAGGAATTTCATGGTACTGTCTACATGTGACAATAAATCTGAAATGAACTGATTACATTTTTATCAAAGCCTTGTATATTTTAAAAAGCCATTGTTCATCTGCATATTGACACTACGCATAATACGAATTACCACTCATTGTTACGTGGTTTCTGTGTGTGCATGTGGAAAATACTGAGAAAAAATTCTGAATTAGCATAAGCCGCTCTAATTTGGGCTGTTCATGAGAAATGGAATGATTTACTTCATGAGATAGAAGTACATAATCAACAAGAACAGTCGTATCAAATATTTGAAACATTAAAATGTGCTTCAATTTAAATGTTTAAAGTGTAAATATCCTCAACTGTAATATAAATTTGCCAGTTTTCTCCCACTGATGGAAGTCCATAGAGGGCTAAATTCCTAGTAAAGTATCAAAAATAAAACCATAATGATTTACCTTTTATTATAATTATGTATTTTGTGCCACAATTGTCCAAAATGGCCTATAAATAAGTATTCTTAGAATTTAGAGAGTTAAAAATAGGAAGGAACCCCCAAAAGCTTGACATCTTGCATAACTAGACATAAAGACAAGTTCAATGATATATAATATGTAGGGATGTTCTCGTAGAGGTGACTCAGGCCAAAACAAAAATAGAAGTGATTTCAAAGCATTCATAAATAAATCTTATAAACACAAAAATCTATCTATCTATCTATCTATCTATCTATCTATCTATCTATCTATCTATCTATCTATCTATCTATCTATCTATCTATCTATCTATCTATCTATCTATCTAGCCTGTCTGTATATCTAATACAAACACATTACATTTAAATTCACCTAATAAAATGACAATTAAATTCTCACGTTACAGGGTTGGCAGTATCAGGGACACGCCGTGATCGTATCTGATGCAGTAGCTCCACTCACACTGCTGATTTTGTGCCATACTTTAACCAAACCCTAGAAATGTAGAAGGCGAATGGAATACCTGGGGAAATGTGCCCAAACCCTGTTGGATGATGTACAAACCTAATGCTCACAACGAGCAGGCCAGGGAACTGAACTCAATTCCCAGATGCCGTAGACAATGCAGCTTTTTCCTTAATACTAAGGAGCACTTCATTACCTTGTGTACCCCTGCATCCGCCATTTCCACCACCCTCAGGGCTTTCTGTGGGACACAGAATGCAGATGTGTCATTGCTAACATATCTGGTTTGTTGGGATCAAGATTACGCACCACTTGAGCTGTTGAAAATGTTACAACTTCATATCCTGAGATGCTACATTTCCAAGTAATGAAAAGACAAGCCTCTCCTCTGGCTTAATTATAGGTTGTAAAAAGCATCAAGAGAATTTCCTGTTTTATCATTTTTGTGCCTTTTGTATTAATTATGTGTGAGCTACTTCCAGTTAATGACTCCATGATCCTTATTATATGGCACTCTTAAAGCAGGCTGTGCTCAACTTCAATAAAATCACACACAATCTTTATCTTCGCTCTGAGCACCTAAGCCCCCCTGCCCACCCCCAATCCATCCCTCTATTCATCAACCCACGAAGCTGAATTAATATCAATATTCTGATGTATTGCACAGTATATCCACATTTTAAGGAAAATATCTGAAGTGCATATTGGCAGTAATTTTGAAATGGCTCTGTTCTCAGGCCAATGTGCTTCAACTACAGTCTTTCAACCAAAATGATCTCTGGGGAAAAAAAACAAGTGCCCCACAGCTTTATTCTCAGAATAAAAAGTGGAATTAGAATTACTATCCAAATTTAGCATCTAAAACTGTTACTGCATTTGATCTAAAAGCAGAAATGAAGGCACATTGGTCACAGGCGGGATGCCACCAGAGACTCCAAATGAGTTTTCTTGTAGAGATTACAAATATTTTCTGGCAGTGGTGCTATAAGCTATTATAGACCCAAACGCTTGACTTAGCACCACACACATTTCAGTGACAACTTTACGGCTGTGGAACCATTTACTACAATATTTACAGCATGGACTGCTACACATTGCACATATGCACTGTATTATTTAGCACACTGCTTCTTGCAGCCTTGATTGCTTATCACATTATGCATTTTTTTTACATTGTGTACCAGCTTAGGGAAATCAGAATGCCTTGTTAGCCAAGCTCCATCTCATCAAGCGGCAGATCCATTCTGGAAGCACAGTGATAATGCAGGAAACAGCGAGCCTGCAATGCACAAATAACTGCACAAGCTGTCCAGCATTTCTTAAGTTTTGCAGATGTCACAAAAAATCTGCATGCTCACAACATCTTATAGGGTCGGTATTGTCCATTCGTGTTCTAAACCCGTTTATCTTCACGTGTACATAATATACAGTGAAATTCTTACCTGCATGTGCTCACAGTCATACATATCAGCACCGTGATTGGTATGTATAACTAGCTAATCTTGGAACTTACCAAAAAATCTCAGAACAGTTTTAAATCTACAAATTAAACATTAAGATGCTGTTGGATGGCCAAGGCATTCACAGATGGAAGTCAACAGAGGGTTCAGCACAGCTCAGATAAACACCTCTGTATGGACAGTGATGACACATGTGAACATTCTAGAGAAAAATGAAGGCTAACACCAGAGGGTGGTGTGATATGTTTATTTAAAGAGAAGCTACTGTGTTACTCCCTGGCCACCATAATAAGAGAGAGGGCATTTGGGTGGTCCAATGGATAGAACAGATTCACCAGTCTTACTTGCATGGAATTGACATGTTCTTCCTTGTCTGAGTGGGTTTCCTCCGGGTGCTCCAGTTTCCTCCCAACAGTCCAAAGAAATTCAGGTCAGGTGATCTCAAACTGGCCCTCATGTGTGCTTGGTGTGTGTGTGTGTTTGCCCTGTGATGGACTGGCACCTTGTCCAGGGTTTGTTCCCTGCCTTGCGCTCTATGCTAGCTGAGATAGGCTGCAGCAGACCCCCGTGATCCTGTTCAGAGCAGAGTGGGTTAGAAAATGACTGACTGACTGACAGATATTACTTGAGGAAATGCATGAAGCCCTGCTGTTATGATTCACTGGGCCTTGAAAAATGTTCTCCTCTTTTCCTATGGTTTCAAAATATAAGTTGCATTTTCCACCTTGATTTTCATGTAACATTTTCTATGTTATTTTTTCATTATATGTTTTGTTTTTTTAATGGTTGCTTCAGTTTTGAAGGTCAGTAGCTATTATGAAGCCAGAGGGAGTGCAGTTTCAGAAGTTGCATAGATGACTATGGTACTGTTAAATCTCAGCCAGGGTTCATCCCCTGGTTGGGGATACAAGTCTTATTTGATATCTTTTTTGTTTCATTTTATTTCATTAGACGTGTGTTTGTTACTTTTGTTTATTGTTAAGATTTTTTTTTTATGCCTGTGCTACTCCTGGGCCCTCCGCCCTTCTTTGCTGTGCACCATGTCTTCACAACACAGCCACTACATATTAAAGATTACTGAAGAAAAAAATGAGTCAAACAATAAAAAAAATACCTGCAGCTAAATAATCAATGCAAAACACCCATATATGAACAATCACTGATATTTAAAAACAAAAATAATCAAACTGTCCATTTTGTAACAGCAAGACAATCCGATAGAGAAGATTCAAGGTTCAAGACCTATACAGATTTGGCCAGAGAAACAGCAGAGTTGTTGTTTTGTTAGTACATTTCTGTCCTCTGTGTGCTCATCTCTCTCTTGTGTTAACTTGTTTTAATAAACACACTAATTTTTTTTATATTTTAGAGGTCTTGGTGGTATCCTGGGTCTGAAGGGTTCCTATAAAAATGCCTCCTAAAGCGATGACATTTAAGTGTTTTCAGCACCCCCTCTTTTATTAACAGTAAGGGCTATGCCCATAAACTCATTCATCCATCCATTCTCTAACACTGTTTGTCTGGGTGCACAGGATAGGCCGCTCCCGAGCCAGCATAATGCCAAATGTACACGGCAGGCTACTGACCTACACAGGCCTAGAAATGGGGCCAAGGATTTTAAGAACCAACATATTAAAATTGTTCAACAAAAGGAGGGGAGGTAAACAATAAAATTCCAGTTTCATTTAATGGTTTTAAATATTTATTAAATGGATTCAAAAGCTTTCAGAATGCTAAACAAGAAAAGCAAGACAGGAACAAAAAAACGGAGCAAAAACAAGGAACCCTAAATCAATGGCGCAAAAATCACAAACATAAGAATCAAAGGTCAAAAATACAATGGTGAAGCTGCAAAACCATTAGCAGTTTTGATATAAATAAAGTTGGGTCATTACTTCGACTGTATAATTAAGAGGCCTCGCCTCCTTAGGCTCAATATACAGGAGACAGGGCAGATAACATAAAATACTAGATCTGTCCTTAACATAATACAGTGAAATAAACAAACCAGACATTATTACATAATTGCAGAACATACAGAATAAAAACAAAAACAGAATTAATAACATAATATACTAAATTATTTTCAAATAAAAATACAAAATAAATACAGGATAACAAACCTGGCTATTAAATAACAAGAGTCAACTTGACATTTCTTCAGTGTAAAAATGAATAAGCAACAGCCCATCCAGACTATTCTTTGCATAGTGTATTGTTAGTGAAGTACCATCCCAAAATAAAATAATAGTCATGTGTGATGTATTTGTGCAGATGAAGTGTGACACATAGATGTGAATGCACAATGGCAGGGTGGCCGAGATGGGTCTCGGGGTGGTACACCGACAATATAACAAGGTGGGACAAGTAGAGAAAAGTCCGTACCTGTACTTACAGCAGAGGGCAGGTAACCCAACATTGTTTCAGGCAGGTGGTGGATGTTGGTGACCTGACTTACCATTAGAGTGCAGACAACTTGGGTCTTGGCCACTACTCTTAAAGCTTAAAGGTATTGCTGTATTCTCAAAGGAGATTAAAACAAAAGGACAGCCAGAGCCATCACTCTCCATGGGATCTAAGCTGTAGACCCCGATGTCTGTTTCTGATTAAAACAATTCCACGCTTTGTTAAAATATCCTGGTATGAAATTGTTCCTAAAGTCATGCAATCATTAATTCATTTTCCAAAGCTGTTTATTCCAAAACATGCTCTTGATATTCTATAGCCCATTCTAGCATCAATTTAGGCAATACAGGAATCTGTTCTGAATGGGACATACACATACACACACTCGCACGCACTCTCGCACACACACTCTCACACGCACACTTTCGTACACACACTCTTGCACACACACACTTCCACAATAGGCCAGGTACATAAAATCTGTAAAATGAGAAAAGATGCAATTTTTACTTTCTCGTTGTACTGCAGTATAATTTGTCACTGTGATTTTAGAGTAGTCACACTTACTTTTTAATTGAATAAATGGATCCTAGTAACCTGTCTTGTGCTTTTAATTAATTCCTATAGTGAAAATGAAGAATGTATTTGAGTAGCTGTTGCTCACACAAAACAAATTAACAACATCTTTGTCTGTGTTATTTCTAAAGTTTATCTCACTGCACAGCTCTTAAATGAGGGTGACATGGTGGTTTGTGTTCCTTCTTCATGGATGCAGTGTTCTGTCTTGGAACATGCATCTCCCTCTGTGTGGTGTTTCCTTGTTCTCCCCATGTCTGTACATGCTTTCCTCCAGTTTTTATTCCAAGTGTGGACATATAGGCCCTGCAATGGTCCAGTCAGTTCCTTGAGATAGAAAGAGGCTCTTGTGACTCAGAATTGGATTAAGCAGAGCATGAGAATGTTACATTATATTTGCTCTTAAATATGAGGTATCAGCCTTGATCTTCCCTTTCTCTTGGGAGGCATAATTCAAATCAGCTCAGATCATAATGAGGAATAGCGGTTAGCATGGTCAATTCACATTTTCAGGATTTAATTCTGTCCCCAGTCACCACCTCTACTGTATTGAGTTTGCTTGTTCTCTGCTTGTCCATTGGGATTTTTCGCTCTAATTTGGCGTGGAGTTGAATGTATTTGGCTGTGCATACAAGTATGCCCTGTGATGGACTGGTGCCTGCTTTGTATAGGCTACCTGACATAATAGCTTCTGACTCCCCTAAAGTGCATAAAATCAATTATTGCATTGATGGGTTGTGGATTTCAAGTAAAGGTGCCCTAATCAAAATGGTTTCAATCAGATGACACTCATAGGAGCTACATAGTGTCGTTAACTTATGGCCTCTCCAGCTCACTGGATTATGATGATTATTGTTACTAAGATATAAGTAATCTCTTTGGAAAATGTATACCCCTTTATATTTATATCTCTTTATATCCCCTTTTTTTTTTACCAGATCCATAATTAAAAGCTGATGTAAAGTAAAGTGCTGTCCACCTATTGTCACACACATGTGCTAGGAAGACAACTTGCGGGCTCATCAAATAGTAATTCCACCCCAAGTCAAGGCTTGGTACTGTTACCTAAATCTTCTCCTCCTTTCTCCCTAACAGATCTGATGTCTAGCAACACCAGTGATACTTTGGTTACCTTTTAAGGGTTTCCACCACCATCTTCAGTCAGTCTGCAATATGACACCCATCTGAAAAGACATCAACTGTAAAATATGTTTTTTGTTTTTTCATCAAATATATGGGGTTTGACTTTTGGTGCCCCAACTCTTCATCTTGCTTCTTTGTATTTGTTACACTATCTATATACATATCTATTGTAACGGGCAGCCACAGCCATTACCCAGCCAGGACACCAATGAAATGGAAGGACCAGGGGGGAGAACATCAGTGAAGCAGTACCTCCCCTGGGACGCTAAAGGGCAGCCCTCCTGGGTGGCTGTGGCACCACGGATTGCCGCAGGGCATGCTGGGACTTGAAGTTTGTTACAGCCCTATTGGGTTCTGTGGGGGCCACCAGGGGGAGCTGCAGAACCCTATACTGGACTTCCTCCACAACTGCGAGTGATTCCTGGTAACACTGATGAGCCACCTGGAGCACTCCAAGAGCGGAATAAAAGGAGCCGCCTCACTACATTTGGGGAGCCAGAGTCGTGAAGAAGTGGACAAAGCTTGCCAGGAGAGGAGAGGAGAGGAGATGGAACAAACAAGAGAGAAGGAAGAAAGGAAAGAAAGGGTGACTTCTTGTATTGTGCTTTATGTACTGTGCTGAGGGGGGTCAGAGAAAAGCACTCCCCAGCTGTAAATAAATGTGTGTGCTGGACTGGAACTTGTGTCCTGCCTGTCCATGTCGGGGTTAGGGCGGCTGCAAGAGCCCCGGAGATCGACACTATCTAAAGACATAATGCAGTTTGAAGGCATTTCCGTCTACTCATTTATTCTGCATTCACCTAGTGCAGGTCCATGATGAAATGGTGTGGAATCATCCCTGGACAAGGTGGTAGTCCACAGTAGGGCTAATATAGCTGTGGCCATTTTAGAATCACATAACTAAATGAATATGTTGGAGTAGTCATGGCTAGTGGGTATCCCATACCACAAACAAAGAAAAGGGATGAAGAGGGTGCATGCGCATCAAAATAAGCATGCCAAATGGGGATGTGGAAGAAAAAACAGAAAAAAAATACATGCAGACAAGATATATATGTAACCACCATATAAACAGCAACCAGACATAGGATTTAAGCAAAGGATGCTGGATCTGTTAGAAAGCAGTTCTAGCCAGGGTGTCACCCAGCCATGCAGGTCATTCTATTATAATGTTTAGAAATTCTGAGGTATAATCCAAGTATTAAAATCCTCACAGATGAAGTGTTTTGTCGATAATGGACTGATTCTGACGTGCCCTCTGTACACTTGAATGAAAACCCTTTACATTGTTTCTCATCTTGTTTAGACTTTATCCCAGGGCCTTTGCAGTATCCTCCCAGTCCCTGAATATTTCTTACATTTTAATTTATTTTACGCCTCATTTCACTGCATTGTAGTCTTATGTGCTTTGTATCTCTGAATTATATATAAAGAGTGGCTGAATGATAATCCAGCTCTTCCTGTCTTCTATATTTGAAAACACAGCCTTCTAATAGATCAATAAAACAATTATTCTTTAAAAACTCACTGCAGACTATTGAATTAAGGGTGCCTCTGTCATTCCGCAGACATTCCTTGATTTATAAAACTATTCCTAAAGTCTAACCTTTGACCAAAATGTACATTTTAAGGATCAACACCTATTGTTCTTAAATTGCTGAAATTCTGCAGGGAAGGCAAAGTCGCTCTCGGCACAAGTGGATGAGAGTTGCTGAGCAACACTGAAAGGCGCAGGCTAATAATAAAATAAAATAACTTATAACCCTAATGTTCAGCTTAAATACAGAGGTTGCCCATTTGAGACCCTTGTCATTGTATTGAAGGGGCTGGGAAGTCAGCTTTGGTGAAAAGTGTAGCAGCCAGTAATTTGTGCAATTAATAAAGACTGAGGTAAAATTTAGGAAAGCAAAGAAAAAGAGCAATTTAAATGTCATCGACAGGGAAAAAAAGGAAAACAGTATTTGAAGGGGAAAGAATGGGGGAACCGTATGCCAGAGAATAATGAAAGGAAAAAAAATCGTCACTGGTAAGATCAACACTGATTAAAAACACACACAGCTCTTTACATCCTGTGTATTTCGGCACCTTACCTTCTAGTTTCTTCTAGCTGCCCTTCTTGGGTCCTGATGCTACATTAACTCAGTTCACTTCTGACCTCACAGAGGGGTGATATTGTTCACTTTAAATGGGCAAAACTGGATGCTAGAAAGCTGAAGGGGAGCCATGACACAAGAGAATGCCTACTGTATGCAGTAGTGAAAATCTTAAATACTTCATTGCTTTTACTAGTTTTATGTTGGCTTAGTGATTAGTATTACTGCCTCATATACAGAAAGTGTATAGAAACTGTGTCATCAGCAAATCTGACGATGGGGCTGGTGGTGTGTTTGGTCACACAGTCATGAATGTAGAGAGCGTAAAGCAGAGGGCTGAGTACACAGCCTGGTGGAGCTCCTGTATTTAGTGTGATAATGCTGGAGGCACAACTACCAACTCTCACCACCTGTGAGAAGTTGAAAACACAGGTCACACAGGCGGCTATTCAGCCTCAGCTTACCCATCATTGTCACTGTCTAAAAGACCTGTACTTAACATTCTCTAACCCTGCTTAACCCTTCAGTGAAACACCTAAGATGACCCCCACCCCACAACTGAGCCTCTGAGACCAGAAATATGTAAGAATTTAAATTAAATTAATATCAAAATCACAAAAACAAAAGAGTAAATGCAAAATATAAGTAATAATTTAAGAAAATAATATTCTTACAGCAGTTCGGCAACACAGATTCAGTCTTTTCTATCTTCACGATGATCTCTATATTTTTAGAAATTTCATTCTGTTTATATAAGAAATTTCTGCACACAGTTGTCCGATCCTTCTACTTCTTAATTAACTTTTGTCCCACCCAAGACTTTCACTTCTTTTGAAATGAGTAGATTCTTTTCATGTCTTAAACCCATAGCATGTAATTAAATACACAGTAAATCCTCGCTATCTGTAGATTCCGTTCTGCTATTATAAAACAGGCCTATCATGCACCAGCTACACATGCAATTTAGCAATAACAGGTCTGTGATTCCCCAAGGTGTCCGGGGCTGCACGCGTGCTACATTACATGGATCAACGAGTATCACCTGGTATCGAGAGGCCATTGAACCCCAGTCCCGGCCCTTTGCACATACCACCTGTCACCACAACCGATTAGATGGTTTAGTGATGTTTACAGATCGACCCTGCCATGACTGTGGCCTCTGGTGAAGCGACCAAGAAGATAATCGAATGTGACTATAAAGAATATAAAAGTTGCAAAAAGGTTTCTGTGAAATTACATGAAATTATGTGCTTGTGGTAACGAGCAGAAAAAGTGTGTTATGAACAGGATCTGCCAGAACCAAACCCCATCTTTCCCATTGGATCAATGCTTCAGTATCTGTGGTTTCAGCATTCACAGGGTTATCAGGAACCTAAGAGCTGTGAATAATGAGAACTGACTGTACTTTTCTTTACATAAGTAGTATTTCTTTAGTTCTAATTCTATTTTCACTTCCATTTATCCTATACTTCATAATTAATATTATTTAAACACATTATTATGAGTAAAAATTCAGTCAATTATTTTGAAATGTAACAGCTGAAAAGATCAGCTTCCTGTGCTGTATTTGACAGAGCATTAAAAATAAAAAAAACGACAGTTCAAAAGGTCAGTTTTTTGTACAGCTTTTGACAACATTGTTTATTAAGTGACATTAAAACACTCAGCTCACTGCTCAGTTTTCAAACCGACAACATGATTTTCACAAGCCAATTTCAGTATTTTATGAAAGTCTCTCCACTCCGTTTGGTTCTTAGGCCGAGTTTTTCCTAGTGGGCCTGGGTAGTCTGGCTTTTTGACAGATAAGGTTGGTCCAGGACTGAGAGCTATCAGCTATGAGGAGAGACTGAAGGGGTTAAACGTTTTCAATTTAAGCAAACAAGATTAAGATTAAGAAGGGACAGTACAAAAAATTTTGAAAATGCAGTGGATCTCAGTTGTTATTAGTTATTTTAAAATAAATTCTGCAACAAGAACACAAGGACATGGACATAATCATGTTAAGGGCAGATTTCACATAAATGTTTGAAAGTTGTTTTTTTTTCTGTGCAAAAACTTCTAACACATGGAATAAATTACCAATTAGAGTTGTGTAAAGCAGGATTTTAAGGTCCTTCAAATTTGACTTGATGTTATTTTGAAAAATACAGGAGAATAGGATGGACGAGCTTGTTGGGCTGAATGTCCTGTTCAAGCCACAATTGTTCTATTGTTCTCATGAATGTTGTCTATGTGGAGTTTGTGCGTTCTCCCTGTGTCTACATGATTTGTTTATGGATATTTCAGTTTTCCTCCCACTTTCTCAAAGAAATATGTAATATGTTCATAAGTGACACCAAATTGGCGCTGTGTGGGTGTGAGAGGCTCTGTGATGGACCAGCACCTGTTGACCACCGGAGCGTGTACAGCTGCCCTAATCTGACACAGACAGGCAGAGACACAAGTGCAGCACACAACACACTTTTATTCACAGCTGGGAAGCACTTTTCCCTCGCTCCTCAGAGCACAGCAGAGTACAAAGCACTAAAGTACACTGTTCACAGTCCTCTTCTTCTCTTCGTTTCTCTCTCTCTCTCTGTCCTTCTGCCTCCACTCCTCTTCTGGCAATCTTTGTCAGATCGACAATATACGTTGTATTACAATAGTTGAATCCTTACAATTAACTATTCAGAAACCTTCACCACTTGTGGGTAGAAACTGTCTGTGAATGCATTGACACGAGTGCCAGTGGTCCTGTAACGTAAGAAAAGCAACTGTGCAGGATGGCGGAGGTCTTTAATTACTCTGTTTGCCTTTCGAAGGTCGTGAGTGCTGAACTGGAAACAGCTTGGTGGCAGTGACATTCTGGGCTGCCTTCACCACCCTCTGCAGAACCGACCAGGTGCCGTACCAGGATGTGATGTACTAAGTGAGGATGGACTCTACCGTGGTGTACATCTGTAGAAGTTGCTGAGTACAGATGGAGAAATCCGAGCTTTCCTCAGACGTCTAAGGAAGTAGAGGTGCTGTTGAGCCTGTTTAACAAAATGTGTTGTGCCCGCGTCAGTTTGTCAGTAATAGACAGTCAAGACATTTAAAACTGTATCTAAATGCTAAAGCGAGTGTGCCTATTGGTTGGGAGAAGGTGATACATAAGTACTAAACTTTTATTGTTACAGTCTGCATTTTTCACACAACTTGAAAACCCTCATCTTTCTGCAGAAGACTGACAGGGACACTATAAAAATAACCTTGGCAAGTGCGAAGTCTGCAAGCATAAGTATTTTCTCCTGCAGGAAGATGTGAAGTATTTAACTGTTTCATCTCAAAAGAGGCAGGGAGAGAAAGTGGAATGACAAATGTCATCTAAAATGTAGACACAGCCAGATATTACGTGACACCGTAGCTGCAGAAATGTGTAAGCATACATCAGAGAACTCTGACTATGGCAGTCCAAGGCTTTCTGCAGTAATTTCTAAATAGAGCTTCTTTTTGTTTTTAACCTTGTCATCGAAAATGGATTAAACGGGTCTGGGCAAAGGCTGGGTGGATATTAGTGTTTGAAAAGCAAGTCAAATACTGTAAGCAGTATCCAGATGCAAATGTTAATTTAATAAGACAGGCAAATTCAGTCATCCTGTCTCATTCACTGTGGATTTCCAGTTACTACTGTCTTTACATTCTTTTATATAATTTCTGCATGTAAAACATGAGCCAGCCCTTGTTGAAATACTTGTCCAGAGCCCACCTATTCACATGGGGTCTATTTAGTGTCACCAGCCAAGACTTTGATACATTGTAGGAAAAGGAGGACCCGCCCGGGGAAACCCATGGAGACATACTAATGGTGTAAAATCCTCACATAATCAGTGACTGGTCTGGGAACTGGGCTCATTTCATGTAGAAGCACTAACCACTGCGTCACCTTGCTACCACTCTGTATAAATTTGAGTTTTTCTTATACGTTTTATATTGAGACTAACTTGTAGTGAATTAAACCCACAACATGCCTGTTTCTTTCTCCTTCTGACCAGTCCCATTCCCCCCTCTCACCTTCTCAGGTGTAAGCAACAGACCTCCTTCAGACCCTGCTTCTCAATCCCACCTGATAAAATACAAGGGTGTTTTCAAAAGGACCTAACAAGTCTGCTCACTTTAAACACAGCGTCTGTGTGACTTGTCAGAATAGGCATAGGTATTAATATATTATGTGTGGTTATGTTTCAAGCCAGTGATGAGTATGATTAAACATCTACTGCGGCATAACTCACTTGAAAACAGCAGGATGCCTTAAAACATGTCAGACACTGAGCTGCTGCTTTCAACACTGGAAACATCCTGAGAAACTCTGGTGAATGGACATATATAAATGTAATGAATTATTATTATCTTTCTGTACGATACTGCCAGAACACAGACACACACACGCTATACAATAATACAATACAGTACAATTTATTTTTGTATAGCCCAAAATCACACAAGAAGTGCCACAGTGGGCTTTAACAGGCCCTGTCTTTTGACAGTTCCCCAGACTTGACTCTCTAAGAAGACAAGGAGAAACCCTAGTAGGGAAAATAATGGAAGAAACCTTGGGAAAGGCAGTTCAAAGAGAGACCCCTTTCCAGGTATGTTGGGCGTGCAGTGGGTGTCAAAGAGATGGGGGTCAATACAATACAATACACAGAACAGAACACAAGTAATCCCCAATACACACACACACCGATGTTGTGAATCAAGAATCTGGGAAAATGCAGAACTAATTTTGGCACTTATTTCGCATTTTTGATTTAATTTGATGATTTTTTTTATTGCTGCCATTTTGTGAGATGAAGGTCATTTTCTTTAAAGCATGCCTCATTGGCACCTTGTGACAGTCAGCGGGGTATGATTGGTATGCCTTGCACAAGAAAAACCTGGAGAGGAAACCTTAACTGTCCTGTTGTTTGCTGCTACCAAAACACAAATTTAACAATCACAGTAAGAAGACAAAAGCAAAGAGACAGGAACCCGGGAATGTCAAGCACAAGAACACACACATGCGCACAAAAAAAGGACTTTAGTGGATGTTCACCAATTCAGATAATGACATGTTGCATGTGCTGCTTTTTATATTGCCGCATTGATTACAGTAGTTATGGTATTTCAGGAGATGCTCTCCGCAGAAACTGACACCGCATTGTAACGACAACAAAACAAAATGGCAGAGTGTATGAAAAAAGAAAATGGCGACAGAAATGGCACAATTATTTAAATAATATCGGAAAACATCCATCCATCCATTTTCCAACCCGCTGAATCCGAACACAGGGTCACGGGGGTCTGCAGGAGCCAATCCCAGCCAACACAGGGCACAAGGCAGGAACCAATCCCGGGCAGGGTGCCAGCCCACCGAAGGACACACACAAACACACCCACACACCAAGCACGCACTAGGGCCAATTTAGAATCGCCAATCCACCTAACCTGCATGTCTTTGGACTGTGGGAGGAAACCGGAGCGCCCGGAGGAAACCCACGCAGACACGGGGAGAACATGCAAACTCCACGCAGGGAGGACCCGGGAAGCGAACCCAGGTCCCCAGGTCTCTCAACTGCGAGGCAGCAGCGCTACCCACTGCGCCACCGTGCCACCCACTATCGGAAAACAATGCTAATAATAAAACACAGGGGCAAAATATGATGCAGCATTTCAGAAAACCTAGAATAGGGACATCTATGAACAGCAAGAAGTTGAAATAAGCACTCTGGAATTTTTTAAAACAGTGATGGCATAAGGCTACATTGAAATTACAAAGCTCACCACTCAATCCTGATGTTTTGCTCAGATCGGATTTGCCTATCTTAACGGTTTACTTTCATAAGTACATGTGACCTGTATCTAAATGTACCGTGTCCTTCAAAACGGCACGCGTGCACACACTGATATGTCTGTACACGAGTCATCTGTGTTACTAACAACAAAAAGCTTCATATTTGCGAGACAACTTGTGATATTAAAACTGATAAAATGAATGTGCCAGTAGCTAGTGTATGCATCATATTTTGCTCTAGAGGATGGCAAACAGTTTGTCAGCTGTACATGACTAAAATGGAGAAAAACTACAGTGTCCAGATGTGCAAAGCTGATAGAAAGAGAGACCTGTGCTCACAGACTGAAGGCTGTCCTGGCTGCCAATGATGCATCAACTAAACACTTACTTGAAAAGGAGGATCTTATGTGATCAGTTATTTTGTGATTTATATTTGTAATTAATTTAGACGACTTACTAGGGCAATAAAATGTGAAAATTCCCAAGGGGGTGAATACTTTTTGTAGACACAGTACCTTATAAAAGGGATGCATTTCTAGGTGTGAATGTAGTTAAATGTCTCCAGACAACTTTTTACACTTCCCCTAAAGTCTAGAAAAATACAACATTGTACATTAATGTTATTTTACTGGTGACTCTGTACACGAGGCAGACAGCGTACCTTAGATATGCGCAATAAAGCCAGAACATTGAACAGTTTAACAAATCAGACGAGAGACAGAAGGCAGACGTGGTGAGACACAGCATAGTATGGGAGATGAAGACACTTCACACTTACCTGGAGTTTGATGTGTGTGCCTGAATGTGAAAGTGCAAGCACATGATATACAAGTCACCCTCTCTCTCGTACCATTTCAAGCCTTGGTGAGTAAGACAGAGCACGTGAATATGACCATTCACTTTGTGTGCTGATGTGGAGATGAGACAGAGCAAGGCTTGGGGAGATGGCCTATCATTCTTTCTCACACCAAAAAAGAAAAGATTTGATGCTATTTTGGAAAAATTAAGTAGATAGGACTGGCAAACTTTGTTGGACTGAATGACCTGTTCTCATCTAGATTGTTCTAATGAGAGTGAGGGAAGTCCGTATCCCCAATCTTTCTTGAGCCACTGGATATTAGGCTGAATGGGACAAAGTTAGGAAATGGGAGGATTGCATCTCCATTCTTCTGGAAGCCACTATGAACGATAAAGAGTGAGAATGTGAAAAGCATGTCTCCCTCTTTCTTGTGCCACTATATATGGCAGTCGAGACACAGCAAGAGTCTGAGAGGCTTTGTGTCATTTTCTTAAGTTTAAGATAATGAGCCTGGAGGACCTTTGGTGTACACAGGCAGACATCATCTTAAATAAAGTTGATGCCAGTACGCCTACCATGTGTCACAGGTAAATTAATGGAAGAAATTATTAAGGAAAAGAGCGATCTGCACATGGCAAGAACATGAGTTTTACTGAACATTCAAAAAGGATCAGACAAGAAAGGTCACGTTTTACCAATATGCTGGAATTCTATGAGGAAGCAACAAAAGGATATGATCAGGGATGTGCCTACGAGACTTTCAGAAAGAATTTTATATGGTGCCACGTAAAGAAGTGGGAGTTTAGGGTGTAGTGTATAAATGGGTGTAAAATAAGCTAAAACAAATGAAGCAAAGGGTTACGGTGTGAGTAAATATTAAAAGTGGTGTCCCTCAGGGGTCAGTGCTTGAGCCCCTGCTAATTTTAGTATATATAAATTAATAGGAATATAAACAACAAGCTAGTTGATACCAAAGTAAGTGGAATGGAAGATAATCAATAATCAGCTGAATCATTATAGAGGAATGTCCGCAGAACTTGGGGTTGGGCAGATTGTGTGGCAGATGAAATATAACGTAAGTAAATGAATATAGGATTTAAATACAAATTGGAAGGTCTGAAACTTGAAAGAATTCCCTATGAGAACGGTTAGGGAGTAATAGTGAGCTTGTCACTATCAACGTCTAGCAAGTGAACAAAAGCGATCAGGGTAGCTAACAGAATGTTATATCCCGCAGGGGGCGGCATTTTACATAACCCGAATCTATATTGATATGATATTAAAAGGCGATACCCCTCCCTTGGTGATACGGCGGTAAGAAATCACATAGGAGAAATAACTTAGCTTTCTTTAATGATGGCTTATGCTGCATAACAGACGAAGGAAGCCAACGGCAAGAACCCAGTTCGGGTAGTGGGGGCCCGATGTATAGAGTCTGCCATTTTCGCCGCTGCACTGGAAGGATTTTCAGGATCGGATGACGTTATCTTCCATCCGTCCGTCGGCTTCAAAGGTGTGCCGGGCAATGTTCCAAGGCTTTGTACTCTTTCTTCATGTGCAGGCCCCCACTTAGGTGAATCACGCCATCCCAAACAAGGAAAAGAGGATACAATTTCATGCTGAATTTGACACACAAAAATAGAATACAATGGTCCTCAGTGTGACTGCACGTTTCACAGCTGTCCCTGTCTTGTCTTATAATGCTTGCCTAGCAGTCCTTATATGGTGAACCCATGTGCTAAATCTGGCTCTGTGTCAACTGTGCATGTGAGTAGAAAAAGGCAGATTTCTATCTATCTATCTATCTATCTATCTATCTATCTATCTATCTATCTATCTATCTATCTATCTATCTATCTATCTATCTATCTATCTATCTATCTATCTATCTATCTATCTATCTATCTATCTATCTATCTATCTATCTATCTATCTATCTAAGATATATTTGCACAGAGCACAGTGATATAGTAAACTTATACATTTATTACACATGTATAGCACAATGTGTGGAGTACAAGTCAAAGGAGTTTATGCTTAGGCTTTACAATGCAATTTTGAGGCTTCATTTGTAGTTCTGCAAGCAGTTTTGGTCTGCAGGCTGCAAAAAGATATTGGGCTAGAAAAGGGCCATAGGAAAGTGATTAGGTGTTTATAAGACTGAGAGGAATGAGTTGTGAGGCGAGATTAAAGGGGTTGAACTGTGTCAGATTAGGCAAATGAAGATTTAGGGGTGATATCATTGAAATGTTTCACATTAGGAAAAGAATTAGTACAGCAAATTGAGATTGTCATATTAAAATGAGGTTAAACAAGAGCACAGGGACATAGTTGGTAACATTTTAAGGGTAAATTAGGACAATCCTTTAAAAGCTTTTCTTCTCACATAAGGAATGATAGACATAGGGTATAAACAATGTGTGACTGAAAGTAATTCTTTCGAAACCTTTAAAAATTAGCTTGATGTTATTTTTTAGAAATTAGCTTGGCTGGGCTGAATGACCTGTTTTTGTTAATGAGCATGCCATGTGCTGTTATCGCTAAGCCATGACATCACTTCCTCCAGGTTTAATAGATGAAGGGGAATCCTTCTGACCACCACCCCTTTGTTCCTTTCTCCAGACATGCACATTTTCCATCACTCTGAAAGGCAGTTTATTTGTCTCCAAGACATTTGATGGCTCATCTCTGTAATTTTTAGTCGGTTCTGATCTTCCCTTTCTACTTGTATTTTTGTTGCAGATGAGTACTTTGCTGCATGGCCTTCATACTTCTGCTGTCAAAGTTCTCAGTGAACAGCAGATTGCTGTGCCTTCATCCCTGTACTTTGAAGTTTGTTGGTGAGTTCAGTACACTTGGCATATAGACATTAAACTCCAGGACTGCCAGTTCAATTCCCACGTCTGACTCACCGTGGGATGCCAAATAAGTTAGTGAACTTGTCAATGTTTAGACTATAAAAATATGTGTAAAAATACTAGCACTGTACTGGTAACATTTCCTGAGATATTGTTACCTAAACAAAGGCACTACACAACATAAACGACAAGAATGAGAGACGCTTTAGAGTTTGTCTTCTTTTCATTTGGCTGAATTGGCCATTATGGACTGTTAAGAATACCTGTAGTTTCTTTCCTTGTGACAATGTTCCAAATCGTCAGTTGGCCAGTTGTAGTGTTAAACACCCCAGTATCCAAATTCTTAGCATGTCTTCCATGGAAACGATCCCAGTGTTCATATTAATTTTGGTCTGATGACAACAAAGGGAGCTGTCATAGTAGTCTTCTATGCAGGGCTGATCTTTTAGTTCCCCTCTCACGTTTGTCCTGAAGGTGTCTACTCACTCCTGCGTGCTATCAGCGTGTGCTCCCAACCTCTCGGCCAACTTCAGTCCTCCCTGCCAGTCCTGTGTAGTAAGCGGAAAGCCACCAGTCTCACAAGACTCCTGCAGGAATGTCTGCCTCTAGCAGTCAATCAAGTGCAGCATAAAATCAATACAACTTCTGCCAGATACTGTGTCATATGGTCAGATATCCTGGTAAATAAAATCCACACTTTTTGAAGGTCCCTTGACAATTTTATGTTTGTTGTGAATGACAGTCTAGTCTGTCCTTTGACAGTGGTGTATAATGAATGATGACTCAGACCTGAGGTGCCTGACTTGAGATTATTGTGTGTTAAATTTTCTAAACATCCATTGCAGCAAGAAAACAGCAGTGTGTCTCCATTCTGATTAAGAACTTTGGATAATAATGGCCATACATCCTGATTTTAATGGCAGAAAATGTTCATTTTAAGACCATTTTAACTTCCTCAACCCAACATACACCTTCACATAAGTCAGATTCTGGTTATTAATGTCTGGCAAACATGAAACATGCCATCACTGTCCAACACCTCTACCAGTGCATGGAGATTCTCAACAAACAGGTATAGCGTCCAGGGTGATAGGAGTGTCCCCCACTGCCTGAGCGGGATGCTGGCACACACTGTTTAAAACAAGGGTCTGACTCTTAATAATCGTCTCTGCCACTTGCATTGTGAAGAGGGGGGCTGAATGCATCCCAAGGAGACGCGATCGCTCCTCCAAAACCCCCTCTTAAACAGTGATACAATGGAAAACAAATAGGAGTTTTTTTTTTACCTCCTCTTTGCTCGATCAGCTGCTGGCTTGCTGCTGCTGCTGCTGTGCCGTGTGATCTGCATCTCTCACGGCACTTCAAACATTTAAAAGCCTGTACAGCAGCTGTCCTTTTGTCTCACAGCCTTGTCTCTCTTCTCCCCCAGACATCCTCTGTTCCTGTTGGGGGTCCTGCTCCCGAGACGCGCCCCTATGAAAAGGAAGATTTTCTACTCTTTTAATTGAGAGACGGAACTGTCCCCTCTGACTACACATGGAGCTCGATTCACTCCTGAAAGACACTTATGTTTATTTGAAGTGTCTGAATAACGTTTCTGTCTCTAAAATCTCCTGTGTATCTGCGCAACTCTGTGACCCAAGTGTGACAGCGTATGTTGATTTCACTTTCACCACACAACAAATCTTTTAATTCTCATGGATACGCCTCTTCATTGGGAAGAAATGCTACTTTTTCCCTGATGGCAACATGAATTAGACGATCTACAAGTCTCCGACTTAAAGTTTAAATCTGAACAATATATTCGATCTCTTTTCGCTGTTCCATTATTTCACCGAGTAAAATTTCCGTTTGTTAGAGCTAATGCGATCTTTACTATCATTTTTTTTGGAGACTTTTGAATTTTCGCACTTCCATTATATCTAACCTGCTCTGCATGTGTATCATCCCAACGTTTTTGAATTCTATACAACGATCTACTTTGTCATCTACTCTTTATCTCGTGGGACGTGAAAGTGTCTCTCTGAGAAAGTCACGTCTTGTCTCGTCCCAAGATTTTTGTATATAATAGAGAGATAAGTTTTATTTATGTAGCGCCTTTCATACACTCAAGGCCACTTTACAATTCAACAAAAACACATTAACAAGCCAGTAGAAGTTACATACAAGAAAACGAATAATATCATTGAAAAGATGTGTTTTTAACAGGAGTTTGAAATGGATAATAGACTTTTCCTTGCAAAGACTGAGAGGAAGAGCATTCTAAAGTTTAGGAACCATCACTCTCAAAGCTCTGCCACCCATAGTTACTAACCTGTATTTAGGTACAGTGAGTAAGTTAGCATTCAATGATCTTAACGCACGGGCAGGAGTGTAAGGAAGCAGCAGCTCAGACAGATAATGAGGGGCCAAACTATGAAAGGTTTTAAAGGTGATGAGAATAATTTTATTTTTGATTCTTGAAGAAACTGGTAACCAATGCAAATCATAGAGGACAGGAGTGATGTAATATGTAAACAAGCAGCAGAATTCTGAAAATACTGTACAAGGGGGGCTCCGCCCCCTGCTCGCTTCGCTCGCCTACCCCCAGCGTTTTGAACCCGTGCCCGCTGGGCAGCCGTAGTTTCAGACGCGCGTTGTAGGAGCTTGCGTTGTTTTCAACCCGTGCTTGCCCTGCTTCTGCGGTTTGAGACGCGTGTTGTAGGTGTATATCCGTCACTCGAGCTTGTTCGGTTTGAACCCGTGCCTGCTTTGCCTCCGCAGTTTCAGACGGTGGGTCGCATTCGCCGTTTTGTACGATCCCAAGTAGCACATTATTCCTAACTTCACTCCACAGTAGTGCCACGCACAATATGGCGGTGACGCCTGCGCCTTCACTACACAGTAGTGCCACTCAAAATATGGTGGCAACGCCTGCGCCTTCCGTATTATGTGTGGTTCTACCATGCTGTGTAGGCGCCTTTGCCTTTCTCGCGTCGGAACCTTCCAGGTCTGTCTCCGCTGTGTGGTGTGGACGTTTAACTGTCGTTTTTTCTGCTTTTATATTCTGTATCTCGCTGTGCATGTGTTTCGTGCCTAGGTTTTTTTGAAGCTGTTGCATTCCAATTTTCATCATCTGTAACCTGCTCTCCATGTGTTTGGCCCCGTTCTTTAACCTCTTAATGACGTTTTACTTTGTTTCCTACTCTGTCTTTTATTTCTGACCTCGCTTTATCCTGCTTGCGGCATGTCAGACGGTTCGTAGTCTCTCCCGTTTCGCTCTGGAGTGGGGGGGCTTTGTGTGGCGCTTGCGCACTATGTCTCCTGCGTCCACGGGCAGGTCCCTGCGTCCATATCCGGTTTACCATTCTTGGTTAGTAATATGGCTTCTATTGATATATTTAGTCAAAAAAACTAAAAAACAATGATTCTGATTATATGCATTGACTGTGGGGAAAAAAAGTCTTAAATTATTTTAGTCCTGAATCACACTCTTTTGGCCATCAGTTCTCACACACATCATTTAAAATTAGGTTCTGCACTTTGACGTTAGGCTGTCCGGTATAGGGCAGGAGATGGGGGGCTGCCGCCTACCGTGTGAGAGATGTGCTCTGCCTATATTCAAATAAGAAGACTCCACTGTGACCCTTAACAGTGAGACCAAACCCCCCCCCCCCCCCCCCCTTCAGTATGTATTGTGTGCCTCCACATCACCAGCTGTCAAGCTGCATGAGGAGACCGTCACTACCTGAATCACCACTTTTGTCACATTTCTGTTGTATGAAGAGATCTGTTTGGTGGAGTGGTGACTCTCAGGCTAAGGATGTGTGCTGCTATCTAGAAGGTTGCTGGTTTAGATCTTGTTACTGACAGAAGTGATTCTACTCCAGTGGACAAAGCCCTTAACCTGAAAATTGCTCCAGGGGCACTATAAAATGGCTGACCCTGTGATCTGTCCTCCAAAGGTCATGCGAAAAGACCATTTCACCTTGGGAATTAATACAGTGTACCAAATGCAAAAAAAATTAAATCAATCATTTTCTAACCCTGCGCCCTGTGGTGGGCTGGCGCCCTGCCCGGAGTTTGTTTCCTGCCTTGCGCCCTGTGTTGGCTGGGATTGGCTCCAGCAGACCCCCCGTGACCCTGTAGTTAAGATATAGTGGGTTGAATAATGGATGGATGGATGGATTTTCTAACCCACCGCTGGAGCCTATCTCAGCTAGCATAGGCAGGAAAAAAGCCTGGGCAGGGCACCCATCTAAAGCAGCGATTGTTTTAATGTTTAGGGGGCCACTCATTACAATTTTATTTCTGCATTTAGTCAAAAGGACATTTTCCTTCTGCACTGACATAAGTCCAGTTACAAGCAGATGAAAACTTGTTATCCACTGAATGATTCATTAAGAAAGCTAACGAATATGGACAAGTTCCTCAAAAGCCACATAGCATCAGCAGCTCTTTCATTTCTGTATCAGCCTAACATAATTAATCCCTAAAATCCTGAACCTACCAGGATGGCTAAAAGAAGTTAAAGCCCCGATTTTCTGAAATATTGATTTACTTTTATTGTGAAATGTGGTGAACAACAGCCGCTGTGCGTTGTGATACAACAAAATTAAAGTATTAAGCCTTCAGCTATAAAGACATTTGGAGAGGAATTAGTCTACTTATTGAAGTAAATTGTTTGACTTTCTTAAATGAAAAAAAAGAAAATTTTGAGGCTTCACAAAAACATTCTAATGTCTTTGCACAAGAAGCCAGCAAGCACTCCAGGCATTATGTTGAAATTCACGAATCTAGGAGTGAAACCTGATGAAATTCAACGTAAGATGTTGGCTTGTGGTCCTCCCTGCGTGGAGTTTGCATGTTCTCCCCGTGTCTGCGTGGGTTTCCTCCCACAGTCCAAAGACATGCAGATCAGGTGCACTGGCGATTCTAAATTGTCCCTAGTGGGTGTGTGTGTGTGTGCGTGCCCTGCGGTGGGCAGGTGCCCTGCCTGGGGTTTGTTTCCTGCCTTGTGACCTGTGTTGGCTGGGATTGGCTCCAGCAGACCCCCGTGACCCTGTAGTTAGGATATAGCGGATTGAATAATGGATGGATGGATGTTGGCTTGTGCAGATCAGTAAGATGTTTGGGTAACCATCTTGTGCAGACTTTACGGTACCCCAAGTCATCACGCACTACAGCATGTGCGGATCCATAGCTGATATTGACATGTGCAGCAACAGTGGATAATGTAATCCGTTGGCCATGTTAACATGGGCTTGTGATGTTGACAGTTGACCAGCTTGAGCTTCTTTACTTACACTTGCTCTTCTTGCCTTAAACCTTTCTACCCATTCATAAACTTTCGACTGAGTCGTGCTGTTTGTACAACATTCTTCAGTGAAATTTAAAAGGTTTCACTCCCTCTGTTGCGCAAAGAAATCTCACTAAGTAGTGTTGTTCAACAATGGGGCAATCCTGCAGAAGAGTGTTCATGTTCATTTGACCTTGGCTTCAACTAGACGAACGTCAGGGAGATGTGCTTGTGTGCGTTCGAATCACCCATAAGCCATTGTAAACCCATTATATAGCATCAGCTACTATTCGTTGCAGTTACCACTTAATTTTCAAATTGACTTTACTTTTGATTTCCCCTCATATGTATGTTTTTATTTATATGATCACATTTATTGATTACATTTTGACTATATTACTCCATACTTCTCAACTTGTGACTCAGGCCAGCTTAAGCATCCCAGCACATACTATGCATAATGTGGTACAGTACACATAATACATTTACACAGAAAATATCCAAAAAAAAAAAAATTATACGATCTAAAATATCTGATGTCTTACAAAGCAAATGATGGGCTGTTGCACAAATTCTAAACAACCTCAGCTAACTATTGTGACAGCAGCACACAGCTGAGTGGGAAATGTTTAGAAAGGTATCTTGCTGAGCAGGCTGTTCACGGCTGTTCAATTTCTTGTGTTAGTTCTTGCATTTTAATTGCAGCTAACACCATCTGCTACGTCAATGCTGTACTATCTAAAGACATTTTTAAGGCTTAGTTCCATCATGCAACTGTTCCGTTATTTGATTTCCAGTTGAGGAGACATAAATCTTAAAAGACACAAACTAGCTAAGGACATGATGCCAATCTATCACAGGACACAGACACTCACACAAATGCTGGGCTGACATGAGCAACCAGAACTGGGAGAACAAGTAAACTCCAATGTCCTAGCTAATTGTCTGAACCCAGTCTCTTGAAGATGTGAGGCAGCTGCTCTGACCACTGAGCTGTGCCCGATATCAACATACCCATCCATTCATTCACCCAGTTATGGAATCTGCAAATCCAATGGCAGGGCACAATGGTGGCCCTTATCTAATCTTTGGTTCTGTAACCCAATATGGCTGCTAATTTTTATTCCAGTGAATACCTTAAATTGAATGCTGCCAGAATAGACCCTGGAATCTCTTTTTAAGCATTTTATTGATTTTATTAAAATCAAATAACATTCCATACAAGCAAGTCAAGTTTTACAAAAATAGGTTCGAACCAAATCAACCTCCACCTATGAGAAAGAGAGCTAGGCCAGCAGAATAAATCTTTAAGCTAGTAAACATAAATAAATAGATATATTAATAAATGAATAAAAATAAATAAAATAAAAAAGAGGGGAGAGAACCTGTTTCCTCAATTTAAAAGCTTATTCTAAAATGTTATTTATCAGATCCTGCCAGATTTTGAAAATGTTTTGTACAGATCCTCTAAGTGCGAATTAGATTTTTTCCAATTTTAGATAGTATATAACATCAGTTACCCACTGACTTAACAGAGGAGAGTTAGGATTCTTCCAGTTGAGCAAGATAAGTCTACGTGCCGTAGTGAAGTAAATGCAATTACAGTTTGTTTGTCCTTCTCCACTTTATGCCCATCTGGAGGGACACCAAACACAGCTGTCAGTGGATTAGGAGGGATTGTGACACCAAGGCTGTCTGAAAGGCATTTAAAGATCTTGGTCCAGAATGATTTTAATTTGGTGCAGGCCCAAAACATGTGGCCCAGTGAGGCTGGAACTTGATTGCAACGTTCACAGGTTGGATCTTGCCCTGGAAACATTTTGGACAATTTTAAATGAGAGAGATGTGCTCGATATATAATTTTGAGTTGAATAATTGTATGCTTTTCACATGTATGCTTTGTATGGAGCTCGAGTGAATTCTGCGCATTGCTACTTTCCACTCCTTTTTCTGAGATGTTGACTGAGAGATCCTTTTCCACTGTACTCTGGGATCTTTGAAAGGAAGGGACTGTAAAATAGTTTTATATATTATGGAGATGCTGGGGCGGCACAGTGGCAGAGTTGTAGCACTGCTGCCACACAGTAAGGAAACCTGGGTTCACTGCCCGGGTCCTCCCTGCATGGAGTTTGCATGTTCTCCCCATGTCTGCGTGGGTTCCTCCAGGTGCTCCGGTTTCCTCCAACAGTCCAAAGGCATGCAGATTAGGTGCATTGGCGATCCTAAATTGTCCCTAGTGTGTGCTTGGTGTGTGGATGTGTGCGCCCTGCGGTGAGCTGGCGCCCTGCCCGGGATTTGTTTCCTGCCTTGTGCTCTGTGTTGGCTGGGATTGGCTCCAGCAGACCCCCGTGACCCTGTAGTTAAGATATAGCAGGTTGGATAATGGATGGATGGATGGAGATGCTGTCTGAGTCCTCGAGAATGAGCAATATTTTTTCCGGCATAAAGGTAGGTGGGAGGTGAGGTAAATCGGGCAGGTTTTGTTTAACAAAGTTTCTAATTTGAAGGTAGTGAAAGTTAAATTTGGAGTGTAATTGTTTGTAGGATGCAAAGACGTTGTCTATGTACAGATCTCTAAGTGATGTTTTCCAAACATTAAAAACTGCGTACGTTTGAGAGGGTGGAAAAAGGTAGTTCTTGTGCAGAGGTGCCACAGATAAAAGCTTCTCCATCTTAAAATGCTTCCTACATTGGTTCCATATTCTGAGTAAGTGAAGCACAATTGGGTTGTTAGTATATTGGCGATAACTTGCATTTATTGGGGTACAAAGCAGGGAATATAAAGAAGTACTGCAGGATTTTATTTCTATTGCAGACCAAGCTAGTGTGTGTTCATCTATTTGTGTCCATGTCCAGGTTTTTATAGTTTGTATATTTGCTGTCCAGTAATAAAATTGAAAGTTAGGTAAAGCCATGCCACCTTCTAAATTGGACATGTGGATGTTTTGAATTCTAAATAAATGAGGTTATGGTTGAAACTAATTTCTTAAAAAATTATTTATTGATGAATATTGGAATGTTAATAGAAAAAGAAGCTTAGGAGGGATATTTATCTTGACAATGTTCATTCTTCCTGAACCTGGAATCTCTTGACCCTAAACTGAATAAGATGGATGGATGTAAAAGTAGTTTCTGTTGTTTTGTTCATTTAACTACATTGGCACTCCATGCCATGGTTAACTGAAGTAGATTGAATGTGTACAAAAATGGATGATGGGTCTAATCTGCTTTTGGGGAACTGCTGAGGTCCAGGCAATCAACTAAATGAAGGTTAATTTAAAATGTAAATGTGAAAAGCTGAAGAGATGAGTGGTATACAGCAGGAAGGAAGTACAGTTGAGTCCCTTTTTAATCCCTCAAGCATTCTGGCAGTTACATTTTATAGAAGTGAAGATGTGTGACTATTATACCAGGTTCTGGCTTTTCATCTCGGATACTCTCTGCTTCTTCGTGTGCTTCTAGCTGTACACGTTCAGTAAAAGAGGTCTAAATTGATAAGAGCTACTTAGATAGTAGTGGTCTTTCTCATCTTTCCCTAGTGCATACATTATAACACTTCTGCTTCTCCTAATGCATTTTACTTGTCAAGGAAGGTAAGAAAAATTGCAATTTACTTAACTTTCCAGTCCTATGATATTCCTGCAATCTGCAGCTTTGGTAGGGGTTAAGATGATACTTGTCTTGTTGTTCATTTATTTTCTAATGCACGTGGGATATCTGTTCAGAACCAGAACTGCAGGCTTCATTGGGGTGCTATAAGACCTTTGAAGCCCTGACTGTAAAGGACAAATAAACCGTGGTGGGACTTCCTCCCACAGTCCAAAGACATGCAGGTTAGGTGCATCAGCGATCCGAAATTGTCCCTAGTGTGTGGGTGTGTGTGCCCTGTGGTGGGCTGGCGCCCTGCCCGGGGTTTGTTTCCTGCCTTGCGCCCTGCGTTAGCTGGGATTGGCTCCAGCAGACCCCCGTGACCCTGTAGTTAGGATATAGCGGGTTGGATAATGGATGGATGGATGGGACTGAAATGCAACAATGTGCCATTAACAGAATACCTCCCGAGAGCAGTAGAGACTGTCCACAAAGTGGTTACTACAGGGGCATAAAACATGACATGAGTGATGGGAGAACAACTGGCAATTAAACAGTAATCCACCAATCCAACAGGGGGCAGCAAGGTGGTCCACTGTAATAGTGTTGCTCAAACGCACACATTCACATTTGGAGTATCAGCCGGGCTTGATAAGATAATCCCGCTGACACAACTGCCTGAGGGAATGCAGTCGCTAAGCCTTCTTCTCTCTCAACTGCAGACAAGGGGACAAGCCCCAGGATGAGCTGTAACTTCACCTCTGGTTTTGCCCTGGAAATGCCACCCCTTCCACCCTGCAGGCTATTTAAGGAACACTAACACCCTTTACCATGTCTCTGTTGTTTCATATCTAACAACAGATATAGATAGAAGCTCAAGCAAGATTATAACAAACAACAACAACAACCACCCACCAATACACAAAAAGAATTACAAAAGGAGGAAAACTTCTGGTTTGGCTAAAGATAAGAGAGCAGCCACAATAAGACACTATAAGGGCATATTGCCATTAATTTAAAGTCGCCCCAGTAGCATTTCTTGACACTCGTCTGTTGTTTAATTTTGAATCTTTTTGCTTTAATCAGATGGAGATTATTAGGTGTCATGATTGAAGTGTTTAAAATTATGAAGGAAGTAGTACAGTGGATTCCCACTGTTACTTTAAAATAACATTATTAAAAAACACAGTTGGAAACATGTTACGGGCAAATTTTGCACAAATATTTAAAAGTTTTTCCTAGTAGTGTGGCAGTGATTAGGACTTTAGGGACATTCAAATCTTCATTTCATATTATTTTAGAAATTCCAATAGGATTTTTGAACTTTGGCTGAATAAGAGCTCATGAATACTCTACTATTGTCATGTATGAGCAGCTCCAGTTGTGTGTTATCCTGGGGGCTAACTGACCCTTTAGATATGAGCTCGTGCTCAGGACTACAGATGCATCTGAAGCCAGCAGAAGTACATTTAGCTTCAGGAGTTCCCAACTCTAGAAGAGGACCTTGGTTGAAGGCCTATTGGCTCCTTCAGAGAAAATCTCTTGTGGGCTTGAGGTTGAAAGGTGAGAAGAGGAAACGGCTATACAGTACAGCAAGGGGGAGGAACTGTAGCTTAAGAATTAAGGAAAGTGATATGAAAGGTGAGAGAAACAACAGTTGGTTTGCTGTGGAGGAGGGTAGTGGACTTACCACTCAACCTAGCAATCGGAGCAACTGAACTTTGAGCTCGCTGATTATTGTATAATTGTTTCTTCTTAAGTTCATTCTGTGATTTATGTTCAGTGTAAACACCGTTCTTGTTATAATCTGTTACAATTAATACATTAGAACAGAGAATAAACAGTCAAAAACTTCTGCCACCACCAGATGATTTGTGCCTTTATCCTGTTTGACTAGGAAATGTTCATGCCTCCTTCATGCTTACACTATTACCTACTGTCACACATGTGCGAGTGGGCCAAGTAGAGGCAATTACTCGCTAGGCCAGGGGGTGGCAGGGTGCACTAATCCTACTTCTATTATCTCTGCAGGCCAGATACGGGAAAACCTACCAGACGCACCATCATCGACGTAACTTCCGGTTCCGACGCCATGAACGATGTCACTTCCGGTTCCCGCTACAGATGACGTCACTTCTGGTTTTGGCTTTTAAAGTTTCCATCATTTCACTATCCAGTCAGTTCAGTCTGGGAACTCAACCGAGTAACATTGCTTATCTTTTCTATTACCCAATTGCAGCCAGGGACAATACACAGGTGGCTGCCCCAAACCTTTTTTCATGTGTTGAGATTGAATTATTGTACACTATCTATTTATTTTTCTAATATATACGCAGTATATAATTTATAGGTGGCTATTACATGTTGGGAAAAGGAACATTCTGTCAAACAACCTCGCTATACCTTTTTGATCAGGCAGGTGGAGTATGGAATTTGACACAGTTTAATAACACTTCCAAAAAAACTTTTAATGGGATTTGGCAGTGAAAATTAATCCTCCAGTTAGAAGCCACTGGCACCAGCAGTAACTTATAAAAATGGATTGTGACCTGCTTAATGGGCAGGAGTGACAAAGTACAGATAAAGGCTGAAAGATCCAATGGGGGAGAGGTCATCACCAGAGCCTCTCAAGAATCGGTGACAGGATCGTTACCATTTCTTGTTTATTTAAATGACATTGATTTAGATATAGTAATTGAAGATAGTGCTGGGCGGTAAGACCAAAATTCTATATCACGGTATTTTTCAAAATTATACCGGTTTCACGGTATTCGACTGTATTTTTTTTCCCATGCATGAGTGGATGTTAACCACATTTTCCACTGCAATTACTACAGTAGACTGGCTAAGCATAACCTATCCCACTGTCACAAGAATTGTACATTGTACAAAAAAACATTTTATTGTGCACACAAGTATTAATACAGGTTTGCATGGCCCCATAAAGTGATAGTTTTCAAGGGGGTGGCACTAATGAAGAGAAGGAATCACATTGCATGACAGTTGCAGTCAAAATGTAGAACCTTTTTATTGAACAAATTTTGCAAACAACTTAAAGTAAAATTTTGACAACATATTTTCAACCATCCAAAGAGGCATTTAGCCTTAGTAAAATACCCAGAGGTGCTTGTCAAAAGTTGTATTGCACTGAACATGTCTTAGAAAAGGAATAAATAGTAAATATTTCTTGTAAACCAACTACACTTTCTGTTAATGTTAATAATCTCTGTCCACTGACACGTTATTTACGTATATGGATTGTAATGGCGTTGGTTATCTCGATCCACCGCTTGCTTTTTTTGTCATAGGCAGTACCTCTAGCAAACGTGTCTACAAGTGAAGTCTGCATCAAGTGTCCTCTAGCTTTTTCAGTTTTACCTGAGGACGTAGAGGGTGCCAATCTTAGTTCCATACATTTATGGTACTCCAAAGCATGTTTGCGGCTAAGGTGATGGAGTAAATTGCTCGTGTTGCCGCCTCCACATCCAACCTTTTAAAACCAAAGTATCTCCAGACAACAGACACACCTCCTTTTTTCAGCAAAAGCTCTTTTGCGTCATCATGTTCAACTTTATCGTCTGCTACAGCTTCAGTTTCGGAATGTTCTGTCCATTTTCACCGCTCAATACCTCCACTAACAAATGTACTCCGTTGCACGCGTGTTTAGCGGTGTAGCAGTGAAAAGGATCCCCACGTAAACAGTTTCCAGCTGCGCCACGTTCCAAATGTTGTTTAGGCTATTTAAACCGGTGTTGTGGTATAAGAAAAATCCATATCATAACAACAATAAAAAACAGTTTTCGGTATGAACCGGTATACCTCCCAGCACTAACTGAAGATAAGAGATATTAGATACTTTTATAGCAGCAGACAACATTCAGCAAGATGCAGACAATCTTCAGAACTGTGCCATATGCAGTCAAAAGAAATATTAAACATTCAAGAAGGGTGATGCTAACCTACCAGAAGAAAAAAGTGAAATGGATCTGACAAAAATTCCCATTCTTCAGGCAATGTGCAGGAGCAAATAATAAAGTGAATATCATGTTACGTTACAGCGAAACAGAAGTAACGCTTAAAGCCTAGACTTGGCTGAAGAGACCACACTTAGAAGACTGTGCAGTACTCTGGTCAATACAAGTCCAGCACACACAGTACCATTATGTGGTTGTTCCTCTGCTGTGCTGTAGTTGGGCACACTATTCAATTCCATTCATTTCAATTTATTTTAATTTAGCTCTTTTCATGAACTATTGGCCCAGTGTGGCTGAGCAAATGTACAGCTACAATACAAAATGAGTAAACTGCTAAACCCTGTAACATTAACATACATGAACACTCAAATTAGGTTAAAACAACAGAAAAACAGAGCACTATAAAGTTATGTTTGCAAATAACGTAAAATAATGCTACCAACTATGCCAAGTGTTAGTCAGAGATTTTCATATTGTGTCTTAAAGTACTGTATAGACATCTCTTTGAAAATGGTTGACTTGTATTCAGGAATACCTGTTGTTACTATAACATAAAACAACATGCTTAAACCCACTAAAGCAAATTCAGGACCACAGTGAGGCAGGTCCTACCCTGGCAGCACCAGGTACAAGGCAAGAATCAGGCCTGAAAGGGGTGCAAGTCCATCAAATAAACCCACTAATGGTGCACACCTACGTACTGTACACTCAAACACGCACAAAATCCAATCTGCAGTCACCACTTAACCTAACAAGTAGGCCTGGATGGGATTTGGTACCCAGAGAGAAACCCAAGCAGACAATGGGGGGATGTTCAGACCCCACACAGGAGACTTTGCTGTGGCCCTCATGTAGTTAGTAGCAGCCGGAAGGCCTAGGAGCACAAAACAAGGTGCTCTTGTGGACTGTTGGAAAGAGAATGCAGCCCAGGAGCAGGCATAAAGACAGAAAGGGACAACAGAAGCTAGACAGCCTTTCACTTTGTCACAATTAAGTGTTGAGTGAACCATCACAGGTTTGTTACATGTCGTTCTGTGAATGTAATCCTATGCTGCCAATGACGACACATGTCAATCCTAATTTATCACAGACCTTTTATAGAATATAACCATCAACTACTGAAATGACAGCCATGATGTGTTCCTTTATTTCCTCAATCACCAAAATATGGATAAAAATAAGGGTAGATTTACAATTTGGTGCATACTAGATGTTCATACAGTATAACAATCATGCCATGTTTCATTCTTTTTTTTTTCTTTTTAACATTTTATTGAGTTTATTAAAAGCAAGTAACATTCCATACCAGCAAGTAAAACCTGAGAAAACTAAGTTCACAAACTCACATCCTGATGCACAGACACCAAAAGAAACAGATAGACACACTCATACAGAAGAACAGACATCGCGTTGAAAGCAATCCAATAATACTTAGTGGGGCCCAAAATGAGTTACTTCATTGAAAACCCACACTCCAGTTATTGGCCAGCCACAAAGGTTCGCCTTTATTTATGGCATATGGTAGGGAAGATAAAAAGATGTGGCAATGTGACAAAGTGCAATCAAGAACATTGACGGACTAAAGGGTCAGTCCTACTGAGCTGAACTAGACAGGAGTAGGTTGAGACCGCGTCAACATCTTCAAAATGCTCAAATGGTTCATTAAAGTTAGTAATGATAAAATAATGAGCCACATACAGAAAGTACTTCTTTACTCAAATGGTGATGTGAACCTGGAAATAATTAGCTAAAATGGAGATCAGGGTGTGTTTTAAAGGCTGACCGCATACAATATTAAAACAACTTAGCTAAGAGGTACAGAAATTGATCTGAAGGACTGACTTGTCTCCTCTTTTATATATTACTAGGGGGCTCCGCCCCCTGCTCGCTTCGCTCGCCAACCCCTGGTGTTGTGAAATTACAAACAGCGTGATGTATGAATGAGATATAGCATAGTGTGAAGGTGTAGATGACGCATATAGGAAGCAAATAAAGTTGTGCATGTCCAAAAACGGGCTCAGAGAGGTAGATGCTAACTTTGTGTATTGTTTGTCCTTGTGATTTGTTGATGGTCATGGCCAAGGTAAGTTTAATGGGGAACTGTCGCCGTTTAAGTGTAAAAGGTAATTCCAGGTCAGAACTTGTAAGGTTAATTCTAGGAATTAGAACAGTATTGTTAGCATGTGATGTTGTAAGAAGTTTTGCGTCAATAACATTGTGTGGCATGGTGTTGACGACTAAACGTGTAGCATTGCATAAACACTGTTTAGTGTTAAGGTTTCTTAATAGCATGATTATTGTTCCATTTTTAAGGCTAAGATAGTGTTGTGTTAATCCGGCTGAGTTAATAGTGTTCAAATATTCTAAGGGGAAATTAAGATGGTGATTGTCGTTATCAGAGTGAACTTTGTCAGAGCTTAGAAAGAGCTGTGCAACTCCAGGAAGTAATGAAATGACCTGGTTACTAATGTGATCAACATTAATATTTTTTGGACATAATATAGTTTGTTGTGTTAAAAGGGGTATTTGGTGTAATGAGATTGCTGTTCCAAATATCTCCGTAACTCTTTTGAAAGCAATGCCAATTGTCTGCGTATTTTAAGGTGGACTGCAGAATAGCCGAGCACATGGACTGTGGAACAATAGCTAAGCACTGTGTAAAATCTCCCCCTAATAAAAGTACCTTTGCTCCAAAGGGAATATTATTATTTATCAACGTTTGCAGAAGTTTATCAATGATGTTGAGTAAGTGACTGGATGTCATTAGATGCAAAAGCAAATGAACTATTGTAGGATCTAATGCAGTTCATAAAGTTTTCACTCTCAAGTACTTCGTCAGTTAGAAGCTTCTGTAGATATGCAGGATATGAATGTAAAGGAGGCAGTCTAATTTGACCCTTTTGACAATAACCTGTAAATTCATTACTTGTATTGCTAGTTGTTTCTTCAGGGAAGTTAAGTGAATGATAATGATTGCAAATGACATTCAGTAATTCCAATGAATTTTCATGAATTGCGTTTATTTATTTTGTCCCTTCGCTGCCGTTTTTGTATCTCTGAGACTCGAGGTGTTTCGTTTTGAACCCTTGCCTGTTTCGATGCAGCACTTTGAGACGCGTGCTGTATGCGTGTACGTTCATTGCGTCTGTCCATCTGCGCTCGTTTCTGTTAATGTGTTAGTTGAGCTTTCCGTTTTTGGAGCCGAGACATTTTTTCTTCCGGGGTTTCAGAAGCGCGTTGTATACGCTGATGTGTATTGTTTTTTTTTTCATGCGGGTTTGTGTGTTTGGTCCCGTCACTTGAGCCGTATCGTTTTGTACCTGTGATCGTGAATTCATTACTTGTTTGTTCTTCAGCGTTAGATATATGGATAAGTAATAAGGAGGATCGCACTCACTGTTAATATAGAGCCTTTTCTGTGGTTAAACGGTTAATAGTGGATCAGTATAATGAGATCGACCTATGCTGCCTAATTTGAATGTGTTCAGATGACGTATGTTTAACACGGACGGTTCGTTTAGTAATGGGCTGGGTTGCCACCCGTCCTGTAAAATACGGAATCGTCCCGTATTTGAGAATGAAATTGCGCGTCCTGTTTTGAATCAATATGGGACGGGTTTTGTTCCGTATTTTTTTATCATTTTTTTTAAAGCAGTGTCTCATGCAAATCATCCCACACGCATTTTATGAAGATGCCTCCTTTCCTACTTTTGATTGGGTAATACTTGATGTCATCGTTATTTTGATTGGTCATTTTAATTGTCCAGTGAGGAGGGCGGGTCTTTTAAGTAGAGTCTGCAAAATGTTGGCACTCGGATGGGGCCCCCGCTGCAGTATGCGTCCCTTATTTTTTTGTATTAAAAGTGGTAACCCTAGGAGGGTTCTGTGGATATTCAGGATATGAATGTAAAGGAGGCAGTCTAATTTGACCCATTTGAGAACAACGTGTAAATTCATTACTTGTATTGCTAGTTGTTTCTTCAGGGAAGTTAAGTGAATGACAATGATTGCAAATGACATTCATTAATCCTAATGAATTTTCCTGAATAGTGGACTCATTATTGAACGCGTTGTCAGCTAACGCAAGCGTTTAGCAGGTGTCTGTCGTTGATGTCCGTGACGTGTATGTTTTGCTTGTGCCGTTTGAGAGGCGCGTCGTTGTATGTCCAGTATTTGGGACGTGTTGTTTTGGAGCTGTAATCGATTTTCCTGTGCTGTGTGAGAAGCCCGTTGTAGTTTACGGCGTGCATTGTTTGTATTGAACCTTGCCCGTTTTTGTATGTTGGTCAGTTGAGCTTTCTCTTTTTGGAGCCCTGCCTGCTTGTTTTCCGGCATTTGAGATGCGCGGTGTAGACGTCTGCGTTTATTTATTTTGTCCCCTCGCTGCCCCGAGACATTTTTTCTTCTAGAAATATGGATAAGTAATAAGGAGGATCGCACTCACTGTTAATATAGAGCCTTTTCTGCGCTTGAACGGTTAATAGTGTCTCATTGTAATGAGATCCACCTATGCTGCATAATGTGAATTGTGTTTGGTCCCGGTATCCAAGCCGTATCGTTTTGTACCCGTGATCGTGAATTCATGACTTGTTTGTTCTTGAGCGTGAGAAATATGGATAAGTAATAAGGAGGATCGCACTCACTGTTAATATGGAGCCTTTTCTGCGGTTGACCGGTTAATAGTGCCTCATTGTAATGAGATCTACCTATGCTGCATATTGTGAACGTGTTGAGATGACGTATGTTTAATACGGACGGTTCATTTAGAAATGGGGCTTTGTGTGTCATTTGTTATTTATGTTACTGTGGTCGTGGTTCTGAATCGTCGTTTTTGTGTACGTATCATGTGCTATGTCCGTAGTCTGTCCCGTTTCGTGTCCAATGGGCTTTGTGTGGTGCTCGCGGCTTCTTTTTTTTTTGTGTGCTAGGGGCTTGTTGAATCCTCCTCTTTATGTGTGTCCCGTTTCGTGTGCAATGGGTTTCGTGCTCCTTTTTTCTGTGGTCTGACTCCTTTTTTCTGTGTGCGACGCCTCATTTTTTATTTTACGTTGCATTCCATCCGGTTCCCGTTGCTTCGGGGGGGGGGGGGGGTTTGGGGAGATTTGTGGGGCGCCTGCGCAGTACGTCTTTTGTGGCCACGGCCCATTGCCGGATGTCCCTGCGTCCATCCGGTTTAGCATTCTCGGTTAGTAATGTGGATTAGCATCATTTGGATGTTGCCTCTATACAAGGTGAGTTACAACGTTGAGTAAAATTGTTCACCAACAGTACTTTTTTACATTTGGAGCACAGAAGGGATAAATGGGGTCTTGCAGCGGGTTGGACGTGTGAATTGAACCAGCAACCTTGTGCTTCGATGTCTCCTGCCTCAGCTACTACACCAAAGTGCATTAAAAAATAAAAAAGGTGTCCAAACATATACTGTACAATACTTGCTAGGCCTCTTCATTTTTATGCTTCTCTGAAAGCTTCTCTTTAAATGATTGCTTTTACATTTTGGGTACAGAATAACATTTGTAAGTGTTAAAATGTTTTGGCATTCAGAATTATTTGCAAGAAAAAAGTTATGTAATCTGCACTGTTTGAAAGAAAAAAAAATCTCAGTAGCAATACTTCTTTAAAAATAAATGCATTAGTCGTGCCAGTGGAATGACCACTTGTGTGAGAGAGAGGACACAAATGGACCCTCCTGACTCTCTCCCCGCGTGAAGATGATGTCGGATGCAGCTGGGCTTCGTCTGAAGCCAGCTGACTGCATGAAATATTTACAGGCTGCTTTTTCTATCTGTAAACGATGACAGGATGCAACTGCCAAGCTAAGAGTTTCTGAAACGGCAGAAAAAATACATTTCAATATACTGTTTTGCATTAACTAGTGATTAATGTTTTAAAAGCATCAAGCTGTGGACATAATGTATACAACACACTCCACACTGATTAGCCTTTTGCTTTCAAAAGCATCACTGGAGTACTACAGTATATTCAAAACCAAACACATTACCTGAAAGTCTTCTTGGCTATCTATGTTCTTATTCAATTCAGAGTGATGGGAACTGGTGTCAACCCAAGTATCACTGGGTTGAGGTGGGAACCAACCCTGGTTGGGACACCAACTGTGACAAGGATCTCTAACATACCCACAGCCATTCATACTGAGCCAGTTTCAGGGCCCCAGCTAACCTAACCTTTGATGTTTTTCTGATATGGGAATATTAATGATAAAGGATTTAGACAGGGCGGCACAGTGGGTAGCGCTGCTGCCTCGTAGTTAGGGGACCCGGGTTCGCTTCCCTGCATGAAGTTTGCATGTTCTCCCCTTGTAAGCGTGGGTTTCCTCCAGGTACTCTGGTTTCCTCCCACAGTCCAAAGACATGCAGGTTAGGTGCATTGGCGATTCTAAATTGCCCCTAGTATGTGCTTGGTGTGTGTGTGTCCTGCGGTGGGCTGGCGCCCTGCCCGGGGTTTGTCTCCTGCCTTGCGCCCTGTTTTGACTGGGATTGGCTCCAGCAGACCCCCGTGACCCTGTAGTTAGAATATAGCGGGTTGAATAATGGATGGATGGATTTAGACAGTAGAAGCTTCGATGAAATGTTCTACTTCATATGCACCAGATCAGAACCAGTAATAGATCTTAAGAAAAACCTTTTCTATTAAGCATTCCTGTTGTACTCGGAGACTACGTGATCAGACCCGCCATAAACTACCTCTACAATAAAAGTTGTTATATTACATCGAGGATTTTTTACCTGGCTTTTAATTTTTCCTTGTTTGTCTTTTTTTGTTAAATGTGAAAGATCATTTTCATTTGTTTATGTTACTTCTGTTGGTTTAATTTGTGATTCTGTAGTTATGTAGTGTCCCTTTAAATGTATGCCTTGTTTTGTGTGGGTGGAGCCCCAGGAGGCAGGGCCACTATGATGTCACTGTTACTGACTCTCTCTGTGGCTATAAAGGGCTATGAGCTGGAGAAATCTAGCAGGAGTTCATTGAGTTGGGTTTGACTTTTGTTTTGTAAGTATAGTTTTTCTCTTGGATATTCTGGTTTTTCTGACTGTTTTGCTCTGTTTACTGAATTCTTGTCTTAGATTTTGTATTGGAACTTGTTTGCTGGGGATTAACTTTTAGACAAGTCCTTTTTGTTTTTTTGTTTTTTTTTTCATTGACTTTTTCTATTTTGCTAAATAAATCCTTCATTTATAAAGATGCTTTGCTGTCCTTACATCCACAACTAAGGGGTTAATGATTATGCCCTCTCTTGTGGGATATTTTTGATATTTTGGGGCCTTTCGTTGTACATCATGCTATGGACCTAGCCAGGTTGAAACCTGCACATAGATTTCTTGGACAAGTTGGTCTGGAATGAATCTCTTCTCATCTGCTGACCAGTGAAGATCCTGGCCTGCTTTATGACATGTTTATGACTTCAGCTCTCAATAGTTGTAAACACGTAAGGACAAAAAAAAAAAGAGTTTGACCTCGCTGAAGGACTAGACTACACTGAAAAACTGAGTTGGTAGAAGCTTCAAGAACATATAGTAAGTAATGTCTAAGCAGAATTGGTCAAAGGGCATGAGGTCTAAACATAATAACAGAGCAGGCCCTACACTACAACATCTCATTGGTCCAGGAAGTGCATCAAGAAAAGCTGGGATCGGCATTCATCCAGGCTAATAGAGAAGCCCATGGGTTTCTCTGTCTCTCTTATTCCATCTATTCATCTATCAATTCATCCATTTAGAGATTAAACTGGATCAGAGACCAATCAGCCTACTAAGATGAAAAGCCACCTGGTTATCTAAGCATACTAGATACACAGACTCCCAGTAAGAACGGATGCTGTGTCTCCAAGTTGTATATGATATGATTTGTCATATTACTTTGCTTCTGTTTTAGACACAGTACGCATCTTACAGTAAGTTATCTACAATACACAAATAAAAGTCTAAACCTCCTCTTCTACTTGTTTTGGTTTGTGGGGGCTATAGTGGGGATTTGTGACGATCTGTTTAGGTCTATGTACTGAAGAGTCTGGAAGTAAAAATACAGTCTCCGAAGGAGCCTTCCACAATAAAAAGGATAAAAAATGAAATCCCTACAGTTGACAATGAATCATGGAGGAACAGGAGAACATAGAAACCCCACACAGACAAGAATCTACATCTGTGAGGGAACTCAGCAGGAGGATGAGGACAAACAGAGCATTTTATATTGTTTGTCGAGTGGCCAAAAAGGTAGTGTTGTCAATTAAAAAGCATCCTCACACAATGATGAAGCAGAACACTTACTAAATTGATTTATTTGGGATAAAATAAATGCTGTTGATCACAGCTGACCAAGCAATCTATTACACATTTGGCTAAGTAGTCCCCAGTAGTGTCTCTCTTTCTATATATATATATATATATATATATATATATATATATACTAATAAAAGGCAAGGCCCTCACTGACTCACTGACTGACTGACTGACTGACTCACTCATCACTAATTCTCCAACTTCCCGTGTAGGTAGAAGTCAGCTTACTTACAAAAGTTAGGCAGGTTTCATTTCGAAATTCTACGTGTAATGGTCATAACTGGAACCTGTTTTTTGTCCATATACTCTAATGGAGGAGGCGGAGTCACGTATCGCGTCATCACGTATTACGCCTCCTACGTAATCACGTGAACTGAAAACGAGGAAGAGATTTACAGCACAAGTCAAACGCGGGAACAAAGGTAAATGACGTTAATTGTTGACTGTCTTTTAATACTGTGTACTTGTTGAGTGTCTTTTAATACTGTGTAAGCATACATATTAACACATGTACAATTAAACGTGTGCATTTACGGGGTGATTTCTCAGGCTTAAAAGTTCGCCTTTTATTAAAAAGGTAAATGCAAACTCTTTTCATTCTGAAAGGCACAAACCACGTTAGATTTCAGCCGTTAAACGCGCAAAAATGTCAGTACACCAGATAAATAAGCGCAACATATTATCCGTTGTATTGTATGCTTACAATACATATAGAAATGTGTTAATCGTTAACTAATATTATGGGATGGTGTTTTTCGACTCGCGCTTTGATTTAAACGATTGCATGTCTTGGTGGGTTTGCGTAGCTTATTGTCAATATCTTTACAGCTCTTTTTAAGACTTAATTTAAAAAGGTTTTCTTTTCTTCTTAATAAAAATTTAAAAGCAGTACTTTAAAAGCAGCGCTCACTTCACTCCCTTACGGGAATTGAACCTCGGACGTCAGCGCTACAGGCTAAGCCCCTAAAATTGCGCCACGGCGTGTGGTTCGTTTATTTGACAGCATGTAGATCGGGGTAATTACATTCACGGCATTCGTAGTCTGATTCATAATCTGATTGTATGGGTGGTTACCTACCAGGTAACGCTTATGGTTAGCCAGCAAGTCATCTCGAAGTGATCACTCGAGTGAACGCAACTTCACAAAAAAACAGATCCTTAACAAACTGTTATTGGTATATTTTCCCTCAATTTTAAAAGGTTTTTTTTTCTTCTTAATAAAAATTTAAAAGCAGTACTTCGCCGGTGCGAAGCGCGGGGATTTGAGCGACTGACGCATACAGACATATTCATGAGTGCAGGTACTTCGGAAAGAAAGCACCGTGTAAACCTAAACTTTAAATTAAGTTCATAGACCTACAAAAGTTTGCCATTGATTTGAGTCAAGATTGCTTTTCTCATGTACAACTATACTTTGCATTCTTAACAGTAAGCTTGCACGGCTTGGTCATATTACAACGTGAGTGCTGAACTGACAACGTCGTATACAAACAGAACTATAACAATCGTAATAAACAAACAAAAAAAAAAGCGAAGAACCCTTGGATTTAATAAAAAGGCTCTTTCCTTGGCGAAGCAAGGAAAAAGGAAGACCTTATATGGCGTTTATTTATAAAACAGCGGAAAAGCTGTGTTAAGGCTGCTTCACAAAAAAACAGATCCGTAACAAATTGCTATTGGGATATTTTCCCTCAATTTAAAAAGCTTTTCTTCTTCATAAAAATTTAAAAGCAGTACTTCACGGGGATTTAGATATATATATATATATACATATATATATATATATATATATATATATATATATATATATATATATATCTATACATATTAATAAAAGGCAAAGCCCTCACTGACTGACTGACTGACTCACTCATCACTAATTCTCGAACTTCCCGTGTAGGTGGAAGGCTGAAATTTGGCAGGCTCATTCCTTACAGCTTACTTACAAAAGTTAGGCAGGTTTCATTTTGAAATTCTACGCGTAATGGTCATAACTGGAACATATTTTTTATCCATATACTCTAATGGAGGAGGCGGAGTCACGTATCGCGTCATCAGGCGGAGTCACGTATCACGTCATCACGCCTCCTACGTAATCACGTGAACTAAAAACAAGGAAGCGATTTACAGCATGAGTCAAACGCGGGAAAGAAGGTAAATGACGTTAATTTTTGACTGTCTTTTAATACGGTGTAAGCATACATATTAACACGTGCAATTAAACGTGTGCATTTACGGGGTGATTTCTCAGGCTTAAAAGCTCGCCTTTTATCGAACGCGGGAACAAAGGTAACTGACGTTGTTCACTGTCTTTTAATACTGTGTAACCATACATATTAACACATGTGCAATTAAACGTGTGCATTTACGGGGTGATTTCTCAGGCTTAAAAGCTCGCCTTTTACTAAAAAGGTAAATGCAAAACTATTTTCAATCATTCTATGATCTGCTTCTCACAACTGAAGGCACCGTGGCTGATGGTAAATGACATTAATTTTTGAGTGTCTTTTAATACTGTGTAAGAATACATATTAACACATGCAATTAAACGTGTGCATTTACGGGGTGATTTCTCAGGCTTAAAAGCTCGCCTTTTACTAAAAAGGTACATGCAAAACTATTTTCAATCATTCTATGATCTGCTTCTCACAACTGAAGGCACCGTGGCTGATGTAACGTCACTTGCTGTCCAACCATAAGCGTTACCTGGTAGGTAACCGGACACTCACTTCACTCCCTTACGGGAATCAAACCTCTGAGGTTTTCTTTTGTTCTTAATTAAAATTTAAAAGCAATACTTCACCGCTGCTAAGCCCCTCTAGCGCTGACGTCCGAGGTTCGATTACCGTAAGCAAGTGCAGTGAGTGTGTAATTACATTCACGGCATTCGTAGTCTGATTCACACTCTGATTGTATGGGTGGTTACCTACCAGGTAACGCTTATAGTTGGCCACCAAGTCAGGTCGAAGTGATCACTCGAGTAAAGGCAGCTTCACAAAAAAACAGATCCTTAACAAACTGTTATTAGTATATTTTCCCTCAATTTAAAAACGTTTTATTTTCTTCTTAATAAAAATTTAAAAGCGGTACTTCGCCGGTGCGAAGCGCGTGGATTTGACCGACTGACACATACAGACATATTCATGAGTGCAGGTACTTCGGAAAGAAAGCACCGTGTAAACCTAAAGTTTAAATTAAGTTCATAGACCTACAAAAGGTTGTCATTCATTTGAGGCAAGATTGCTTTTCTTCTGTACAACTATACGTTGCATTCTCAAAAGTGTGCTTGCACGGCTTCAGATATATATATATATATATATATATATATATATATATATATATATATATATATATATATATATATATGTATGTCTATATATAAATATGTAAGTTTATAAGTACTGCCTTACTTCTCTTTAAGAAAGGAAGATGTAATGATACTTGATTTAAACGATTCCATGTCTTCCTGGGTTTGCGTAGCTTATTGTCAATATCTTTACACCTGTTTTTAACACTTATTTACTGAAACGGGCTTTCACGAAAAAAGTTAGGGCTTTGCTACAGGATACACCCTCCACAAGTTAAGCAAGTAAAAATAAAAGTGTATATTTCTGTTTTATTTAAAGCTTTTCAGTTCGTATGCATAGCCCCATTTGGCTGTTTAATTTTTTTTTTTCTTTCTTCAGTAATATTTAATCTCCTTAAAGAAAAAGAACATATCCATTTTACTTTTTTTGTATCTCTTTAGTAATATTTTAGTGTAAAAGGATAACCAGTATTTAAACCTTTTATGTTACTTTATACATTTATTTTACACAATGTTGAAAAATTAATAAGAAAGCTACATATTTTGGCAGGTGCTGCTTTCATTTTCAATGAAATGAAAAAAGCTCTCCAAGAGAAAACGTCAATGAAGAACAAACAGCTTGCACTATCTAAAAATCAGAAACCCTCATTTATAAAAGTTTGCTACAGATGACTTAAATAATAAATTTACGCCTCCTACGTGATCACGTGAAGTGAAAACAAGGAAGAGATTTACAGCACGAGTCAAACGCGGGAACGAAGGTAAATGACGTTAATTGTTGAGTGTCTTTTAATACTGTGTAAGCATACATATTAATACATGTGCAATTAAACGTGTGCATTTACAGGGTGATTTCTCAGGCTTAAAAGCTCGCCTTTTATCAAACGCGGGAACAAAGGTAAATGACGTTGTTGAGTGTCTTTTAATACTGTGTAACCATACATATTAACACATGTGCAATTAAACGTGTGCATTTACAGGGTGATTTCTCAGGCTTAAAAGCTCGCCTTTTATTAAAAAGGTAAATGCTGTTTTCAGTCTGAAGGGCACAAACCACGTTAGATTTCATGCTCAAGAGTAAGCTCAGCACACAGCTTGGTCATATTACAACCGGAAGGGTGAACTGACAATATGGTATACAAAGAGATCCTTAAGAAATAATTATTGATTCATTTTCCCTCAGTTTAAAAAGGTTTACTTTTCTTCTTAATAAAAATTTTAAAGCGGTACTTCGCCGCTGCAAAGCGCGGGTATTTTGATATATATCAAAATATATCACGTCATCACGCCTCCCATATAAGCACGTGAACTGACCCGCTGCCGTTTGCAATACCATATTTGCGAGATACAAGTTTAATGACAAGACACGAGGTATAAACGACAGTTTGGATCACTTTGGGACAGAGTTAAAATTGCTGTGGCCAGAAACTTTTAACTGCCGGATCTTAGCTAACATTAAATAAACCCGTGGACATCGCAACATCACACAAGACAGCGGCTCACGTGAAGTGACTGAACGCAGCAGGAGTGATCACTTCAATGAATCAAACCTATTCAAAAAACACATTTCACAATTGATAAGGTACGAAAACAATAGATAGATAGATAGATAGATAGATAGATAGATAGATAGATAGATAGATAGATAGATAGATAGATAGATAGATACTTTATTAATCCCAATAGGAAATTCACAATATGAAACCGATTGTGGATTTCCGTACAGCCACTGAAACTTTGTGACGGCACGAGACTTCAGGTGACATGTCTGCAAAAGAACCTCATTCAGGCAACTATTTTTACTGGCGGTGGCTCAGGGGAGAGAGTTTTTATTCCTCGCATCCCCGTTATACCCTCTGATCTCCAATTTCAATTCAAACGCCTCCAATTTACACTAAGGCTCTGCTTAGCAATGACAATTAATAAGTCTCCGTTGTTGAGTGTCTTTTAATACTGTGTAAGCATAGATATTAACACATGTGCAATTAAACGTGTGCATTTACGGGGTGATTTCTCAGGCTTAAAAGCTCGCCTTTTACTAAAAAGGTAAATGCAAACTGTTTTCATTCTGAAGGGCACAAACCACGTTAGATTTCATGCTCAAGAGTAAGCTCAGCACACATCTTGGTCATATTAGAACCGGAAGGGCGAACTGACAACATGGTATACAAAGAGATCCTTAAGAAATAATTATTGATTCATTTTCCCTCAGTTTAAAAAGGTTTACTTTTCTTCTTAATAAAAATTTTAAAGCAGTACTTCGCCGCTGCCAAGCGCGTGTATTTTGATATATATCAAAATATATCGCGTCATCACGCCTCCAAAGTAAGCACGTGAACTGACCCGCTGCCGTTTGCAATGCCATATTTGCGAGATACAAGTTTAATGAGAAGACACCAGGTATAAACGACAGTTTGGATCACTTTGTGACAGAGTTAAAATTGCTGTAGCGAGAAACTTTTAACTGCCGGGTCTTATCTAACATTAAATAAACCCCTGGACATCGCAACATCACACAAGAGATCGGCTCACGTGAAGTCACTGAACGCAGCAGGAGTGATCACTTCCATGAATCAAACCTGTTCAAAAAACACATTACACAATTGATAAGGTACGACAACAATATGAAACCGATTGTGGATTTCCGTACAGCCACTGAAACTTTGTGACGGCACGAGACTTCAGGTCACGTGTCTCCAAAAGAACCTCATTCAGGCAACTATTTTTACTGGCGGTGGCTCAGGGGAGAGAGTTTTTATTCCTCGCATCCCCGTTATACCCTGTGATCTCCCATTTCAATTCAAACACCTCCAATTTCCACTAAGGCTCTGCTTAGCAATGACAATTAATAAGTCTCAGGGACAGACCCCACAAAAGGTTGGCATTGATTTGAGGCAGGACTGCTTTTCACATGGCCAACTGTACGTTGCATGCTCAACAGTAAGCTCAGCACACAGCTTCGTCATATTACAACCAGAGGGGAGAACTGACAACGTACTATACAAATAGATCCATAACAAATAATTATTGATTCATTTTCCCTCAGTTTAAAAAGGTTTACTTTTCTTCTTAATAAAAATTTTAAAGCAGTACTTCGCCACTGCGAAGCGCGGGTATTTTGATATATATCAAAATATATCGCGTCATCACGCCTCCCATGTAAGCACGTGAACTGACCCGCTGCCGTTTGCAATGCCATATTCGCGAGATACAAGTTTAATGAGAAGACACGAGGTTTAAACGACAGTTTGGATCACTTTGTGACTGAGTTAAAATTGCTGTAGCGAGAAACTTTTAACTGCCGGGTCTTAGCTAACATTAAATAAACCCGTGGACATCGCAACATCACACAAGAGAGCGGCTCACGTGAAGTGACTGAACGCACCAGGAGTGATCACTTCAATGAATCAAACCTGTTCAAAAAACACATTACCTAATTGCTAACGTAAGAAAACAATATGAAACCGATTGTGGATTTGCGTACAGCCACTGAAACTTTGTGACGGCACGAGACTTCAGGTCACGTGTCTGCAAAAGAACCTCATTCAGGCAACTATTTTTACTGGCGGTGGCTCAGGGGAGAGAGTTTTTATTCCTCGCATCCCCGTTATACCCTCTGATCTCCCATTTCAATTCAAACACCTCCAATTTTCACTAAGGCTCTATTTCGCAATGACAATTAATAAGTCTCAAGGACAGACCCTACAAAAGGTTGACATTCATTTGATATATATATTTGCAGTTGGAGATCCAAATATGCAAACCGTATCACAGACCTTCTCTTCCATGTATATATATATATATATATATATATACATATACATGTCAATGTATGTATGTATATATGTATGTCTAGATATATGTAGATATGTATATATATGTGTATATATGTGAAGATATGTATATATATATATATATATTTGTATATATATGTAGATATGTAAATATATATATATGTGTGTGTATGTATGTATGTGTATATATATATATATGTATGTGTATGTATGTATATGTATATATGTATATGTGTGTATATGTATGTATATGTATATATGTATATGTGTGTATATGTATGTGTATATATATGTGTGATATGTGTGTATATATATATATATATATATATATTTGTATATATATGTAGATGTGTATATGTATATATATATATATGTGTATATGTACATATATGTATATATATATGTTTATGTGTGTGTGTGTATATTATATATATATATATATATATATATATATATATATATATATATATATATATATGACAACAACACTCATAACAGTGACAACACAATTACATATATATATATATATATATATATATATATATGTACATATGTATATATATATATATATATCTGTCGATGTATTTTTGTATGTATGTCTAGATATATATGTAGATATGTATATATATGTGTATATATATGTAGATATATGTATATATGTAGATATGTAAATATATATGTATATATATGTGTCTGTGTGTGTATATATATATATATATATATATATATATATATATATATATATATATGTGTGTGTGTGTGTGTGTATCTATGTATGTATGTGTGTATATATATATGTATGTGTGTGTATCTATCTATGTATGTGTATATGTATATGTATCTATGTATGTGTATATGTACATATGTGTGTATGTATGTGTGTATATATATATATATGTGGATGTGTATATGTATATATATATGTACATATGTCTATATGTAGATATGTATATATGTATATATATGTTTATGTGTGTGTGTATAGCAACACTCATAACAATGACAACACAATTACATTGACAATCATGTTACATTATTTTTAAAATGTTTCCTTTTCTTTTTCATAACCTCTTTAACACTCTACTTCTCCGCTGCGAAGCGCGGGTATTTTGCTAGTATATATATATATGAGGGTGGTACACAAACCATCACAAAAAGTTGATTCCTTAACATTTCTTGTCATCTTAAGCTGATAAATGAATCTGAACAACTGAAGTTGAAGAATCTGGTAACAGAAAGAGCAAGGTCCTTCTTTGATATCCTGATGGAAAAAGGCAAAGAAAGGTCTCAGAACAGTGGAGAGACGATCCAGTCTTCAACAAGTTTTGGGAGCTGTTGGCCCACATGATGGTAGTGAACAACGCAGCTAAAAGTGGAATAAGAATCATGGAAAAGTACAATCACATACTGACAAAGGAAGAGAAAGAGTTTATTCTCAGACTCGTCGCAAATCATTGTAAGAACTTTTCAACTTCATCAAAGACACTGGAAATGTTGTAGACCTACAAGTATGGAACAGGTGCTTGTTGTTCAGTTCAGATGACATAAAAACTAACAAATGGAGTGGCCGTTAAATGTTGCTTAGTTTCATTAAATTTTATGTGTTTGTTATAAAAACGATGAAGAATAAAACTACCCTTGTGGGGATCTTGAATCTATTACTTTTTTTATTTGGACCACCTTAATGAATATTCATGTACAGTATATTGCATATGTATATATTGCATAAATAAATAAACACATTGCTTTTGACATACACGAGTAAAACTAAATAAGTCAGCCTTTTCTGAAAGGTCACAAGTCAGGTGTTCACATCATAACAGAGACTTTCAAAAAGCACAGAAAAACAACATACATAAAGTACTCTAGGGAGGTAGGAATAATTGAAGGAAACAGTTTGAAGATGGCACATCATGCTTAGGTGTCAGGCAGAGGCCTTCTGGAAGCGAGATCTGCAGATGATAAATGTTTCTGTCCTGCTGCCAGGAGAAGCCAGCTCATTCAGAATCAATTGAACCTTGTGCTTCAAGCCGTTTGAACTGCTCCTTTGCACAATGCTGCCGTATCTACAAGAAGGTCAGCGGTGGATATAGCTGGAAAGGAAAGTGCTGCCGCCTGCTTTGCCAAACAGAATTCCCAGTAAATGTAACCCTTGTTTATTATTTATCTGCTTAGTCCAAGGTGCCAATTAACTGTAGTATGACTCTAGGCTCTAAGATGGATGAATCATTGGCAGTTAAAGCAATGAAGCTCAGTATGTGGAAATCATACTGAAGGTATTCAAATGCCAGAAATGATGATAATTCATTTGGCACACACCACTGACCTCCCAGTGAGAGGATGGATTGACAGTTTTATGCAAAACAATCAGGATACAATTCTTCTTAAGAGTTTGACGGTATATAGGAAAGAATACTTGAGAATAATATTTGAAATTCAGATTTACATACTTAAACAATTGACTTAGAAATAATACTGCACACCTGAAATCTTGAGTTATAAAGGAATAAACAAGGATCAGCAAATTCCTAGCGTGACTTTAAGATTTCCTAATGTTGAGCATAATTGGCAGCTCCCAATGTAACAATGAAGGAACACCTTGTGATGTTGCTTACAATTTTTACTAAATATTGACCAATGTTTAACCAGATTTTTATGCTCTTTTCCACTTTTTTTCTATTTATTTTGTGATCATTTCTTGGTATTTTTCTATCTGGCAATCTCCCATTGTTTTCTGAGTTCTAAGATGGTCATGATATTCCCAAGGGTGTTCGCACATGTGTAGATAAAAAGAGATATGAAGGCCTAATAAGATCTTCACCTTTTCTTATCGAATTAGACAGCCAGGCACCATCTGTATCTTTTGCTATTTAAGAAATATAATTCTTGTTCATTACGTGTAATTTCCTTCTTCTTGGTTTATTCCAGCATTTAGATGTTTCTTTATGATCAGTCAGAGTTGGATATGTAGGCAGGCCTTGTGAGTGAAGCAAACCCTTGCAGGCTCTACACTGATGCCTTTGGTGTTGGGGACTGCCGGTATGTTCTGCATCTTTATCAAGTCTGGGTGCAAAAATCAAGATCAATCAGTGGGGGTGAGCAGTCATTTGGCCTTGGAACCCCTGCAGATTTTGCTTTTTTTCTCCAGCCTAAATGGATTTTCTTTTTTTGCTTTTTTTGTCCTCCTGGCCATTTGACCTTACCTTTTTTTTGTTACATCCTGTATAATTTTATTTGCTAATCTTATTTATGTTTTAAGTTCCTTTTATTTCATTTTGTAAAGCACTTTGGGCTACATCATTTGTATGAAATATAAATAAATAAATAAATGTTGTTGTTGCATTTATACCTTTTCAATTCACTATTATTATGGATATTGATGAGATTAGTGTACAAATTCAATTTTTGTAATGTCCTGATTGATTTCATTTCAGTTTTAGTTTGTTTACTGTTGTTGTTTTGTTTTAATATTTTAATTGTTATTTTGGACGTTGTTTTAGGGGACATCAACAGTCATTGTTTTACTGTTCTCCTGTTGTTTTCCATTCGCACAAAACACCCACCTAAGGCGCTGATAACTACAGGTCTTCCATTAGTAATCTCTTTAATACATTATAGCCCCAACACTCTATCTTCATGTATCTAATTGGTGCGTAATACAAAGCAGATTTTCTTTAATTCACTCCAATCACAATTATTTTCTGACCATTTTAATGCACACATCTGACAACGACTCACCCAGAACTAACACTAAGCAGTGTATGGCTGTGTATGTCACATACTGTAACTGAGTGTTCCCATTGTTTGCTCTAGAGACTGATGTGACACATGAAATATACAGTATTTACAAATGGCTTCCATTTAGATAGATTAGTACAAGATCAGAAAAATTAAAAATAAACTGTGCAATTAGCTTAACAATTCTTAATGTTGTACAACATAAAATAAATCTGACAATACTCTAATCACAACTTTTGAACTGCTAAACCTGCTTCATAGACTATACAAAAAAATGACTGAATAAAATAAGCTTTTAAGCGTCAGAAAGCAGAGGATAAGAAAACGTAATTGATCACAAACAGGCTTCTGCTCTTATAACAAAATATTTAAATTGAAGGAATGATAGCATATCATCCAGGAAAAAAATAACAGCTGATGTTTTAACAGGCTTCACAGTCTGAAAATTGCCAGTCAAAACACTGCAGATGTTACTGAAAGCAGACCTTTGCTTAGACATTTAAAAACAACAGGCTTTGAAACACGGGTGACGTAACCACACTTTACTTAAGAGACCCAAGACAACATGTTTAATAAAATCTGAGAAATTGCTGAATTAAGGTGAAGTCAGTACAGAAGACAAAAAAGCAAAAAAAGCCTCTCTCGACATTCCAATATGTCGATATGTCTAAGTACTACAATCCCTGTGGTTCTATTCAGACCTTAAATCCATAGTTATCAATTTAATAACCATATTCAAGGTTAATAACAGAATACTGCAAATAAAGCTTTCACTGAGTTGTCCCAATATCTAATTCAGATACATTTTAAAATTCATAAGATTTCCAAATTACCAAGCCATTTGTTTCAGGTTCCAAAGAGCCCTTGTATGAAGAGGTGGTTCCTGCTCTTAAATGTATGTCCATTTAATTTATACTAATACACAATTCATAATATAATCGAAAAAATTACATTTTTCAGTGAACTTTATCAATGTATTTGAGAATTCTGAATTCCTGGATTAGACTACTCATGCAGTTTTATCTGCACAAGAGTAAAAAAGGCTTTATTCTTTAAGCCTATCGATGTAATGCTACACTGTACATTATACAAAAATAAGGCATTTTATTGATCAAATAATAAGGGTTCAAATGTCAAACAAATCACAAAATAAAACTGGAAGCTTCACCTGCCCCTTTTGTGTCTGTGTAGATAGATGCCAGGATCTCTGGAATAGCTTGCCCACTTAAACTTCAGGACAGCAGCTTTCAATCTATTACTGCTTTACTCTTTTTAAGGAAATCACGTGTCTGCCTCGCACTATCAGTCTAATAAGTTCAAATAGGGACAAAAGTGTTACATCTAGGCCAGTCCCAAAGCCATGCCCGCCATCCATCGCCTGTCAAACTCAGTATTTGCCAAGCCCTAGTGCCTTCAAGACGTTCCTGGTTCCTCTAGATCAGTGATTCTTAACCTTTTTTGAGTTACGGGCCCATTTAAGAATCCGTTGAAAGCTATGGACCCCCTTCCCCAGAAATATTCACATAACACAACTTTGCATGCAATGAATATAATGTACTTTATTTATCGAGATTTGATTGTCTTATACATATATGACATAAAGTATTATTAAACTTTAAAGTAACAATCTAAAAAAATACTCCTTTTTATGAAAAAGTAATGGCCACTCATTATAATTATGAAATACAATCCTCTTGAGCAAATTAAAACAGATCTAGTACTACTATGTTTTATACTACCATTACTGCTACTACTACTACTACTACTACTCTCTCGTTATCTACTTTATTTCAATGAGAAGGTTGTTCTTGTTTACCTTGAATAAGAATATGAAACTGTGGAGTGGTCTTCAACAAGGTGACACGCATATCATCTTTGACATCCACTCTATTTCAACTTTTTGTTTTTATAGAAACAAGTGCTGAAAACCCTGATTCACAAAAGGTATGTAGTAGCAAAGGGAATTAGAGTATTCATAGAAAGCATTAGACTTAGGTAAGATGTGAGAAAAATAATACACAAGAAAAATAACAGTGAGAGACGTAACATGCGTGAAAAACCACGTGAGAATGTTCGTTTTTATCTGACCCTCACGGACCCCCTGAAACACATCCATGGACCTCAAGTGGACCTCAGGTTAAGAACCCGTGCTCTATATCCTTACTCCTTGGTTTTCTAGGCCCTAAGAATTGACCCTAAGCCTTCTGACCATACCATTAAACAGCTTGGCTGCGGTGTTATCTGCTTGGGAATTCCAGTGGTCTACAATCAGCCTAGGTACATAGACAAGCCACTTGAAAAACTCTGATTGTCCTTCATTTACGAATGCCCCTAATACCCTGTACTGTACACAACACCACACTTCAACAATAAAAATTTTAAGCTTTTTAATGGATACTTTGTGCGTTTCTACTTGTAACATTACATAAATTGTTACATTATACTGACACTAACAGTAAGGTCAGAAAGTATTCAGACTCCTTCACTTTTTGCACAGTTTTGTTATAGATTTAAGTTTACATAAATATATTTTCCATATTTTCCTATCACTCTACACAATACCCCAAAAAAGGTTTGCAAATGTATTAAGCACTGAAATCTCTCATATAAATATTAAAACTATTTGCTGGGACACTATAAATTGTAGTCAGGTGCAGCATTTTTGCTTTAATTATTCTTGAGATGTTTCTAGAACTTGACTGGAGCCCATCTGTGGCAAACTGAACTGACTGGACGTCGTTTAGGAAGGCACACACCTGTGTATATGAGGTCTCACAATTCACACCAAGCCATTTCTAAAGCTTCAAGTGTTCTCAGGAGAAGAGTAATCTCAATAATTGTGAAACAGAAGAAGTTTGGAACCACCATGACTTTTTCTAGAGTTGCTTGTTTGGCCAAACAGAGTTACCAGGAAAAAAAGGGCCTTTGTCAGGGTGGTGATCAAGAACTCAGTGGTCACTCTATTCAGAAGATTAGATTCAGAAGTTCTCTGCTTAGATGGGAGAACTTGTTGGGGGGTGACCATCTCACAGCGCTCCATTAAACAACATTTATGATACAGTGGCTAGATGGATGGAGAAAAAAGGAAAAAGAGTCTCTGGTCTGATGAAACAAAACTGAACTCTTTCCCTAGACTTCTAAACACTATGTAAGGCAAAGACCAGGTACTGCTTATCATCTGCCTAATGCCAATTTTGGTGTAGCATGGTAGTGGCAGCATCATACTGTGGAGATGGTGCTTCTCAGGTACCGGTCAGAAGTGAGGGAAGGTAGACTGCGGCCAATTACAGAGGGATCCCTGAAGAAAACCTGCTCCACAGTGCAAGCGTCCTCAGAGTGGGGTGATGGTTCACCATTCAGCACAACAATGGCACAGAGTCTACAACCGAGACAATGCTGGTTTGGCTTTGGCTGTCCTGGAGTGGCCCCGCCAAAGCTCAGATTTAAACTCTGTGGTACTGACACATCCCACTCAATCGAACCGAGCTTGAGAGACCTTGCCAGAAGGAATTGGATCAACTGCTCAAATCCTGGTGTGCACAGCTTGTACATACTTTCCCATGAAGACTCAAAGAGGTAATTGATGCCAAGGGCCTTCTACAAAGTACTGAATTTGGGGTCTGAATACTTACATTAATGCAAGATTTCAGTTTTTGATGTTTAGTAAATTTGTAAACCTTTCTGGAAACATGTTTTCACTTTGTCATTATGAGTGTAGACTGATGGGTAAAAATGGCAAATTTATCCATTTAAAATGAACCCTAAACACAATAAAGTGTGCAGAAACTGAAGGGGTCTGAATACTTTCTAGAGCCAATGTATATCACTGCTAATAGTACATACAACATTCTTATATATTAATATACAGTATGTCATAGGTCAGCATTTTTCTTGTGAAGTACTCCAATACACATATTCATTATTACATATTACAGCACTTTCAGGCCATCTATCAATTAGTGTGTGCTTTGACAGAGGCTGACTTCAGCTTCATGAAGTACATCCTTAAGCTGCTTTACTTTTAGCCTTACTTATGAAAAACGCTTTTTAATTATCAGATGAGCATTTTATTTCATTACAACTGTCACATAACCGTTTAAATTACTAAATGTGACAGAAGCTTTGCAACAAGAATGCTTTTTGGGATGAATTACAAATAATTTAAATTATTTTTTTCATATTTACAGCTCAGGCAACATCTAAGACAGACTGTTAAACAGCATCTAATTTCACACTTCTTTTCAACATGGCCTGGGAGCACAAGAACACAGAGAACCCAGACAGGGAGTGGTTCCCCAAATGTCGGGGTCACCCTGACATCACAGCACTCAGTCCTCCTTCTGGCTTTATATTCAAGCGTGAAGCAGAATTCAGCAGTCACGCATTTTGTTAACTGTGGAGTATCAGTGAGCATTGTATTTTCTTGATTATTTTTGCCGTTTAAAGAATTTTGATTTTTAGTTGACATATTGGGACTGGTTTACTTTAGAATTACCTTTTAGGCCCCTTTTGCTCTTTTATTTGTATTCTTCTATTTGTTGCAAATAAATCATTGGTTTATAAAGATTGTTCGTTTGCCCTCTTAGTACAACACAAGGATTTAATTTACGGTTATCCTTCCTCTTGTGCAACGTTTGTTTTATTTTGGCACTATTATAGTTGTTTTTCCCATATTCCCATTTCTGGCCTGCTCTGGGTGAATCCAGCAGATACAGGGTGGCCCACAAAAAAGTGGCCTGTCTCCACCGAGACGACTCCCGTTTCATCTGCCGCTGGATAGGTGGCTGTGGTCATGTTGCCTGCCCTGTTTCCTTGCTGTCTGACCCCTGGAAACTGCTTTTTTTGCCAGTTCTACACACAATTGAGGGACTACAAACGTACCCATTGTTACTTCCAGCAAGATGGTGCGACTTGCCATACTTCCCACATATCTATGGTTACAATTCGGGAGCATTTCCCTGGCGAAAAGATTATTAGCAAGTGTTTATGGCCACCATGATCACCTGACATAACAACGTGCGACTATTTCTTGTGGGGTCTTTTAAAGGGCTGTGTGTATGAGACAAATCCACGGACTGTAAATGAACTAAAGTTGAAATCTGAAAATGCGATACAGAGAATCGATCCCACTGACACTGCAAAGAGTGTACATGAACATGGTGAAACGGGCACATAGGTTTATTAACACACAAGGTGATCTTTTGTAAATGTGAGTACCAAATTTGATGCAGTCGTCTCAGTGGAGGCGGGCCACTTTTTCGTGAGCCACCCTGTAGTATTTGTGCCTGACCAAATTGAGGTGAACAGGTCAGTGATGATACTGGATTAGCTTTGCGGGTCTTTTGGAGGCCTCATAAACCCTTTTGCTATGTTTTCAATTAACAAATCACAACACAGTGAGTCACGGGTCATGTCTTCCAAACCACTGCCCTTAACAACAGGTCACCTCATCACAGCAACAAAGCCACAAAGTGGTGGCATCTGTGAAAAACAAAATGGCACAGGGAAAGGTATAAAAATAATTGAATTAGTTTACATACATTTTTAAAGAAAAAACTAAACTCAGATTTAGAATCTTGATATTTTAAAACCCAGAATGGTGAAGAGAAACAAAATCGGAAAAGCATAGCAAAAACAATATAAAAAAAATGTTAAAACAAATTCACATTAGAAATTCTATGTGTTCTGAGGCAAACTAAATATTCTGAAGAGTGCTAAAGATTGACAGAAAGCATTTCAATTATTCACTCTTGTGGTTTCATAGGCTTACTCATAGGCATTAGACCACACTATCTTAAAAAATGCTATGTGAAGTATAAAATGTCCAATAACAATAAAGAATCATTTCAGGTGGCATACAAATGGTTTGTGGTGGGGCACTTTGAGAGACACTGATCCTACACTCTTAAAAATGAAGGCACCATTCACAGTGGTGCCGAAAGGGAACCATTTTTCGTTTTTTAAAAGAACAATCCCCATGAAGGTTGCAAAAAGATCCTTCATTTGTTTCAATCTGTAACAAGCACCACAGATGATACCAGATCTGTGAAATACCAGTGGAGTTCTGATTTTAATGGGACTCTTGCTGCAAATGATTTCACAGACTAAATCTGGGTTTTCTTGATCTGCTGTGTCCTGCTTGGCAGTCTACTATACATTAAATATTTTGTATTGTTCACATATTAGGAACCTTCTAAAACCCAAAAAGCCAACTTCATATGCAAACAACCCATCCCATATTTACAATAATTGGTTCTTTGTCGAGCAATGGTTCTATGAACCACATAGCCCAGTAAAATGCCATTGAGGAAGCCGTGTTTTTAACAGTGTACTATTACTTTTGAAGCGGAGGGAAAATCTTTTAAACTTCTTACTTTCCTGCAATTGTTTTTCATCAAATTTCATGAAATAAACATAAGATGCCCATCTCGCTCTTTTTTTTTCCATTCGCTCCACCTTTTGTGCCTTATCAACTAACCGACCCCAAGCATAACTGCCTTGAGGAACAGGGATTAGTCTGCTAATGTTGTTTTAACACTAAATAAGTTTTCTTTGAGCTGATGCAAATATAAATCAAGAAAAATGATTCATCTGAATGTAAAATAAATAATGCTTTAGCAAACACTGTATTTATTTATTTATTTTTCAAAACAAAGATTCAAATAACCTTCTAGGGTGTTGTAACTGTTTTTCAGACTACAACAGAATGGTCCATCCAGGCCAAAACTGTCTGTCGTGAATTAGGGCCAATATGACATGTTCATTAGGCAAAACGGTGAACTGTCTTTAGGCCGACTATTAGTACAGTACAGAGAATATCACTATTGAAGGCTGGCGTCCTTCAACATCTGCAATAAGATGCTGCAGATGTTCTATCAGACAGTTGTGGCGAGCGCCCTCTTCTACGCGGTGGTTTGCTGGGGAGGCAGCATTAAGAAGAAAGCTCTATTGTTGGCATGGAGCTGGACAGTTTAACATCTGTGGCAGAGCGAAGGGCGCTCAGCAGGCTCCTATCAATTATGGAGAATCCACTGCATCCACTTAATAGTATCATCTCCAGACAGAAGAGCAGCTTCAGCGACAGACTGCTGTCACTGTCCTGCTCCACTGACAGATTGAGGAGATCGTTCCTCCCCCAAACTAAGTGACTCTTTAATTCCACCCGGGGGGGTAAACGTTAACATTTAACATTATACAAAGTTATTGTCTGTTTTTCACCTGCATTATTATCAATCTTTAATTTAATATTATTTATTGTATCAGTATGCTGCTGCTGGAGAATGTGAATTTCCCATTGGGATTAATAAAGTATCTATCTATCTATCTATCTATCTATCTATCTATCTATCTATCTATCTATCTATCTATCTATCTATCTATCTATCTATCTATCTATCTATCTATCTATCTATCTATCTATTACAGTAGATATCACTTGCAGTTTTCAAGAGACACTTGGCCAGAGACAGGAAAATAAATTGCACATTTTAATTTAAAATCTTTTCAGTTACTCCAAGATAATGACTATCTCTTAAGCATTTCCAAATATTAATCACATTCCATGCGGATTATCCCAAACTCATTAGGCAGTTCCTGCAATTAACTTTTTTGTCTTTTTGTAGATTTGACTGGGAGCCAAAACTGAGCTTCTCTTTGGCAGCAGACAGACCTAAGTGTAAAGGAACCAAATGTCTCATCAGTTGCACCCGTTTTCAGTGAATAGTTTTATTTGGCCACCTTCAAGATAAAAAGAAGAAGAGAAAAAAACTAAAAACAAAAATCATTCTCTCTGGCAAATGTTTTGTCATAAAGTAGTGCTCTGCTCAAGTTTACAGCATGTTAGGTGATCTTTAAAGCAATTGTAATACATAGTAAAAGAGTAAATTAGTTTAAAATCTCATTCATTTACTTTTTTATTTCCACATATTTTTTCCTAAACAGACTGCCAGTTTGAGCTGAGCTGAGCAGACCACACAAACTGTGCAACTCTAGTCGCGCGATGGCAGCATGATTGAGCTTTGAAGAATACATTTACCATTACAACATCCTGCTGAAAATATGTTCAAGTTCCTGAATACAGATTAAGAGCAGAGCGGCAAGGCAGAGCAGGACTCACATGGTCTCGTGATCTGCTGTAAGGGTTACTGAATAAGCAGAGCCTGTCCTGCAGCCTGCTGGTTTTGAAAATGATTGTACGTACATGTGACGCCATTTAAGAGCTCTAAGTGACAGTAAATCCTAACTCCTCCACCCATTAACTACAGACAAGGCTCATCAGAGAGAAAGGAGCATAGACTGGCAAGGCTAAAGAATGTCCTCATGCCAGTACTGAGGAAAGGGCTGCACCAGGGTGGCATACCCTAGTTATGTACACGATGCACGGGATGAGTGAAGGCAGGGGGACAAGGGCAGCCAGCCTGGGGTTAAGAAGGCAATGCCTACCACTGCTAGACTGCAGGTGTCAAAAAACAAAAAGTGCAAATCAGGAGAGAAAAAAAGTCCTCTCTGTTTGTTACTTTTAATGCTCCCTTTATTAATTCCACACTTAACTTTATTTGAAAAGTCATGTAATAAATAAATATTACTATATAGATTATTCAGTTATATACGAAATACAATACTGGTCAAAGGTCTAGACACAATCTGAAATGTTCATATTTTTGATAGAAATTGATAACTTTTTTATCAAGGCACCATTAAATTTCCTTTATAATATAGCCAAGACATTATTACTGTTTCTAATGGATATTACTGCTCGAAGTTATGCATTTTTATTATTCAACAGAAAAGCCCTATTTTCAGCAGCCATTACATTAGTGTCCTAATGGTCAACTCCTTTAGCTTATCTTTAATTAGCCATTTTAAATGATAATTGGTTATTAGAGAAACCTTGGCACCTCTGAAACATGTTACTCTGTTCATTTGAGTTGCACGGTACTGGCATTCTTTAAGTCCAGTTCTGGGTTCAAAAATGACTGACTGAAATGAAATTGTTTTCTTAAGAAACACGTCTGTTTTTTTTTTTGGTAGAATTAAGGCTATTGCATTCCATGTGACAGATTGCCAAGAAACTGAAAATTTTACGTTATCTCCCTCCCATAATTGCAGCATGTTACATAACCTGAAACGATATACAGTGCATCCTGAAAGTATTCACAGCGCATCACTCTTTCCACATTTTGTTATGTTACAGCCTTATTCCAAAATGGATTAAATTCATTTTTTTCCTCAGAATTCTACACACTACACCCCATAATGACAACGTGAAAAAAGTTTACTTGAGGTTTTTACAAATTTATTAAAAATAAAAAAACTGAGAAATCACATGTACATAAGTATTCACAGCCTTTGCTCAATACTTTGTCGATGCTCCTTCGGCAGCAATTACAGCCTCAAGTCTTTTTGAATATGATGCCACAAGCTTGGCACACCTATCCTTGGCCAGTTTCGCCCATTCCTCTTTGCAGCACCTCTCAAGCTCCATCAGGTTGGATGGGAAGCGTCAGTGCACAGCCATTTTAAGATCTCTCCAGAGATGTTCAATCGGATTCAAGTCTGGGCTCTGGCTGGGCCACTCAAGGACATTCACAGAGTTGTCCTGAAGCCACTCCTTTGATATCTTGGCTGTGTGCTTAGGGTCGTTGTCCTGCTGGAAGATGAATGAACCGTCTCCCCAGTCTTAGGTCAAGAGCGCTCTGGAGCAGGTTTTCATCCAGGATGTCTCTGTACATTGCTGCAGTCATCTTTCCCTTTATCCTGACTAGTCTCCCAGTCCCTGCCACTGAAAAACATCCCCACAGCATGATGCTGCCACCACCATGCTTCACTGTAGGGATGGTATTGGCCTGGTGATGAGCGGTGCCTGGTTTCCTCCAAACGTGACACCTGGCATTCACACCAAAGAGTTCAATCTTTGTCTCATCAGACCAGAGAATTTTCTTTCTCACGGTCTGAGAGTCCTTCAGGTGCCTTTTGGCAAACTCCAGGCGGGCTGCCATGTGCCTTTTACTAAGGAGTGGCTTCCGTCTGACCACTCTACCATACAGGCCTGATTGGTGGATTGCTGCAGAGATGGTCGTCCTTCTGGAAAGTTATCCTCTCTCCACAGAGGACATCTGGAGCTCTGACAGAGTGACCATCGGGTTCTTGGTCACCTCCCTGACTAAGGCCCTTCTCCCATGATCGTTCAGTTTAGATGGCCGTCCAGCTCTAGGAAGAGTCCTGGTGGTTTTGAACTTCTTCCACTTACGGATGATGGAGGCCACTGTACTCATTAGGACCTTCAAAGCAGCAGAAATTTTTCTGTAACCTTCCCCAGATTTGTGTCTCGAGACAATGCTGTCTCGGAGGTCTACAGACAATTCCTTTGACTTCATGCTTGGTTTGTGGTCTGACATGAACTGTCAACTGTGGGACCTTATATAGACAGGTGTGTGCCTTTCCAAATCATGTCCAATCACCTGAATTTACCACAGGTGGACTCCAATTAAGCTGCAGAAACATCTCAAGGATGATCAGGGGAAACAGGATGCACCTGAGCTCAATTTTGAGCTTCATGGCAAAGGCTGTGAATACTTATGCACATGTGCTTTCTCTGTTTTTTTATTTTTAATAAATTTGCAAAAATTTCAAGTAAACTTTTTTCACCTTATCATTATGGGATGTTGAGTGTAGAATTCTGAGGAAAAAAATTAATTTAATCCATTTTGGAATAAGGCTGTAACATAAGAAAATGTGGAAAAAGTGATGCGCTGTGAATACTTTCCGGATGCACTGTAGATATGATATAAAAAGGCAATACCCCTCCCTTAGTGATACGGTGGTAAGAAATCACATCGGAGAAGTAACTTAGCTTTGTTTAATGATGACTTACGCTGCATAACAGACTAAGGAAGCCAATGGCAAGAACCCAGCTTGGGAGTGGGGGCCCATTGTGTAGAGTCTGCCATTTTTGCCATGCACTGGAAGGATTTTCAGGATCGGATGACGTTATCTCCCATCCGTCCATCAGTGTCAAAGGTGTGCCAGGCAATGTTCCAAGGCTTTATACTCTTTCTTCACGTGTAGGCCCCCACTTAAGTGAATCATGCCATTCCAAACAAGGCAAAGAGGATAGAGTTTCATGCTGACTTTGATACACAAAAATAGAATACAATGGTCCTCAGTCTGACTGCCCAATTTGCAGTTGTGTCTGTCTGTCTTGTCTTATAATGCTTGCCTAGCAGTTCTAAATGGTGAACCTCTGTGCTAAATCTGGCTCTGTGTCAACTGTGCATGTGAGTAGAAAAAGGCAGAGCTATAAAATATATTTGCATGGAGCACCGTGAAAACTTATACACTTATAAAAAACATATATACTTATTACATTCATTCAAAGGTGTCCATTACTGTCTTAGGAGAAGACAGCAAACTGGATATAATCAGAGCAGAAAAAGAAGGGAAAGGTGCAGATGCACTACTGCATAAGGGGATAAGGACATCAGAGTCTGTAGTTTGAGAAACAAACCACTTAACAGTCCTCTGTTAGCTTCTTCCTTAAATAAATGGAAAATAGCAGTGTCATCTGCAAGAGAGAAAAGATGACTTTGAGATGCTGGCCTAAGTGACAGAGTTTCAAAGAAAAAGCCATATCTGAAAGGTTAAAATGGGCAAAAGAATAAAGACATTGGATGGAAGATGACTGAAAAAGCATATGGTGGACAGGGCCCATCCAAACACACACACACTCACACACACACACACACACATCTACTGGGGTACCAATTCTCAGCATGCATGTCTTTGAGGATGTGGAAAAATAACTACAACAAAAAAGAAGAACATACATAGACGCTGCATGAAGGTGCAAGCGTCACATATACAATGACCAGTTGGAGTGCCTGAACTCAGGGTGCTGGATCTGCAAGGTGGCAGCGTTACCCACCACACCATTGTATAAAAATAGTTGTACCCTGTATTGAATCACCAAAAACACCATTGTATCCTGTATAGAAGACCAATTATACCAGCACAGGTGTTCTCTGGGTAGAAACAGTCCGATCAGCATTATTTACATAAATTGTTATGTCACACCATTAACATTAGCATGACATCACATATCTGGACCCTCATTCATTTGTGAATATCGGCTATTTCAGAATGCAGCAAGTGTAGATGTTGGGAAAGAATATACAGTAGGTATGTGGCTAGAAGTAAAAAAAAAAACAAAAACAAATAAAAGATTGGATCAAAAAAAGAGCAAAATTGTGGCTTTAGTCCTGTAGTTTACACACAGACTTGAAATCCACATTCTTTATGTCTAAAATCCATATTCTTTATATTTAGGTTAAATATTGTACTTCAAAAAAACTAATTGATTAATATGAAATGGTATCTTCTTTAATGTTTTGTGGCATTTTTTTATCCCTTTTTACAGAATATGAGTCTATTTGGGGGGTTTCTACCCAAGGAATTAATTTTTTGCATTCATTTTTTTCTGAAAGAGCCCAGAAAAAAGTTATTTACATATGCACTAGCTGTATAAGCCCGTGCTGTAAAAAGTCCGGGGTCCTAGAAACTATTGAAATGTTCAGAAAAAAAATTGAAATGTAGAGATGTCAGGTAATTGAAAGGAACTACTCTGGGCATCTCTCTCTTAGGAGGATTTGTTTTGCCAACATGCTGGCATCGCTTGTGTATCCTCAGAGGTGGAGCCCTTATCCCGACTTCACATCTCACTTCCGAACCAGACAGACATACACATTAACACATGTAGATGTTTATATATAAGATTTTTTATTGTTATCACACAATGACATTTTTTATTATAATGAGCATTGCCATTTTCTACAAATTAGCATTGTGGTTTCCATAGGAATTTTTATCCATAAGGCAATGGGGGCTTGATGCAGCATGTGACAGCACTGCAGTGACCATATAAAGGTTGGAATATGCATGTCTTAAGTAACCAAGACTGGATAAACAGAGTGAGAGTTAGCAAATTTCCTATATTTCTTTTTTCAAGGCTTTATTTTATTCTGACTTAAGACTGATTCTTGGTTTAGGACTTAACATGAGGTAAGAAAGTCTACCAGTGAAGCCCTGCGCCATCTGCTTTCTTGTCCATCTCCTGGCCCTCTCGTATAAAATATTTCTGTCTTGTTGAGAGATCAGAATATTGATATTGCATTTATTCTTACATTTATCACATGCTGTTTGAAAAAAATTGTCATTTTGTTTAGTTCATTTTTAAAAGGATCATTTGCATCAGTCAGGACTGCAGGAAAGCCAGAGCTTGCCTTCCACAAGGCAGGAACCAATGCTACTCTGAGCTGTATATGTGCATATAACGAATTAATAAATTATTGCACCAGTCCTCAGATCCTCATGAAATAAATCATCCCACTGGCCTATGTTCTCTCTCTTCTTGAACATATACTGTATCTTTTAATTGTATTAGTTTTGTGTCTGTGCTGATTTCCAGATAATTGCTGAACTTGCTGCTTACAGCGACATCTTGAGGAAATGCAACTTAAGTAATTTCTTATCTTACAATAGATAGATAGATAGATAGATAGATAGATAGATAGATAGATAGATAGATAGATAGATAGATAGATAGATAGATAGATAGATAGATAGATAGATAGATAGATAGATAGATAGATAGATAGATAGATAGATAGATAGATATTTTTTGTCCCCAGGGGAAATTTGGCTTTTTACAGAATCTCTTTAAATAAATAAATATAAACACACACTGGAATGACTATAAAACAAGAAGATTAAAAAGAAAGAAGACTTCTAACTTGGCAGCCACAGTCACAGTGAGGCATGATGCAGACGTATTGCTGCTGGTATAAAGGACCCCCCAGTTGCATTTCTTGACGCACTTCTGCTGAATAATTCATTGGCTGAAAGTCCTCAGTGTTAGTGTGTCAGAGAGAGGATGTGCAGCATTGTTTATAATGGCACTCAATTTTATTTTAATCCTCTCCTTCACTATGACCTCCAGGGGGTCAAGAATGAGTCATATAACTGATCCTGACCTTTAAATTAGCTTGTTGATTTGGTTATATTAATAAATAAATTATATTAACTTATATACTGTACATATATACACATATATACATATATATATATACATATATACATATACACATATATACATATATATATATATATGTGTGTGTGTGTGTGTGTGTGTGTGTGTGTGTGTGTGTGTGTGTGTAAGAAAAAGAAAAAGACATCTAAAAAGTGAAGGTGACAAAAAAGCTAAAGTATTTTAGCCTAAGCAACATGCACTAAAACTTTTAGGAACATGAGTTTACTTTGAATTTATTTAAATAAGCATCCTAGTCTGTAAGCATTTAGCGTAACACAGCAACCTTATGCAACTGTATCTCAAGTGCTATAGTTATCAAAACCCTAGCAAAGAGCTGTTAAATTCCTTGTGTAGACTGAAATCTTCAAATAACAGGCATGCATGTTGAGATAATAATAATCTACACAGAAAGGTGTTTAGCATTTAAACAGTTAATGTTAGTTATTATAAAGATAAAGAGAGACAGATGGCACATACTTATGCTGGAATGCTGTTCATAGACTTCAGTTCAGCGTTCATTATCATCGTCCCCCAGAAGCTCATATGGAAGCAGAGTCTGCTTAGGTTACAACACCTCCCTTTGCAACTGAATCCTAGACTTTCTAACAGAGAGACCCTAAACAGTTAGCATCAGTAACACCATCTCAAGCACCATCATACTGCATGCGCACTGATGCCCTTCAGTGTTGCATTCTCAGCCCACTCCTGCCACTGTGTTGACTCTATAACCAAGAAGGTGCAACAGCATCTCCACGTTCTTCAGCAACTGAGGAAGGTAATCATACCTCCCAGAGTTCTCACCACAGGGACACCATTGAGAGTATGCTGACCAGCTGCATCACTGTCTTGTTTGGAACCTGCAGTGTCTCTGTTGCCGATTTTCTACAATGGATAGTGCTCGCAGAAGGAAAGATCATTGGGACCTTTCTACCCTGCATTAAAGACACAGTTACACAGTGCTGGATCCACGATGCCTACAGCATTGCAGAGGACCACTCCCACCATTTGCACCATCTCTTTGTCCTACTTCCATCTGTACTAACCTCTCTCTCTTTATCTCTGCAGAAAGAAAGACGCACCGCCGCCATGAGTCGGCCAAGAATACATGAAAACAAGTCAACACTTCCGCCTTCCCTGTCGCTCCCCGATGACATCAACAATCCCAGCATCCATCATGGTTCCTTCCCAGCATTCCATTCACCTATTTCCGGTCCCTCATCATAAATGTTCCCCACTCCGCCATCTTGGCGGCTGTGTTATGAATGCCAATACTGACCAAAATAATTTTGTTTTGTGGAAAATATTGATTGTCACAATATACGGGGCCGGAAAACCCCAAACCTTTATACTGTCTGAGTCTTTCTTTTACAGTGGCGTAGTCGGCAGGATAGAAGAATCTGAAAAATGTCAGAAGGACAGGATCTCACTACCGTTTTGACAGGGATGGCAAAACAGATACAAACCCTGCAATTAGAACAAGCCGCGACACAGCGAGAATTGGAGGAAACCAAGGCTAGACTGGCCACAGCTGAAGCAGTAAGACCAGAGCCCGCTCGACCTCCGCCTCCTCCAATTGTCCCACTTTTGGATGCGGACGATATACAGTAATCCCTCCTCCATCGCGGGGGTTGCGTTCCAGAGCCACCCGCGAAATAAGAAAATCCGCGAAGTAGAAACCATATGTTTATATGGTTATTTTTATATTGTCATGCTTGGGTCACAGATTTGCGCAGAAACACAGGAGGTTGTAGAGAGACAGGAACGTTATTCAAACACTGCAAACAAACATTTGTCTCTTTTTCAAAAGTTTAAACTGTGCTCCATGACAAGACAGAGATGACAGTTCCGTCTCACAATTAAAAGAATGCAAACATATCTTCCTTTTCAAAGGAGTGCGTGTCAGGAGCACAGAATGTCACATAGATAGAGAAAACAATCTCTGGCAAACAAATCAATATGTCTGTTTGGCTTAAGTATGCGAAGCACCGCGGCACAAAGCTGTTGAAGGCGGCAGCTCACACCCCCTCCGTCAGGAGCAGAAAAAGAGAGAGAGACAGAGTTTGTTTTTCAAGCAAAAATCAATACGTGCCCTTCGAGCTTTTAAGTATACGAAGCACCGTGCAGCTGCACAAAAGATAGCAACGTGAACATAATCTTTCAGCATTTTTAGACGAGCGTCCGTATCGTCTAGGTGTGCGAACAGCCCCCCTGCTCAATCCCCCTATGTCAGGATCACAAAAAGTCAGCGCAAGAGAAAGAGAAAAGTAAGTTGGGTATCTTCTCAGCCATTTGCCAATAGCGTCCCTTGTATGAAATCAACTGGGCAAACCAACTGAGGAAGCATGCACCAGAAATTAAAAGACCCATTGTCCGCAGAAACCCGCGAAGCAGCGAAAAATCCGCGATATATATTTAAATATGCTTACATATAAAATCCGCGATGGAGTGAAGCCGCGAAAGGCGAAGCGCGATATAGCAAGGGATTACTGTAAGTGTCTTATTTGGGCATCTTTGAGAGGACAGCCTCTTGAAATCAGTGGCCGTGGGCGGAGTGGGCGTCCATATTGGCTCCGTACCTGAAGGGCGCTGCGCAGCGGGCCTATTACGACCTCCACGAGGAGGAGGCCGCAAATTATGACCTCCTAAAACCGGAGATCCTTAGCTGCTACGGCATTACATCAGACCAGCAGGTGAGCGAATGGAGAAACTGGCAATTCGACCCCAATCGCCCTGCCCGAGCCCAGGCTTTTGACTTCTGGGGCAAGATGGGTCGCTGGCTAAGGCCAGAGGGTCCCCAAGCTCGCCGAGTGGTTGAGCAGGTGGCGTGTGAGGGATTAGTCAACGCCATGCCAGGTTATCTCGCCCAGCAGGTCCGAAGGCATCCTTACAAGGATATGAAGGGTCTCCTAGAAGTCCTGGGGCGTCAGCTCGCGGTTCACCGAACCGGAGGGTCGGAAAAGCCGGCTCGTGGAGCTCGACAGGGACATACTGTCAACCCCGAGCCCACCCATTGCGCGGCAGAAGCTCCAATGAAGCCCAGGGAAAAGCCGGGCCCGCCGCGCTGTTTCAAGTGCGGTGAGGTCGGTCATCTTTTGCCAACCTGTCCCCTCAATCAAGAGCCAATGGACTGCAGTTGGGCCACCGCTGAGAGGTACTGTGCTCTGTCAAACCCCTTGGCTGTTCCTAATACGAGAGTGGTGTTGATAAATGGTAATTCTGTAATTGACTTTTTTGATACCGGCAGCAACATAACCATTGTCGCTCACCGTTATATTCTACCGCAACAATGGCTGAATCAGTATGTAAATGTGGCTTGTGTACATGGGGAGACCAGATCATATTGGTCCGCGAAATGTTATATTTCCTGGAAAGGGGAGCTAAGTCAGTTGTCAGTTGCAGTGTTGCCCGAGCCCCCCTTTCCGGTTATTTTGGGACACGACTGGTCATATATTAAAAGCAGTAGAAGGAAAACCACTAATGTAGCCAAATTGGGTCTTGTTATGGGTGGACGGGGCGCCATCCCCGCGGCTCCCACGCCGTGCACACAGGTAAACAGAGGTGACGTAAGCAGCTGGGGGGAAGATTCTCTGGTGACGGACCCTGACCCGGAAGTAGACCTGGGTGAGGGCCCGAGCCGAAGAAGCGATAACGCCCCCGAGCAAGCTGATCCTTTAGATAGTATGAATCGCCAGTTTAGATCCACACCAGCCTCATTTAAAAGAGAACAGTGGAATGATGATTCCCTGAAGTTTGCCAGGAATGCGATTGCTTCTGCAGATGGCCAGATGTCAGACAGTTCCCTGCCACCGGAGCCCTACTTTGTGTTGGAAAATGATCTATTATATCGGGTCGCGAGTCACGAAGGCAGGGTGCGGAAGTTGTTGCTAGTTCCGCGAACTTTCCGGGAGGAGGTTTGCGAACTAGCCCACACCGACCTCCTAGGTGCCCATCTCGGGACCGAAAAGACGCTAGAGAGAATAAAACTGCGTTTCTATTGGCCGGCAATAAATGAGGAGGTCCGACGCTTCTGTCAGTCCTGCCCGGAGTGCCAGACCCGTCAGATACCTAGGAGGGACCGTGCTCCTCTCGTTCCTATTCCTTTGGTTGACATTCCCTTTGAAAGGATCGGTATAGATCTTGTTGGACCCTTCAAACCGTGGCCAGAAATATATATTAGTCATGGTTGATTACGCGACTCGGTATCCAGAGGCGGTTCTGTTATGCTCCGCCAATTCAAAAAATATCGCACGGGAATTGGTCAAGCTTTTTTCTAGAGTGGGAATACCTAAAGAAGTCCTCACGGACCAAGGTACTCCCTTTACTTCAGATACATTCAGGGAGGTGGCCAAGTTACTCCGTATTAAACATCTTAAAACGTCTGTCTACCACCCGCAAACAGACGGATTGGTAGAACGATTTAATCAGATGCTTAAACAGATGTTACGCAAGGTAGACAGCGCGGACAGTAGGAACTGGGACGAGCTTTTGCCTCTCATACTTTTTGCTTACCGGGAGGTGCCTCAAGCCTCCACGGGTTTCTCCCCTTTTGAGCTTCTGTATGGACGCCAACCCCAGGGACTTTTGGATATATTAAAAGAAGGATGGGAAGCGGAGGCTCTTCCCACCGCTAATGTGTTGGAATACATCGCACAACTGCATGATAGAATGAATAAAATTCAACCTATTCTAAAAGAACATATGGTTCGTGCTCAAACAGCGCAAGCCCGGTGTTATAATCGGAACGCAGTTCTCAGGGAATTCCACCCCGGGGACCGTGTAATGGTACTCGTACCCTCATCCCACTCCAAATTGCTGGCCCATTGAAAGGGCCCGTATGAGGTTAAGGAGATAAAGGGGCTCGTCAACTATTTGGTGAAACAACTGAAGCGAGAGGGTGTACCATGTGAACTTGCTGAAGCCGTGGAGAGACCGGGAAGACCCCCCGGCCTCCGGTACAGCCCTCTCCCTTTTCTCAGAAAAGTCAGCCCTTAACCTCGGTCCAGATTTAACACCTTATCAACGGCAGGAGCTGGAACAAGCGATCCTGGCCGTCCCCGAAGTGGTTAGCGAGTCACCTGGCTGTACTTCACTGATTGAGCATGAAATCATTACAGAGCCTGGGGTGGTAGTCAGGGAGAGACCCTATCGCCTCCCCGAGGCAAAACGTACAGAGAGGAGAGTTATAGTTCCTGGTCCAGTCCTATCGTTCACGTTTCCAAGCCAGATGGTTCCTGGAGATTCTGTAACGACTTCAGACGTCTTAACCAGGTCTCCAAATTCGATGCCTACCCCATGCCCCGGGTGGATGACCTCACTGAACGCTTGGGTAGGGCTCAGTATCTGACTACTCTTGACATGACCAAAGGGTACTGGCAAATTCCCTTAACGGCATCCGCGAAAGAGAAAACAGCCTTTAGTACCCCTAGTGGACATTGGCAGTATAAGGTCCTCCCATTTGGGCTGCACGGGGCCCCCGCGACCTTCCAACGTCTGGTAGAGTGCTCCGGCCCCACCAGTCCTATTGTGCCGCCTACCTAGATGACGTGGTCATTTATTCCAGCAGCTGGGAGGAACATATACTGCAGGTGTACGCCATCCTCGCAACGCGAGTGTTTCTTTGGCTTGACGGACACCAAATATTTAGGCTACCTAGTGGGACGAGGACAGGTGAAGCCACAATGTTCCAAAGTAAAAGACATCCTCGAATGGCCCTGTCCGAGTACCAAGAAACAGGTGCAAGCCTTCTTGGGGTTAGCAGGGTATTACCGCCGGTTTGTGCCCCGTTTCTCTGAGAGGGTAGCACCCTTGAATAAATCTAACAAAGAAAAGGGCCCCTGTGTATGTGGTATGGGACAATAAAGCGGAACAAGCATTCAGTGACCTAAAGAAGGCCCTGACATCGGCACCTACAGTATATTAAAAACCCAAGATTTCTCTCTGCCCTTTATTCTCCAGACCGACGCTTCGGACACAGGCCTGGGTGCCGCGTTGAGCCAAAGCGTTGATGGTGTCGAACACCCCGTGATATACCTGAGCCGGAAACTGTTGGACCGGGAGACCAGGTATGCGGCAGTGGAGAGGGAAGCCTTGGCCATTAAGTGGACGGTGACTCTTCTGCGTTACTATCTGTTGGGTCGCGTGTTCACTCTAGTGACAGACCATGCCGCTCTTCAGTGGTTGGCCCTACATAAGGAGTCGAACCCCCGAGTCACCAGGTGGTTTTTGGACCTGCAGCCCTATAAGTTTACCATTACTTATCGCCGGGGCAACCTTCAAGCCAATGCTGATGCCCTCTCTCGGGTTCATGACCTCTCGGTTCGGTCCGCCCAACCCGGTGGGTCTGGGTTGAGGGGTGGGGGGTCATGTCACGCACGCACGTGCGTAATGACCCAAATTGTAACGTGAAACCGCATGCCAGAAGGGAATGGCGGGGTACTAACCTCTCTCTCTTTATCTCTGCAGAAAGAAAGACATACAGCCGCCATGAGTCGGCCAAGAATATATGAAAACAAATCAACACTTCTGCCTTCCCTCTGTCGCTCCCCAATGACATCAACAATCCCAGCATCCATCACGGTTCCTTCCCAGCATTCCATTCACCTATTTCTGGTCCCTCATCATAAATGTTCCCCACTCCGCCATCTTGGCGGCTGTGTTATGAATGCCAATACTGACCAAAATAATTTTGTTTTGTGGAAAATATTGATCGTTACAGTATACGGGGCCGGAAAACCCCAAACCTTTATACTGTCTGAGTCTTTCTTTTACAATTACATATATATATATATATATATATATATATATATAGAGAGAGAGAGAGAGAGAGATATCTCACTCTGCCATTATGTTCTTTACAACATTACATAAGCTCTATCTGTGCACATACCAGGCAGGGCCACCCTTTGCTCCACATCACATAAATACTTCCTCCCTTTAATGAGCATCCTGTGCTCGCATGTCAATCCCTTTCCTTCTAATTCCCAATTAAGCAGCCAAAACAGAGTGAAATTGCCTTTTTAATAAGTAAATACACATATTGATTATAATACAATAATGAAGTAAGACAGCCTGGAGGAACAAAGTGTTTAAAAAAATAAACATAATTGATTGTCTTACGCAATTAACACAAATATAAGATATAAGCCAATGATGCAACAGGAAGCCTCAGTAGGTCAATCAATCTGCATTGAGCACCCTGCACAAAGCACACTATCATAAGGTACCTTACAATTTTAAGATGGATGGTCAACTACAAAATGTGACAAATTACAAGGAAACATAAATAAAGATGGACTGAAAGCACAAAAGATTAGATTGACAGTAAGGGAACCAGGATGAGTATAGAAGGTCCTGAAAATTCAGATTCAGAAAGTGTTACAGGTACTGTAGATCTCATTGAAATGCAGGAAAAAGAAAAGGTGAGGTGTTTAAACACATTTGAACGTGACCACTAAAGGAGCTTGGCATGGTGAGGAGGCCAATGTCAATGGTATACATTGACATAACAATTTTGTAAAAATCTTTGGCAAATATCTACAGGTAATACCATACTGTTCAGAACACCAGCATCATTTCACAGCATTAGCCAGATCTGTGCTAGAACTCTGGAAGCAGCATTTTGAGCACCTTGCAGCTGGGAGTGCTATTTGTTTAGTTTTCCTGTATTTGTATTTGTTTTCTCTGACAAATCCTTTTAATTTGTTGCTGTGATGGACTGGCATTCAATCCAGGGCTTTTTTTATATACTTTGTATCCGTTAATTCAGGGATACCCTTTGGTACCCTGCTATGGCTTCATGACAATGTAAGGCTGTAAAAAATAATAGTGTAAAATTACTAAAGCAACTTAATCCAGTTCAGGGTCATTGGGGACAAAGCTTGTCCTGGCATAATTGTAAAAAGGCAGGACAGGGGACCAAACCAGTGCAGCACTTACTGAAGCAGACTTGCACAAGGACTCAAGATCAATTTAGAATCGACAATGAACCAAACACAGATGTCTGTGGGATGTAGGAGGAAAACCAGAGGACCTGAATACCTGCATTGGTTTTGGTAAAAGCCCATGCTGTAAAAAGCCCGGGCTCCTAGAAACCATGGATTCTGGCACTTCAATCAATCAATTACATCGGTTGTGCATTAGCATCTAAGTGAAGTTCTCTTTCCTCTGCAGTTTGGTTTTGTCGACATGCTCGCCTATGTTGTCTATCACCGACTAAGCGAGTTTCTCTTTTCTCGCCAGTTTCATTTTGGCAACACAGTCTCTTTCTTTTAAGCTTAATGCTGTAGCCTTGCACTTCCAGGCTGGACAGACACACACACTTCCACGCGTATATATATATAAAACTTAAACTTATTGTGACAGATGTACTTGACATGTCAAATTTTTTACATTTATTGTATTTAATCAGCTATAGGGCATTTGGGGTAAGGCACATAATATGGCTTTTACCATGCAATTAATAGTTTGCAAATCTAAAATTGCTTGCAAAAGATCATGATAGAAAACACTTAATATATAAACACCATTGTTACATGCCTCATGACTAAATTCACTACTTTTTGATGACCTGGAATAAAGACTGACTGGAGTGCTCTCTGCTGGTCAAATCCTGTCATGTGACAAAAAGGGAGAGTGATATCAGAAGATAAGAGGGCTGGTCAAGTGGCTAGCTTTGGCAGTATGTGATATTTTCGAGCTAAATCCTCTCTAAAGAGTACAAGAAGTGCAGCTGGTAAATGTGGCTCAAGTGTCTGAGTGGGCTAATTCTGAATTGACATGTTTAAAATAGTGGAGGCTGTCAGTTTGTCTTGGATTAAACAGCATACTGATATGAACAAATTGATAATGGTGCAGTGCAGTGTAGGTACATAACAGGGACGAGACCTTCTTTTTGTAAAAGGTGAACATCATAAAATGACAGGTATTGGAGACACCGTCAGAAAAAGGGAATGAAGGAGAAAGACACAAAGAATCAAACCACTGAACACGAATAGGAAGGGCTGAATAGAAAGACAGGATGCAAAGCTCACTGAAGGCCCTCATGATGAGCTACCTCTGGTTTTCAAAATTGTGCATATGTTGGCTGATCAAGGACTTAAAACGCATAGGTCTCTCTTTCAGATTTTATTCCTGGCTTTATGCATAAAATTAAGGTTTCAAAATTAAAGACGTAGAGTAAAACTATCACTGTGCTTTTCATTTTTTTCCCATTTGTTTTTCATTTTAATATTTTTCAATAGAAAAGTCTGATGGTTGGTGAAAAATGTCTGAAATGGTTTTACTTGACTTCAGCTTTTTACATCAACGAAATATGAAATTTTGCTAGAGGACCTGTAAACATTTTATATCCACATTATACAGACACACATATACTGTATATAAATAAAATGAAAATACAGTACCTACTAAGTGATAACAAAGAATATATTTAAGAGAAAACAAATATTTGGCTGCCCAACTAAACCTAATGACTTTAATGACCTCTTGGGCACAGCCATCAGCAGTGTGTCTGTCTGCACAGAGAGTGTCGACCTTGTCGAGAGGTTTACTTACCTCGGCAGTGACATTCATGTCTCTGGTGACTCTTCCTATGAAGTCAGTAGACGGATTGGGAGAGCAAGGGGGGCTCATGACGTTGCTGGAAAGGTATGTTTGGCGATCCCGATATCCTTGCAAAAGGATGAAGGTCCAAGTCTTTAGAGTCCTGGTGCTTCCTGTCCTGCTATATGGTTGCAAGAAATGGACGCTATTAAGTGACGTGAGATGAAGACTGGACTCCTTTGGTACTGCATCTCTTTGGAGAATCCCTGGGTACCACTGGTTTGACTTTGTGTTGAATGAGCGGTTGCTCATGGAGTCCCGAATGAGGCACATTACCTGCATTGTGAGGGAGCGTCAGTTATGACACTACAGCCATGTGGCGCGATTCCCAGAGGGTGATCCAGCTCATAGGATGTTGAGAACCTGAATGGCTGGACCAGGAGGGTGGGACTGGACCGTGTGTCAGCCTGGGGGATTGCCAACCGAGATCCTGAGGTGTTTCATCATGTGGTGGGTGTGGCAACGTGCTGTACCACTGCATGTACTGCATGTTCCCCAACCTGTCCTGACTAAGCCTAACTACACAGAATTTGAACCTGTCTGCTGACTGAAGTGCCTTATGACTGTTCTTATCTCAGGCAACATGAGATTAACTCCTCAAACTCCTTCCCTACCTCTACTTCCAGTATTTCGCCTTTCTTATTCCGACCAGTTCAACTCATCCATTCATTTCTCAACTTCAAGCTCGAAGACTATTCATCCACAATTGGCTTTTAAGCTTCAGTCACATACAACTTCCAGGAACTACCTAGTAACTACTTCCTGGATCTACTGACAAACACATACTTGATAAATTGGGTTCAGAAAAGGATGTTATCATTCAAATACAAAACAACTGTATGCAGTGTAGCGATCATCAAAAAACAAATTTTAGTAGGTTCAGTGTGCCTGTAACTGAAACCAGTTTGTTAGTTAATAACCTGTTCATTTATTAGTATATTACTGTGTGTTCTGTTTAGCGCTGCTGCCTCGCAGTAAGGAAACCTGGGTTCGTTTCCCAGGTCCTCCCTGCGTGGAGTTTGCATGTTCTCCCCGTGTCTGCGTGGGTTTCCTCCGGGTACTCCGGTTTCCTCCCACAGTCCAAAGACATGCAGGTTAGGTGCATTGGTGATCCTAAATTGTTCCTAGTGTGTGCTTGGTGTGTGGGTGTGTGTGCCCTGCGGTGGGCTGGCGCACTGCTTGGGGTTTGTTCCTGCCTTGCGCCCTGTGTTGGCTGGGATTGGCTCCAGCAGACCCCCGTGACCCTGTGTTAGGATATAGCAGGTTGGAAAATGACTGACTGACAATGCACTCAACCCCTCAGTCTCTGAGATCTAGGTGTAAGCCTGTGTTCAACCAAAAAGTGTAACTTGCAATATCTTTCGAATAAGGAACAGGAAGATGAAGCAAGATGAGTCAAAATGCAAAGTTGTCAGATGTTTAGCCTATGTTCATAATTCTAAGTCAAAGTAGAAATTCAATTCAGGTTTCTTAAAGCTACTTCAGAATGGAAAATACTGTATATGTGATATATGAATTTCTTGATTGTCAAAACCCTATAATAATCATGTAACAAAAAACTATAACTACTGGTCACAAAAGCATAGCACGTCTAAGCTACTTCTTGATAAGAGTGAGAATTGCACTTAGGCTACCTTCACACTACTATAGTGCATCCGGAAAGTATTCACAGCGCATCACTTTTTCCACACTTTGTTATGTTACAGCCTTATTCCAAAATGGATTAAATTCATTTTTTTCCTCAGAATTCTACACACAACACCCCATAATGACAACGTGAAAAAAGTTTACTTGAGGTTTTTGCAAATTTATTAAAAATAAAAAAACTGAGAAATCACATGTACATAAGTATTCACAGCCTTTGCTCAATACTTTGTCGATGCACTTTTGGCAGCAATTACAGCCTCAAGTCTTGTTGAATATGATGCCACAAGCTTGGCACACCTATCCTTGGCCAGTTTCGCCCATTCCTCTTTGCAGCACCTCTCAAGCTCCATCAGGTTGGATGGGAAGCGTCGGTGCACAGCCATTTTAAGATCTCTCCAGAGATGTTCAATCGGATTTAAGTCTGGGCTCTGGCTGGGCCACTCAAGGACATTCACAGAGTTGTCCTGAAGCCACTCCTTTGATATCTTGGCTGTGTGCTTAGGGTCGTTGTCCTGCTGAAAGATGAACCGTCGCCCCAGTCTGAGGTCAAGAGCGCTCTGGAGCAGGTTTTCATCCAGGATGTCTCTGTACATTGCTGCTGTCATCTTTCCCTTTATCCTGACTAGTCTCCCAGTCCCTGCCGCTGAAAAACATCCCCACAGCATGATGCTGACACCACCATGCTTCACTGTAGGGATGGTATTGGCCTGGTGATGAGCGGTGCCTGGTTTCCTCCAAACATGAGTTCAATCTTTGTCTCATCAGACCAGAGAATTTTCTTTCTCATGGTCTGAGAGTCCTTCAGATGCCTTTTGGCAAACTCCAGGCGGGCTGCCATGTGCCTTTTACTAAGGAATGGCTTCCGTCTGGCTACTCTACCATACAGGCCTGATTGGTGGATTGCTGCAGAGATGGTTGTCCTTCTGGAAGGTTCTCCTCTCTCCACAGAGGACCTCTGGAGCTCTGACAGAGTGACCATCGGGTTCTTGGTCACCTCCCTGACTAATGCCCTTCTCCCCCGATCGCTCAGTTTAGATGGCCAGCCTGCTCTAGGAAGAGTCCTGGTGGTTTCAAACTTCTTCCAGTTACGGATGATGGAGGCTACTGTGCTGATTGGGACCTTCAAAGCAGCAGAAATTTTTCTGTAACCTTCCCCAGATTTGTGCCTCGAGACAATCCTGTCTCGGAGGTCTACAGAAATTCCATTGACTTCATGCTTGGTTTGTGCTCTGACATGAACTGTCAACTGTGGGACCTTATATAGACAGGTATGTGTCTTTCCAAATCATGTCCAACCAACTGAATTTACCACAGGTGGACTCCAATTAAGCTGCAGAAACATCAAGGATGATCAGGGCAAAGGCTGTGAATACTTATGTACATGTGCTTTCTCAATTTTTTTATTTTTAATAAATTTGCAAAAATCTCAAGTAAACTTTTTTCATGTTGTCATTATGGGGTGTTGTGTGTAGAATTCTGAGGAAAAAAATGAATTTAATCCATTTTGGAATAAGGCTTTAACATAACAAAATGTGGAAAAAGGGATGCGCTGTGAATACTTTCCGGATGCACTGTATGTTTTCGATTAGAAACACAGACATTAGTCTTTATTTTCTCCATTTGAAAATGCTCTCCAGAGCCGTATATTTCTGAAAACGCCAGCTCAGCACTGTAATGTGGATGAGTGGAAATGGAGAGTTTTGAAAACGCAGACTTTAATTACGCTCTCATTGGTTTGTGCTAATTATGAGTCCTTTCCCTGACTGAATCCTACTCATTACAACGTACATTCACTGACTGGAAACTCTTCATGGAAGAAAACCATATTCTAACACGGCAGACACAGAAGAGTTGCTTTCCAAGGAGCTTGTTGTGTTGCTTTCCTTTATGCAGTTAAACTGCATTTTGTACAGTTTGAATGCTGCATACATGCACAAAACAATTTACCGGACACTACAGTTTTGCAATAAATGTCATGGCTGGTGGTGTAACCATCCCTTCAAGGAGGTCACTTCCTCTTCCTGTTTCTGTTGGTGTACGCATGCCCAGTGTGGATGAACGGCTACATCATTTGTTTTTTTAGTCATTTGAGTGTTAGCAGTGATACTTTCGCAAACGATGTGAAAATGGTACTGCAGACCGTGATTGTTTTCATTTAAAATGTAGTAGTGTGGACGTCGCCTTAGTGCAGCAGATAGTGGTTAAGCAGTGACAATATCGACTGGTTCATTCATATGGGACTGGCAACAAATAACACTTTAAGTTCTTATGATGATTACATAATACACTGCTGTTTTCATCTTTAGCTTCAAAAATGAAAGGATGCTAACCATTATTTCTCTTAATCTTTTACAATTTATTTGAAACTTTCCTACTTATTGTTAAAACCCATGGTTATGCTATGACCAGCTGTTACTGCCTTGTAAACTTAGAACTTGACTTTGGATTTGGTTTTGTTCTACAATCACTTTCAGTACATACGTAAATGTCAAACTTTAAGTAGAAATGAGTGTACAACTGGTTTTGAAACAAATGTGGGTACTGCTTATGATGTCAGCGCAATCCCAGTGTGTGCATACAAGCCTCCTGTGACAGACTGGCACTTTGCAGGGCATTGACCAGGTGTGTTTACCGGATATTTAACATAATCATTGCTGGCCATTCTAAACTGATCCCATATAAGCTGCGTGAGTGTGCCCTGTTATCATGGCCAGTGCTGCCAGGATAGGCTCTGACCCAACCTTTACAATCCTGAACTGGATTAAGTATGTTTGAAAAAGTCATAATTATTGTTAGCACTCACTCTTTAATACTGAATCAACCCCTTCCTGCATTTTCTTTTGCCAGAAACAAAAAAGCATTCAAAAAAGGGTCAATGCACTAGAAAGAGACTTTCTTTATGTAAGCTTGAGCTTTTAACAAGAGAACAGTTACAGAGCTTATTCAAGGATCAGATACTGAACTAAAAGTCTGTCCCAGCAGGGACCCTCGAGAGCATCTGGGACCAGTTGCTTGAAGCAAAAATGTCTGAAATGGAGAATCAGAGCATTCATCTGTCTTGTTGAATTTGCTACAAGAAAATAAATATGGTTGAAGCTGGAAACGTGCTTAAAAAAAAATCACATAAGCTCCAATGAATGGAACAAATACAGCAACGTGTTACTATAAGCCTGACAAAGCATATGCTTACTAAAAATGAGTAAAATCATAATTACAGTTAAAATTTCTAACACCAACATAACATGATTCAACATAACATGCTTGTGTGCTCGTTGTCCTTTGTGTCACAGCTCTTTGCTCATGACTGTCAACTCTCTGCCACAGTATTTTTATCTTGTATTGGCTTACTTGTATCTTTTCCTGATTTGAGTCTTTGCCTGATGTAAATGGGTTTGATTTGAAAACCAATATGTTTTGCTACAAGTAGAGCATTAAAAAAATAAAAATCAATAATAATGCTCAAATTGCTAAAAAATGTCCAAGAGAGTCTAAAAAGTCAGCCGAGTCAAATAGCTTTCCAGACTCTGTGCCTCACAACATGGCATCTTAAATGTCAGTCTCTGCCAGCCACCAGAAGCACTGCTTTCCACCTTTTTATTGATGCAAAATTGCAGAATACTTGGGGCCTAAAAGAAAATGGGCTTTCAATAGCTGTTTACTTCCATTCTAATCGGGCCGAGGCATGATGGGTGACTTAATCTTTGACGCAAATCGAAGTCTCTACTGGGAAACCAATTGCAGTGAATGTACTGGAAAGGACAGCAGATTGAGGCACTTGAAAAGCACCTGCCCATCAACTGTTTTACTCCAAATAAAGGAGACAAAAGTGTGGATCTGTGGCACTTGGCAAATAATTCATAAGAAAGCTATGCAACAACAGCTAAATATCAGTGGGTTCTGAGAGCTACTTTTAGTAAGTCATTACATGCAACTTCACAGAGTGCTGCATCCCTTCTGTGGTTAAAGAGGAGCACATTGGATTCTCCAAGACTGCTTCCAAGAGCCACTCGGAACCTTTGATAAAATACCCGAGGATGAGCCGGGAAAACGAGGACACACACACACACACACACACACACACACACGCACACACACACACACACACACCCAGTCAGTAAGGGGTTGGTTCAAAGTGGTTAAGTGCTTTTATTTACAAAAACAAAACAAATAGTGTCTCAAAGTGCAGTGCATTCCAAATAGTCCATCAATAAATATAAAGAATCCATAAAATCAAAGTGAAACATGGAGGGTAAAATCAATAAATAATCATCAAAAAACAAGGTTAAAATCCTAGGCAAATTCATCTGTCTTCTCCAGAGCCACAATGCCACACTCTATAATCTGGCATCTCCTCAGCTTTTCCTATCAGGACCTTGCAGCACGAGGAGACCCCTGCCGACAGGTACAGTCAACCTTTAATCGCAGGGTTTTTTTGGTTGTTTTTTTTTGTTCTTTATTTTGCCTTATACAATTTCTTGTATTAGGAATTTGTTAGTTTTTGCATACCCCTTGGAGTCAGAGCACAGGGTTAGCCATTGTACAGCGCCCCTGGAGCAATTGAAGGTTAAGGGCCTTGCTCAAGGGCCCAGCAGAGTAGGATCTCTTTTGGCAGTGACAGGGATTCGAACCAGCAACCTTCGGGATACCAGCGCAGATCCTTAGCCTCAGGTGTTCCTACCACCTGTTCCTCTGCGTCCTTAGGACTCCCCTCTGAACCTTAGCCAGTCCATCAGTGTCTATCTGGGAGACACTGCATGACAGGGCTGCTCCTATCCCACTGCATTACTCTAAGGAGCGCCCCACACTTGTGCGCAGACCTGCTGCTTGCTCCCTTGGTTATATTCCCAGCCACCTGCCTCCATTCTATCCAACACAGGCTCTCTCAATCCTGCCCCTCTTCAGCCTTCTTTCTTTCTTTCTTTCTTTCTTTCTTTCTTTCTTTCTTTCTTTCTTTCTTTCTTTCTTTCTTTCTTTCTTTTTTTTCTTTCTATTACGCCGTGCAGGCTTCCTTTATATCCCCAGTAGGGTGCAGGTGCTATGCTTTGCATGTGAATCCACGATCAGTCAAGCACCCCAATCAACCTGCATGTTCGGGATTCTCAATTTATTTATTTAAAAATACAGAACACCAAGAACCTCTTTCATCACTGGGATCAGGTGAGAGATGTGTATTGAAGTTTCCAAGCATTGTAGGAGGCCAAGCTGTAAATATCCTGATACTGCTCTTCATGGGAGTTTATTTTATAGAGACTATGGACACCATTCACGCTAAACCATAGCTATACCATCCCTCAACCTTAACGTCCATCCTAAAGTTGTACTGACATCATGTCTTAAAATGCCATTCACACTAAACCCTAACCACACCAGCACCTAATGTATCCTCAACTTCCATCCTAACACCGCTGTTCCAAAACTGTACTAATGTCATGGCACTGCTACTGTGCAAACAGATGTTATTGTGGGCCAGCATCAGCTGTGGACGTAACTAAAACTGGAGACAGCATGCCACCAACATTTTGATGCCTTTTCAAACACAGGGCCCTGACCTTAAATATCCTGCCTCGTTCAGTTGTGCCCGGCATGACTATGTAGATAAAATTGGGTTGTAGCACCAGTGGCACACATTTGATTCTTCATATACACAAATTTTTATAAAGCAGTTGTTCTTAAAGCGAGTTAAACCTGTATTTTAGATAATTTACTAAGTAAAGCATTATGCATATTTGTGTGGCCTGTTTTGTTAGTGGTGTAACGTTGCAGTAACAAATGTTTCTGATAAGATATACTGGAGTAAAAGTATCCGTTAGCATTTAAAAGTGGAGTGAAGTAAAAGTAGACAGAAAATTCCATTGTCAAGTAAATATTTTCAAAGCATACTAAAGTAAATAGTGACTGAATATAAATACTTAAGCACCATCCCAGATTACAATCTAAAATAGAACATTAACACAAAAAATAAATACTCTAATGCAATCAGCACTTATTTCTCTGTAAATTCTGACTGTTTCCAGTGGACAAGGACCTCATGATGCCCTTTCATCGCAGTGCAATCCAGTCTGTCAACACTTTTGACTTCATCGCCTGGTTTAGTGGTCTGGCAAACCAAAATTTTAAAAAGCTTCAGCAGATTACTAAGCATTCAATTAACGTTATTGGGGCTGACGTGGATGATTTGGTTAAGTGTATGTCAGAGGGCAAAGCAGAAAAAACTGGAAATCATCTCAACTGATGACAGACACTCATTACACAAAGAACTTAACTTCAGTAAATCAAGGAGCAAAGCTGACATAAAGAAGCACGCAGGCCACTCCAGAAATTCCTTTCTTCCCAGTGCCATACATTATTTTAAGAAGGAATGTCAGAGATAATAACAATTCTAGGAGTGTAGGGAATTGCATATGTGTCGTGTAACTGTTTTACGTAAAATCATACTACCAAAGCACAGTAAGAAGTTAACAAATAATTTGTTTTCAAATAATATAAATACTTTGGAGTTTATGTATAAGTTTTAACCTGTCTTGTCTCTATTGGTTTTTATTTGATTTGTGTGTTATTAATTGTAACTGAGGAGGCAAATTTAATGTTTTCTTGAAAACCTTAGGTATCTCCTTATTTTTACCCTTCATTGTGTACATTCATATTTATACAGTCAGGTCCATAAGTATTTGGACAATTAGACATGCATTTCACTTGCTGAAGACAAAACTGATAGCAGAAAGTCCAACGAACAAGCAGCAACTGAAGACAGCTGCAGTAAAGGCCTGCACTAGAGTGGAAACCCAGCATTTGGAGATGGCCATGGACTCAAGACTTCAGGCAGTCATTGACTGGAAACTATTTTCAGCCAAGTATTGAAAATGACCATTATATTCATGATTATGTTAGTTTGTCCAAATACGTTTGAGCCCTTGAAAATAGGGGGAACCATGTATAAAAATGGCTGTCTTTTCTAAAGGACTGATACAATGTTTTGTTAAACGCCTACACTTCAATCACATCTTGATTGCTTCATTTCAAATCTATTATGGCGGCGCACAAAGCCAACATTATGAAAATTGTGTCACTGTCCAAATACTTATGGACCTGGCTGTACTTTTTAGCTTTATTGGTCCATTTTCTGGCCAGCGCGCTGATGAGTTGGGCTTGAGGTCAGAGGGAGTGGTTTGCAGACTCAAATCTCAATGAATTGTGATCTCTACTGTATTTAGTCTAAACACAATCATTTAATACACTTCATTCTCTGTGTTTATTGCAGGGTGCTTTACATTTAATTTTATGCTCTATTTTAACTACATTGTATTCATCATACCATGTCTTCCACGTATAAATGAAACTACACTTTACACACCAAAAGGAATTGCTCGATAGACTGACTGATGGAAGAGGAAGCCCACACAGATGTTTGGTACTTTTTTCTTCTGTAAACTTGTGATGTTAAGTGAAATATTTTTTATAATGATAAAAAAGCACCTCAAACAGTGGCTTACAATAAAAGTTTAAGTGGCATAAGCAAGAGGAAAAAAGAAGCTTTCTGAAAAGCTATTCAAGTAAAAGTAAAATCTGACCATTACAAAACTACTCAAGCAGAAGATTTAAATGATCTGATAGTTAAGTATCAAAAGTACAAACTAATGTGGGATCACTCTCTCTCTGTTTTAAATAGTCAAAAAAACTAAAAATTTACAAACATGAAAAAAAATCAGACTACTTTATTTCTGTGTGTGAGTTGTACCACAATCACTAAAGTATCAACCAAAAAACTGCAACTTGAAGCATTGACTATCAGCATGGCTGGACATCTTAATGATTGTATTCTAATTCACTGGGCAGGGTGCTATTAGGAAAGGTGCACAGGTTTCCTTTCCTTCAAAATAAAAGAGATAATCCATTCCTGAAAACCCCTCCATAAGGTCAATTGTCAAAACCTAATTACTTCTTCTTCTTTTGGCTACTCCCGTTAGGGGTTGCCACAGCAGATCATCTTCTTCCATACCTTTCTGTCCTCTACATTTTGTTCTGTTACACCGATCACCTAAATGTCCTCTCTCACCACATACATAAACCTTCTCTTAGGCCTTCCTCTTTTCCTCTTCCCTGGCAGCTCTATCCTTAGCATCCTTCTCCCAATATACCCAGCATCTCTCCTCTGCACTTGTCCAAACCAGCGCAACCTCACCCTTCTGATTTTGTCTCCCAACCGTCCAACTTGAGCTGACCCTCTAATATACTCATTTCTAATCCTGTCCATCCTCATCACACCCAGTGCAAATCTTAGCATCTTTAACTCTGCTACCTCCAGCTCTGTCTCCTGCTTTCTGGTCAGTGCCACCATCTCCAGCCCATATAACATAGAATTTTCATAACCTAATTACAATTAATTTAAATGGAAAACACTCCTTAACCTCAGGAACTATCTGTATTTTTATTTAAATTATACCAAACTACATGAAAATAGACATACTGTACTTGGTTTAATAATAACATCAGTCATCAAAAAAAGCCTAATAAGACACTGCTCTTTATTGAGTAATGTTTAATAAAGCTCTGACGTAATAGCTTGTCATTGAAATCAGGAAGGAAGCCCACACAGACTTTGCAAAAAGGATTTATTCAGCAAATATCAAACGACTGTGACTTTTCTGCCATATTTTACAACTCACAAAATGTCATGCTAGACCAATCAATAAAGCAGTGGCTACAGTTTGAAAATAATCCATCAATTCGTTCGTTCATTTGTTCATTCATTCATTCCTCCATCTATCCATTGCAGAACCTATTTAAACCAGCTGTTGAGAGAACTTATTAAGGATCCCTGTTTACTTGTGGGCGGCACGGTGGCGCAGTGGGTAGCGCTGCTGCCTCGCAGTTGGGAGACCTGGGGACCCGGGTTCGCTTCCCGGGCCCTCCCTGCGTGGAGTTTGCATGTTCTCCCCGTGTCTGCGTGGGTTTCCTCCGGGTGCTCTGGTTTCCTCCCACAGTCCAAAGACATGTAGGTTAGGTGGATTGGCGATTCTAAATTGGCCCTAGTGTGTGCTTGGTGTGTGGGTGGGTGTGTTTGTGTGTGTCCTGCGGTGGGTTGGCACCCTGCCCTGGATTGGTTCCTGCCTTGTGCCCTGTGTTGGCTGGGATTGGCTCCAGCAGACCCCCGTGACCCTGTGTTCGGATTCAGCCAGTTGGAAAATGGATGGATGGATGGATGTTTACTTGTTAACCAAGTGGACAGGTTAGAGCACTAAAGTGGCCGCCATTCTAATCAACATCAGTTTCTCCCTGGGTATCAGTCTGGTATAAGATATTCAAGTAAGACTTTTAGCTTTAAACAACTAGGACGATTCAGCTTAAAATGATGCTGCTGCTTTCATGTGCTATCAAACAGACAGGAAATTCAAGTTCTCCAGTTAGAAATTGCACATGAACGCCCTATAAAGTCTGTGCTCTGAACTGTACAAGGAGAAAACAAGGATACCTGAATCTGTTGAGTTGTGATGTGACAATGACCTTCCACTTCACTCAATTGTATACAATAAAAATATAATCCGGTCGTGCAGAAATAGCATTTCTGTGGTCAAACTGCATTTGGAATGAAACGATTACCTCTCTATATACAGTATATAAGATCCAACATCTGTCTGTCTGTATGTCTGTCGGCTTTTCGCGAGAGAACTACTTAACGGATTTAGATCGGTTTGCTTGAACATTCCGGTTGATTTTGCAACTTCTCTCATTGCACTAAGTATCATAGTTTGCTTGTGGTACCGATTCATTTGTGCTAATCCGAGACAGAGGCTGTGGGCCGAGGGGAGGTGAAAGCATAACGTCAGGAGTAGGGAGCCAGGCAGAGGCTCATGCACCAGCCTCCGTTTGAGTTGTTCTACCTGTCGCCACGTTTTGGAGTGCACCTTGCCTCTGCTTAACTAGCGATACCTGTTTGTTTATTGATATTTAAAGTTTGTCCTGTTTCACTACTACATGGGCGGAGCCACGGGGGATGGCTAGTCTTTAATACATTTAAATTTCTCTAAAAATTCACTAAAAAAAATACAGCTTAACTTTAATAGCTTTTTTCTTTTTTTTTTGCAATGCAAGTAACAAATCAATAACGACCTCACGTTTCTCTCAAAAATCTTCCAAAAACTCATGTGAGCACATTAAAACAGAAAGGTAAAATGTCTCAAGTGAGAGCTCCGAAAACTCCAATAGCATGTGAACACGGCATTATAATTCTTCCTGTTGGGGGGAGCTGGGCCTTAGTGCTATGGAGAGAGAAGACAAACAGGTCAGTCTTCCTGTGTGAGGATCCACCCTTTTCTTTGCCTTGTTAAATCAAATTTTTAAAACTGTTCAGGGTTGCAGTGGCCAGTTCTTGGTACAAGGTGAATGTAGTGTTTAAAATAAAATTACAGAAAAAAACTCTCTCTTTAGTTTAACAAACATTACTCTTTCCTTGAACCACTACCATTTTGTGTTATGTTGATGACGTTTCTGAAAGGGTCTCCTCTATGAACACGACACATATATGGAGAGCATGTTAGAGTTCTGGGATGAACCAAATGAAAGAAGCATGTGACAGTTGGGAGAACAAGCAAACCCTGCTCGCCAGGAGTGGGGTTGTAAAATGTGATCACAGCCATCTTAATGTTCACTAAGAAGATGGCATTAAAAGGAATGATTAGCTTCTAACTTTAGGAGTGGCTGGAGTGTCATTGTGAAGTTTACTCTGCATTTGTGCTCTAAAAAAGCCATGAGATGACCGGCACGTTGTACATTATAACAGAAACAAGTGTCAACGATCCCTACCTTCTAATTAAAGGATTACAAAATGAACAGATGGCTACAAAAGTGGTTAACAAGTAGCAACATCTTGGAAGGAATTGAAAAGGCCTGACAGAGTATAGTGAAATACAAGCTGGTTACACAAAGTACCACTGAAAATATCTAATTTCATTTGGGATTCTAAAATACCCTCAGCATACGCATGCTGCATGAATGTTCATATGTGGGCATGTTAATCCCATTTGGGGTTGAGGTTGCTGGTTGGGCTGAGAAAAAGGAGCAATCTGTAGAATTTTCCCAACACATTTTTGAGCACATCTCATCCTTTCTTGCTTCTTAAATCACTCTTGTCTCTCTGTCTCCTTAGAAACAGGCTACTGGAGGCATTCTCCTGCAACCTGCTTGTTTATTAGTGGCTATTTTTAGTTTTTGCTTAATTATTTTCACATTTTCCACTGACAATCTGGAGAAGAGCATAGGTCAGGGATGGACAAAGGAAGCAAGTATGAGCAAAGAGCAAGCCTTTCACAAAGCAAGATTTAAGAAAGAGAAACAAGGCGCATGCATTAAGTCAATAAGATGAGGCTTGGAATGGTTAGCTGGCCTATAAGACACCTTCTGAAGGCAACACCCCACCCATTAACACCCATTTGGGCAAAGAATGGCACTATAATATAACACAAAGCTGGTTTCTTTAGTAGATAACTTCCACAAAGTGAGGGCTTTCATGGTGATCTCCACATCCCAGGACATCGAGACCAGGGGCCAGTGTGCTTTATCAAGGTTTAGGGGGTCTACTCTAATATTAAAGAATTACTAAACACATTTGTATGCCTACTTTCTACCAAGTAGAAAACAAGTTTTAATTTGCAGTGCTTTAGTATACTTAAAGAAAACACTTCTTCGTTCATTCTGTGTGATCAATAAAAATCATTTTCACTGAGATTCGCTTTTTTAAAAGCCTGTTCATTTTCATTCATGAACCTTTCCAGAATAAAAGTCGCTTATATGAAATTTTCATCTTTCATGCTCGGAAAGTATTACGTTTGACATTCAATGTGATGTGTACCACAAGAATTAAATTTTATGTTTAAGTCTCTCCCACTAGCCAATGGGAAGCCTCTCGTTCATTCAGCTAGTCATTAACAGCCCTATTGTAGTGACTTTGTATACAGTGATCCCTCGCTATATCGCGCTTCGCCTTTCGCGGCTTCACTCCATCGCGGATTTTAGATGTAAGCATATTTAAATATATATTGCGGATTTTTTGCTGGTTCGCGGATTTCTGCGGACAATGGGTCTTTTAATTTCTGGTACATGCTTCCTCAGTTGGTTTGCCCAGTTGATTTCATACAAGGGATGCTATTAGCAGATGGCTGAGAAGCTACCCAGCATACTTTTCTCCCTCTCTTGCGCTGACTTTCTGTGATCCTGACGTAGGGGGATTGAGCAGGGGGGCTGTTCGCACACCTAGACGATATGGACGCTAGTCTAAAAATGCTGAAAGATTATCTTCACGTTGCTATCTTTTGTGTAGCTGCTTCCTGAAACGACATGCTGAACGGTGCTTCGCATACTTAAAAGCTCGAAGGGCACGTATTGATTTTTGCTTGTTTGTTTTTCTCTGTATCTCTCTCTCTCTGCTCCTGACGGAGGGGGTGTGAGCTGCCGCCTTCAACAGCTTTGTGCCGCGGTGCTTCGCATACTTAAAAGCCAAACAGCCCTATTGATTTGTTTGCTCTTCTCTATCTCTCTGACATCTGCTCCTGACGGGCACTCCTTTGAAGAGGAAGATTTGTTTGCATTCTTTTAATTGTGAGACGGAACTGTCATCTCTGTCTTGTCATGGAGCACAGTTTAAACTTTTGAAAAAGAGACAAATGTTTGTTTGCAGTGTTTGAATAACGTTCCTGTCTCTCTACAACCTCATGTGTTTCTGCGCAAATCTGTGACCCAAGCATGACAATATAAAAATAACCATATAAACATATGGTTTCTACTTCGCAGATTTTCTTATTTCGCGGGTGGCTCTGGAACACAACCGATGGAGGAGGGATTACTGTATTATCCACCCTACAATTCAGGCTCATGTTTGTTTAATGATTCTCCACCCCATCTATATTTCAGCTTATAAGTCCTTCTCTGAGATTTGTCATTCCCAGTCACAGGGTAGCTTGTCACTTGTTCATTATATCCACTTTAAGTCACCACTCAGTCAGCAGTTTAGCTTCATGTTTGCTTGAGCGACTCTCCATCCCACTCATATTGTGACATGTCAGCCCTTCCGAGAGTCACTAACCATAGCTGCAGGGTAGTGTGTGATTTGCTCAGCGGGTCACGACCCACAGCCATATTGTAACCTATGTATTCTTCTTCAAGTCTCTACTCACCCTACAGTTCATTTGCTTTGTGCCTTTCTGTCCCTCCTAGAGTCACCACCTTCCTGCCACATTGCAGCCCTCAGTTCCTCAGTGTCTTAGCACTCAAGTTGCCTCAGGTTGTAATAAATACTAAGATTTTTAAAACCAATATTGATTTTTTGTTGTTGACAATATATAGTAAATAATACACATACAGGGTAATGCCTCACCTTCATTATTTAAGCATTTAATGATTTGCTTGGTTTGAGGAAACCTAATCCCGACCATTGTCAAGGTTAACTTAATTCAGAAATCCTTTAGTGTTGTTATGAATGCAGGTCAATTTAATGGAGTTCAGCAACAAAAAGAACCCAAATCTACATCAGCGATAACATGGGCTTGACACACAAAGATAAAGCAGCTCTCCATCTCCTTAGACGACAACTGGGACATCAATATTAGAAGTCCAAACCAGCCAGCCACTTCTAATGATTCTGTATGGAGTGACATTTAGCAATCTAAAGCCACTGGCTGTCTCTGTCAGTGATGACTGAGGAATAGCTCTTAGGAATGCAAAGGAACCAACAATTCCCAGCAGCCATGACTCCTAAGAATCTAAAGCAGCCATACATGTTTGATTGACACTGTTTGGCATGGGACAATCTACAATTCAAAGAAACCAGCCATCTCTACTAATGTCATAACTATGCACAACATACAGGAACCAGTGAACTCACCTAAAGGGGATGTGACTGTGTGTGATTTGGAATAATCTACCATCAGCTTAGACCCTGCACAAGTTCCTTGATCTCTTAACTTTCAGGGCCCGTTGTGCTGAATAATACAAGCAAGCAGGTCCTCCCTATTTCACCTCTTCTTTAACCTTTACTAGTCACATAGGCACTCAGTACAAGCAGTCAGTAACCTTGTTTGAGCCAAACAAGAAAAGCCAAACAACTGTCTTAGCATCAAAAATGGATATATCTGTATTTGGCATGTTTTTAAACTTCTCCTCCATGCCCCATAAAATCCGATGTAAAGTTAAATCTGTATACAAAGTGCCTAACTTTAGAACACAATTTTGCCTTGCAAATGTTTATATATCATGTTTGTGAAGAAATAACAAGTTACCAATCTTATCTTTTAAATAAATCTATTCCGGAAAATGATCTTGTCAATAAAAATGGAATGCACCGAGCCCCGAAAAGCATTTGAACTGCAGACCCGCCTCCCGTCACTAAATTTCTATTTATAGATAGATAGATAGATAGATAGATAGATAGATAGATAGATAGATAGATAGATAGATAGATAGATAGATAGATAGATAGATAGATACTTTATTAATCCCAGGGGAAAATTCAGATACTCCAGCAGCAAAAAAATATTAAATTAAAGAGTAATAAAAAATGCAGGTAAAAAACAGACAATAACTTGAATAATGTTCAACGTTTACCCCCTCTGGTAGAATTGAAGAGTCGCATAGTTTGGGGGAGGAATGATCTTCTCAGTCTGTCAGTGGAGCAGGACAGTGACAGCAGTCTGTCGCTGAAACTGCTCCTCTGTCTGGAGATGACACTGTTTAGTGGATGCAGTGGATTCTCCATAATTGATAGGAGCCTGCTGAGTGCCCGCTGCTCTGCTACGGATGTCAAACCGTCCAGCTCTATGCCAACAATAGAGCCTGCCTTCCTCACCAGTTTGTCCAGGCGTGAGGCATCCTTCTTCTTAATGCTGCCTCCCCAGCACACCACTGCGTAGAAGAGGGCACTCGCCACAACCATCTGATAGAACATCTGCAGCATCTTACTGCAGATGTTGAAGGATGCCAGTCTTCTAAGGAAGTACAGGCGGCTCTGTCCTTTCTTGCACAGAGAATCAGTATTGGCAGTCCAGTCCAATTTATCGTCCATCTGCACTCCCAGGTATTTATAGGTCTGCACCCTCTGCACACAGTCACCTCTGATGATCACGGGGTCCATGAGAGGCCTGGGTCTCCTAAAATCCACCACCAGTTCCTTGGTTTTGCTGGTGTTCAGTTGTAGGTGGTTTAAGTCGCACCATTTAACAAAGTCCTTGATGAGGTTTCTATACTCCTCCTCCTGCCCACTCCTGATACCCAGAGCTTGAGCACCTCAGGTTTATTTACTGTAGCAGCAGTTTGTGAAACTGTACGGGTGAACTGCCGTCTGCTTCTTGAAGCACATCTTGGATATGCACTAGCATGAGGCATATTATTCTCTTCCTGATAATGTTTTCACTTGCTTACTTTATCTTTCAATGTTTAGTTGCACATTGTGCGTATTATGTGAAGTGCAATGCTGGCCAATGAATGAGCTGTTACTCTATTGGACTCCTGACCAATGAATGAGGCAGGGAGGTGGGTCTTCAATTCAAATGCTCAGGAGCATCTGAGTGCATTCAACTCTCATTCTCAAATGAGTGTTTTCTGGTAGTGATTTATTTAAGAAGTAAAAATACATGTGTTTGGGACATTGTGAGCATATGACTAATAGACTAGGGTTGTGAATTATGTGACATAAATAACGTGTCTATTTTTGTTTAATGGAGAATATAATATTGTTTGCTGTTTTCCAGCATGGCTCACCATAGATGTCTAGTATTTCTGTTCTGCATGAAGATATGAGATTAAAGATTTTTCTCTGACATTACTACAAACTACATGGGATAGGTAACACGTTTTAAAAAATAACATTTTTGTGTGTAGTATTCTATTAAGGGTATTGTCTTTGTGTGAACTGTATGCAATTAGTAAGAATATCGCTTTAAGAATGTTAACAAGAGTGAAGTTACTGATGAGTCAAAGCTGACTCTGAGGTCCAGTGACTCTGCATTGGATTAAACCATTTTGACAATGTACAGTATGTATGTTTAAAGTCAGAAAACGGGGAAAAGAGATAGATAGAGGCATGAAAAAGCTATATCTTATCCTGTGGATAAAGAGGAATACCGATATAATGAATTATTACTTATTTTTACAGCTTGTATAGTTAACTGACTTTTTCTTTTCTTTTTCTTTAGTTAGAAAGACACTGCAATGTGTTATTTATAGTTTTGTACATTGTATAGTATCAATGGTTTCAAGACTAGATTTATTAATAATAATTGAAAGCGCACAAGATAACAGGTTGCAGTATTAATTTTCTTCTTCTATATTGGGAGATGCAATTCCATTGATCACAGCCTCAGTTGCTTTGGCTTTGAATTTTGTTAACTTGTTTGCAGCAACAGTACACATTTGGTGAATACTTAATGGAGCACCGAGTTTCAGTAAATAATGGCTCTTTTCTTCTGTTTTTTTCATTTCTAATGAAAAGTATGTTACATTGTGAAGAACTGGGATTCATACTACAGCTTTTTACTGTAACCAATACTCGAATATTTATTTTCTTTACCAATTCAGAAACCAAACATACAATTAAAGTGTAGGTTTCAAATTATTACTGTATTAATTTCTGGCTCGCTGCAGTAGAATTTCTAGCTTGATGGAAAACCAAACCTGAAAACAAAGGGAATAAAAATGCTGCTAGCTAATGAATCATTAGATTGCTTACTCTGGTCTGTGGTTTAATGGATTAATTTTAAGAAAAAATTGAAAGTACAATAAATAGCGCTTCCCATACTAAATGTAAGTGTTTTAAGGAAACAATAATTAACAGTAATTAAACTTTCATAATATTGCACAATTTACCGATCAACAGTAAACCTCAAATGTTATGAAGCCAATAAAAAACAAAAGAGTGGTGTAGTAGTAAATGACAAAAGTTAATGTTTTCTACTTAAAACACATTCACTTCCCAAAACATTTTAGTTTTTAAAGGAAAAGACAATAGGTGCCAGAGGTTTCAGGTGTATTTTCTCCCAAAAGATTAAAGTAGTGAATAAAAAAACAGATACGCTACAGTGGGGAACCAAGTGGAAGGAGGCAGTCTGGACATTCCTGAAGGTATCACTGTAACGTACTGCTTTAAAGTGCTCTGTCATCTGTTTTAAATTATTTATGTAACCTTTAGAGGGAATTAACCATAACCTACCTATGATTCCAATGGTACATATTACCTAGATCACCAGATTTTAAGGCAAAGTTTTTTGTATTCCTTTGCTGTAAACATTAACAAACTTTATTCCTGAACTGCCAACACATGGAAACCAGCAGGCTACAAAGACAATTAAAAGCAGGTCAGTAGAAGAGAAAAGTCAAAACCAGTCAATCAAAGTTGTCTTTCTTCAAAATCAGAATGCAAGCCAAAATCATACTTAGAAACACAGCCATTAGTTAATTTGTCATAAATCAATAATCAGAAATGCACTACATGTTAAGAAAGAATCTAAAAACTTTGGTGACGACCACAATGCACTGTTTGCTTATGAACTGTCAGTTGATGACATCACACGATGAGACTTCCAAGGGCAACGCCCCCAGTAACTGTACGACACATCGTGGCAACAGGACCACAACATGGCCGGGCCTGTACCAGAAATAAAATGCTATTGAAGCAATTCCCTAAACAAATAATACTTAATTTATTAATATTATAACAATAATACCAACAATAATAAAATATTCAGAATCCTCAAGTTCAAAAACATGAAAATTAAACCTGACTTGAAGCTAGCAAAAAATGAAACATCCAGAATTCACAACAAGGCTACACATTTGTGAAGACATTTTTGTATATACTCTTAATAAATATCATCGAAAGAGGCTTGTGCTGTGCACATTTACAGGTCAGGCGTCTCCTGGACTCGAAGCTCTGCCCTGGTGCTAATCTGTCAAACCTCTGATCAGAAGGCGGCACAACACAGGCCTGCTGAACTTGGAGGATGTAGCTCAGGAAACTATGCTCAGTTTTCTTCAGGCTGGAGTGGTAAAACCAATAATACGCTAAAGGCAACACTCTTACTGTTTAATTCTATTATGTTACTCATATATTTAATTATTTCATTATATAATATTATTGTGTTGCACACAATGCTACCTGGATGAGTTTTGGGATTCTATGAGACTAAAATTATTTTAAATGGGAGTAGTAAATGGAAAGGTATATGACTGCAAGAATTATTTGTATTGTGATAATATTTAACAAAGCTAGCTGGGGTACCCATTTAAAACACATTGAAATCTAAGTAATCAATGCAGAGCTCAGCAAAAACATTGCAGTACAACATGTCCTCACAGGTGGCGCAGTGGTAGTGCTGCTGCTTTGCAGTAAGGAGAGTGTGGAAGATTGTGGGTTCGGTTCCTCCCTGTGTGGATAGCGCTTTGAGTACTGAGGAAAGTGCTATATAAATGTAATGAATTATTATTATAACATCTATTGGATTGCATTTTGTAATGCATGTAGTAAACAATGCCTTGCATTTGTCATTCCACCAGATGGTACATCACAAACATTTGTAGTAATAAAATGCCTGTGATGCACCATCTGTTGGAATGACAAATGCAAACCATTTTAATACTACAAAGGTTTGTGATGCACCATCTGTTCGAATGACATAGCAACTGGATGGACACACAGATACACAGACACACATCCTTACATGAAGGTGGATATTACAAAGAGAAATCAAATCTGAGTGTCTGGTACTTTTAGAAAGTTGTTTGGTACCACTCCCTGTTTATACAAAAAATAACAAATGTGCTTTGTAGAAAAAAATGTATTGTATTTTTTATAATGTATGTATAGAAAAAATTACTTCAGACATCATGAGCAAATAATGAAGCCCCCTTAAACTGACATTAGGGAAGTGTGGTATCTGTTTTGTTGTGATAGGATCCCATAGTGACCCTGTTCCTCTGTATACTCTTTTTATGTAGACCTGAAAAAAATGATCCAAATCCCTGATATATTCCCCATATGTTACACAACCTTTTTACCCCTATGACCTCAGACAACAAGTCAGAACACTAAAACATGCAGGAGGGAGAGTTACACTTATTCATGTATAAATTAACTTAAGGTTTCCAATTATGCCCAAAGGATAAATAAGTATCCTTAAGTGTTGGTTAAATAGGCTAACAGGTGGCTTTCTGTCGTATGTTGATTTGTCTCTGGTCCTGCTTGATCTTTGCTCCTGGATTGCCCTTGAATGGAGAAGTGAAAACAGGCAGCATAGCCTGTATTTGTCTTCACAGGATCAAAAATGGCAGAGAGAGAGTGAGCCTTTGCAGGCCTCATTTATCAATTTCTAATAGTCTTTGACACACCTCTTGCAAGAATGGCAGTGTATAATTCACAATGCCTTAGCTCAGGCAGATTCATCCCCAATCCCCTGCCAGTCAAGCTCATGCGTTGCTCCTGTAAACTTTTTCTCCAGTTTTATCTATCTATCTATCTATCTATCTATCTATCTATCTATCTATCTATCTATCTATCTATCTATCTATCTATCTATCTATCTATCTATCTATCTATCTATCTATCTATCTATCTATCTATCTATCTATCTAAAGGATACACCAATATAGTTTCGAACAAACAGAAAAGAAAGGATATAGAGGTAATTAAGTCGTACACTGCCTTTTCAAGTCTGCCCTCCAGTCCTGGCTCTCTTCCTGTGGCTATGGGCTCATAGATTGTCAAGTGTTCCTGCACACCTGGTCCACTCTGGCCATCTCTCGCTTTCCCTGTCACAGAAGAGCGGAGCGCTTAACAAAAGTCATCATAACTGATCTAGTAGGTCGTAAATATTCCTGACCAAGGACTGCCTTAGACAGCTTTCTCGCATTTTAGATATTGTTAAAAAATTACTTCCCTGATTCTTTAAACATGTACAGTATATTGTTAGACATTAATAATAAAAAACTATTATCACCTTGTATGTTAGATATTATTCCCTGTTACAATACCACAGACAAAAACATGAGATAATAATGTTTTACAACAATGCGCCCATTTGTAACTACATAATTCACATCATATAATAATTCAACAATGGAAGAATCAAGTTATAAAAAGAGAAAGAAGTGAAGTGCTCATTGATATGGCTGTAGTGTGCTATAATACTAATTCAATGAGCATATGTGGTAGTTTCATAAAAAGAGAAGAAGTGTGAAATAAAAATGAACTCTGTTATGTCTAGATTAATACCATTTGGTATTTGTTCACTTTAATTTACATACAAAGGAACAGCAGATTTGTCTTCTAATTGTTCCGGTTATCTTTTTGGTTTTTTTTTTTTGCTGTTGTTTTTTGTGCATTTGACTCTTACAGGATTATTCTTTGAGCTTCCACAAGCCCTGATAAAGAGACAGTTTTCTTCTAAAAGTGTCAACTTAAATCTCAATAACTTCTTAGATATGTATTCCTCTCTGAAGACAAAGTGTCTCCTTTGATCCAAAACTTAGATATACAGTTGAACCGGACAGCTCTCATTGAGACTGTCATTTGTCTGTTCATCACCTAGGGATACTTTGGATACATCCACCAAGGCCTCAGTCTCAAATCCTACTTATCAGTGGATTGTCATTTTTCTTCCTCAGTATGCACATCAGAGACAATTTAGTGCCAGCCTCGCCTTCTTTACCTGCGTTGTGTCTTTTTCACATCTTACACGTGTGTCTTACTTATGAGCTACATTATTCTATTCTCCAATTATTATTGTAACTCTTGTTTGTTGGCAAGTATGTTGCATTCTTCTGTTACTTGGCAGTTAGTCACAGTGTTTTGGAAGAGATTTTAGTAATTATTGATTTTATTATTTGCAGTGTTCATGTTTTGCATATTAGGTGTGCATGTTTTCAAAGTATTAAACACAAATGATTAAATATTGTGTGATAATTCATGAACTGAGTTTTTTCTTTAATATTTGTTTTTTTTACAGATTTTTAGTGCAAACAATTTTCCAAAATTTTTATTACTCACATAATAACTATTAAACTGAGTACGTTTTCAGCCTTTTTGATGGCCTTGGCAGGGGGTTTCCTCATTGGCTATGGAAGCTCATTTAATGGATGTCCATTAGAGCCTTCAGAAGTGGAAAATGAATACTCAGTCAAGAGGTTTCATACTGCAGCACAGTCTGTGCCCTTATAGCCTCCTGGTATGACCTGTTCGCTTTATATTTATCACAGAAGTCTCTGATCATTGCTCCAGGTTTGTCAAGCAATGAAACATTTCAAGAATTTTTAGCGTTTTGTTACCACTTTTAACTCCTGAGGTACTGCCTGAAACGGGAGGCAGCAATGCAGCAGGTGGATTTAAGGACATAATGGCTCACAAGCCCTTTTGAATGTGTATCTCCTAATGTCTTGAAATGGTGATAGGCTGCACCAGCACGTAATTTGCAATAGTTGAGCACGTCAGCAAGTGGCACCGATGCACGCACAATCATTTTGACTTGACTATTAGCACATTTCAAGCTCATTCTTCTGGATAAGAGCACACTTTTTCAAACTTGTATATGAAGTGGTCATTTGCTAGCATATAAAGCTTTGAATGACCCTGGACACTGCTTACTTGACTGAATTTATCATTATATACATACTAGAGTGGACATTACAATCTCAAAGAGCTAATCTTCTATGTGTTTTAAAGATAAATCACATTTTTGAGAGCAGTCAAAACTTTAGAAAGAGGAGTTTGAGTTAGAGCTACCCAGTAGGTCTCAGTGTTGAAATCCTGGCTGAAGACCCTTTACTTCAGTCTAGAATACCCTTATTACAGCTGATGGTTAGCAATTTATATTGTATTTTAACATTTGCATAAAGATGGCTATCATTATAAACCGTTACTGACTCCTTTGTTCTGTTTGTCTTCTCAGCATTCTACTGTGGCAACCTGGGCCACTTATGTGATGCTAAGTTGATACTTCCTTTCATCAAAAGCGACACCAGATATATTGTAAGACATTGAACATTAGAAAACTTTTGAGAAGAACAGGCCCAATAAAGCTTACCATCCTATTTACTTACTTGTCTCCAAAACAACACCGAGACGAGTTTTGAATGTCCCTAAGGTCCAACTGTCTACCACACTACTTGGTAATTTATTCCATGTGGCTATGGTTCTCTGTGTAAGGAAAGTCATAGCAAAGTCATAACCAGAATGTCTAATAGCACTGTTATCGAAACACTAAACAACAGTCCAAGTCTTAAAGCCAGAAAGAAATGTTGAGAAATTAAATAACTGTTAACCAAAAACACACAAAATTTTATTCAAATCTCAGATAATTACAGAATGGGCACACTGATCTTTATATGATCGCTTTGATGACATCACATGCAGTGCATCCCTGGGTACTTCTGGGATAGTACACAAAATGGCGGTGCTCACAATAAATAGAATTGTTACATAAAATAATGATACATAATTAAAATTAGAACAAATTTTAGAACAAAATAAATTTTACCATTAATTTTTTTGAATGACAAAATCCAAATTGGACGTGTACCTTTCAATAAAACACTTTCAGAATAATTATTAAAAAATCAAGAACTCACCAGATCACAGCAAGAACAACACCCTGTCTAATTCATAACACTGTGTTTTGGATTTTAACGATCATTTTTTCTATCTACCTTCTGGTTTTTGCCCTGTTCCCTTTCCAAGACTATGCATTAGTGTTTTCGTTATTCGATTTCACCATCCTGACTGCATTCTTCCAATTTCACCTCAAGGTAGTTATAACATCTATCTGCTTGCTCACCTGGATCTGCACCACTGTTTGTCAAGCGTGATGAGGTGCAGCTACACTCTCGCTGTAGGGAGGACATACTGAGTAAGTGACAGAGTTTGAAGGTATGGCTTGTGGTGTACGCCTGACAGTTCTCACCTATGAGAGCCTTGAAGCTAATTGACAGTGAACAGGACATAATGCCTCCTGGCAAAGTACATAGATGTTCTACATTTGTGATTTTTAGCTGGCATGCTTCGGGCATAGGGCTCCCTCCTTGGTAGCAAATGTTTAAGGCAAATTTTTGTTTTCCTTTTTTCAGCACTTCCCAACATAAATACTTCAACCACATTCCAAAACTTTAAATGAGTTTCAGTCTTTAGCACTGTTGTGATGTGAGATTTTAAATATAACTTGATGAATATTTTGTATGTCTTTATTTGTAATTTAGGCATAGCAATGTAATTTAGTGTTTACCCCCCCCCCCCCTTAGGAATGGGTCTATTTGAATTTTACGACAGGATTTGGGGGATGTGTCTTAAACCAGCTTGCCGAGTGTTTCTTTGCTAAAGTTATTTCTACCCCCGCAAATGGGCTAAGGTGTACTTTAACATATGGTTTGGGGGCAGGTGTTAAGATGTTCTATTTCCCCCATTGGTCTGAATTATGGCTGTTTGGAATTGGCTTGGTTCGGAAGCCTTTAAGTACTATGACGCCTATTGGCTATAGGGGTTGGACAGAAAATCTATATATTTACTTGTTTAACCTCACACTGTCTCTCTTACTAACCAACATCTGAAAGAAGCATCTCTCTTGATAACCTGTGGTGATGTAGAAGTATCTCTCTCTTACCAACCAACATATGATGAAGAAGTATCTCTCTCTTGCTAACCTGTGATGATGAAGACAACACAATGAAGAGCACAGTTTAGTAGCCATTTTGAACAGACATGTGGCTGAAAGCTGAGCACCAATGATGCCTTAACTAGAGACATTTAAGTAACTAACAAGTCTGTGTGCCACCTGAACTACATATCATCATTTAATCAGGTTGTATGGTTGCCAATATTCAAATATACTTTGCATTTTGTTATTATTTATGAATATTATCAATAATACATTATCTTATGTGTAACTTAACTTCTGCTTGTCTTTTTACTACATCTAATTGCCTGAGGTTATAGATATAGAAGGGAAGGTGGGGATAAGTTATATACAATAGTACCTTATAAACAGTGGTAAGTCTGTGAGATTAGGCATTCTAAGGCTACATACTAATAATACAATAGGGGAAAGTAGAGCAATATATATTACTCTACCAAGACAAAACAAGCACCATAAGATAATGTTGACACAAAACAGATTTCAGGTCTTTACCACGGGCACATCCCATATGTTAAGTAATAAAAACACACATGAAGCGTGGATATAAGCTGATACCACAAAGCATGCCTGCCACTTCCTTTCTTTTAGGCCATCCTATATGTCTTGAAAGGCTTTTCTTTTAACAAAGATCATCTATCAATGCACTGAGAGAAAGAAAGTTCACAGACTGTCCAAAATCAGAGTTTCGTATTCTTTATTGCAGCTGCCAGGATGAACAGCTTGATTTCAAGGATTTCTGAGCATTAAATTAGCCAAAACAACACATTAGACGCAGCACTTATTTATTCAAGACTTTAATAGTACACAGTGTCCTCAGCTGAATAAAGCAATCAACACCCTGTAAAAAAGTAACTGGGGTGCAAGCTACAGCAAAAGTGTCTGCTGTGAAACTCTAACGTGGAACAAGGGAGGAGAGACAAACTTGATTCCTGTCATGATCTGACATATGTAACTAATATTTTATAATCATTTCTTGGATTTTAAAATTCTCCAGGGTATTGTTTTGAGGGTTTGGGAAATCATTTAATTCAGTAACATCGGGCATGAGCGCCTAGGAGTCACCACAGAGGCTCTGGAAGAATAAGCAATTCCACCCCAGACCAAGTGAGGGCGCCATCATTAACTCAGTTTTTTTTCTCTGTCCACAGTCCAGAAGCTCTGTGGCCGAAGGAGCGGTGAACTTACCTCCATTTCCTGCTCTGAACCCCGCCGCTTCTGGACACCTACATATAATAGACATTCATTTGAGCCGAGTGTTCAGTCTCTGCACTAGACACTCTTCTTTTGTTATTTCATGGCCATTCCACCGTTATTGTGGCTTTTTGCATCCCTGAATGCTTGTACCTTATTTTGACTTTTGTTTTCTTCAGTTATACAGTACAGGGTTTTACCAGTTGGTACCTCAACATCCTGTTTAAAACCATTTCCTTGTCTTCACAGTTGTTTCATTTAAATTTGATTTACTGGAATTTACAGAAAAATTAAAAATGAAATACATTTTCATTTGTTTAGTTTGGTTAACAAGCTGTTGCTGAGTGAGGACAACAAAAAGTTTGTGGCATGACATAATTGTGTCAAAGGTATAAAGGTCAGTGTTGTACGCTTATGTGTTATCCAAGTTTGTGGATAATTCAAAGGAAAAACACACGTTCCTTGATTAATTTTTCCTGATTTTAAGGCTACAAATTCTCTTCTATTTTTCAGTGAGATTTTTGTCTTTTTGTGCCATTGGTTTCTCACAAAAATTACTGACTTCTGAACTTTTTCTCTTTTATTTCACTCAACTCAATGGCTTGTTTGAAACATTGCATTCCCTATTTTCAGCCTTGTCATGTCACCGATGTTGACACCATCCCCTGATTACGAACATTAGATTTTATTGCTGTCACCCTGTGCAGTCAGTACAGATGTGCCTTCAAACCAGTTATGGAAAACGTTGAAATTCCTGGAACTGGCACTACAAGGTGGTGCTGTCCCTGGTCTTGCGGGGCCAGATGTGATTCTCTAATGAGAATATAGATCTGGGGACATCTTTTTAACAAGTTTGTAGTGAAACAGAGGTGAAATTTGCTGCTGAAAAGGCTCTTTCCACAGGGTTTGTGCCTACAGACCTGCTCCCAATTTCCTCCAGTCCACGCACTTTAAATGGCTGGGGTGCCACCAAAAATGCAAGTGAACCAAATTGAAAAGAAACTCAACGAAAGCCTGGACACTGAAAGAAAAGAAAAAGACCACAATTGCCGCTACCAATTAAAGAGCTCAGTAACTGAAGCTTACAGATTGATTTATATACCTTTGCCATTTTGACTATTGCATCACTTCACGGTATAACAAAAGCAGTTAGTCTTTAGAGAGGTACTGTGGTCTGTATAATCAGTGTATAGTACATAAAGCACTGAAACTACCATATACTCTGGTGTGGCATGTTTGGCATTTACACATTTACACTAATGTCAGCTTTAGTTATTTGTGTAGACTGTGCAGTTTCGTTCTTCATCTCTGGTAATGCTAGAGTATCATTTGGCACACAAACTGTTTCCAATGTACTGTATACTGAAATCTGCTTCTCCTGTGGCTCTTCTTTATCAACAGAAAAATGACCTTGCTCTTTACCCTCCTTTTTAATCAGTGTGATGGCACATGTATTTTACGGTTGTTTTTTCGCTAACCTAGCTGCCCATTCTTTGAACCGCACAGTGACTCCAACTGTATCGTCTTAATAATAAACGACTCTCTACACATATCACCAGAGGCAGTGCATCATTCACTTTTATTTCAAATTCCAGTGATGTGCTCAAATACTAAAGTATAATCTGTATTTGCAGAAAGATTTTCCCTTTCTGATAGGGGATATGCAACACATTTCTTTGTTTCACAGGGGTCTTCAGCGGGAGGCTTGCAGACATAGACTTGACATTGCTTCGATGACACTGAGCAGAGCACTAGTGCTCTTTTCTGTTTAAATCATCATTCTCTACTTTGAGATCTGCCTTCATGAGACATTGGATTGGTTTGGAAATGTAACGCTCTGTGAACCGTGTAATTGCTCCCACCCACATTTAAGCAAAATCTACTCATGGTTGTCTCCAGATGAGATTGTGTTCATCCTATCTGCTCTTCTAGTTATAGTGCAAAGGATGCCACCAGCAAGAAGACTCCCTATAAACTGATAAAACATTTTGTAGAACACTGGAGGAGCTATGTGACCTGCAGGATAAAATCGTCGTGAAACTGCAGACTGCCTCTCTTATAAGATTTTTAATTTTGGTGAAACAAACTATGATAAACTATGAAGGGTCCAAATAATTTACAAAGGAATTTATAGACGCCCTGAAGGTAACTTACCTAACAAATCTGTAAATGCAACACACAGGACCCTTAAAAGTAGTGTATCTAATGACATCTGCATTCTTTCTTCTTTCTGATCAATAATTGTACATTCCATCTTCTTGTAACCAATAATTTAGCACTCATTTATAACTTTAATGCATATGTCTTATTATCTAAGTGATTTATGGTACTTTTAATTTTAAATGGTCTTACAATTAATAACTAGATATTTAAAAAACTGGAGACAACAAAATATTGCACAGATAAGTACAAAGCAAAGCCATTCATCATCAGGATATCTAACCAATCATATGTGTGTGATATCACACGATGCAGAACCCCATGTGTATTTTTGACATAAATGACAGCTTGTCTGAGGGATCAAAGAAGGAGCAACATCAAAGACAGAGCTGCATCAGAGAAGGAGACACCACGTCATGTGAATATCGAAGAATGTAACTCATGCATCACTCCAACTGTTGAGCTAAACACTGCCCAGGACAACATCCACTTTTGACATTGCTGTACCCAGACTTTGCTATATTTTCTTCCACTGCTATTATTCTACTTTAATAAGTGCTGCTAGAGTGATTGAAGTAATAAAGTAAATACAGGTCACCTAGTGTGGGGAGATGCCCACCGTTTTTCTCACAGGGGTTTAGCATGCTGAGGGAAACATCACAAAAAGAGTGAACTTCACAGTAATTGATTTGTAAACATTTTTAACATATTTAACAGATTATTCGCAGGGATCGAGATGTGGCAGCCTTAGGTAAATACCTGGGGACATGGTGAAGGAATATCAGTCTTACAGTATGTGTTGAAATTATTCTTATGGACCAAGTTAGCCTTAGAACTAGGGATACAGTGAAGGTGTGTCAGTTTTATGTGTCTACGTTTTTCCTGGGGCCCAAGGTAGTCTTAGATCTAGATAATATCCAGGTACATCCACCTGATGTTTATGCCATAGCTAGTAAGACCCTATGTGGACTACAAAGGAGTGATAGGCTGTGTAAGCATCACTCGTAATTAGTGCTTGTGTAAAAAGAGTCTGTGTGTGTGTGTGTGTGTGTAAATATATAAAGTTTAGGATAGGAGATTAGACCAACCAACCAATGACAATACAATGGGCACTAACTTTCGTCTTGTCAATCCTTCCATTTTTAAATTCCCTTAATTCAGCTCAATGTCAAAGGGCAAGGAATCTACCCCAACAGCACCAGCCACAAAGCTGGTGTTTCAACCTATGTCAATAAAGTCAAGAAAGCAAGTGTGTACAGTCAATATTTATCACAAATACAAAGCACTTTATTCTGGAAAATGATAAACCTTACAACACACAGAGTTAAGAGGTAGCTGGTACGTGAGCTTAGGTGTTTCATTATTAAACAATTATTTTAATGCAAGTTTCAAAGTTAATGGAATTTGTGTGCTCTGTATTGTATGTTATTTGCAGTCTGTAATTTAAAGTAAATTTAATGTAACATTGATTTTTTTTTCTCTCAGTAATTGCTTGACAGACCATGCAAAATCCAGCTCCCAACCACGCTGTTGCTTGGTTGGGTGAATTTGTAAATGGCACATCCACCCTACATGTTCCTCATACAGGTGACAGCTACATCAAATGAAATGCAGGCAATATGGCCTATTAGCGAAGACATTTGAATATAAACCGCAAGGCTGACGGTTCAGTGCTCACCACTGACTCACTGTCACTTAACCTGCCTGTGGAAACAATCTTAGTGTTGTAGGCCCAACTGTAATTTGTAAGTTGCTGTGCATAAAAGCATCAGTTAAATTAATAAATGTTAATCACTTGATATGAGAAAACTGGGGCAGCCACCTCCACATGCCCAGTGGAGCTCAGAGTTTTTAATTCCTTATTTGTATAACGGTGTGTATGTGTGACCGAAACAGAAAGTGACAGTGTGCAAGAGAGAGCAGGCTATGCTAAATAAAAAGAAAATCTGTACTTTCTACCATGTCAGCAGCTCAGGGCTGCTTTTGTTGTGGAGATAAACCCTGGCGTGTATATGACAGGAGGCAACTTGAAACAATTTGAAACAGAATCTGCTACCCACTGTGAAACAACTACAGTAGTGTTGCAGAAGCATATATCCAATTCTGATGTAACACAGAATCATAATTATTAACATAATCTGAAACTCTGGCAATGTCTGTGACAACTGTTAAGTCTTTGCAGATATAAAAATATGCCTGTGGTAAAGGTAATAAAAAAGTAAGAATGATCTTCCTCAATAAGGTTTATGCTTCCTCCCTTAAGTGAGAAAAATGGCTGAATACACTGTCAGTAAGACAGAATAGATGTTAACAGGAAATCCCTCTTTTAATGTTCTGTGTGGGCGTCTTATTAAGGAAACGGGACAGTAAGTCCTTTGGAGAACTTCTTGTAATGAGCATGGCCCACTTTGCTCTTATTCTCATTGAAAAAAATGTAGGCAGTCCCATAAAAGTAACACATAAGGATTTGACAGAAGAAAGCTGAACTAGTAAAACTATTTTGTATTTTAGTATGGAATTAAATTTGATCTATTATTTAATTCCGTAATACTATCAGCAAAGTCATAACCTGAAGAACTGCTTGAGTGAGAGCTATAATAACAGTCATGTTAGTTAACATATTATCTACTGTACATAGTGTACTGCCAACTCAAATGCCAAACTCTGTACAAAAAAAACCCACAAGAAGAAGGGACTCTCAAACCTTTGGCTTGTGTAACATCGGAGAAAAGTTGAATTATTACAAATAAAAATAGTTATTTTCACAAAAATGCTCTTCTCAACAAAAAGCTCCAAGGAGCGAAAAAAGCAAAGGCAATCCAAGGCAAACAAATTCTAAAAACACAAAGCTAGAAAGAACGGACAAAAAGGTCAGCAATCTTATAAATTCACAAAAGCACAAATAATCACAACAACTCACAACGCACATACAAATGAACCGCAAAGGACTCCTTGTTTTCTAAGCCTTTATAGGGCTGTGGGCAGAACCTTGAGAGTGACGGACAGGTGGACTTGCATCTTGGGTATCCACCCACAAAACAAGGAAAATTGTAACACAGGCATACAAACATGGAAATAAAATTATACACAGGACTAATAAAAAACATGGAATGATGCAAATAACAAATATAGTAGAAAGATTAACGGAAACAAAATAATCAAAAATGAATGAAAAAGACATAAACCCGAAATATGAATGCCTGCCAGGGGAGAATCCAAGGCAGAAATATTACACTTTACAGATACTTATATTTTTGTGAAGTGTAGGCTATGTACAATTGTATGATTTCTCAGTTTTTAAGTAAGTGTTTTCAAATTCTACAGCAGAAGCCTAAGTGACCGTGTATATGGTAAAGGAATTTTAAAACATATGTAAAGAAGTATCCTCCAGCTTGGATGAGCCTCTCATGTGGAGAGGTGTGGAACACAAGCTCCTGTATTTCCAAATTTGGTATGGTTCCTGACTTCTCTTCACATAATCTACTTCATTTTTACATGCGCTCATTCAGTATAATTGTTGTAAAGTTGAGATATCAGCGATGGTCTTAAGTACTGAAGCTGGAAGGAATTACTCTAAAGGTTTGTTAAAGCCAGCTTCTTGTCAGCAAGGACTCAAACACACATCGGCGGCAAAGCATACAAATGACTTCTTAGAGGGGCATCCATCATAGACTATATGAACTATACAGGACTACGTTATGCCTAGGCTGCAGCAAAATACTAGACAGCATGTTGTTGGAAGGAGCAGAACATTTCTGGAAAGAGAAGAACTTTTCTAGTAATTTTCAAAAAGCAAGCTTTTACAAAGACACTTAATTCATTACTATTCTGAAAAAGAATGTTAGATAAAACAGCTTGTCTTGTTACTAGGCTTTTGAAAATTGTACATTGTTTGTTAAGGGTTTGTGTTTCCTTAATATGAATATGTTAAAAATGAGTTTAAGTAGGAACTGTAATGAATTATGCTGTATTGTAAGTCTATGGTATTGCTAGGCTATGCATGTTTTTTTTAACTGCTATCATTATGCATGTATGGTTTCAAATGCTCTAAGTTTTACAAGCATGCCATTTTGTTGGTTCCCATTTGTGATGTCAGAAGCGTTAGCGAGCTTAGTTTTATGAATGTCTGTTAATGACATAGAGCTTTATAAGATCAGTAAAAGAGCTGATCAAAATGAGAAGAGAGAAGGAGAAAGGAGAGAGAAAAGGGAGAAGAAGGAGTGAAAGGGCAGTGAATCCAAGAATGCTCTGACTTAGTGCTGACACTTCAAGCAACGTAAGAAATGGGCCACCTGCAAACACTAAACATCCAGCAGTACCAGGTTGTATGACATTCACACTTTGTTCTGCTTTTGTTTATGGCACTATCTATTTTAATAATGCTTAAAGATTAAAATTTACCATAGCCTGCTTTCTTACATGCATATTTGCTGTATTTTAACGACCGGGAGCTGAAACCAAGATTCTCTGTCAGTTAGATCAATATGGTTGGGGGAGAGAACACACCACCGATAGGATGGCTACAATGACAGACCTGCATGCGTGAAGTCTGGAGGAACTGCTGACAGAAGGTAGTGGATTGTAGTTCTGGGTGCAAGTGCATTGCAGCTGTAAACCGTATATCCCCAAAGGATGCTAAATGTTAAGAAACAGCATTCTAAAGTAGTGACAGAGAATTAAACATTATAATGTCTCAGTCAATTTCTTTATAGTGCACATTTAAAACAACATCAGTAATGCTGCAGCCAAAGTGCTTTACAATAAACATACAATAAACATAAAATAAATGGAATAAAATACAATAAAACACAATACAACCAGCAGTAAATTAAAACAAACAAATCACTAAGAGGAGGGAACAATCAATATCACTGAAGGTCACGGAAAGCGGGAGAATAGGAATGTAACTTCAATCTCGTTTTAAACAGTTCAATTAAAGGCGTCTCGTCTCCTTAATGTAAGTAGGTAATGAATTCTACAGACACGGTGCAGCAGATGCAAAAGCCCTGACCCCCTTAGTTTTACACTTAGTACAAGGGACTGCAAGAGACAACTGACCGGTAGATCTAAGCTCTCTGGATGACTGGTGTAAAACATACAATTCAGATAAATAAGTGGAAGCATACCCATGTATTAATTTAAAAACCAGCAGCAAAATTTTAAAATCAATTCTGAAACTAATAGGCAGCCAGTGTAAAGAGGCTAAAATTGGAGATGCAGAATCAAACTTTTTTTGCCCCCCAACCAAAAAAAAAAACAAGCAGCACCATTCTGGATCCCATATACTACTGTATGGGTCCACATTAAACAGAATTTGTACATTTGATAAATTGGGGTTCCATGATAAAACACAACATCTGCTGTTACCTTAGTCAAGGACCTTGTGAGATGCAGCCACATCTTCCACTGTGCCATCATTTCCACTTCTCATTTGATTATTACACAAATTCAGTAATGAACAGGAATATGAACAGACAACTGTGAAAGGCCAGGCTGAATGAAAAGGTAAACGAGACACGGTTCATGTGCAAGACAATTTATAGCTCTTGATTTATTGTGTACATATATATTTGTCAGATGACTTTATATACAGTATAATGTGGATGGCTGGGGTAGGAAATTATGGCACAAAACAGGGACAGGGCTAAGCACAGAATTAAAAAGAAAGCTGGAAAGATTTTCCCAGATAGTTAGAGGGAATATATTACCCTAGTGGATAATAATGTGCCACTCCAAGGAGACTGGTAAGTAATATATATTTAGTGATCCAGCGGAAAGACATAAATCAAAGCAAAGGGTCAATACCAGACAGTCTGTCCTACTTTTCTAAGTTTGGAACACTAACAAAGAAATCAAAAAAAAAAGGAAGACAAAACCAAAAGAATTATTTAAGAATTCTCATGTCAACAGAGTAAGATCTTTATTTTAATCATCTGTAACCCTGAACGCTTCAGGGTTAAAGTATTGCACCTCCAACATCTTGCATGGTGCACTTTTGGCAATACAAGTAAATTACTAAAATTACTAACAAAATGGCAACACCCTTAACAAAACGCACATCATCCCATAAAACATGATTATTAAGGTTAAGGTTAAGGTTTCGTGATTTAGTCATGTTTACACAAGAAAACATGAAATTTGCCTTCTCAGTTGTTTCTAATAACAGACAGAATAAAACACACAGATAGAAACAAGAAAGGTTAAGGTAAGGCAGTTAGATAATACATATTTACACCAAAAAAAAGAAGGTTACAGGATATATATCAACAACCTTAATCATTATCTCCGATATTTCTTATTGAAAAGTCGCATGGCACTAGGAAGAAAGGAGTTTCTGGAGAGATTTGTGTGGGTTTTCAAAGCGACTATCGTTCTTGATTTACTGAACTTTAGTTCTACATGTAATGGATGTCTGTCATCAGTTGAGATGATTTCCAGTTTCTTTATCATTGCCCTCTGACACACACTAGTCAAATCATCTACATCGGCCCCAATAACTTTAGCTGCATACTTCGTAATCTGCTGGAGCTTTTTTGAGTTTTGGTTTGTCGGACTATTAAACCAGGCAATGAAACTGAAAGTGATCACTGACTGGATCAGACTGCGATAAAAGGACAACATGAGGTCCTGGTCTACTTTAAATAGTTTGAGTTTATGGAGGAGAAATAAGTGCTGGTTGCATTTAGAGAATTACAATTCAGAATTTAACTATTGCACATGAAACATTTTTGTTATTTTGCTAAACAATTTTCCATAGCAACAATCTGAAAGCAACCATATACTTTAGATGCTAAAGACAACAAAAAAAAACAAACTATGATCACGACAGATATGGGATGGGTTGTTTTGCCTGCCTAAGGAAAAGCAATTTCTGATGAAGGATCGCAGGAATCATCAGGTAGAGGGGTTCTTTCATCGGATTGGCTGGCCCAGCACTGACTCAGCTGTGGAATGGCCAATAGGGGGAGGCAGTTTGATGGCCATGGTCTCTAGGACTCTGAACAAATCCAAATCGGATTATGTGATATCATCTAGTGATGAATTCTGCTCTGTACTTGTAATATTTCTATTGCACCATTGTGTTGTATTGAGGATTACTTGTGTTCTGTTCTGTGTATTGTATTGCATTGACTCCCTTTTTTTGACACCCACTGCAGGCCCAACCTACCTGGAAAGGGGTCTTTCTTTGAACTGCCTTTCCCAAGGTTTCTTCCATTTTTTTTCCCCTACAAGGACTTTTTTTGGGAGTTTTTTCCTTGTCTTCATACAGAATCATGGCCGGGTTTTTCTGTGAAAAGACAGGGCCTGCTAAAGCCCATTGTGCCACTTCTTTTGTGATTTTGGGCGATACAATAATAAATTGTACTGTATTGTATTGTATAAGGGATAAGCCCCACTCTCTACTCAAAGACAGAAAGATGTCATGAGGACATATTATCATCTGGCCAATAAGGCCAAACAGCACAGAGCATGTGGTCCCAAGCATAAAGAAATGGGACCATGTTGCCCTTTTAAGTGTGTGGTCTGGTAGAGTTGGTGGGAGGCCAGTCACTAGCCTTCAGTCTGTTAGGTGGCAGCACAAAGTCCCCAAATAGAAAGATGTGTGCCTTTTAAGGAGATGTAGGGACCTCAGAGCCTACAGGGTCTCAGCTTAGTATCCCCGTGGCCAAACAAGGGTTGCTGCCACCCAAAAAGTGATTCTAGGAGTTTACTGGAAGTGATCCTGGAAAGGGCTTTGAGCTCTCCTCATAAAGGAGGCAGAATGAAGTCTGGAAATCAAGGGAGAGTTTAGATGGAAAAGACCAGGATTGTAAGAGATAGAAGGGAGTGGTTTGGGGTGCTACAGTAACTTGAGAGATGGGCAGGTTAGTAAGCCATCTCATGAGCCAGGCAAGGGTCCAATTTACCTTTTTATGGGATTAAGAAAGTCCAAACAGGCAGAAGAATTCTTGTTTTGATATTTCCTTTGTACAGTGCATCCGGAAAGTATTCACAGCACATCACTTTTTCCACATTTTGTTATGTTACAGCCTTATTCCAAAATGGATTAAATTCATTTTTTTCCTTAGAATTCTGCACACAACACCCCATAATAACAATGTGAAAAAAGTTTACTTGAGGTTTTTGCAAATTTATTAAAAATAAAAAAACTGTGAAATCACATGTACATAAGTATTCACAGCCTTTGCTCAATACTTTGTTGATGCACCTTTGGCAGCAATTACAGCCTCAAGTCTTTTTGAATATGATGCCACAAGCTTGGCACACCTATCCTTGGCCAGTTTCGCCCATTCCTCGTTGCAGCACCTCTCAAGCTCCATCAGGTTGGATAGGAAGCGTCGGTGCACAGCCATTTTAAGATCTCTCCAGAGATGTTAAATCGGATTCAAGTCTGGGCTCTGGCTGGGCAACTCAAGGACATTCACAGAGTTGTCCTGAAGCCACTCCTTTGATATCTTGGCTGTGTGCTGAAAGATGAACCGTCGCCCCAGTCTGAGGTCAAGAGCGCTCTGGAGCAGGTTTTCATCCACGATGTCTCTGTACATTGCTGCAGTCATCTTTCCCTTTATCCTGACTAGTCTCCCAGTCCGTGCCGCTGAAAAACATCCCCACAGCATGATGCTGCCACCACCATACTTCACTGTAGGGATGGTATTGGCCTGGTGATGAGCGGTGCCTGGTTTCCTCCAAACGTGACGTCTGGCATTCACACCAAAGAGTTCAATCTTTGTCTCATCAGACCAAAGAATTTTCTTTTTCATGATCTGAGAGTCCTTCAGGTGCCTTTTGGCAAACTCCAGGCGGGCTGCCATGTGCCTTTTACTAAGGAGTGGCTTCCGTCTGGCTACTCTACCATACAGGCCTGATTGGTGGATTGCTGCAGAGATGGTTGTCCTTCTGGAAGGTTCTCCTCTCTCCACAGAGGACCTCTGGAGCTCTGACAGAGTGACCATCGGGTTCTTGGTCACCTCCCTGACTAAGGCCCTTCTCCCATGATCGCTCAGTTTAGATGGCCGGCCAGCTCTAGGAAGAGTCCTGGTGGTTTCGAAACTTCTTCCACTTACGGATGATGGAGGCCACTGTGCTCATTGGGAGCTTCAAAGCAGCAGATATTTTTCTGTAACCTTCCCCAGATTTGTGCCTCGAGACAATCCTGTCTCAGAGGTCTACAGACAATTCCTTTGACTTCATGCTTGGTTTGTGCTCTGACATGAACTGTCAACTGTGGGACCTTATATAGACAGGTGTGTGCCTTTCCAAATCATGTCCAATCAACTGAATTTAACACAGGTGGACTCCAATTAAGCTGCAGAAACATCTCAAGGATGATCAGGGGAAACAGGATGCACCTGAGCTCAATTTCGAGCTTCATGGCAAAGGCTGTGAATACTTATGTACATGTGCTTTCTCAATTTTTTTATTTTTAATAAATTTGCAAAAACCTCAAGTAAACTTTTTTCACGTTGTCATTATGGGGTGTTGTGTGTAGAATTCTGAGGAAAAAAATTAATTTAATCCATTTTGGAATAAGGCTGTAACATAAGAAAATGTGGAAAAAGTGATGCGCTGTGAATACTTTCTGGATGCACTGTATATTGTGGTCCTGTATATATGTTACATTTCATAAGAAATACAACATATTTGAGAACTGTGGCTATCAGAGCATTATTCCAGCTGCAGAGAGACTATACAGTATATATCATACATAAGTAAATCCAAGCATTATGTCTGATAATAATCCAAAAAAAGTTGCTGAAAATGAAAGGAAAGTTAGCGGGATAAAGCTTCATCAGAGATTTAAGCAGGAACTCCTCAGAACTGTTCTGTTTAAGAATGATAATGTTTTTAATCAAAGTGTGGCATTACATAATCAAAGCATGCAGAACATCTCCATGGAAACTGCTTTGCTACTTGGAAACCTGCACTAAAGTTTATGGACTCTTAAAAAAATTTCAATCCTGACACAGCCATTTTATTGTAGAAAAGCATTTCTAAATCTTACTTCATGCAGCAAATATTTAAATAACTCCACCAAGCAGCGCACAAAGACATTCCAGGTATTTTGTGAATATCAGCAATCATACAGAAAGAAAAGAAATAATTCATTTCAGATGCCAGAAATAAAGTGTTATGAATGATAAGCATAATTTGCATTGGTTATAAACAGTATCCTCCTCCTCCATGCCAATATCTTCCAATATATCAAGCTATAACTTTGAACTTTTTTTTTTTTGCTGGCAGAGATCCTGATCCCATAATGCAGGAAGCAAGCCTGAAAGGTTTTCCGGTTCATCATACCACACACTGATTTAGCTCCTCCAATTAAATGAACACACACGGTAAGACAGAATTACCCCAAGAAAACTCTCGTGAACACAGGAAGAACGTGCATATCTTACATACACACACACCATAGGCTGGAAATGGCACTTTTGAAACCAAATTTGAGATAAGGCTAATGATGGTGCAGGGTATCTAGAGTAGGCTCAGACAGCCATTGACAGAGTAATCAAATATGTTTAGAGATGTAGCTAATCAAAGGGATGGCTGCTGCCCAAAATCTGACCTGAAATGTTATCTTGGTAAGTCAGCAACGGGCCAATTGAACTTTTATACATTGAGCCCCCGTGATTTGAAATTATGTTACACATCAGAACAGACCCCATAAAATAATGAATAAATATCCAAATCATTAATTATAATAAAGGTATGCTTTTGATACTGTTAGACAGTGGTACAGTTGAATGGATCCAAGGTTGAATCCCAAAGTGATAACTGCGCTTGAGGACTTTTAATGTTCTGCTTTCGCTTATTGTGAACTTGTGTATGCGAAGTTGACTGAAGTGCATCTTCCAATGAGCTGACATGCCAATCAGATTTAGTTCCTGATTTGCATTGTGCTGCTTATTCTCCTTATGACTAGCAGGCCCAAATAGGCAGTGACAAAGTCACCTCACATACTGGTGGCCTAGCCCAGTTGAACAGCTCATTATGACTAGTTGAATAGATGGACACTGACCTGAGGTACAGTGTGCTTTTAACACTCCTCAGTTTGGATCATCACTGACAACTCAGAGATATACAAATAATCATTATATGAAGGTAAATCAAAAAGTAAAGGCAATTTGAAAATTACATAGTAACCGCAATGGATAGAGGCTGACAAAATATAACCCATTCACGGGGGCTTATGGGTGAAGCACAATACTCTGCTGTTGAAGTCAAGGTCTAGTTGAAGTCAAGGTCAAATGAACATGGATACTCCACTTGGGATTGCATTGTTGGACAACACACCATATTGAGACTTCTTTGGGTAAAGGGAGTGAAACCTGCTGAAATTCACCCAACGATGAAGAGCGACATTTTTCGAAGCTAACAGCTGATCGGGGACCTTTCTTAAAGAGACAAACTACTTTCAAGGACAATTAAACAGTTGCTTATGTTGGTATGTTAGGCCACCATTCATCTTCTTCACCTTCAAGGGGGAATTGCTGCTGTAATGAGTTTTCACACCACATGGCACCACGACACCTGAAGAGACTCACCTAACACAGGTTGAATTGCTACACAAAGTTAAAGGTTTTCAAACAATATGAAAGTGGCAATGCAGTGATCGTTATCATCTGCGACTTTGGCTAGTCCCACTCTAAAGATTTTTAAAAATAAGGAGGTTCACTTGAATATGTGTGTATTATTGTATCTTATCCTGTACAGCATATTTGATCTCTCCCGTATAATTATTGAGAAAAAGCAACTTAGCTGGGGAAAAATAAATTAATGACAGAATTTATTTGTTTAACCAGTCCTGGAAGATTTCGTCTGGGATTCATATGTGCATTATAGAGGGTAATGTACGTACAGTATGCACATACTCCTTTCTTGCATCACCAAAGCTAAACTGACCAATTAGATTGCTCATTCACCTTAGTAATTTATTATATAGACTTACTGGCCACTTTATTAGGTACGCCTGTTCAACTGCTTGTTAATGCAAATATCCACTCAGCCAATCACATGGCAGCAACTCTATGCATTTAGGCATGTAGACCTTATAAAGACAACCTGCTGAAGTTTAAACTGAGCATCAGAATGGGGAAGAAAGAAAATTTAAGTAACTTTGAATGTGTTGCTGACAGACAGGCTGGTCTGAGTATTTCAGCAACTGCTGATCACCTTGGATTTTCATGCACAACCATTTCTAGGGTTTACAGAGAATGGTCCAAACAAGGGAAAAGATCCAGTGAGCTGCAGTTCTCTGGGCAAAAATGCAATGCTGATGCCAAAGGTCAGAGGAGAATCAGCTTGTTCAAGCTGACAGAAAGTCAACAGTAACAACCGAAGTATGCAGAACAACATCTCTGAATGCTCAACACATCAAACCTTGAAGCAGATGGGCTACAGTAGCAAGAGACCACACCGGGTGCTACTCCTATCAGCTAAGAACAGGCAACTAAGGCTACAATTCGCACAAAATTGAACAAAATAAGACTGAAAAAACATTGCCTGGTCTGATGAGTCTCGATTTCTGCTGCGACATTTGGATGGTTGGGTCAGAATTTGATGTCAACAACATGAAAGCATGGATCCATCCCTACTTGTATCAATGGTTCACGCCTACCTGAGTATTGTTGCTGACCATGTCCATCCCTTTATGACCACAGTGTACCCTTCTTCTGATGGTTACTTCCAGCTGGATAGCCCACCATGTCACAAAGCTCAAATCATCTCAAATTGGTTTCTTGAACATGACAATGAGTTCACTGTACTCAAATGGCCACCACAGCCACCAGATCTCAATCCAATAGATCATATTTGGAATGTGGTGGAAAAGGTTATTCGCATTTTTGATGTGCAATCGACAAATCTATAGCAACTATGTGATGCTATCATGTCAATATAGACCAAAATACCTGAGGAAGGTTTCAAGCACCTTGTTGAATCTATGTGACTAAGAATTACAGCAGTTCTAAAGGCAAAACGGGGCGCAACCAGGTACTATCCATCCATTATCCAACCTGCTATATCCTAACTACAGAGTCACAGGGGTCTGCTGGAGCCAGTCCCAGCTAACACAGGCTGCAAGGCAGGAAACAAACCCCGGGCAGGGTGCCAGCCCACCGCAGGGCGCGAACACACATATACCCACACACCAAGCACACACTAGGGACAACTCAGAATCGCCTAACCTGCATGTCTTTGGACTGTGGGAGGAAACACCAGGTACTAGCAAGTTGTAAATAATAAAGTGGCCTGTGAGTGTAGATAATTTAACATGTGTGGCTCATAACGATTTAAACTCGTTTTCATTGCTGATTTTATGGCTCAGTGTCCTAGCAAGCTCTTAATCCTCATCTAGCCATCAGTTCCAGACTGAAGACAAGACGGCCGTGCAGATGCTTCCTATATTCAGATTGCAACTGTGCAGAATTTTGATGGCTTTTATGTTTAAATGACAGTTGTCTGAGTGTCACTATTATATTTCCTACTAGCTTTTGTTGTTCATGTTGCTGCTGTTACCATGATAACGACGTATTAAAAAAGCATGCACACCTGGAATTGTTAACTAAATTTCAAATATATGCAAATATTTACTTATTTTTAATTTTAACATTTAAACCGCATTTTTTGGCTAATTTGACAGCCCTAGTAAGTATGGGACTCAACTAGAGCCATACCAGCCTGCAAAGATAAAGTTACCAAAAGCTTGATTGGGTTTTAGTTTGAGATGGGAATGGTTTTGGTGGTGGTGCAGCCATTGCACAGGGTTGGTTTGCAGTGCAGGATTTATGTATAAGCTACACAAGCTATAGCTTAGGGCCCCCCGCCTTCTTGGGGGCTCCCAAAACAAATTGTTCGAGTGAGCAATTGTCATATATACTTAAATATACTACAGCATTATTTGTCCCAATCAGGACCAGCCTTAGGCATAGGCGAAGTAGGCGACCGCCTAGGGCCCCGGCGTCCGGGGGGCCCCGGATCGACTCCTTGGTCTAATTTTCACGCATTTCACAGAGCTTCCAGGGGGGCCCCTGGACCCCCCTTTCGCCTAGGGCCCCATAATACCTAAGACCGGGCCTGTTGGTTTGGTCAGGTTGAGGGCCCAATATTGCCAGTGGTGCTCATGTGTACAATAATATAAAATCAAGTACATTAACTTATATTTATTACGTACACAAATAAATTTACAGTAGAATGAACAGGCACTTAAAAGAGGAAAACAGCTTAAATAATATTTAATTTGAAACTAAGCACATTTGGTCAAATGAAGTAAACAAGCTGTATAGTGGGCTGTCTGCCGGCTATCTTCACTTATAAATTTCTTTGAGTGTGTCAACACATGTGTGTGTACATGCATATTTAAATTCATCATGTATCTCAAAAACTACTCATGTAAAAATTTTGCAAATCAATAGGTCTGCTCTGATGACTAAACAGAGCAGACTGAAAAAATCCTGGTTAAATGAAACAATTTCTACAGTGGCTATTGTTGAACATATGTCAACTTGTTTTTGAAGGAAATAGAAATAAGTAGTGGACCAAACTGGACAGGCCTGGAGACTTAAACAAGACAAACGTGAAACAACGTCCATCTATTCTTTCAGAAGTTATAACTAATAATAGATCCCCACTAACACACATATGACAGACACAATTCTCAATATTTTGAACATCACATAATCAGAATCTGAACTTGACTTTGACCCATCAGCAAACTTCCATTTACATGAAGGCAAAAGAACAAGAACAGCTTTTCCTTCACCAATCAAATCCAACACCGAATGCAAAGAGGGTATCTTAAACAACAGCAGGGGGTGAAGACTAAGAATCCAAAATCAGAAGACATAAATCACAAAACACTGGAATCAATAACAAGAGCACAATGCCAAAGCTGTTGATCCTCCTCTAGGTTCAGTTTAAGTACTGCTGTGGCCAGCACCCCAGCTACCTAATTAGGCTCCCCATACAAGAGGCAGAGCAAACAACAAACAACACTAAAATATAATGAACTTAAAACATAACATTTAAATTAATAAACAACACCATATCAATAAAAGTCACAATATTATATACATACAAAGACAAAACAAAAGCAAAAACAGAATTAGCATTATATGAAAAATTATATTTAAATAACAAAAGGATTACATAACTAAAAAATAAACTTGAGCCATAACACAGAGTGAACCTGAGAAACTTTATCCTGCTCTCTGTGACTCGCTCCACCAGGAGAATCCATCATGTTACTGGGACTGCTTGTTAATAAAAGTCTTCTGATATTTCAGGTGTTTCTCATTTCACCATTTCTCTTTTTATCACCTCTGATATTGCTTTTGGATAGGGTGAAAAATAAGGGTAGTCATCTTTTGGGTTGTGTGCTTTCTTCTTCTTTCTGCTTTGGATTATCATGGGTTTTTTGCACAATGGTTGGGTTTACTATTTATATATATATGAGACATTATGGGTGCAAACTGATATTCAATACTGGAATTGCACTTAAATGTACTGTAAATGGTTCCCTGGGTTTGTGATTTTGTTGTTTAATCAATACAGTGTCTTTGCTGAGGAGTTTGCTCAGTGTGATGCTCACCCCTCCTTCAGATGACTGCATCAGAAATAGACTCAGGCTGCTGCATTACATTAGGGCTGCAACTAATGATTATTTTGGTAGTCGACTAATCATTCAATTTATTTTCCGATTAGTCACGATTATTTCATGCCTGACTATTTTGAAGCCTGCGACCTGTGGTTGCACATCCTGTTCTGGGCTCCAGTGCATGTCTTACCTCATCTGCTCATATCTGTCAACCTGTGAATGTCACCCTGATGTCTCTGCATTAACACGATTAAAATTAATAATAATCAAATTACAATAACCAGTGAAACATATGAATTTGAAAATAATCAGATTTTTTATATTAGTGTGACCATCATAATATAAAAGAAATACATTAAACAATAAAAACTAAAGTGCACATAGTCTTTAAACAAAAAAAGTGCATTTAACTTAACCAAAAAATACATCGTTAAAACTGAAACGTTTTTCATATTTTAGTAATAAATGACAAAATGTAGACCTAAACTATATAATGTGTAAAGCCTGCAGTACAACGATCAAATAAACACTTTCACAGAAGGTTCAAGGATGATACAATAGCTTCCGTGGTGCAGCGGTAGGAATTGCTGACTTAGAATCAAGAGTCCCCAGGTTCGATCCTGACTGCCTCGTATATTTCCTTTTTTGAGTAGTGAGTTGCTCTTATTGTTAATATTATACAATAAACACATAAATTTGATTTGTGTCTGTAACAGCCACTGTATTATATGTATAGTACTTGTAAAAGTTACCATTTTTTTTCACTTTTATTCTGTCACTCACGATCACGATACATACTACCGCCTCCCCCCAGGGATCTGACGCTGTTACTTTTTATCTGCAGCTGGGAATAACTGTAGATGTGAGTGGCGTTTTGAGACAATCGAACCGGAAATTCTCTGATCTGGATGGTAAAAGCTGACACACAAACGGTGGCGAATCTGCCTTATTCATATCTCATTGTCACTTGATTTTTATTTATTCAATTTTATTGAGTGTTCCTGCTTACGCTGAATTAATATGCGCCTTAAGACCCGTGATGTCAAAGCCACACTGACAAAAAAGCAGAGACACAGGTATATATGATATTTGGAATTATTCATTTTATGACCTTATAGTACAATTCGGAAAACATTGTGGCACAGATGCAACATTATTCATATTTATTCACGTACCTTCTTACGGTTGTAATCAATTACCACATTTTTTTCCCCCCGATCTTGCCCAGTCTGCACAGGACTCCAGGACATGCAGAGGAAAGAATGTTCTTCTGCAAGGTGAGCCATGAACACTCTTCTTTTCTCAGTGGACAGCATAAATGCCTTGCACAGTACACGTGTTTTGATCGTCACCAGGTCCAGCTTGTTATAGCACAAGCAACCGGCAACCTGCGTGCTGCTGCTAGCACTGAATAAGCTCACGCCTTCTGGTGTCAGTGCGCAGTACCGGGGAAAAAAAAAGAAACAAACAAATATATGTGACATTTTGAAGAAATCATTGTATGACCTGAATAGTACCAATCAGAAAACATCATCGCATTAATGCAATATTATTTGAAAACGAACAGATCGGGTGTAAATCTGTTATTTGTAAAAGTTAGCTTTTTTTACTTTTATTTTCTCAGTCTCGTTTACGCTCTCCCTCCCCTCCTGACCCTAACTAACTAACTAACAGCACCAGCATAAATTCTCAAGAGATGGCGGCATCACATCTCCAGGATGCTTTCATTTCAGATGCTCATGCATCGCGGTGGTGCTGCCGTGAAAAGAAAGCTCCGCTTTGCATAATCTGCATTCTCCTTAGGGACAAGCTGACAGAGATGGGATTAGATTCATACCTAGTGGCATGGATCGTGGACTATCTTAAAGACAGACCTCAGTATGTGCGTCTTGGGAACTGCACGTCTGACATTGTGGTCAGCAACACAGGAGCGCCACAGGGGACTGTACTTTCTCCGGTCCTGTTCAGCCTATATACATCGGACTTCCAATACAACTCGGAGTCCTGCCATGTGCAAAAGTTCGCTGATGACACTGCTATCGTGGGCTGCATCAGGAATGGGCTGGAGGAGGAGTATAGGGACCTAATCAATGACTTTGTTAAATGGTGCGACTCAAACCACCTACAACTGAACATCAGCAAAACCAAGGAGCTGGTGGTGGATTTTAGGAGGCCCAGACCCCTCATGGACCCCGTGATCATCAGAGGTGACTGTGTGCAGATGGTGCAGACCTATAAATACCTGGGAGTAAAGCTGGATGATAAATGAGACTGGACTGCCAATACTGATGCGCTGTGTAAGAAAGGACAGAGCCGGTTATACTTCCTTAGAAGGCTGGCGTCCTTCAACATCTGCAATAAGATGCTGCAGATGTTCTATCAGACAGTTGTGGCGAGCGTCCTCTTCTACGCGGTGGTGTGCTGGGGAGGCAGCATTAAGAGGAAAGACGCCTCACGTCTGGACAGACTGGTGAGGAAGGCAGGCTCTATTGTTGGCATGGAGCTGGACAGTTTAACATCTGTGGCAGAGCGAAGGGCGCTCAGCAGGCTCCTATCAATTATGGAGAATCCACTGCATCCACTAAATAGTATCATCTCCAGACAGAAGAGCAGCTTCAGCGACAGACTGCTGTCACTGTCCTGCTCCACTGACAGACTGAGGAGATCGTTCCTCCCCCAAACTATGAGACTCTTCAATTCAACCCGGGGGGGTAAACGCTAACATTTAACATTATACAAAGTCATTGTCTTTTTTTCACCTGCATTATTATCATTCTTTAATTTAATATTATTTATTGTATCAGTATGCTGCTGCTGAAAAATGTGACTTTCCCATTGGGATTAATAAAGTATCTATCTATCTATCTATCTTCAACTTTTTTTTCTTTTTCGGTGAAGTGCTCCCACACTTTAGAAAGTTTCTGTCTCAATTTTTTCCATCTTCTTCCCCCTACTCTATCCAACTCGCCATTGCAACCACGTTTATTTTCCTCTACATTCTTCTCTCAGATGTTCTTTCTTCGTTGGTAGGACTGTGTGCAGTCTTGACAAACAATAACAAACGACATTGCCCCCAGACATTCATGTGGTGCATTGCAGTTACAAAAACCAATGTGGTTCTTTGTGACTGGAGCCTCTATTGAAGGTTCTGTTTATGACGCGTCGACAATAAAAAATCCTCATCGACGATTTTTTGTAGTCGACGTTGTCGATTACGAGGACTAATCATTGCAGCCCTACATTACATAACAAGCTGCTGTGTAATCCAAACCTTTTGAGTTCATCCTATTTGCTGTCCATTTCAGGGAATACAGGTAGATGAGAGGGGAAAGGGTGAGTCAAACGGAATGCGTAAGTGTATTGGAGGCTGACAGAGACAGAACCTACCACTATGTAAGAGGCCCCTTACAGTTAGAAACTCAATTGGCTGTTGAGATGGTGGAAAATTCCCTTGAACAAAGCTGAATAAGCATTTACATCTGACTTGGAGGTCCTAAGTTCATGCTTGTCTCTTTTTGTGAGGACATAAAGTGGAAAGGGGTAAGACCCTGAGTGATTCCACACCAAAGACATTCACAGGCTCATCTGCAATTGCTCAGGTGCTCATGGGAGGCGTGTAGGGTGGAAACAATATTTTGTTATGGCATCACTGTGGTAATTAGGTCAGAGGTTGTGACTCATGCGGATGACAGTAGTGTGACAGTATTGAGGTCATGCTGTTTACTTCCTCTTTATCCAAGACTGACTGATAATCCCTGTGTGCTCTGATTTTCTAGTTTTTGAGTCTTGAGCAACATTAATTGGATTATGATTTAGAGCTTTATTTATTGGTTTGACAAAAGATCAGTTTGAGTTCCTGATTTAAGATCTTAGCATGTTTTCTGACTTTCGTTTAATTTTCTGGTCCTGAATTCAAATTATGATTATTGCTGTTTTTATCAGAATAGTGCAGCACAAGTCAAGAGCTCTTCTTCTCAACTGACCAAGAGAAAATACTTTAAGCAAATCTGGATATGTGTTCACTTCTGACTCCGAGGACCTGAATTCATGGCAGGCCTTTCTTTGTAAGAGAGAGGGGTGAGACCCTTGGCAATTGCTCACTGGTGATACACAGCAATACATTATTATTGTCGTTGACTTCCCAATTGGCCAGTTGTTAAAGTAGATAAATGGAAATAAAAGATTGGGAGCTCCACATTACTTTATATTTATAATTCAAATATATATTACATCTTGCCTGAAGAAGGGGCCTAAGTTGCCTCAAAAGCTTGCATATTGCGATCTTTTTAGTTAGCCAATAAAGGGTGTCATTTTGCTTGACTTTTCACTAATTCTAATATATAAACTCTGCAGAACACAGGGGATAATAAAAACAAAAGTTGACTTCATTAATCTTTATTCTTTTTACTTCCCAATATAACTCAGTTTTTTGTTCGCTTGATGTGAGGCTGTAAATGAAAAGGTCAGCTTAATGCTGCCATCATTAGATGTCTCCAGTGAAGTTACGCTGTTCACTATGACAGCAATCATCTGACTGGCTGTTAAAAATAACCACAGTAAAAGTGCAAAATAAAATAGTCAGTACTGTACATTTAGGCCATGAGAAACATTCATGCACATGCACGTCAATTTCTAGGCACTTTGTGAACTTTCAACTAAAGCAGGACCAATGGAGAAAGGAGTTACTGAGTTCATAGGAGCTAACATAATAACCAGTGCAGAAATGTTTGAAACATCTGTGGTGGCAAAGCATTTGAGAGGTTTATGATGTCTGAAGGTAGGTCACGAGGCCCTATACATGATCTGCTGCATATGGGCCCCTATGATAGTACAGCAGAATTTGTTGGGTTCAGTGTTCTAAGCTCTGCAACAGGCCTCCAAAGTTAGGCAATAGGAGCCACTTGAGGGAATTTGTGAACTGGGAAATGAAAACTAAAGGCATAAAGCAATCATAAAGAAAAGGTTTATCCACAAACTTGGATAGAAAATGACCAAAGGGGTGACCTTTTAAACTATCATTTAACTGACCCCTCAATGTTGTGATCCTTAAGGCCATTCCACTAGTAACTGGGCTCCTAGTGACCACAGAAAAAAAATGACAATGTACTAAACAATAATAATTGTAAGTTTGTCAAAAATGTGTTAAACATCAAATCTAATTCTTTCAGTTTTAAACCCCCTCCCCGCCCCCCAAAGAAACATCTAGTCAGAATCCATTCTGGACAATGCATGAAAAATACTACGAGTATTATAATATGGATATTTTAGAGTTTCACATATCATTGTGCACACAAAGTTCACACGTTTGCGGCACTGAGCGGCCAAGCTATGCAGCATTTCTTGAAGTGGCATTTTGGTTGTCATGTGCAATTAAGCACATGGTGCTTCGCTGTATATTCAGTTCGCATGTCTTTTTTGGTTTCCGATCTATCCATGCATATGCTTCAAATTTTTTTTTTCCCTGAAGAGGATAGAAACAGTAATAAATCTTTCATAGTCTTCATCATCATCATCATCATTATTATTATAATTTCACAGGTTCTCTTGTGTTTTTTGACTCTAGGAGGGGGAGTATGGGTTGGACTCTTTCAAGGTTTGTTTCGACTCCCACGGTGCCACTTAGCTAATTGCGTATACATTTGGCTCATGCCCACTTCCCTTATATGTTAGCTGGTGCATGGGTGGCAGGAGACAGGGGCTCTGGCAGCCGGAATTCAAAGATCGGTTTGTGCTACTATACTACTGTGCACTGGCACTTCTCTGTTTGAGGCTTCAGGTAACCAGCAGAGCCGTATACTCGGGGGGCTGTTCCTGTCACTACCCAATCTGTGTTACATATCGAGGAGCTTAACATACTTAATCCATCAGTGAAGACACAACGCACAATGAATCTAGGCAGAATATTTTAATAACATTCTCATTATGGTCAGCTAATGTATCCCTCAAATGAAAACACTGCAAGTTTGTTTTAAACGCATGCAGGGTGCAAATCTGGCTGGAAAACTGAAGCAGTCTGGGCAGCGACATAAAATATAAAGCAGAATATATGTTCAGTACACATGTGTGAAAGTTCTGTGCATGGCTGCTATACCTCTGTGATGTCACGCTGGCCTTACAAAGTGTTGTTGGGTGCCGATAAAAAAAAATTGACTATGCTGGCCACACGGCGAATTTCCAGGCGAACAAGTATATCAGGAAACACAGCAAATTTGCTATGAAAAACACTTTAGCGAATTTCTCCAGTCAAAACTAATAAAAGCCTAATGTATTTAGTATGCAACGTGAAACTGAAGTCGACAAAGAAAATAAAAAGCGCCAAAGGAAGCAAAGACCATTTTGTAGAGGCTAGTTATTGAAAGTGTCTTAATGCTCTCCATCACTGTCTGCTATGGCCATTTCTAGGGAGAGACATGGATTTGTGCTGCTACAAAAATGCTCTGCTTTTTTAGACTGATATATAAAACCACTAAAAATGACCTAATCTTTTCATTCAGCTTCTTGGAAAATAAGTCAAATCAGTCAAGACAAGGATTCGAAGATTTCATAAAAGTACTGCAGTTACCCATAAACAGTAAGATGCATTAATGTAACATTGTGCCCTTAAACTCTGATAAACTTTCAAGTGTGCTTTGGTTAAACTATTAATTTGTGAGCTGCAGGGGAATGGTGACTTCTGTTGTCCTTATGTTATGTAGACACTTTATTTGTGTAAGCCTCAACAGATCAAATTGAAGAAAACTATTATTGCCATTTCATATTTATGTACATGGCAAAACATGCAAACTCAACACAGTCACTACCCAAGGTTGACCTCCAGCTCCTGAAGCTGGGAAGCAGCAATGCTAAACACTGTACCACCATGTCACTTCCCACTGTGCTCATGCTACTCTTCCTTCACATTTCTGTGTTGGCACATGAGCTCCGTATCTTTGGAAAAGAGATCAAACTACGCCAACCATGTGGAGGAGAATTGTAGACCTTAGCTATGATTGCCACAGGTCAAAACATAACAGAAACTCCAAAAACTATAAAAAATACATTACTGTAAAAAATCGCCCAGGGAAATACAACACTCAAGCCTTGAAACTGTGGGCTGCAGCTTGTAATTCCTTGTGTTCACGGAACCACTGAGTTACAAGTAGAGTAGATTCTTCAATATCATTAGCACTGAATTTCATTTAACCGAAGGAGTTCTATTTTGGGTAATATTTCTATCAACATCACAGCTGCCTTTTCTAAAAATGAAATAACACGCAGCTGCTGAAAATTGGATTACTTGGATTAGGTAATTATGGAGTAAAAGGTTGCAGTTTTATTGTAACTGCATTTCTAGGGGAGGTACCGGAGTCCCAACCTGAAACAGAATTAGTTTTTAGTTAAATCTTCATTAAACAAATGTCATGTTTATGTTGAGCAAAATTTCCTTAAGTTTCAAATTCGTCAAATCCAAAAGTATTTCCATTCAATCTCCACCCTTGTGGCACCAGTTAGACCCTCTGCTATATCCCGTATGGCTTTTATTTCCTACTAAGAACTTAAAATCTAATCATAGAGATGATGCAATAATCATTACACATTACGATGTGATAAATACAAATATAATGCACACTGGTAAATAATCACCAAGACGCACAGTGTTCCTCAGTACTGTTCAAAGCAGAGAAGACTGGGATGCTGCTCGTGTGGCGGTCTTCATTTAAATGTCTGACTGTGTCAGGGACTATTATTTTACTGGTTATGTCACTATGACAACTGGATTAAAAAACTGGTGAGTATTTCTTTCCAAAACCTTGTCCATAATGTGTCACCTCACCACCAACATGACTACTTTCAGACTCCCAAGTCAGATAAGCTCCAAGAACACAGCCATACATGGGACTGCTATATAAGATGCATTTTAATTATTGTAATACATCACTAATGCTGTATTTCTTGTTGTGAAATATATGTTGTACAAGATATTATATGTTTTGCTGCTTTATTGAGAGCAAGTGAGAACAAAAATTCTGTTTCCTTAGTGACATACATTTCCACAATAAATAAAAACTTTTAGCATCTCCCTTCTGTAGCACCTCAGAATGACAATTGTGACAGGCACCCTTGGCCATTACACGGCCCGGGATGGAAGCAGGATGTAAGAACCTGGGGAGAGAGCATATCCAAGGCACTACCTCCCCTGGGACTCTAGAGGGCAGCCCTCCTGGGCAGCTGTGGCACCACAGATTCCCACAGGGCATGCTGGGACTTGGAGTTTGGCACAGCCCTGTTGGGTTTCGTGGGGGGCACCAGGGAGAGCTGCAGAGCCCTACAATGGACTTCCACCACACCTGGGAGTGATTCCAGGTAATACTGATGAGCCACTTGGCACACTCCCAGGAGCTGCACAAAAGGAGCCACCTCACTCCATTCAAGGGCCTGAGTCGGTAGGAAGGAGTGGAGGTTTCTGTAAATAAATGATGTGCTATGTGGCAACTTGTGTCTCAGTCTGTCTATGTCGGGGTTAGGGCGGCTGTACGCGCCCTCAGGCTTCACACAATCAATTCTTGACAAATAAACTGCCACTGATTTTTTCAAATCCCTGTAGCTTTTTTGGAGGATCTAAACTGACTAGAAGAAGGCCTGATCAGTCCCACATTCTTTGTTTTATATAATTCCTCTTTCTCTCACTCTCTGTATTGTGACAAAAAAACAATAACCTCTCACAGAAGTGAGTTTGCTTTGTATTTGCCTGACATCAGAATATAGACTTTCAGAAATTTCTGAACCTCTGAGAAATCAAAGATATGTAGGGCAGTCTGAATCAACTTATCTTGTGTGGAACCTCATTTGTATGAGCTCTCTACACATTGGCAATGCAGTATAAAGGCTGAGAGGTGGATGACTGACCCATGTAACCAGTGCTCAAAGTCAAGGAGTATTTATCAAGAATCTCTGAATTACTCCTAGAAATTGTAATAAAAGTCTGACTAGGATAAGAATTTGTCCTACCTCAGAGGAGAACATGAAAAGAAGTTATGAAGCATCCTACACTCACTTCCAGCAAAGAGAAGAATGAAGTTTCCAAGAGTTTACAGCACCCCAAGCTGCAAGGTGGTAATCAAGATGATATTTTGTACTTTCCTTGGAAATCATAATGACATTTTGTAGTTTTCTGATACTCGCGCTAAGGCTTCAACATAAAGATATTAATAATCTATATTACTAACCGAGAATGGTAAACCGGATATGGACGCAGGGACATGCCCGTGGACGCAGGAGACATAGTGCGCAGGCCCCACACAAAGCCCCCCTCCCCAGAGTGAAACGGGAGAGACCACGAACGTGCGCAGGCGCCACACAACCACACAAAGCCCCAAAGAGCGAAACGGGAGAGACTACGAACCGTCTGACATGCCCCAAACCAGGCAGGCACGGCTCCAAAAAGAAACAGCTTGACTGACCGAGCTACAAAGTGAAACGGGAAACACCACGGAGTCCGCAGTGGTCCACAATGCACCGCATAATAGTACGGAAGGAGCTCCGTATTAACAGTGGGGGGCCCCAGAGTGACACGGGCGGACGCTCCGTATTAAACATATGTCATCCCCACACGTCCAAACTATACAGCACAGGTGGATCACATTACAGTGATGCATTATTGACAGTACAGTAAAGATCACAGTATCGCAAACAAATGGAAATTAGTACTCGAAAAAGGGAGAATATAATCACCACGGACCAGGTGTCATTGAAACAAAAGCAGGATAAAGCGAGGTCAGAAATAAAAGACAGAGTAGAAAACAAAGTCAACGTCATTAAGAGGTTAAAGAACGGGGCCAAACACATGGAGAGCAGGTTAGAGATAATGAAAACTGGAATTCAACAGCTTCAAAAAAACCTAGGCATGAAACACATGCACAGCAAGATACAGAATATGAAAGCAGAAAAAAACAACAGTTAAACATCCACACCACACAGCGGAGGCAGACCCGGAAGGTGTAGGCACCTACATCGCGCGTCGGAAGGCATGGGAAAGTACAAAAGGCAAAGGCGCCTACACAGCATGGTAAAACCCAACATAATACGGAAGGAGCAGGCGTCACCGCCGTATTGTGAGTGGCACTACTGCGTGGTGAAGGCACGGCTCCAAAAAGAAAGAGCTCGACTGACCGAAATACAAAGTGAAACGGGAAACACTACGGAGTCCGCAGTGGTCCACAATGCACCGCATAATAGTATGGAAGGAGCTCCGTATTAACAGTGGGGGGCCCCAGAGTGACACGGGCGAACGCTCCGTATTAAACGTACGTCATCCTCACACGTCCATACTATACAGCGTAGGTGAATCACACTACAGTGATGCATAATTGACAGTACAGTAAAGATCACAAGATCGCAAACAAATGGAAATTATTACTCGAAAAAGGGAAAATATAATCACCACGGACCAGGTGTCATTGAAACAAAAGCAGGATAAAGTGAGGTCAGAAATAAAAGACTGAGTAGAAAACAAAGTAAAACGTCATACAGAGGTTAAAAAAGGGGGCCAAACACATGGAGAACAGGTTGGAGATAATGAAAACTGGAATTCAAAAGCTTCAAAAAAAAACGTAGGCACGAAACACATGCAGAGCAAGATACAGAATATGAAAGCAGAAAACAACAACAGTGTCAAAACAAAGAAAGTAAACATTGCATTAGTGCAAAGAAAGAGAAATTATTACTCAGAGAAATAACGAAATGTCGAATAGAGATCGAATATATGGACACAGGTGATATGTTAGAAGTATGTAAGTATTGTAAGGCTTTGAAGTTTAAGTCAAGAGAATTTCAAAAACGGAGTTTACCTCACATGCATTTATTGGTTACTTTGCAAAAAACATTATTAACTGCTGATGATGTGGATTGTTTTGTCTGTGCTGAAATTCTAAACAGAGAAGCCTATCTTAAATGATTGGTACAAAGTCATTAAACACATCTCACGGACCTCATTTAATAGATTCAGCACATTGGGACTCGGAAGATTCCAAATATTGTTTTTACAGAGGTTCAGAAATAATAGTGAAACTAATGAAATAGCAACAATTCAAAGACACAAAACTCTGAAACGTGTGTATCTGGAAAAACAAAAACGGGGGTTGGCGAGCGAAGCGAGCAGGGGGCGAAGCCCCCTAGTAATAATAATAGAAGAAGAAGGAAAACATAATAAGGTAGGAAGTTGCACTAAGATGCATTTAATTGTTGCCACTTCATTTCAATATCAATAGGAAAAGCGCTATATAAATGAAATGAATTATTATGATTATTATTAATAACTAGCTGATTACCCAGTGGCTTCGTTCACTGAGTGCAAGGGAAAAAAATAAAATGTAGTATTTATAAAATAAGTTTGTTAATTGCCAATTTTATTTTTCAACAAATAAAGAACACTTACAATAACATAGAAATCAATATAAACAACATTATTAACATCATTATCATATGTGAATATGAAGTAATATATAAGAAGCACATTGCATATAAATATAAAATTATTAAACAGTAAAATCTTCTTCTATAATATGCTACCGTGGCTGTTCGTTTGTCTGTCCAGGATTTTAAATCACCTGTAGCTCGCAAACCGTTTCAACTATTGACTTGAAATTTGGTACACATATACTACGTGACGTCTACTATCCACTTTCGGGGTGATGATTTTATTACTCTTTTTATTTTTATTTTATTTTATTGTAGAATCAGCTCTCGGCAGCGCACAGCAGGGCGGCTGTGCGGCGGATGCGTACGGGCGCCGTTCTCATTCCCTATCACCTTCGCTAATCATTCTTGAGGCAAATTGAAGACTTAAGTGCCAGATTAAGTGAAAGGTTAAAGAAAACGTACTAAGTAATTGCAACACATAAACTAACTTAATCAGTTTTAATGCAAAAAGATGCCGACGAAAGAGAAGCAGCAGGCCACTAGGTTGGAGTAAAGAAGAGCTGCTCAGGAAGCAGCAAGCACATCAACCTCTGAGCAAACGAATGGTAAACATACAGAGAAAGGGGATGAATACTATGAATGCTCAAGTCAAGTGTATTCACTGTACGTTATCGTGCAGTGCGCCGTTACTGGTATTTTGATAAAAGAATTTGAACAACATATAAGAAGCATACAAATTATTAAACAGTAAAACATTAACATTTAAGAAATAAAGATACATTGAGTACTACTGCAATGCTTTCGGGTATACTACATTTTTTGTTTGCCCATTATGTGCATAAATGTATACATTTTTTGGAGTACCTACCTGAGAATACACGACATATAACTGACCGTGGGAGAAGCATGGATTTTAAACACGTGTTGAGTTCATCCGCTGGTGTCCCTTGTGGAATAACTGCTAATGTTTGACGAAAATCTCCTGCGAGTAAAATGACAGTACCTCCCATTATTTTGGTAGGATCTCTGAGATCTTGCATTGTTCGGTTCAAGGCTTCATAAGCTCTTTTATGTGTCGTGGTGCACTCATCCCAAACTATTATCTTTGAATGTTGCAAGACTTTTGCCTTTCCAGAGTCCTTGCGTATGTTGCAAATTGGATTTTCGTCGTGAGCGAGGTTTAATGGTAATTGCAATGCCGAATGTGCTGTACAGCCTCCATCTAATAATGTAGAAGCGATTCCCGATGACGCTACAGCCAGAGCAATGTCACCATTCGCTCTCTCGGCAAGAATCAGGTTTATTCTTGTTTTTCCTGTTCCTCTGTGGTCATACGTAATTTCCGATTTCAAACGCAAAAAGAATTTTTTATATATAGATAATAGATAATATTGTAATAAACACCAAGATGAATAGACCAGGACACACACACAAACACACATACTGAATGAGAGTTAAGCTCGATAACGTTTATTTAACAATGAATGATAAACAGTCATAGCTTCAGAAGAGTCATTTTCCTGCTGTTATGGCTGTAGGAAACTCCTTGCAAAGTAACAGTTATACTGAAACTCGCCACAGCACTGTTTCTGAAGTTGCATTCACTCTTGCAGTGTTCCTGATCGTATGGCACTGTGCCGTGCTGTGCCTCTGTCTGTGAGTCTCCTGCTGCCTTCTTGAACATTGCTAGGCTTGTAAAGTATAACGGGAATGTTCCAGAGGTTCGTGAAATGCACAGCTCAACGTTATCTGTAAGACATTTTACTGTCAATAAGCTGTCTTCTGGATAATATGCTGGCTACTACAGTTCAGTTTGGAAATGTAACCACCTGTGTGTTGATCGTTTGCGATTCACATACTGTATGTGTTCTCATCCACACTTGGGGCAATGATCTTTATGTGCTTGCCGCTCTGCATGAACGCAACTTACTTTAACATTACCTCACATGGAATGGTGGGCAAATATATAAATCTGCACCTCATGCATTTCTAAGAGTGTTCAAAGTTTGGTGCAAAATTTTAGAAATGGTCGGTTGTGACATGTCCAGATTATTCCTACTGAAAAGCTGTATTTTACAACAACATTTATTTCTATATCACATTTTCATATAAACAATGTAGCTCACAGTATTTTACAAGATTACAAAAAAAGAAAAACTACTAAGATTAGGCAAGAATATTAAAGAATAAGTAACAAAGAAAAAACAAATCTATATGATTATATAAAACAAATATATATCAAGTTGAAGAGTAGCGGCCCTATATACAATACCATGATTTAAGTCTCTAAAGACGAGTCCAGAGATTAGGTCAGATGGGCGAGAGGACAGAAATGTAACTTTTCCAACACTTTCACTTTGGCAAACAGTGCTTGGCTTCTTCTCGTAGATGAACTGATCACGTAACATACTAATATTATTCCATCTCTGTCAAATAAATTTCTATTTACAGGTTCATTGTTTTTCCAGCATTTACAAAACATTCCACCTTTCCCAAAATGTGCATGATGACCTCTGCCTGAACGTCACCTTTTGAGAGCTCCTAGGGAGTAGGGATGCACCGATACCGAAACGGGTATCTGGTATCGGCCTCGATACCACATTTTCTAAAGTACTCGTACTCGTTAAAAGTCCCCCGATACCAGGGACCGATACCACGGTCTGAGAAATGTCTATGTTTGAGCGGCGTGTAAGGGGTTAATCACAGGCGCTGAGTGCCCGCCCCCAGGCCCCGGCTGCAGCTCAGTGCGGGGAGAAGGCGAGGCGAGAGACGTCAGCCGTGTGGAACTATTTCAAAGTGAATGAAGACGACAAAACAAAGGCGGACTGCAAATTGTGCTCAGCGAAATTGTCCAGAGGAGGCTCAAAAGGTAGCGCATTTAACACAAGTAATTTAATCAAGCACCTAAAATCCCAACACGACAACGAGTACAAAGAGTTTACCCACGCTTCTAAACCAACACAACCCACGCTGCAGCAAACTCTTGCAAGACGAGAGAAAATGTCCAGAGACAATCCATGTGCTGTGAAAATAACACAGGCAATTATCGAGTACATGCATTGAGTGACCAGCCACTCTCAGAGGTAGAAAATGTGGGATTCCTGCGTCTCCTCCATGTTCTGGAGCCCAGATATGATGTCCCAAGCCGCCGCTACATGACTGACACGGAGCTGCCTAAACTACACGACTCCGTGAAAAAACATATCCACAGCCTACTGCAAGCCTCCTCTGCGTTTAGTTTCACCACGGATATTTGGACAAGCAGTGTTAGCCCCGTGTCGCTAATTAGCCTAACCTCCCAGTGGATAGACGAGAGTTTCTTGTTTTTTTTGTTAAATTATATGACTAAAGCTGTTACCTGTAAATTTAAATCATGTTTTTATTAAGTACTCGGTATCGGCAAGTACTCGGTATCGGCGAGTACTGAAATGCAAGTACTCGTACTCGTACTCGTTTTCCAAAAAAGTGGTATCGGTGCATCCCTACTAGGGAGGTACTGGTGAAGTTAGGAGCAGGAGTAAAAGCATTTTATCAGATTTCCTAATTTATAAAACTCTTAAGAGTAGATCCAGATTTGTGCAGCTCTGGATTTTTTAGCCAGTTAGGACTGTTTTCCTTCTCTGAGATGCTTGGCAAATACAGACACAGAAGTAAAAAATTGCCAAAGAATCAAAGTAGAAAGAATTCAAAGAATATTACATTTGACTATCATACATTTATAAAAGTGTTGCATTAATGATGTCACTACGAACAAGTTCTGGAAACCGCACCCCCATAATGACCCACTGCATTATTGTGATGCAGTAAACAAAAAACATAAATTAAATTAATTAAATATGTAATGATAATTAATTACATTCAACATGCTGTATTTCTATCAATCAAGATGACCAATTCGAGTTCTCTAAACTCCAAAATGTCATGTGATTTTCGAACCCGCTTAATCCAGACCAGGGTTGTGGGGGTTGCTGGAATCTATCCCAGTAAGATGCTGCAGATGTTCTATCAGATGGTTGTGGCGAGTGCCCTCTTCTACGCAGTGGTGTGCTGGGGAGGCAGCATTAAGAAGAAGGATGCCTCACGCCTGGACAAACTGGTGAGGAAGGCAGGCTCTATTGTTGGCATAGAGCTGGACGGTCTGACATCCGTAGCAGAGCAACGGGCACTCAGCAGGCTCCTATCAATTATGGAGAATCCACTACATCCATTAAACAGTGTCATCTCCAGACAGAGGAGCAGTTTCAGTGACAGACTGCTGTCACTGTCCTGCTCCACTGACAGACTGAGAAGATCATTCCTCCCCCAAACTATGCGACTCTTCAATTCCACCAGAGGGGGTAAACGTTGAACATTATTCAAGTTATTGTCTGTTTTTTTATCTGCATTTTTTATTACTCTTTAATTTAATATTTTTGCTGCTGGAATATGTGAATTTCCCCCTGGGATTAATAAAGTATCTATCTATCTATCTATCTATCTATCTATCTATCTATCTATCTATCTATCTATCTATCTATCTATCTATCTATCTATCTATCTATCTATCTATCTATCTATCTATCTAGCTAGCTAGCTAGCTAGCATCAGGCACAAGGCAGGGACAAACCCATCACAAGGCAAACACACACATGCACACACATATAACACACATGAGGGCCAATTTGGCATTGGCAATTCACCTAAACTGCATGTTTTTTGACAGTGCGAGAAAACCAGAGCACCCAGAGGAAACCCACACAAATACAGTGAGAACATGCAAACTCCACGAACCCGGGTCTTCTTACTGTGAGGCTGCAAAGCTATCACTGAGCCACCGTGCCACCTCTGAATTCCAAAATACCAAAAGGCAATTACTGACCGTAAGAAAAAATTCTGTTCTGTGCCAAAAAACACACAATCCATAACATTGTTACCCTGTGAGGATTTAAGATGGTCAAAAACAGAATAACTTTATTGCCAGTTCAATGCTCCAATACATGCAGAGTCATAAGCGTGTTCAGTAAGGCACTGTTATGGGGATATATCTGTACAGAACGATGAAGTCTGCAGCTAGAAGTCTCAATGCTGTAGTTTTATTTTATTAGCCAAGAATCAAAAATACAAAACTTTAATAAACCAGAAAAGTGAATATAGCGAAGTACCACACAGAGTTATGGACATTCATTATACAAATGTTCAATGTTTTATAGCTTCACAATTAGTGGGGGTTGTTATGAAGCTAACATGACTGATTTCTCTATTAAAAACATAAGTTGTTTAATTGTTGCTAAATTTACACAAATGTATGATATTATTAAAAGTAAGACTAAAACTTGTCATCAAGCAGCCTCAGATATTTAATCATGTCCAATGCAGATCTTTTAAAAGAGTCCCACAGATATTCTTTCAGCTATAAAAATGACAAAGCAGGTGACCCAAAACCAGAGAGAGAAAGAATGGTGACAATACAGACAAAAAACGAAGACCCCCACAAGAACAGTTGCATTACATTGGATTATGTTTTGAAGCAAATCAAAAAATCAACATCTCTTTAAAGCTGTGCCAGATTTTTGGGGTTCTTTTGCCAAAATCAATGCTTTATTTCATTCATGTCATACTGGGGTGTTGTTAGGGAAGCTTACTATGAACTATATTCTATGCAAAAACAACAAAGAAGGAATGAAGAAAGCATTTCAATTCGATTTTCCAAATACTTACAAAATGGAAGTTGCTAATCTACTGTTTTCCCAGTTTTTATCATTTTGTATGCTGTAAAAACTGAGGATAGGGTGTGACGTAAACACTTTACCCTGAAAGTTCAATAGTGATGATGTGGCATTGGAAATGAGGTGTTCAAAATGAGGAACAGGTCAGCGCCATAGCCTGACTCAATCATCTGCTGAGTGAACACATTACATTAAATAAGCATCTCTTAGCTTGCTAATGTGGTGTGTGTGTCCAGATTGATCAATTTGTCAACAATTAATTCATAACTGATTAACTGATTCACTGATTTAACATACCACAGCATTCTCAAATCCTCCAGATCAGAACTGCCAACAAACGACTGTGGATGTAGTGCCAGCCCACCACAGCAGCTGTGAATACTTACAGTAAATGAAAGCTTTTCTGGAGGATGTCTCAGCATAATTTTCCTCAGATGCTGAAATATTTTTATATCCAAGTGAAATATACTAACTATCATATAAGCAGAAAAAATTAAAACAATTGATTTGTGTGGCTGATGTGATGGTATGTAGTTAAGCCCATTAAGAAATATTATTTTAATTTGATTCCCTTAAGTGGCTTTTAAAGATTTCTCTGAATCAGTCCAGTAAATCAGGACTCGTGAGTGAGGCTTTTCTTTTTTTTTTTTAATACAGTTTGCTGTTTTTGTACTGAGCTCAGAACAGAAGTAGTCCACTTTTTAACCTCTCTACTTTTTAATCTATTATTTGCGGTAGTACAATCGAGGGTCCCTCTTTCCTTATGTAAATGGCACATCTAATTGCAGACTGAAGCAGGCACACTTCTCCTGGTGCTCACGCTAGTGGCTCCTGTTATTCTCCCTTGAGTGTCGCTGCTCGTTGACCCTTGTCGGGGAGGCTCTTAGCAGCTCCAGTGAATACTGCAAGCCTGTCAAAAGCACACACACAAAATGTTTCAGGAGTCTCTGGGAGAGAAGATGATGCAAGTGAAAAAAGTGGAAGAGCCTGCATAAGAAACGTGTTCATGTATTGAATTTATAAAAGTCTACCTGCTCGCTTGCTTAATTAAAATGGGAGATAATCTGATTGGTACAAATGAGGCTGCCCTTCCATTTCTCTGCATTGGTCATGGAAATACAAAATGAATTTATAAAATTGCACCTGCTTGCTTATTTCATTAATATTGCCTAAATGCAATATCCATTCATTTCATTTTTATAATCTGATAATCCAGTTCAGGGCCAAGGTGACAAGGAGTTGGTGCCCATCCTAGCAGGACTGGGAACATATCACATTCAATCATATATTGTCCATTAAGATAACCTGAATGTCATTAGTCTTTTTTATTTTCCTTTCATGTGTGCTCTTTGTTTATTTTAAAGTATTATTTTTCATCTGCTTATATATGTTCTGTTTAATTAATCACTTTGGACTTAGTTAATACCTACACTTTGTTAATATACTTACAGGTAATTCTTTTTATATGCATAACGGCACCTTGTTATTATATTGAAAGTCATGATAATTCTAATTCTATGCATATCTCTGCCTTTTTATGTCTGCAATTTCTATCTATCTATCTATCTATCTATCTATCTATCTATCTATCTATCTATCTATCTATCTATCTATCTATCTATCTATCTATCTATCTATCTATCTATCTATCTATCTATCTATCTATCTATCCATCCATCCTGTGTTCTCCTAAGTTCTATTTTATGAGAGGAACCCCAAGAGTTGGGGGCACCCTGATGTGCCACACTAACCCCGACATAGACAGGCTGAGACACAAGTTGCCACACAGCACACCGTTTATTTACAGAAAACAGCCAGTAGTTCATTGAGGCCTGGTGAGTGTTGTTTTTTGCGAATATTGATTGTCTGACCTCTTGGATTTTAGCTTCTGTGCTTAGTTTTTTGATTACTGTGTGATGATTTTAGAATTTGTTGCTGTCGGATACCTTCTTTGGCAAACCCTTTATTGTCTTTGCTTTGTTGTACTGGTGCTATTTTGTTGTTCTTATTTGTTTAATTCAAATATATAAACATATAACATAATAATTTACAAAGATGGTTTTTGGATTTGTGTTATCTAACCAAAGGTTTTACAGTTACTCTACCTAGGGGGGGATTTTTCATATTTTTTGCAGTTTTTTGGGACATTTATGCAATATTTTGAATTTTTAAAACCAAAATTAATTTTAGGCTGGTGTAGGCCAAGGCTGGTCAGTGGAATTTAGGGGTCAAGCTGCATGGGGTTAGGGCTATTTCTGAGCAGGCCAGGGCTGGGTCTTTTTCAAGGCCTCACACCCTTTTGCCATTGTGTATGCTACTCATTATAACACTGTACATTTCTGGGATGTGGGATGAAAGACCACGTAGGCAAGAGGAGGATGTGCAGACTAGAATATGAACCCAGAGATCTGGAGGTCAAACCACTGCCCTCCCATCCTACTCCATACATTTTGTTTTTATACTTACTTTTTTTAAGAAGTATTGTCCAACTCTGATCCTGCAGGGCCGCAGGTTTTCATTGTAATTAATGAGCAGTTTTTGCTGCTAATTAACTTCTTTTGCCTTAATTTTGATTGACTTCCTATTTAAGACTCAGACCCCTTAATTGATTTTCTTTTCTTTAATTAGCAACCAAACACTAATGAGATCCAAAGTGAGCCAACAAGTGAGCAGTTAGCCTGTGGCCATCATACAATATTTGGAAATAAAGAAAGGTGAAGGTCTCTGTAACATTGATCTGTTCATGTCGACAAAACATTTTGACAGTGCAATTAAAAAAAGAAAATCTACTGTGGCACAATGAGAGCACCAACAAGCCATGGAATTAAATAGCAGGTTTAATTAACAACGCAAATCGGCTTCTAATTAAGAAACTGGTTGGAGTGAAAATGGTTGGAGTTTGAGGCGCCGACTAAAGTAGTCATCTAATGACTTGCTTCACATCTTATTTTTGTAAAGTCACATTTCAAGGAAAAAAAAGAATCAATTCAGAAGAATGAATCTTAAAGAAGTCAAAAAACTGCAGAAACTGGTCACTGATTAAGAAATCATCAGGAAAGAAAACCTGCAGCCACTGTGGCCCTCGAGGATCAGAGTTCAATCGACCTGTTTTACAGAACAACAAAAATAATAAGCAGCTTCAAGAAAGAGGAATCAGACAATGTGACATACAGTATGTTAGTGAGACACTATAACAATAAATGGCTTACTAGCTCAGCCCGTATTAGTAGAAGAACTCCACAGGCAAAGTTTACAGAGAACAGTTAACAGAGAAGTATAAACATGGCCATAAATGTGATATGCTTTACATTGCCCTTTTACAGCAGAAATGCTATAGGCCACCACTCAACGGACATGCCATCCACCGACTCTCATTACGTTACTCTGGGCTGTTTGCTTCTTTGTTGCATTTTGCAGAACCCTTTTTTTCATAATTCACTAGAAAGAAGAAACCCTATGTATAAAAAAACTTTGGTGTCATGGCAAGTATATAAAAAAAAGTTGAAAGATTACCAGGAGCTTGACAGCATTCCGCATTAAGGTTCCTCCAGGTACCCCTTGTTTTACAGCCTATAAACTGGCTGTCCCAGAAGACAGAACAAATAAATTTCACTGACTTTTCAAATGAAAATTAAATAACTCGGGAGAGCAGCTTTCTTTGCTTGGAGGGCTGCATTTTCGGTCAGAGATGCTTACTGTCTATTACACTTGTTGGCCATTATAGCTCAAGAGCCTTGCTTTGGAGACCTATCACACATAATGTACACATATATCACCAGCTGGACAGCCAAATATTAAAGCCACATTAACATTCAGGCTTTGAAGTGGTCCCTACAGGCAGTTGCCATTGCTGTGATATACTGCACTTCTGTGGTTAAAGTTGCTTCATTGCATCGGTCATATAAAATAACTTCTATACGTTCAATGCTGCACCATTTATTATTATATTGTTAGACTACAGACATTAAATAGCAACTTACTTTGAGGATTTATTGGTGTACTGTATCAGTGGAAGCTTTTTAGTGAGGAATCAGAGAATTAGCTTCTGTAATTTATAAATTATGAAGTATGTAAAACATTTTTTGCTTCTCATAAATTAACTCCCCATATTCTGTGCTTAACAGATAGTTCTCTTTTGATTGTATGAGCAGTAATCTTCCGTTGCAGAGCCCACTCAAACCCTCACAACAGGGCTATGGGAGGAAAACTGGTATACCTGGAAGCCCTTGCAAAAAGACCAACAACAAGGCAAGAACAAAGGATATTGGATTCGTGAAGCATTAGCACAACCCACTGTGGCACCTGAGAGAATAAAATTTATATATATATATATATATATATATATATATGCAGCTGGAGATCCACAAAGGGAGAAAATGAATCACGCATCATAAAGTAGTTTTTATTCCTGAGCTTTCAGTCCCTACCAGGGGCCTTCATCAGAGGATAATGCTTAGACTTACAGAAATCAAAGGCGATATATAGCAAAAGTTACGTGGGGGGGGGGGGGCAGCGAGGTAGGGGGGGCTAAGTCAGTGTGAACGGGGGGGGGTTATTGGTTGTAAAGATTTTATTTATTATGAACATGTTCTTCTTAAGTTTGCATATGCTGGATTTATGTCCAAGTGTCTGTTGATGGCGTTCTCATTTGATAGCCAAGATTCGGCCAGCTTTCTGGCACTTTTGGTACTGGCCTTAAACCTTACTTGTACATTGTCCCAGTTAAATGTATGTCCTGTTGATTTAGTATGCATGTAGATCAGTGATTGTGAGTCCTTTCTTCTGACGGCGTTGCGATGTTCATGTATTCGTGTTGCGATTCTTTTTGAAGTTTGTCCTATGTACGTGATTCATTTTCTCCCTTTGTGGACCTCGAGCTGCAAATATGCAAACCATATCACAGACCTTCTCTTCCATATATATATATATATATATATATAAATATATATGTATACTGTATAAAAGTATATATATACAGTTAGGTCCATAAATATTTGGACAGAGACAACTTTTTTCTAATTTTGGTTCTGTACATTACCACAATGAATTTTAAATGAAACAACTCAGAAGCAGTTGAAGTGGAGACTTTCAGCTTTAATTCAGTGGGGTGAACAAAACGATTGCATAAAAATGTGAGGCAACTAAAGCATTTTTTAACACAATCCCTTCATTACAGGGGCTCAAAAGTAATTGGACAATTGACTCAAAGGCTATTTCATGGCCAGGTGTGGGCAAGTCCGTCATTATGTCATTATCAATTAAGCAGGTAAAAGGCCTGGAGTTGATTTGAGGTGTGGTGCTTGCATGTGGAAGATTTTGCTGTGAACAGACAACGTGCGGTCAAAGGAGCTCTCCATGCATGTGAAAGAAGCCATCCTTAAGCTGCGAAAACAGAAAAAACCCATCCGAGAAATTGCTATAATATTACGAGTGGCAAAATCTACAGTTTGGTACATCCTAAGAAAGAAAGCAAGCACTGGTGAACTCAGCAACGCAAAAAGACCTCGACGTCTACGGAAGACAACAGTGGTGGATGATCACAGAATCATTTCCATGGTGAAGAGAAACCCCTTCACAACAGCCAACCAAGTGAACAACACTCTCCAGGGGGTAGGCGTATCGATATCCAAGTCTACAATAAAGAGAAGACTGCATGAAAGTAAATACAGAGGGTGCACTGCAAGGTGCAAGCCACTCATAAGCCTCAAGAATAGAAAAGCTAGATTGGACTTTGCTAAAGAACATCTAAAAAAGCCAGCACAGTTCTGGAAAAAACATTCTTTGGAGAGACGAAACCAAGAACAACCTCTACCAGAATGATGGCAAGAAAAAAGTATGGAGAAGGCGTGGAACAGCTCATTATCCAAAGCATACCATATCATCTGTAAAACACAGTGGAGGCAGTGTGATGGCTTGGGCGTGCATGGCTGCCAGTGGCACTGGGACACTAGTGTTTATTGATGATGTGACACAGGACAGAAGCAGCCGAATGAATTCTGAGACATACTGTCTGCTCAAATCCAGCTAAATGCAGTCAAATTGATTGGGTGGCGTTTTGTGATACAGATGGACAATGACCCAAAACATACAGCCAAAGCAACCCAGGAGTTTATTAAAGCAAAGAAGTGGAAAATTCTTGAATGGCCAAGTCAGTCACCTGATCTTAACCCAATTGAGCATGCATTTCACTTGTTGAAGACTAAACTTCAGACAGAATGACCCACAAACAAACAGCAACTGAAAGCCACTGCAGTAAAGGCCTGGCAGATCATTAAAAAGGAGGAAACCTAGCATCTGGTGATGTCCATAAGTTCAAGACTTTAGGCTGTCATTGCCAGCAAAGGGTTTTCAACCAAGTATTAGAAATGAACATTTTATTTCCAGTTATTTCATTTGTCCAATTACTTTTGAGCCCCTGAAAAGAAGGGATTGTGTTAAAAAAATGCTTTAGCTGCCTCACATTTTTATGCAATTGTTTTGTTCACCCCACTGAATTAAAGCTAAAAGTCTGCATTTCAACTGCATCTGAGTTGTTTCATTTAAAATTCATTGTGGTAATGTACAGAACCAAAATTAGAAAAAAGTTGTCTCTGTCCAAATATTAATGGACCTAACTGTAGATATATATACAATAATTTTTAGGCATGTCTGCTTAGAGGGCACCTACATGGCCCTCATAATATCACCAATACCTCTCCTAGGTGAGAGGGTATGCTGTTGCTTTCACATTCTCTCTACTCATCTACAGTACTGAAGGATGTCACCTAGAACCCAAATGATTCCACGTTCTCTCCAGACCAGGAAGTCCCACCTGTTATGAAGCCCTTTTATTTATGTAAGCCATCCTCCAAGTAGAGGCATACATTACTGAACCTATGTCTGAGAGTGAAGGAGCTCCAGCTCGGAAGCAATCTTACTTGAACCTTTTTTGGACTATATCTGTCATTCTGATATTTTTCTTAACGTTCTTTTAATCAGTTAAATGTGGTTTATCAGGGTGGCACCCCAATGCACTGTGCTGCTTTGTCACCTGTTGTTACAGTATATATCTCTATATATAAAATCCAACGTACATCTGTCTGTCTGTCTGTATGTCTGTCAGTTTTTCACGAGAGAACTACTTAATGGATTTAGATTGGGTTTTTTTCTATGATTTGCTTGAACATTCCGGTTGATTTTGTGACTTCTCTCATTGTGCTATGTATCATAGTTCATTTGCGGTACTGAGTTATTTGTTTCGAATCCGAGAGACATGCAGTGGGCCGAGGTGAGGGGGGCAGGGACCTCCTCACTCATGCACCAGCCTCGAGGCGCATGTCTTACCTCCGTTTAGCTAGCGAATGACGTAACTACTTAACAGACTTAGATCGTTTTTTTTTCAATTTGCTTGAACCTTCCGGTTGATTTTGGAAGTTCTTGCATCGTGCTAAGTATCATAGCTCATTTGCAGAAGCAATATATTCCCACTAATCCTAGACAGAGGCTATGGGCCAAGGGGAGGGGGATGCGTTACATCAGGAGTAGGGAGCCAGGCGGGGACCTCCTCACTGTTCTGTTTCACTACTATGTGGGCGGAGCCACAGGGGACAGCTAGTAGATAATTTTATATATATATATATATATACATATATATATATGGGCGGCACGGTGGCGCAGTGGTAGCACTGCTGCCTCGCAGTTAGGAGACCTAGGTTCATTTCCCGGGTCCTCCCTGCGTGGAGTTTGCATGTTCTCTCCGTGTCTGCGTGGGTTTCCTCCGGGCGCTCCGGTTTCCTCCCACAGTCCAAAGACATGCTGGTTAGGTTGAATGGCGATTCTAAATTGGCCCGTGGGTGTGCTTGGTGTGTGGGTGTGTTTGTATGTGTCCTGCGGTGGGTTGGCACCCTGCCCGGGATTGGTTCCTGCCTTGTGCCCTGTGTTGGCTGGGATTGGCTCCAGCAGACCCCCGTGACCCTGTGTTCGGATTCAGCGGGTTGGAAAATGGATGGATGGATGGATATATATATATAGTATAGCATGCCTTTACCTATTGAACTGCATCCCAAGGTGTTTAACAAGCACAGATGCAGTATATAGTACAATGGTTTAACAACTGGGGAACAGGCAGATTCACGGTCACCCAGTGAGTCAGAAGTGGGCATTATGTGCAAGGCCTTATGCACATCACCTGCAAGATCAGGCAGGCTAATCCATACTGCTGAAGTGTGTGCAGCCTACATAACCTACAAACATGACTCACTTTTAACTTGCCAAAATTAAAAATTGGGAAATCGTGGCCTGTACAAGGATATGCTTATTTTGTAACTAAATTTATTCTTCCTCAAAATTTCCACTGTAAAGACACCTGATCATGTGGAAATACTCTGAAATTCTGGCAAGTGTCAGGAAAAGAGACGCAGACAGACATACGGTAACTTTATTTGTACTAAGAGAAAACTATAGCTTTTTACAAAATCTCAAGAAATAATGTAACAAACAACAAAAAAAACACCTCAAGCAAGAATAACTTCTGGCTTGTCAGAAAATCAGACAGCAGTCACAATGAGGCATTATAAAGGTGTAGGTGTGGAGGAGCCCCAGTAGCACTTCCTGACACATTTTTACAGAATAATTTGCTGGCTGAAAGTTCTCAGTGCTAGTGTGTCACAGAGAGGATGTGCAGCATTGTTCATAATGGACATTCTCTCCTCTGCTGCTACCTCCAGCAGGTTCAGACTACATCCTATAACTGAGCCAGTCCCTTTAATCATCTTGTTGATTTGGTGGGCCTCTTGAAGTGATGTTATCAGCCCAGTACACCACAGTGTAGATAACTGCACTGACCATCATGGATTTGAAGAACACATAAAGGATGTCATTAACCACATTAAAGGAGTACAGTCTCCTAAGAAAAAAAAGAGTCTGCTCTGCCCTTTCTTATATATTTACTCTTTGTCACAGGCCCAGTCCAGCCTGCCATTGATGTGAACCTCCAAGTACTTAAAGGAGTGGACCACCTTTACATCCACTCTCTGAATAGTGACAGAATGTAGAGCCTCTTTAGACTAGCAAAAGTCAATAAGCAGTTTGTTTGTTTTGGTGATGTTAATACGCAAACGATTCTCTTTGCCCCAATAAACAAAGTTTTCCAACTGACTCCGATACTCTGTCTCATCTCCCTTTATCAATACATCCCATTATTCTAAAATCATCTGGTAATTTCTACAAGTGACATGACCTGGTGTTGTATTTATAGTCCGGGGTATACAGGGTGAACAGAAAAGGTGACAGGACCCTTCCCTGTGGTGCTCTAATGTTGCTCACATCTGTATCATAGATAGTGCTAATATTTTTACTAAATTTAAGAAATTTTCAGAGTTACATTTTCAGATAGGTGATTTTTTTCTGCTTTGGTTTAACATTAGGGTTATGCAGAACAGTTACCCTTGGTATTTTTTTGTGTCACTGATTACTGTCACTATCACATTCTATTGTTGCATGTTTGATGCTTCTGCCTCAGCAGGAAAAAATAATGCAGTGTACCATGGGGCATAATGAAAATATTGAATTAAGCTTAATTAAATTAAACCAGCAGTTTTTGTAGAGCTATGTGTTTATATACTGTATTTATTGCCTCAATCACCCAGTCCTTGTGGAGTGAAGACTGAAGTTGATAGTAGTCCTCAGTATACAGTAAAGAGAAAACACCTGACTGTTAATAAGTCACTTATAGGTAGCAAGGTCTGAAATTCTGTTGATGGTGTGTTTACAGCACTCAATAGAATATGAATCGATTTACCAACTAAAGTGATAACACAAAGGAGTTTAATGGTGTGGGTGACTTTAATTAAACTCTACAGTTGGTTTCAGTCGTGTCTGTCTAATGCTGCATGAATAGGCTCTTGCCTCCCTGTGAACCTGAACTGGTTTAGTCTGACCTGGAAACAGAAGAAGGGTTCCAACAGTACATTGTACACAAAATACTGCAGTGAAATAATGTCTTAAATGAGCGTTAACGTCTGTAATCTGTAACTAATCAGCGCAGTGTGGTGAAGACCCTGTTAAAGAGAAAGAAAAATGAAGAGGTGTGAAGAGCCAGCCATGATGAGAGGCAATGAGAAAGACTAAAAGGATGAATGGTAAGTGGACAGCAAGAGCAAAACTCAAGAGGGAATAAGCAACCTCTATTTTAATGTAGCCCTCACTAACTGTATGATGTACAGACTCCATATTATGAAGTAAGGTTACAGATACAAGACTATTTTGACTTGGATCAGAATCTCCTAATTGATTTGGTGATGTGCTACTTAGCATAATAAACAATGATTGATTAATGTCTTGCTTTATTTATTGACTGACTGTGACTCATTTTTGATTGGCCCATTGATTTATTCAATAAGGAATGGTTGATTAACTAATTTTATTGATTGTCCGACTAAGTCATTGATTTATTAATTGATGATTGATTGATTTGTTTATTAATTGACTAAATGACTGATCAATCTGAAATTATTCTTTTTATTTTTTTGTGTGTAGTGATCAACTCTGGCCTGGTCTTGAGCACTCTTCCTTGCTTCAATGTCAAATAAGGACGCCACTGCTTTTTCTTCTTGCTTTTCCTTCTAATAATAATAATTATAATACATTTTATTTATATTGCACCTTTCCCATGCTTAAAGTGCATCTAATAGTCGAGACGTTGTTATGGGAACCTTGAGGCTGAATATCCAAATTAATGGGAATAAAATCGAAGTCTGAGGACATGCTGGAGTCAAAAAAACTGGAAAAAACAAAATGACCCTTTATCAAAAGAGAACAGGGTCAAAACAAGTCAGGAAAAAGGTGTTGTGAAAATCCTGAGCCTTAATTATAACAATTCATGAAAGAAATCAAGTTGAGTTTTACATTTTCTCCAAAGATCGAAAACTTGGATACAGAAAACTAACTGGCAGAGAACAATGCCACAATTTACAAAGTGGTTACACCAAACCTTCTCATCACAAAAACCTGCTGCAATATACTAAATCAATAACATATAGGAACATCAGATGACTTGATACAATTCACTGTGTCAACCACATCACAATTATTTAAACCCTCCATACAATATACACTGCTCAAAGAAATTAAGAAGATCAAACAAAAATATGTGATCAGAGATGGCACCAAATGAGACTAAAAATAATCAGAATCAAAGATGTATGCAGAAGATATACAAACGGGAGACAGGATAACCAGAGCAGACTATCCTGAAACGTGTACTAAAGTCATAGTAAGTGAAATATGTAAAGGACCTTGCACTAAAGTCTTCTTTGAGGCACCCTTCAGCTTACTCTAATGCTAAGGAGCAGAGACAAGGTCAGGAACAGGTAAAGGGTCAGAATACCAGAGAGAAATCAAAAGTACTAATCATCAAATCTCAAAGCACTGAATCGAAAATCAAAGTTGAAACAGAGCAAGCAAAAAGTTCATTATACTGGATTTTTTTCTCCATGACTAAACAACATAATATGTTTATTTTTCTTTCTAAGTGAATCCAACATATGGATAAAGTCCTTGCCACATAGCTCTTTTAAATTGGGAGCGTGTGGTGAAGTCACATGTAACGAGAGATTAGCAATAGTCTTGGCTTTCTTAAAAAGCATGGCTGTTCTGCCAAGCTACAATACAGGCAAGGAGAGTTTTTTGTTTTTGCTAGACATACTGGAGACAAATGATACAACAGATTTAAATTGGTAAAAAAAACAGAAACATTAGAGCCCAATATGACAACAAGAAATCAGAGTGAAAGGTGAGAACTTTCCAGTAGCCAGAAACACTCAGTAAGTATCAGCGCAAAATTGTTTGTTTCTCTATCTAGTGTCAACGAAAAAGACTCATGACACATCATCAACTAAAACATCATCAACCCAGTGCTGATAACCAATTCAACCTCCAGTTGATGAGAGAACATTAGAACAAATGTGACGAGAGCAGGCCATTTAGCCCAACAAGCTCATCCATTCTATTCACCGAGATTGTCAAAAATAAAATCAAGACAAGATTAAATAATTATAATACGCAGAAAAAACAAACAAAAGTAGGAAAAGAACTTGCTAAACATAAAACATCAAATTGATAATAATGGCTAAGACCGGGCAAAACACACCGAAGAGACCATTGCCCACAAAAAATGCAAACAACAAGACAGCACAGTGGTGACATCACCGTCATAATGATAAAATACAGAAGGTACAAAAATGGGCAACAGCAACCATTGAAAGAAAAGGGATTATTCATTCAATTTCGGCAAACTTTGGTCAATAACCAATCGCGATGTACAAACCTAAAATGCTGGATCCGTGACACTGGAGTGCTAACCATTTAGCTAAAGTGCTGCCCTAACTTCATGAATTGAAATAATATAAACAATATCTATCCATTCTTGAACAAGCTAAATCTAGTACAGGGTCACAAGGGCCAGTTTGGAACCAAGTTTAGGACTGTGGTGCTGGTCCATCACATGCCGCACACTCCACACTGGGCTAGTTTCGAGTTGACAATTAACCAAAAACAAGTGTCTTTGGTATGAAGGACAAATAATACAATTAGTCAAAGGACAGATATTACTGAGTTCCACTTATGTTAATCAGTTTCACACTACTTTGTGTTCATGCCTGTTTAAACAAAAATTTGCTTTTACGTGTACTCAATTTTGTAATTTGTAAAGTTTGTGCTTGCATTTTACCTGAGAACTTGTCCCAGCACTCTGCACTCAGTGAAGAACGCTATACAAAAATAAACTGAATTTAACTGAAAACTGGAGAACCTAAATCAAAACCCACAGAAAGATAGGAAATTGTGAAAGCTGCATAAAGGCAGCTACTGGGTGCTGGACGTCGATCCAGAACTCTAAAGCAGTATGGCCACTGCAGCACCACGAAAAAGTACACAACATACAATAGACATTCTTTCCATTTAGAAATGTAATGTTTGTAAAACCCAATTTAGGAGTGTAAATCTTAGACGACATATCTTGAATGTAACACGACTTCTTATTTAAAGCAGATGCACTCTGGTGTCACAGGTGGCCTTACTTTGACAGATTACTTTATTTCACGGTGGACACGGACTATTTAGTGGGTCTGCAGGAAATGTACTGTACCAGTAATTGCCAATTGATTTCTGACTTGCCAGAAGTCATCCTGTCAGCTGCCAGGGCCGTGATACGTAATGACGAGATGCTGTGGGCACATCGTAAATGAAAATCGCATCACCAGGCATTAAGTGTCCTACTGATGGGCTAAGAAGCCTCAGTTGATTTAGACATCCAGTCAAGCAGCAGCTTTCCTTTCTGTGTCTCCAAGATAGGCCACAAAAGGGCCTTGGCACTTTCCAGTTCATTTCAGTTTTGAGAACAAATGAGCAGTGATGGACCCATCTGACAGAAAGGTTTTAGTAAGACTTCGACCTGCTGGGAGACATCTGTGTCTCTGCATAGTACCAGGATGCTTCTCTGTCCCAAGGCACTACTTCAGCAGAAAAGCTTTCAACGAGGTGTGTGTGTGTGTGTTTGTCAGGGGGTTAACAGGTCTGTCACAGCACTGTGAGGATGAAAGGTTTAACAGTTTCCTTCTTATTCATACAGCCTTTATTTGCTAGAAAAAATTTCGTAAGCATCCTGGAATTCAGAAGACCAGAATTCTACACTACATTATAAAACTCTAGAAACTGAAAGGAAAAGAGACCTGGAATGGCAAAGTAAGAATATCAAACGAAAGGCGAAGCTCACGCGTTCTCTTTGTGCAGCTTTAATACACCTGAGTGTCCTTCTGTTTCTACTTTTTCTGTCATCTTCATAAGGGTTCTGAAAAGTATGAGAAGCTGCTGCTTCGCCTATGATGCAAAACACAGTCTGGTAATGTAAGTAGCAAAATCAGGTTTAAAATAAAGGATGGCACATGAAAGCGACACACAAAAGGAGAACAGATGGCACTCTAGATGCTTACCAGATTAAGGCACTTCCCGTTGAATGTGGAATGAATCATAAATTCATGGGCTTTGCCATCTCTGAGTTCCCAACACACAGATTCCTACCCCAGCTGTGCCCTGTGATGGCAGGAGGAAGTCATTGGTACAAGCCGTTGCTCTTGTAACACACAAGTAGTCATTGCCCTAGGTCAGATCCGACACTTGCAGTGGGTTATCTGTTAAAAAGAAACCTTTATTGCTCCTGCCTGCTTCCTCTGTTTTTTCAAAAGGCTTAATTAAGACTCAGTCATTAGCCGAGTCCCTTAGTGATAATCACTAATTTGGTTAATCTTCATTTCCCTGGGAAAAATGGCAGTTTTGGAATACCTCTTGTCACAAAGGTCAAGGTGACATATTGGTCAGCACTGCACCCTCTCAGCTCCAGAAACATTCCAGCTTGTGTCGACTTGGGCTTGTTCTCCCACATGCTGAAGATGATGCTCTTAGTTTAATTAGTGATTTAAAACTGGTTCAGAGTAAGTAAGGGTGAGTGTGTGTGTTACAGTGCCTTGTGAGGGAGCGGTGTCCTGTCCAAATTCTTGCCTCCTTGTGCCTAGTGCTGCAAGGATAAACACCTTTGAAAATGGATGAATGATCACTTGATCACAAATGTTCATTTTCTTCCCATAAATCTTAGTCATGCTTACAGTATAGAAATGATACAGTGAGAGCAATTATGGTACCTAATTTGAGATAAAATCCCCAAGGGCCACGCATGGGAGAAACAGAAGTTATTATGCAAAAACAGGCAGTTCTATAACTTTCAAACAGCAGCGAATTGCTATAAATCTTTAAATACCATATTGCTTTTTAATTAACTGTGGTAATAGCTTTTCGTCATTAATAAGGCTTTTCCTTTACTCCCCCCTTCTGTGGTGGAATGCAGTCTGTTTTCAGATGTCTTCTGTACAAAATAAATTGCCATCATTTTATTCTTTCACAGAAGGGTTGACAGAAACTTTTTTTAAATGAGCAGAATAATCTACTTAGAAACCATCAGACCTCTGCAGTTCAGAAGTTCTGCTGAACAGCCTATCAAATTGTATGTTTATGTCACATGATTTACACAGCAGAAATTCCAGGAAGGGCCCTGATGCTCCCTGTAGCACTATAGGATAGTGCTGCTAACCAAGGGGCTACAACACAGCACGCCCACTACATGACACACCTACTTGATAATCGTCATTACCCGTGAGTGACGTAAACCTCCCTCTACCCTAGTCTTAACCATACTGAAGGTAGGCACTTCGATTGAGGTACACCTTGAAATAGCCGTGTTGAGAATGACACAAATGATTGGGATTATTGCAAAACATCACTGATTTATACAGCAAAAGCTGATAAATGTCATCAAATGTGTGCAATTTTATTGGTTCCTCAATGCAGCAGAGTTCTGGAGGTGTGCAGCTAGATGCTATTATAAATGAAGGACCAGAAGACACGATGTGAGCCAAAAGACAAGCAAAACTTAGTAATCAGAAACTAAAGTATATACAGTCATCAAGCCAAAAATTCAAAACCCTAAATCATTGTGGAAAAAGATCAGAGGTTGTTTTTGGCAAGAACAAAACACACATTCAAATTTTTTTGTTATTTCTTTATAAACTAAGATAAACAAGAAGTGCACATCGTGATCTTTATACCTACAAGGTAATAATGTCACATACTTAGCAATGCAGTAACAATTGCTCCACAAAATGGCAGCACCCCTTATGAACAAAATGGTGTTGAAAACAACACAAAAATAATTCAACCAAGTGAAATAAATTTTATATGAAATGAAAATGGAAACCTAATACAGTGGAACCTCGGTTCACGGCCATAATTCATTCCAAAACTCTGGTCGTAACCCAATTTTGTCGTGAACCGAAGTAATTTCCCCCATAGGATTGTATGTAAATACAATTAATCCGTTCCAGATCATACGAACTGTATGTAAATATATATATTTTTTTAAGTTTTTAAGCACAAATATAGTTAATTAAACCATAGAATGCACAGCGTAATAGTAAACTAAATGTAAAAACATTGAATAACACTGAGAAAACCTTGAACAACAGAGAAAACTAACACTGCAATAGTTCGCGCTATAGTGCTACCAACAGCTGGCTAAAAACACTTTTTTTTAATGAGTTTTAAGCACAGGGGAAAAAATGAACATTTGAAAAAATCTGTAATTTAACAAACCACCAAGAAAAGTAACATTGCAACAATGCACGCTACGAACCGATCGCTGTAAACAGAACTGAAAACAAAATCAAGCCCGGTGCATTCTTTAACTGCCTTCCTACCTTATGTGTCCAGCTCTCTCTCTCGCACTGCCTGTGTGTGTGTGTCTCTCTCTCTCGTGCTGTCTGTGTGTGTGTCTCTCTCTCTCTCGCGCTGCATGTGTGTGTGTCTCTCTCTCTCTCGTGCTGTCTGTGTGTGTTTGTCTCTCTTTCTCTCTCTTGCGCTGCCTGTGTGTGCGTGTCTCTCTCTCTCTCGCGCTGCCTGTGTGTGTGTCTCTCTCTCTCTCGTGCTGCCTGTGTGCGTGTCTTTCTCTCTCGTGCTGTCTGTGTGTGTGTCTCTCTCTCTCGTGCTGCCTGTGTGTGTCTCTCTCTCTCTCGCGCTGCCTGTGTGTGTGTCTCTCTCTCTCTCGTGCTGCCTGTGTGCGTGTCTTTCTCTCTCGTGCTGCCTGTGTGTGTGTCTCTCTCGTGCTGCCTGTGTGTGTGTCTCTCTCGTGCTGCCTGTGTGTGTGTCTCTCTCTCTCGCGCTGCCTGTGTGTGTGTGTCTCTCTCTCTCGCTGCCTGTGTGTGTATCACTCTCTCTCTCGCGCTGCCTGTGTGTGTGTCTCTCTCTCTCTCTTGCGCTGCCTGTTTGTGTGTCTCTCTCTCTCTCTCTTGCGCTGCCTGTGTGTGTGTCTCTCTCTCTCGCGCTGCCTGTGTGTGTGTCTCTCTCTCTCACGTGCTGCCTGTGTGTGTGTCTCTCTCTCTCACATGCCTCTGTGTGTCTCTCTCTCTCACTGTCTGTGTGTGTGTCTCTCTCTCTCGTGCTGCCTGTGTGTGTCTCTCTCTCTCTCGCGCTGCCTGTGTGTGTGTCTCTCTCTCTCTCGTGCTGCCTGTGTGCGTGTCTTTCTCTCTCGTGCTGCCTGTGTGTGTGTCTCTCTCTCTCGTGCTGCCTGTGTGTGTGTCTCTCTCTCTCGCGCTGCCTGTGTGTGTGTGTCTCTCTCTCTCGCTGCCTGTGTGTGTATCACTCTCTCTCTCGCGCTGCCTGTGTGTGTGTCTCTCTCTCTCTCTTGCGCTGCCTGTTTGTGTGTCTCTCTCTCTCTCTCTTGCGCTGCCTGTGTGTGTGTCTCTCTCTCTCGCGCTGCCTGTGTGTGTGTCTCTCTCTCTCACGTGCTGCCTGTGTGTGTCTCTCTCTCTCTCACATGCCTCTGTGTGTCTCTCTCTCTCACTGCCTGTGTGTGTGTGTGTGTGTCTCTCTCTCTCTCTCGCGCTGCCTGTGTGTGTGTGTCTCTCTCTAGCGCACCAGTGTGTGTGTGTGTGTCTCTCTCTCTTGTGTGTGTGTCGCACTCTCTCGCTCTCTCTCTTGCTCGCTGCACAGGAAATGCACAGGGAGAGACTGAACATGTACAAACCGAAAGGGAAACTGGCTTGTTCGTATACCGAGTGTGTGGTCGTGAACAGATGCAAAAGTTTGGCAAACTTTTTGGTCGTAAACCGATTTGTATGTGTTCCGAGACGTTCGTGAACCGAGGTTCCACTGTAATAGGTTCAAAGGGTATACCAAAAAATAGAAAAGCGGCCACAAATTACATTTTTAATCAAATCATATTTTGAATGATCCTTTTTCAGAATGTGGGTGACTTGGGACAGTTCATATTTAACGTGTAGTTATCAACTATACCGCTAGGTATTGTGTGAATACTTGTAAATCAGTCCACTAAGTGGCACTGTGCTGAGTTGATTGAGAAGAATATTTCTGACATTTGTTCTACAGTCGTGCGTATGACTTCACCGATTTTTTTTCTCCAAGCTGAAAAAAGAGCGTCAGGTCATATCGAACGTCAAAAAAACGATGATCATGTGTTTGGGAATTCGTAGACTTGCTAGTAAAGAGTTTGTTCACCATGGTCAGACTTTTAATTAGCAACATTACACTGAAGTATTGAGGGGTATATGGGAAAACACCAAGAAAAAATGTCTGGAGTAATGGTGCATGCAAAATCGCATTTTACACATTGACAACACACCTGAACGCATAGCACTGTAAGTCAAAGGGTTTTTGAGCAGAAAGAATGTGGTCGTTGCTCTGATCTCTGTGAAAATTTCCAGATCTTGCTCCCTGTGACTTCTTTTTGTTCCCAAAATTAAAAAAGAAACCAAAGGGAAAATGATTTACTATTGTGGAAGAAATCCAGGAAAAAAACTGCAGGAGTTTCTAGACATGGTAACATAACATGAGTACAGGAAATGTTTCCAGGAACGGAAGAAGTGCTGGGACAAGTGTATTGCATCTCAAGGGGAGTCATAAAGTTTTTTGGTCCGCCCTTTACATATATACTGTTTATATACTGTCAGAGTGCTATATTGTTTATATATATGTTACCGGCAATGTATGAAATGTAGGCATTGCATAGAATGCCTAGGCAATATATAGAATGCCGAAAATTTGATGTCAAAGTATGAAGCAATTAATATTTCAAACATTTCCTAGGCATTCTATGCAATGCCAAAAGACAAACCAGCAAAGTATAAAATACTTCCACTAATGACGTTTCTAATGTCACGTGACTTTTGACGCTCGCCTCAGATGGAGAATTCCCTATTTGCATTTCAGTGCAATTTAAAATAAAATGTTTTCCTTCCTTGTTGCAACAAGTAGGTTCATATTTTATTTTCTCTTGTTTTCCTCAATAAGAAAGTCCTATACTTTATTTTGTATTTCTTTCTTTTTCATATACATCTTTTCAATAAATGCCTTTTCATGACTCTCTTTTAATACTTTGCCTAAAAAGCATTTGTCATTCTATATAATGCCTAGGTATTACATACAATGACCAGGGAAAGTATATATAATATTAAAATAATTCAGATATTTCATACCTTGCCCAAAAACGCCAGGAATTCTATATATTGCCCAGGCATTCTATACAATGCCTGCATTTCATACATTGCCGGTATCATATATATGTGTGGTTTTAAGTCTATATTTCAATATTTCTCTTGTTTTTCTATGTTCTGGTCTATGTCTGTGTTGTCTCCTGTGTGTAAGGAAGTTTGTTAAAAGAGTGAAGAGACTGTGGAAAAGAGATATTAGTTTAATACAAATTGTTTTTGGGCGTTACAGCCTAACCCAGGAGCACTGGGTGATAGCTAAGACACAATCCTGAACAGGATGTGAATCAACAGCAAACTATCCCATGATGCACTGGGAGTGACGTAATGAACATGACCATATAAAAGTCAATGAGTGCATTCTCAGATTATTCAAAATTGAATAAAAATAGCAATACTCTTATTTTTGTGACCCCTGGCAATAGTAACTAACTGAATTTTTGACTTTGATTTTTTTGGTTCGTGACTGGGCTTTGTAGACTCTATCTCACTTCTGGTATCGACTCTTGCCTGTTTTTTGGCCACGTCCTTTTAACATGGTCATCACTCATAAAACTTTTTACATAATGTACTACCTTTTTTAGTCTCTACATTATCTTTGTTTATGTTTTGTGTTGAATTTTGTTGTATCTTATGATGCTGTATTTTAAACTATCGTATAGTGTATTGTGCTTTTTGGTGGAACTGTGCTTAATAAGAATAAATTACATGGAATTAAAATGAGCTGGATTAAATTTTAAAAGGTTTAACATGTTAAACCAAACATAGACAACCAGTAATCAGAAAAAAAAATCTAATTCGTCTTCTTTTTCTTTTCTCACTTCTATGTGGGGTTGATATGCTTGACCAACCTCCTCTAAACAGCTCAGCCCCTTTTCTTCAGATCTTCCTTTACTTTATCCATCCACCTCTGCTTTGGTCTCCCTCTCTTTCTTTTCCCCTGTACTTCCATTTTCCATCACTCTTTTGCCCACATATTCATTATTTCTCCTTATCACATGTCCACACCACTTCAACCTTCTTTCTTATATTTTCTTACTGTAGATATCTTTCCCACCTTGATTGTACCTCTGATTGTCGATCACACAATACTCCTGATGCCTTCTTCCAATTGTTCCATCCACACTGCACTTTACGGGTTATCATTCCATTTAGTTTTACATCTCGGGCTATCACTGATCCTAGGTATTTAAATTAATCCAGTCTTTTCAATAGCTCTCCCTCTGAATCCTGATCTCCATTAGACCTCATATTTTGTCTTCTTCCTATTTATCTTCAACCCTCTATCTTCTAAAGTCTTTCTCCATTCTTTCAACTTCCTCTCCACTTCCTCTTTTCTGGTGCTACACAACACAATGTCATCAGCAAAAAGCATCCGCCAGAGGGATTGGTCTTTTATCCCATGACTGAACACATTCATCACCAGATCAAAGAGGTAAGGTCTTATGAAAGATTCCTGGTGCAGACCTACTCTAACTGGTATCTTGTCTATTGCCCCAACACTGCTTTTAACCCGAGTCCTCAAGTCCTCACACATATCCTGGACAATCCTCACATGCTTCTCTGGTCCTTCTTTCTCTCTCATTCACCTACAGACCTCTTGACGTGGCACTCTGTCATAAGCCTCCTTCAAATCAATGAACATCAGTATGCTAACCTTACAGTACCAAGTCTTGAAACTAACAGTTCATTCAATGTTAAAAATTAAAAGCTCAATACATAAACTGCATAGTTAAAGAAAGGAAATTAAAAGCGCACATTAAATTTTCCTTTCATGCATCTCCTCCTCTTCCACACAAAACTGTAGGCAGGCAGGCTGACCGCAATGCCTCACATGCATTAAAAATGTATTTGGCAACTTACTAGGTTGTAGGCTAAAGTAATTCTAATAATAATAATACAAATGTAGCTGGCATCACAGAGAGCTCTGCCACCTTCATTATTCAGGTTCACAAATTTTAGAATAACAAAAGAGTGCCATTATATTGTTAACTCAATTATTCCTGCAAAATGGAAGTAGCCCACAACCTGGAAGCCCTTTCACACAGGGTCGTGCTTTTGAAATGAAGACCCACCTCTCCCCCAGAAAAATGGCCATGATTCCTTTCTTCAGTTCAAAAGTGGGACCCCATATAAAACAGCTCCCAGGATGTGGACTATTTTCATTTTACCAGAAGAAATGCCTTAATATTTTAGCAAAAAATGCATGCATTTTGTACATTTTCAATATGCGACTGGACGACATGATGTAGATTATGCAACATGAGTAACATGAGATTTTTTTTCATGGACGTTCTGATATTGCTTGCTGTTGTTGTGTGCTGGTCATCGCCAGCTTCCATTAAACCATAAACTTTGTTAGCACCATTCTGTATGGAAACGTGTGGAAACCAGGGGCACTCCAGCCGCCCCAACCCTGACACGGACAATCAGAGACACAATTTTCCACACAACACGTGTTTATTTACAAGTAGGAAGCGCTCTTGTCTCACTCCCCACAGCAGTAGCAGAACCAGATGCACAGTTCATTTCTGCCTCCACTCCTCCACAGCAAGCTTCGTCCCTCTTCCTCCCAACTCTGGCTCCCTGAATGGAGTGAGGCTGCTCCTTTTAAGTCGGTCCTGGGAGTGCTCTAGATGGCTCATCGGTATTACCTGTAATCACTCTCAGGTATGGTGGAAGTCCAATGTAGACCTCTGCAGTTCCCCCTGGAGGCCCCCACAGAACCCAACAGGGCTGTACCAAACTCCAGCTCCCAGCGTGCCCTGCAGGAATCCATGGTGGCACAGCCACCCAGCAGGGCTGCCCTCTAGTGTCCCGGGGAAGGTAGTGCTATGCAGGTGTTGTCTCCTCCAGTCCTTCCATTCAGCTGGAGTCCTGGCCGGGTAATGGCCATGGCTATCTGTCACACATGAGATCAAACATTTTTCTTGGCCATCACCACAAATCACATGGGGTAAAGAAACATTAAAAAAAGAATATCATTTTTGGGGATTTCTTAAAGAGTGAATTTCACATTAGACGTTTTTTGCATTTTTGCTCAAAATAAAGGAAAGATTTCTTCACTGAGAAATATCTGAAGTGAAACAAAAAATCTTAAAGTGTCTCTAGTATTTTGACCTTGGAAAACTGTAGCAGTTTGAAGTTTGCTTAGTCCCAAAAATTAACCACTTATGCACAAGGTATTTTAAAGTTATTTGTGCACAATGCAATAAACTTACAGGTCTATCAAAAGCAGTAGTGGCATTTTCACATCCCCAGAGGTGTCTTCTTTCAAATAAGCCATAGGTTTCCATGTTGTCTACTCTGTTTCATTATTAAAATATGTGATTTGATACATGTATACCCCTAGCACAATCACAGTCTGCTTTTATCAAATATCCCTCTTACGTCAAGCTGCACACAGTGCAAGGGTCAAATACAACTGAATAACAGCTGAGGCTCAGAGAATTTTAATGATGTACAGTTGTCTATGATTGGTCATTTGTACTACATGTTATAGCTGTGGGTAAACGAAAACAAATATAATACCTATATAACCTCTCATCTTTATGCACTGTTATGCATTGTTATACACAAAGCTTAACTCAGATTCTGGGCAAAGTTTTGGCTTTATTGAGAATGACATGTTTGATGAAGGACTCAAGACTACACTTGATTTGTAAGTACTGCTTAGTAGGTGTGCAGTTTTACAGTTCACGCACCATGGCTTCAATTACCATATCTAGAGGCAGTCTGCTGCATGTTCTCCCTATGTTAGTTTTCTCAGCTGGGATGGTTTAATTTCAACGTACACCAGCAGTGTTTTTGGAGTATCGATGAGTAATTGTTATGCCACTCAAATTTTCAGGCAAATGTCACTGTATCATGTGGCTTGCATTGCTGTATCATTAACATCCGAAGGGATAGACAGCACTGTGCAGTATTTTTATCTTATTTCTGATTGTGCTCGATTCGTCTCTGGATCCCCCACCAATGGCAACCCCCTGGGAAGGTAAAAACGAACATGATTACAAGAGGGAAACAAAATCGAACAGCAGTATGGAGTTGAAAGGACTGTGATTAGAAATGGGATAAAAAGTCTAACTAAGGCTGTGTCAATCCCTTCAGTGGCTTTGCGGTGAAAATGTGGGGTCACAGATTATACCATGAACAAGTCTCACATGCTTGTGAGCTGGCGACAGCCTCCTGAGACTCATAATTGGGTGAGAAACACTGGTTTAGGTGTGTGAGTCTGTATGACCAGGTCTGTGCCCAGGATTACCAGCAAAGGCATCTCCTCCGTAACCCAGCACTGGAAGAAGCTGGTATGAAAATTTATATTTGTACATAGTTTATTCCAGATGTGAAATGCAAAAAAAAAAAAAAAGGCAACAACAAGAAAAATAAATAAATTAACTTTGGCAGGGCAACTGCCACAGAAGGCAGGAGAAGATGGGTGAATTGAAGCATAAAAACCCCAATCTATTGTAGAAAATGTAACATTCCTCTGTGTCTACCAGTAAATGAAAATGTTTTAAGGACTGGCATGAAAAATTATTTTGAATGTAAAGATTTGGATGAGTACATAATTATATGTTCATAGATACAAATTGCTTACTTGTGACTTCAGAGTGATACAAAGTGTTTGTGTGTATATGTATATTTTTTATAAGAAATAAAAAAATATGCAACTGCAACTGCTATACTCATTTTGAGAGATTGTTTAGGTGCAAGACAAGACACTAAATATTTCCAGAAAGGGACCCTCATTTTCCAAACAGGGGGGTACCTTGTGACAAACAGTAGAACTTTACAATGCTGTGGAATATGACATCTAAACTTAGCACAATGATACAGTAGCTGACATATTGGGGCACAAAAGAAGATTGATTCCAGGATTGTGCACCATAAAATGTCTTAATAATAATAATAATAATACATTGTATTTATATAGTGGCTTTGGTTATGTACTGTAAAATCTAGGTTTTTTTTTTGGAGAGAAATCCATAAAGCACATTGTGTTTGTGTTTTATTTAGTTGATATTTTTGTACACAAAAGTGTTTAATCATATATACAGTATACTTTGTTTTAAAAACTTCTGCAGCGTTGTACTCGTTACTCTTCAGCCATTTACACCTCCTTTATTACAATAAGTGAGTAATAGCCGTTTATTTTTTGGGATGTAATTTAGGTGCTTTAATGCCAAAATCCCCTTAGTGCTTAAGTGATTAATACTTAGATATCTGAAGGCTTTATGTAGCAACCCTGCTTTCATCTTACCATGAACCTGTGAGATGTTTTTAAATAACAATTTCTAAAACTTCTCTGTGTAGGCCATTTCATTTAATGGAAAGGTTTAAAAGGTCACAATAATCACGGGAAGGATGGCAGTATTTGTTTTAAAGGCCTCTAATTTTATCACCATCCTTATTTTTTTGTTTTGTTGTCTTCAGTGAATCCAGGGTCAGCTCTGTAACCCTTTCCACGTCTGGTCTCCCCTCTGCTAGTGGCCGACTCCCCTGGGCTGCTAGAACATCCAGAGCAGCTTGGTAAGCACATTAAAGGACTTGATTAATGAAGAGTCTGCTCTGGGTCATTTTTAATTTTTTTTTACAGAAGGTCTTTGTTGTCCATCCAATTCAGTGGATTTTTCGACAGGACCCTCAGTATTTTATAGGCCTGTACCTCTTCCCTTTTTATGGTGACTGATATTTGGAGGCTCTCTGGTACACCTGAAATACACCACAGATTTACTTGCATCTTCTTCTACATGACTTCTGGAGTTGTAGTCACATACTTCTGATGACTTTGAGTCTCTCTCACAGCTCAAGGACTGCAAAACAAGGCTGCTGTCAAACTTCAGAGACAACAGGAAAGTGACTCTCACTGTTGCTTGTGCTGCTGTCATATACTGGAGATGTGTTCAGTTTGTCTGTTCCTTCAAGTCGCTCCACAAGACCTTTTCTTTTTTTTTTCTTATTTCCTTTCTTTATATTCGGCTGATTTTCATATTTGGCAGGAGATTAGGAAAAACCAGTACCATTCTGAGTTCCTTTTCTGATTTTATTGTACTGTTTATTTTCAAATGTTCCTACTGTAATTAGAAGCCAGTCTTCCGCCCACTGAATGGAGGCTCTCAAACTCCTTTTGTTGTATATGCTTTTTTTATACTCATATTGCTATTAATATCGCAATGGGGATGATTTACTAAGCACTATTTTTGGCATTAAATCAGTTCTTTCCATGTGCTTCTACCCATTCATCCATCCTCTGTCCCACTTACTCAGTTCTTAGAAAGGGGGCTGGAGCTCATCCTGGTAGCATCGGGAGTACCAGTGCCACTACATCGCAGGGCCTCACACACACTCTCCTATTTTTCATCTATAAAGTGATTGAACTCGACATATCAGCCAGATTTTCATTTTCAGTTAATAAAGACTAATATATAAGCATTATGGGTTTATAGGCAGTGATTGAAGTGAGCAGGAATGATAGGGAATGGAACTTTTTAATTTAAAGGAATACTTCACCAAAAATTATATTTCTTACGTTATTTTTCCATGTAGTAACTGAAGTGGGCAGAAATGGTAGGGATTGAAATCCATCTATTTCTAAAATTTTAACAGAAAAAAATATTTCACCAAAAACTGTATTTTTTATATGTTACTTAATTTAATTAATTTGTAGTGATGACTAAAACATTTTAATCTTGTGTTTTCATGAAGAATGGAGATAATAAGGTTTCTAATTTAATAGGCATCTGTGGAGGTCAACACTGGATAACTGGAAACAATATCAAAAATGTCTATGAAAACATCTGTTATTCATGTTGCATAATCCACATGTCAAGTCATCCAGTTGTATGCTGACAACATTCCAAACATACTACATGTTGGTATACATCTTGTTATGTCTCAGCACATAGAGAACATGTATGACTTACACATCTACTCTATATAGTATGTGGAAATCGGACTTGTGCATATATGAAGACACTTCTCTCAGGGTTTTATTCTTTATTCTGCCGGCATGAAAAACAAGCGGCATCACTGTGGCACAGAGAACGGCACTGTTACACATAATGCTTTGATCTTCACTTGATTCACATGATGGATGTCTTCTGCATGGAGTCTGCGCAGTCCTTCTGGGTTCATATGGGTTACTACCCACAGACCAACTATATGATCCTAGGTTCAGCGATGAATTTTATCTGTCATGCGTAGCCAGTGCATCAGAATTCTTGTTTGTAAAGGACCTGTGCTGGTATTTGGAGGGATCCCGGGATCTTACTCTGTTGGGCCCTTAAGCAAGGCTCTTAACTTGAAAATTGCTCCAGAGGTGCTGTACAATGGCTGACCCTGCACTCTGAACCCCTAATATCATGCAAAAAGACAACTTCCTTTTGGTGATTACTAAAGTATATCAAAAATCAAAAAAATGTGGTAATTGCAATCATGAAATGAATAAATAAGAATGAATACATCAATTCTCCCAGTAAAAGTAAAAATATCAAAGGATATACATCTTAAACTAGACTGTATTTTCCAAGTAACATACTCTGAATACAAAAGATAAATCAGACAAATAATGTGTCCAATGTAGGTAGGTAGGTAGGTAGGTAGGTAGGTAGGTAGGTAGGTAGGTAGGTAGGTAGGTAGGTAGGTAGGTAGATAGATAGATAGATAGATAGATAGATAGATAGATAGATAGATAGATAGATAGATAGATAGATAGATAGATAGATAGATAGATAGATAGATAGATAGATAGATAGATAGATAGATAGATAGATAGATAGATAGATAGTTCACATATTACCTTCGCAAACATTTACCTATTGTCATAAAAGTGTGAAAAGGTCAGATAGAAAGACCAATTGCACCAGTTTTCAATCTAAATGACCATTTTAGTAAATATGTCATTAATCAAACACCAGTCCCTCTTCTTATTTATAATGGTCCCTTATCTTATTTATAATGGTCATCCCAAGATTCCTAATATAGGATATGTTTGACTTTCATCTTCTCTGACTCAAACCATCCACTCAATAAACTGATTGACCCCTTGCCATCCAGCTAGCAGTATCACAGCAGATTTTCAAATGGTTTTGACCCACCTAATTATTAAAATGATAATGTCCATACAACCATCCACTTGACATGTCAACAAAACTCCATTATGTATGTACCCACACTACCATTCAGTCTGCACCACCAATTCAAACAGAGATATCACCTGCTTGTTATTGTTTCCGTCGTACTACATTCTTAATTTATTATGATTGCATATTTATTTTCAGGTATTTGTTTAGTATTCTCGGCTTGCTGGGTTGTCCATATATAGGGCTGGATTAAGACGAAATTGGGCCTGATGCTACAGCGCAAAAAAGGCCTATTTTTTCTCGGCATTGGTGCATATGTATTCGACATTCACCATACATGCACACTCAGACCGACCAAGGAGCCTTAATTGCTTGCGACGCAACCAGCCAGCCTTTATTGAACATGAATACGACGTAGTATCGTAACAAGTCGAGATTAACATCAAACTATGTAACATCAACATTCAATAGTAATTGTCTGAAAAGTGCACTTAATGCAGAAAACCTAACAATAAAATACACAAAATTTCGCAATTCTCTTACGAAACAGAGTAAGAAAAAATGAATTTGCAGAGACATTGGGTCAAAGTGCCTCAGTTCAGGCTCTTGAGGGTAAAAATTTGTCCACAATTTAAATTTCATAATAGACCAGAATCCTGTCGAGGATTTTAAAAATTCTAAACATCCATGCGGGCCGGCTTTTAGTTTTACCTTTACAGATAACCATTTAAATAGCCATCGATTTTTACTGTACAGCTAACTTTCAAGGTGAAAAATTTACTACGTGGCACTTACCGAACAATAATAAAGTGGCAAGAATCCCCAAGATATTGCAAAAAAACGCAGCTAAATTACTAAGTAAACTATTTAACGTAAAATTGATAGCATTAACTTGAAATCTTCGGTTAACAATAAACACAACAACATTATAGTTACGTCACAGCGCAAAGAACAATAGTAACTGTATAATAAGTAACGCTGTGTCTAGGCGTCCAAAAGACGGACTCCAAATTTCATTCTAAGAATTATTTTGAGGTTAATATAGTAAAGGAAAACTGTTCAGCTTCTGGAAAATTCTCGTCTGTTTTCATCTGGGCCTATTTCAGGAATGGGCCTAATGCTGCAGCATCAATAGCACCCACTTTAATCCGGCCATGTCCATATAATAACCTGTTTTTATACCTAAGATACAAAAAGCTAGCCCAAGGCCAAAAACTGTAGCCGCAGAAGAATGAGTAACCATTGTCATAACCAAGAGATCTGAATAAACTAAAATCGACAAACATGGAACATAATCCAAAAAACAAAATCAGAAAACTCTGGTAGTAGTCTAAATCCCTGAAAGTTTGTACCTTCACTTCACTAACACACAGCGAAGTTTGTTTTAAAAATATCCAGAAACTTGGATGCTTGCAATAGCATGTAGCACAGTAATATCACACATTGTGCTTTTAGCTTGCATGTGGAAGCAATGAGGTACCATTCTTAACAGTAATGTGACAATGGCTACAAGAGAAAAAACAAAATATTTACAATCCTGTGAAGAATTATTCAATAAGATGGAAGTCATCAAGATAACTATAAAATACTATGAGGGTAAAATGATATTATCAATCCATAATTTCCACAAGAAAGGGGTTCTGCATAGTGCAAAATATATTAAAATCATAACACCTGTATTGTCACTGTACGTTTCGGTGCCAGTGGGACTTACAACAAATATTTGTCACTATAGTGTAAGGTATAGTGGCTACAAACTGAACAGAAGTCAAATCGAACTGACAAATCGATGGCATGAACACAGAGCATCACGGCCAAAGTAAAACGTTTACAGTTATTACTCTATTCATAAATACAACACTTATATGGATATTTCATCTCTCACTTAACAATAACAATTTAAATCATATAGCACAGTAGCCGGATATGTTTTAGTCATCTGCGTGCAAGCTCCTGTAATCCTTGGCACATTAGACACATTTTATTTTTATTTCCTCTCTGCATGCCTGATCCCACTGTCCTGCAGACAGTTCACTCAGAATTACCAGCTGAGGAGGCTGTCAAGTGAACTGAGCAGTGAAAGAAAGCCTTTTAAAGCATCTCAGGCTCCATGGGCTTAAGGGCTAACAGAGTGTAGGGAGGGGAGCCATCACGGCCATGTGGAGCATTTCCTTCATAACCACTCAGCACTCAGAGCGGCACAAATGCCAAAGATGGAGACTGGCCTTTAAAAAGTCTTGACACCATCAAACCACTTTTATACTTTTTTAATTTAAGTACAGTGCTTGTGCTGAGTTGGCATAAGAATTTAAAGTACTGCATTACAAAAATCTTGCAAGTGGGTTATGAAGCAGCTGGGACTCAGTTCAATCTTAATATCCATGTCTATTAATCAGCAACTCCATAGGAGTGAATGTTGGGAGGTGTGCGTGTGTACCCAGTGATAGGCTGGCATCCCACACAAGGGTGGCTGGTACTTTATGCCCCATGCTGCTGGGATAGGGTTTGGCATCCAAAACCACAAGCATACTAGACAATGGATGAATGGATGGCAGTCATGGCTAATAAGTTGCGGCACAAATTCCCTGAAATATTCAGTTTTGAAACTCACATGTTTACATTTAAGTGAAAACTGAGTAGTACAGCCAGTTTCGCTCTCTATGGGAGACATGGCACTATCATGATCAAGCTTATGATTTTAATTTTGTTTTCTTTCAGCTGTTCCTAGGCCTTTAAAAATTATGTGCATATAGTTCCCGGGGTTTTGAAAGTCAAGAAATCTACTTTATTTTTCGTTACCATGTATTTTTACAACTATTAAATATGATTCACACTATTTTGTCTGCTCTGTGGTCGCCATCATTCTGGTATATTTTTTTTGGCCAGTTGCTAGGCTTGATGACCAGGGGTATTCAACGCAACATGTCATTACCATGATGACATAAAGGTCAGCACCATACATTTCCTAGTTATCCAATATTTGAATTAATGAATAATTTCCTTTAGAATGTTAGTTTCTGAGTTACCGGTTACGACTAATTTTTCTGCTCAGACTATGAACTACCATATATACTTGCATACAAGTCAGCTCTTGAAACCTGAAAAATCGATCATAAAACCAGACCCTGACTTATACGCCTGTTCAAAAAATGCGACACTTAATTTTTTTTTTTTACATTTTCTTGCTTCCTCCAATCTCGCACCAGTTTTTCAGACACATTGAATTTTGTTGCGCAGCGCAGTTACCAGTTTTCTTCACTACTTCAATGATGTTTAATTTAAAATCAGCTTCATATTTTCTTCTGATCGAACGCTCCATCGCAGATAAGGGATGCTCTTGCGATAAAGTTGTATGAGGGTGTGAGATACAAAAAACACAAATCAGTGCAAACGTTGCTTCAGAATAGTTTGGGTATTACTGTGTGGTCACATAGGCACAATACATATAAAAAAAAAGGCAGTGTGCTCAGTGGTTACTCTCTCAGGTGGGCATTAGCATATCATAATCACTTGGACCAATAGCATGAGTTTCGACTTATACAACTGACATTATAAAATACCGGAAATTATACGGTAAAATCAAGCCCCAACTTATCTGTGGGAAAACTTAAACGCGAGTATATATGGTATGTCTTATGTTTTTTTGGCTTCAGTTACATGATCATTTTATATTTTGGCTTAGTTTTTACTGCTCTGTTCTTTGACCATGAGTCTGACTGCACATTTTGATCTTTGTTTATTTGATCCCAGTCCTCCCAGTTACGACTCCTGCTTGAATTCTGATCTGATCTGATCTGTCTGTGTCATTTCCTGATTTCATTCTCTCTCTCCCTCAAAACTGCTACTGCTCTGTACAAGCTGTTCAGATGCTGTTGTGGTAACACTGCTTTCAAATGAATCCAGCGTCCTGGTTCTGAATTCCACACCTGGTTGTTCTCCCTGTGTCTGTGTGGTCTTATCTGTGAGTAGTGCAGTTTTCCTTACACATCCCCACACATGTCAGAATAATTTCAGAGTTAATTTATAATCAGTAATTAATCCAAGCAGACAACTTTGGGTTGTGAGAAGAAAACTGGGGTATCCCAAACAAAATCATAAAGATTGAGGGAACGGGGCAAAGAAATGCAAAAATAAATGATCCCAGCACCTTATTTTCAGTTTCTATCTAAAACTGGATGGTCAGCATGTAGTTATAAATCCACATTATTACCAAAGAGAATTTCTGATAAGAAAGTCAGTGATTTCTTTCCCAGTAAAACTGTAAAGCTTCCATAAGAGAGAGAGGGGGGCAGTGCCTGACTGGCATGTGGCCAGCACAACTCCTCCAGGCTGGTAGAAGACAGAAAGGCTATGGGACAAGTGGAACGCAGCTGTCTGATCTGTCAGGACATGGAGCCCTGGGGCTGCCTTGATGGACTGGCCTTTGACCTGTTGGCCTTTACACTTTTAACCTGGAAGTGACTCCAGGGGTATCCTAGACGTAAACACAGGATAAGATTTAAAGGCTGTGCACGGTAAGAAGCCAACAGAGTCCAAATCGGTGGGAGATTTGGGAGAAAGGGTCACTACCGAGGAGAAAAATCAGACAAGAAAGACAGAGAGAAAAAGAGAAGGGAGATGAAAGACAAAGCATTTTGGCAGTAATGAGAATGGGGGAAAGTGGAGGATGTGGTCCATGTGACAGAAACTGACAAAGCAACTTGTACATTTAGGCCTAGCTGGACAGTGTGATTTTGTAGCCTGGTTGGTCACCACCTTTTCCTTTTTACAAAACATACCAATAATACCCATTGTGACATATTGTGCAGAAAACCACAAAAGACCACGCGCAAAAGTTGTCAAAAAAGTGATCCAGATAAAAAAAGAACATAAGCAATCTCTGAATCAGCTAGATAAATATTTGTTTTGCTCCTGAAGAAGAAAAAAGACAGACATTTGTGTTCTTCTTTCTGGAAAATCCCCTATTTTAAAACTGTTATCTATGTGTTAAATAGAAATTGCAGTTACTTTACAAGCATAAAAACTTATATATAGTCATAATTAACTAGGGGCTCACCACCAGATAGCAAACTTAGAAGAGTTTCAATATAAAAACATCCTAAATCCTAATCAAAACTGACAATATCGTTGCTCATAGAAATTGGCTGTTTACTCATGTCTACACTGGTATAAATATGTGTAGTCTTCCAAATACAATATCCAAAAGGGTAGTGCTGATCGCTCTGATGGCCAACATGAAAAACATGTAGTTAAAATACAACAATAATAATAATAATAATAATACATTTTATTTATATAGCGCCTTTTCCATGCTCAAGGCACTTACAGAATATAATAAAGAACGGCAGAATATACAGTATATAGCATTGTACAAACCAGATAAATAAGTAAAGAAGATTACGACAGTGAATTCAGAAAAAAAAACCAGACAACATAATTGATGGCGTAGCACACACACACACAGGTTACATGAGTATCTTGACAGAGAAGTAAACTGAGAGAAGGGTAATAAAGTCAAGTAGAGCTAAAAGCCTTCCTGAACAGATGAGTTTTGAGTTGTTTTTTAAAAGAATTCATGGAGTCAGCTGACCTGATTAATTTTGGTAGGTCATTCCAGAGTCTGGGCGCTATACAGCTGAAGGCCCTGTCACCCATGGAGTGTAGATTAGTGACGGGCACAACAAGATTACCAGAATCAGAGGACCTTAGTGGGCGGGCAGGCACATAGTGATGGAGAAGGTCACTGATGTAGTTTGGCACGAGGTTATTTAAGGCTTTGTAGGTTATTAGTAGGATTTTATATTTGATTCTGTAAGACACAGGGAGCCAGTGAAGATGGAGCAGGATGGGTGTGATGTGCTCGCTGCTGCTAGTTTGAGTAAGGACTCTTGCAGCTGAGTTTTGAATAAGCTGGAGCTGTGATATAAGATTAGAAGGGGCACCTGCCAGTAGGGAATTACAATAATCAATGTGGGATGTGATAAAAGCATGGACAAGTTTCAGCGCTAGAAAAGGAGAGGAAGGAGCGAACACGGGATATGTTACGGAGGTGAAAGTAAGAAAGTTTCTTAATGTGATTTATGTGGGCGGAATAAGAGAGAGAGGAATCAAAAATGACACCAAGATTTTTTACAGTAGAGGCAGGTCTGATGAGATCACCGCCAAGATGGACTGGGAAGGAGCTCAATGACAAGAGGCATCAGGTGATGACGATGCACAGAAAAAAACAAAAATAAAAACGTGAAATTCAATATCTCAGTCAACTCTCCAAAAATCATTAACCTAAAGCAGTGTTTCTTAAACTATAGATCACAGATGGGTCAACACATGATTGTATAATAAGGTTCGCCAAGTTCAGTGAAGTGCAAATTATATGCTGAGTGATATACCACCTGCCATTTAGCATATTTTTTATTACAGTAGTATTCAAAACAACACTGTTAACACATCATAGACAGCCTTCGTTTCTATGGCACAAAAATACAATAAATATTCCCCATGGGCCCGATCTCCCCTCTCACAACCATGTGAAACAATCAACTGAGACGACTGACAAGCAAAGGTAATAAGAAAGGGGGAGAGAGGAGGGAATAACTGCCAAGCTTGTGGGGTGAAGGGACCGCAGCGCTTGAAATATCAAAATGAAAATAACTCATGCAAGACCAGAATGTGATGATTTTCATGGTGTTATAAAGGATGAATAGGGTAGGGGTATATAAAGTGTCATGGAAGTGTTCATTGGTCATGAACTGGTCAGTGTTTCATCACATGTTCACAATTACGGCATACAAGGCCAGACACAAAACAAACAAAACTAACCCTATAGCTCGGGAGCCAAGAGTAGGAGTGGAGAAACAAAGAGACGGTTATAGAGAATGTTCTAACTTCAGAAAAGACACAACTTGATCGTTTCACTCAGTACAAATGGATGCGTGTTCAGCTATACGTGTTTTCAGAACCCTTTTCGGAAAATATTGTAGTGCAAAAGTAAACAGTAAGTTAACATCAAGTTTCTTCCGAAACTGAACAAATCTGTGATGGAAGGTTTTCAATTATTGACTGTGGCTTACGGTGAAGAGTACATGTCTCATGCACGCATTTTTGAAAGGTACAAGTCAGTGCTTGAAGGAACCCATTTGTTATCGGTAGAAGATATGAAAGCAAAAATGATAGAGATCCCTAACAGCCTTTCAGAAAATGATCTGCGAAATTGCTTTGAACGTTGGCACCATCGTATGCCGAAGAGAACTATTTTGAAGGTGATCGTAGTTAATTTTCTAAACTTGTTAGATAAAAAGAGTTACAGGCACAGTCTCGTGTTTTTTTGTGTCAGATTTTGTACATTCAATCTAAATCAACAACAGAGGAGCAAAGAAAATTTTGCACCAAGTTTAACACGCTTTGGCGAGCAAGAATTTGTTCTTGTGACACCATTTTAAAATGGTTTGCTAAATTTCAACCTGCTGGTAGTGAAATGAGAGTGTTTGGACTGTTGAGAAGAATAAGAACATCAGAAAGTATCTAAAGGATGAGATAAGCTGTAGACATTCAACATCATGTTGATCGGTAGCATTAAACATTCAAACTGATTCATTTATCAAGATTTATCCTATCCGCCATAAAACAAATACTAGTTGCGTTTTTTAGGAACACTTTACCTATTTTTTACACAGTTAACTGAATTGCTAAAAAATGGTATGTTTAAGTATTTGCAAACTAATTTAAAAAACGTATTGTTATATTAATGGTGGCACTAAATTGAAAAACTCTACATTAAAAAATGTTATTTAAGACAAGAAAAATAAGCTGCATCGATTAATTTTTTTCCTTATCTGATGTCATAAGTCAGATGATTAAGTTAAGTGACGTTTCTTTCAAAAGTCATCACACCCTTGTGCTGGAAGCATATATTTCTCCCCACTTTACTTATCAGGGAATATGTTGCTTGTTTCTGAATGATAATTGTTTATTACCAATATGTTTATTTTCCATGATTGTCCTTCAGTTAAATTCATGTGAGAGAGACACTTGAAAGGAAGTTATTGTTATTTGTCTATTTATGGCTTCACTGTCATTATAATAATCTGCTTCTCGGCTCCCAATATTATACTGATTTTCTCATTTGGGTCCTCAGATTAAAATGTTTAAGAACCCCTGCCCTAAAGTTACAACATGCGTTATAATAAAGATAAGTTCATTGGAAAATGACTTGTTTACATATTCAAAAGCAAGATAAAAAGAGATACATAGAAAACACAATCCACCGTTAATCGTGCCTGTCTGTGTGAATCCCTAAACGATGACAGAGTCCTCCACTGCTGTTCACCTTCAGACAGGCTAAGAAAAGATGGAGAGGGAGGGGAACCAGATCTGTGGCCCTCCTGTCCCCATTGTCATATGAATAACCTTCACAGACATCATTCTCATTTTAAGTAACCATTGTGTGATTAATGACTGATTATACCCAACCATTTATGCATCATGTAATAGAGTATAGTTATTTATAACTAGAATTCATTGTACCTTGTAGCCGTATGTAAATAAAAAAGAATAATGACATAGTCAGAGCTCATGTAATAAAAAAAAATGAAACCTAAAATTAACTAGACATCATGATATCAGAGCCATTTGCACCATTGCTGCACCCATTCAGCATTGGATTGGATTCAAATCCTGCATACAGTTGAGGTCTGTGTTATGCTTGCATACTTTCCTTGTGTGTGCTTGGCTTTTCCTCCAACGTTACCAAAGATGTGCTTGTGAGGATAACTGAAAACTCCAAGATGGAAGGTGCCATGGGATGGACAAGCAGAAGCCAGAGTCCAGGAGCAGTTCCATCCCTCATACGATAGGTGGCAGTGGTCTGCAGGAGATGTCCCACCTGGAACACCCGCAGGGGTTCATGGGAACTGGAGTCCAGAAGTACAACCCTGTTGGGGTCCCTGGGTTCTGCAAGAGGGCGTTGTTGGGGTAAGACAACACTGGTTGTTAAGTCATGCAGGGAGCTGTTCTGGGTCCAGTATAAAAGGAGTCCCGACTCTGATCCCTTGAGTTAAGGCAGCAGGCAATATTCAACTGGAGGATGGAAAAGAGTCATTGCTTTGTATGATTATATGCTGTATGTTATGGTATTTGGTGCTTGGTGGATTAAAAATTCAATATATGAACCCCTGATTGTGTTGGACATTATTGGTTCTGGGTTTTGGTGGCTGGCCAGCATGGTGGTGCAGTGGTAGTGCTGCTGCCTCGCAGTAAGGAGACCTGAGTTTGCTTCCCGGGTCCTCCCTGCGTGGAGTTTGCATGTTCTCCCCGTGTCTGCGTGGGTTTCCTCCGAGTGCTCTGGTTTCCTCCCACAGTCCAAAGACATGCAGGTTAGGTGCATTGGCGATCCTAAATTGTCCCTGGTGTGTGCTTGGTGTGTGGGTGTGTGTGTGTGTGTGTGTGCCCTGCGGTGGGCTGGCACCCTGCCTGGGGTTTGTTCCTGCCTTGCGCCCTGTGTTGGCTGGGATTGGCTCCAGTAGACCCCCGTGACCCTGTGTTAGGATATAGCGGGTTGGATAATGGATGGATGGATGGAGGGTTTAGGTGGCATCCCTATTGCTTACAGTATGTAGTAAAATCATCACTACAAGTGCATATTTTTTGCATTACATTTTGAGTGACCAATTTTAGTCTGAATGCCTAATAAAATAAAAATTAATTGCTCAGAAATAGATCCGCCAGAGTAATTTGAACATCTGACCTTGTGATTACGGATGTACTAGGCCACAATGACTGCTAGACAGGATCTTTTATTATCAAGTATTGAATAATTAATCATGAGACTGGTAGTAAATAAAAGCTTTCCTTTTTATCTTTTCATCAAACATGCAGTGAACATCAGGTTTTATTTTATTTTTGCACATATCATGCTTTCTTAGTGGAGCTTGTGCATTGTACCAGTTTCTAAATGTTTTTCTTTTTTTTTTTTTTACAGGGTAATGTGGTTTTCTTTCCAAATGTAAAAAATAATAATATGGTTAGCATAACTGGAGATTCTAAACTGGCACCAGCGTGTCTGGCCTGGCACTCTGTCCAAGATCTTGTGTCCAATATTGCCAAGATAAATACACAAATGTCATGGCACCAAATTTAATTATTCAGTTAGAAAATGGTCAAAAGTGTTAATAAAATGGAAAAGTCGAATTATAAAAATGAAACACAGGGTAAAATTTTCAACAAGGTCTATAACAAATAATAAAAGTTTTAAACAATCCTCGTAGATTCATTTATTGAGCAATGCACAATACATTACAAAACAAACACATTATTGAAAAACTCATGGATGTGCACTGCATATTTGTCACAGAAAAATATAAAAACAGAGCTAACTGCTAGAACACTAGCACACTTTACATCTGAAAACAAATTTGCCTTGACTCATTTATCTTATGCACATACAGCTGCTTGTAAAATGCTATAATGGATCTGGATAAAATATGCAATTTGCATTTGATATGAGTTAAATTGCATTTTGTAAAAGTTACTCCAGCACATCAAGCGGATTCTAAATCTTTTAAAAGTTGGTAGCGTTCACTTTCAGATGTTTCATGAAGCCCTGAGAATGGATCCATTGGACCCTGGTAGCAATTATAGCACCTTCTTCAGCAGAATTAGGCTTATTTGGTAACACCTCAGCTCTTTATCAGTAATCACAAGCATATGAGAAGAAGTGAAAAAGTGTCAACCAACTGATTAAATCATTTGAGATGACTGGACTGTCTTCTAAATTTATAAGCAACTGCCTAAACCGCTGTAGCCAACTTGGGCTTCTGAGGTAAGCTACATTTCAAAAGGAGTTGGGTCTACAAGGACTTTTGGTTTAATACCTCTAAGAAAAATAGTGCACTGTTACATTTTCCTTCAAGTGACAGGGAATAATGTTTGTCAGTCAGCAGGAGTAACAGTGTTATGTTTCCATGCAATGCTGCATTCCAAGCTGAAGGTGGAAATTCAATATATAGTAAATTCTACTAAAGAACTGATGGTGGCAGTATTGAGTAAACAGTGAAGATGCCACAATGTGTGTTCATGCCACTCCTTTCTGCTGCCCACACTCCTGGACAGGCATTTGCCTGGTGCTGCTGTTGTACCAATGATCACAAACTGAAGTGAGTAAAGCACATATGGCTTACCATTCTACATAAAAATAACTTCTCTAAAGGTATGAAAAACCAGAGCAGCTGTGTTAAAACATGATTTACTTTACAGCTCAACATCTTTTGTAATCCTGCAAATAACTATATTCTGAAGATATCTGGAATGCAGCCTCTACTACACGACTAAGCAACAAAGGTAAAAAAACATCTCCAGATACTAATGATAACATTCTTTTTTTATGCATATCAGTGTACTGTTAGCGAGTGACATATCAGGATTTTAATCATAACTATTCCATCATTAATTAACCCAATTATTTATTAGTTTGGTCACTGTAGATCTTGGACAGACACAGTGGTTAGTGCTACTGCCTCAGAGTTCAGGGATTTGGGTTTGACTCCAGGACTGGTCACTGTAAATGTGGCATTTGCATGTTCCCCATATGTCAGCATAGTTATTTTTCCTCTCATCTTCTGTTACTGCCAACTCTAAATTGGCCCAATATGATGAAATGTTACCAAGTGTGCCTGTGTGAGTGTTTCCTGAAATTAACTGGCATGACATCCACTGCTGGTTCTCTCATAATGCCTGATGTTGCCAAGACAGACACTAGCTGTCCAAGCCTGCACCAAAAAGTCAGATTCAGAGGAAAAAAAAATGATTAGATGGACAGACTGAATAGGTTTTTAAAACTGATTTTAATTGATTCCAATCACAAAAAGAGTTTAGAAGAAAGAGCCTTTAATTATGGGGCCCACAGTGTCAGGAACAATCTGCTTATCGATATCAGAAAGGCACTGATCTCAGCATACTGATGGGAAGTGAGTCAACCTGAGAAGGAATGCCATTTTAGGATTTTTCAATGTAGTCTCCTGAAGATGAACACACTTGTAATAATGGTGTTCTAATCTATAACTGTATGCTCTCAGAAAAAAAAAAAGAAACTCCTTGTGAGTCACACCATTGCACCACCTCATCACTTGTGTCAAAATGGCGACCACACAGGCATTCCTTCATCTCAGGAAAGAGAATGACATCAGAAGGAACAAATTCTGGCAAATAAGGAGGTAGGGCAACAGTTTGAAACTGCATTCTTGCAATGTTTCCACTATCATGTGTGCTTTGTGCAGTGGACCATTGTTGTGATGAAAGAGGACAGAGAAGGACAACATTTCTTCATCAATGGCATACTTCCACTTCCAGATTAGGTTGGAATAATACTCCTAGTTAATGGTGCACCATTTCCAGAGAAAGTCTATCATAACTCTCACAGTCCTAAAAAATTGTATCCATTAGCTTTCTAGCTGATGACTGTGTCCTGAATTTTTGGGGATGGTGTGGAGATGGAATGTTTCCTCCACATGGACTGCTGCTTTCTCTCCAGGTCAAAATGGTGCACCCATGTTTCATCTTGTGTGACAAACTGATGGAAAAACCTGTCCTAGGTGCGCAGAGCACACATGTTTCTGATCTTGTATGAGGTTGCAGGGAATCCAGCATGCAGACAGTTTTCTCATGTGCAGCTCATTGTGGAAGTTGTGCTCAACACATTCTTTAGATATTCCCACCTGCTCAGTGACCATTTTGATGATCACAAAATGATCGTTCAAGATGAGTTCATGGACTTCAGCAATGTTTTTCTCCATTGCTGCTGTCTGTGCAGGACCTGGCCATGCTTCGTCTTCAGTGCTTTCTCTGCCTTTTTTTAAATTTGACATCTCACCATTTAACTGCCATATATTATCGTGCATCCTCTGCTAAGGTCCACTGTGAATCATAATGTACGTACTTGGCTGATCGCTCCTTTTTTCAGAGGCATTGGATATTAACTCTGTTATCCATCTGTACAAAATTCACCATATTGCATCAATAAGGCCACCGTCAGCAGGCAAGAGAAAGAGTTGCCAGGTTGAAAGTCAGTAGGAATTACAAACAAGGCCTGGTCTACTTAAGAAAACAATTTCATGTACCTGACATTGCTACTTCATAGGCAGGCTCGTTTCCTTACAGACATCCCTCATGTAAATTAAGGCTAAAGACACATTATTTCTGTATTTCACAGCCTTACTTGACTGCTGCTAAGGTTGTCCATGTTTATTTTTAATAAACATAGCAATTGTTTTTAATCACTGCTACCAAGTTTTTCCCATTACTCTGCATTCTCTGGTGTACTTTGTCCACCAATGTGTTACTGACAATGATGATGGAGTCATTGTCAGACCTTTTTGGTATTCCACTAGAGTTTTCATCATTTGCCTGTGCCATACACATACACATATGCAGTATATATATACATATGCAAATATAAATGAAAACAGACACATATACCTAATATACAAAGTTGAACATAACTATGTGTGTTTATCCAGTATGCATGCCTGAACTGTTGAACCCATCTCATAGGGTATAGTTATTAAAGGGAAAGATTATATAGACTGTCATTCTAAATTTTGCTTGGTTTCCTCTACCCTGGTCAGTACCGAGGAGCCCGCTTGAGTTTTCCCAGCATGGAAATCCACATTGTTTAATCTATGCCAAATTCTGCACTGATTACGCATTTGTACAGGGGAAGACAATAGACTGTCATTCCAAAATTTGCTTGGTTCTTCTGTCTCATTAACTCCACACGGTCATGCAATTGCACCTATGGAGAGTGACACGGCTTTATGGATTTGAAACTGGCCTTTGTTTTTTGAAGTTGCGGACCCGCTACACCACAAAGTGAATATACAGTATTATTCTGTCAGTGTACAGTATATCTTGTCACTGTAAGTAGTTTGCACTGTTCAAACATACATGTTACTTACTGTAGGTATTGGCTTCAAAAGCTTTGTTGTGAAAAACTGAGATTTGTGTATCTTTATTTTGTAAAGATGTTATTTATTTGTACTCATTTGTTATTTTATTATTTCAAAATAGCAGAATTTGCACATTATTTTATATTTTTGTCTGTCTTATTACAACATTTCTAAAAAATAAATCATTTATTATGTTCAAACAGTTATTCAGTACTTGAGTAGTCTTTTCACCTTTTTACTTGAGTAATTTTTTGGATGACTACTTTTTACTTTCTACCTAAGTAATATTATTTGAAGTAACGCTACACTACCCACCTCTGCATTCACTGTACTGTATATTTCAATATATATAACCAAAATAGAGCATCTTTCCAAAAGAATGAATCTGAAGCCACTTCTTAAAACAAAACTAGGAGGCAAGCACCTCATAATTATGTAGAAGTAGAGTAAACTATGAACACTTACAAAGTTTCAAAGGCGGTGTCTTATCATACATGCTCCCAGCTCTAACGGTGTAGCTTTCTTTAAAGCCGGTGCAGGAGTAGATGATCTACCTCCATGCAACATGGTTTTTAACCTGTAAACCAGAGCTTCAATCCCATTCACAATGTCAGACACATACAGTATGCAGAACATGCATGGCAGAAGTGAAGCCCTGGGGCTATAGGCACCCATTAGAAAACAGAGAAAGAAATAGACACATACCCTACAAAGGCCTAAATAAACAGCATGTAGATGGGATTAAATGGGATTTAATTCCAATATTAAACAAATATATGTTAAAGAATTCTATTTACTTCTAAAGAAACTAAAAGAGGCTGCTATTGTTGCTTTTGAAGTTTGACTTCTCTTGTAATATTTTGAGGAGGAATCCCAATGATGGTATCATTCCTTAATTTACTTCTTCCAACTTCATTCTTACTTTTTATGGTCAGACACCTCTGTGCTTCTTTTATTGAGCATAATTACATTATGATAGTGGCATGTCTATTCATACTGGACGTACTGGACTTTTATGGTGTCTTTTGCCCCTTTCATCCATAATAAAACTGAAAATTTAAACAAACTTCAAACTTCATCCTGTCTTATATAAAACTAAGATAATATTTTCTCACATTCTACAACACCCAAGAAAAGCAGACAACTGGCTGTTTACATGTATTATTGTTCATTGGGAACCATGGAGGCACAGCACTGTGCTTGGACAGACTGTTTGCATATAAATAATAGTAATAAAACTAGTTGCATACATGGCAAAATGGTCAGTGTTAAATCAACAACTTTAAGTATGTATATAGGCCACACTTCTCACATATACACTTTCAAGGGTTAATTTGGCACTGGTGATTTTACTGTGTATTTTCTTTGTATTTAGGCAGGCCTGTCCTTTTCACAGCAGGAATGGAATATATTTATAAAACATGCGTGCAGATAGTCATTATTCTTTGAAATGTTGCAAATTAAAATGAAAACATAAGTATGTGCATAACAGTGTATCTTTTCATATTAGATTTTACCAACTCATAAACTAGAATTGGAAATGTAAATGGAACAGCAAAATCAAAATGAGATTGGAATGGACTCAGAGAATTTTTGAAACATTGCCATCAGAATATTTTTTTTTTGAAAACTGGAGCTGATTTAAAGTAGGAGTTCACCAAACATTTACAATCAAACCGTTGATTTCCAGCTTTGAGGAGCATTTCTGGATAAGGTGCAATCCAGACATGTGCTTTTTAGCCTCACTTGCTCCTTTAAAGTGGCCCATGAGGGTTAGTTCGTGACTTGCGCCTGATTATTTAGTTCCCCACAACTATAAATTTTGAATAAATTAATTCAGTGAATGGCTGGATTTATTGTAAAGAATATGCAGAAAAGAGCTGGCTCATTTTTCGCAATATTATCAGACTAGCCAGTTGCCAATATAATAAAAAAAACACATCAGTTTGTTGGGTTTTTCATTGAGGAAGCCACCTTTGGCAAGAAGATAGTTATGCATGTGCTGCAGCAACCTCTTTTGGCATGCCGTGAATGGTGGTCCCCATTACTGGTAAACCTTTCCGACTCTTCCAGGCAGGTTTGAGAATGCTAAGTATTGTTCAAAGGTATGCATTTATGATTGCCTTGTAATTACAGGCGCTTTAAAGTGAATCGGATCAAGCAGATGTGAGTCAAAAAATAGGATCTTTTCATCGTTCACTTGCAAATTGTCTTCTTCTGTAATGATTGTACTTCACTGAAGCATCAGAGCTCATATGAATCATTATTGGCATATCTGTGTGGGATTCAAACTGGCAAGCAAAGGGTTTATTGTAATACATTAGTGCAGGCCGACTGCTAAATGTCTCCGTGTTGTGCACTTGCTTTCTTTGGTAATTTGATTGGAACTCTTTAACCTGCCTTTCCATAGTTTGCAAAAATGTTTCTTTCCAATGAGTTTCTTTTGGAGTTGATTAAGAATATCTGAGATACAGTACACTTATATTTAAAGCATACCACTATTTTGCCATTCTTTGATTTCTATCTGGTATGACTAAAGAAGTTATAACACAACATAGCATTCTCAGACCCACTATATCTAAGTCAGGGTGCCAGGGGTGCCAAAGGCAATATTTGTTATATTTGGAACAAGACAGGAACCAACCCAGGACTGGCCTCCAGTACATCGTGGGGCTCACACCTGTACACAGCCACACACACATAGGGCTGATTTACCACTGCCAGTGATCTGATCAACAAAATGTGTGGTGCTGTACAAAGAGCTGCACTGGCACTCTCATTAGTGTGGCACTTTTTATCCCACAGTGCACCACTGTTTGGGTAAAGGAGTAAAGCTAACATTATAGAAAAGTCCAGTGGAATAATTTGGCTGCTTATGGTGGTTTTAGGAAAAACAGTTGATTTGCTAAGAATTTCAAACTTGTATTTGATTGCATCCATGTGACATTTTTTGCAAATCTTCTACCTCATCGTCGTTAGGCATGACTTTCTTACATAAGGCGTATTAGCTCTGGGCTCTCAGAGCAAATAAAATGTCATCAGGTCTAATAAGACAGATGTACTGCAGAATTTCACAGTTAATGTTCATTTGATTGCAGGTTTAAAAATTTGTCAACTGAAAATTTAAATAAAGTTATTACAAACTTGGCACGGTAGCATAAAGGGTAGATCCGCCACCTCATGGATCCAGCTTCTTGCTCTTGCTTGATGGATTTGTGGTGTCTGTGCATTATTTTTATATCTGAATGGGATGTTCTTTGAATATTCCAGTTTTACTCCCACATTTCTTAAAAACATGCATGTCAGGTTAACTGGTAATTCCAAACTGGTGTGTGCATGAGTGGGCCCAGCAATGGACTGATATCCTGTACTGGGCCATTTTCTGGCTTGGGTTCAGCAGTGCTAGCATTGGATACTACTACAGATTCTGAAGTAGATTAGGCGGGTCGGACAATGACTGGCTGACAGATTGAGTGCCACAAAAAATACAACACAATATAAATAAGCAAGTTAGAAAAAGGATGGAATGGCACCTAGACTGTTATTTAAAAAATGCATATTTTGCATTACTAATGAGTTGAATGTGAAGGTGCTGCATGGAAAGTTTACCATTCTGTTTAAATGTCCTGCATGACCTTTGTTATAAACCCTTGAAAGTACATACTAAAAAATTCACTGGACTAATGAGGCGAGATTTGAATAACTTTTTTCAAGGTAAGAAAGCAAGAGCTAAATCTGGAATTTTTATTTCACTCTTCCTTTTAAGAGACAGCATAATACTGGAGTGCTTAGCACTGCTGCCTCACAGATCCAGCATTATGAGTTCAGATGCCACTGGTGTTGGAATGTTCTCATGTTGACTGTGTAGGTTTTTTCTGGGTGGTCCAATTTTTACCAATAAATCTGTGTTTTAGTTTGGATGGTGATTCTAAATTTGCCCAGTGTGAGTCTGACTTTGGGGTATATGGTTGAGTGAGCCCAATGATGGGCTTTTGAATCTGCACATGCCTTCCATATCTGTGTGGGTTTCCTCCTACAATCTAAAGACATTCAAGGCTTAGTTAACTGTCAAGTCTAAATTGACTTGCATGAATGTGCCCTGCTGGAACCCTGTTCACCTCTAGTTCCAGTGTTGCTGGGAATGGCTCATGCCCTAGCCACTCTAAAAAGGATTAAGCCGGTTTTATCATATGTCACTCCTCTTAGTAAACTGATAGGCCACTACAGCACTGTCGGAGCCCAGAAAATACACACACAGGGTTTATAAATGAAAGCAAGTACTGAGGCACACACTGGTTAGACTGATGACTAGCAAGCAATGTAAAATAAGGCTGATTTCACTTCTTATTTGAGTACATTAAACTATATAAAAACATGTATGCAAAAACCTGCAAAAAAATTGATTTGATTTTCAAAGATAAATTGAATTCTCTGAAATTATGCCATACTGCAGAAATAACCTAAACAAATTTACTATGCCACTTCTATAACTGTTAGTACTTTCACTTCTGGTCTTTTAATAGCTTAATGAAAATAAGAAAACATTTTTCCTTGCTTACTTATTCAATATGAACTGAACTAATATCAGGACTTCCCTAGTCTTGTGTGTCCAGACGTGATTCTTTGTTTGAGAATTATGTTAAAACGTCTGTAGTGAAGAGCTGAGAAATTGCTGCTGGAAAGGCTCTGTCCACAGGGTTTCTTCCTAAAAACTCATCTATAATTTCTTCCAGTCCGCACATTTTAAATGTGTGGGGTTGCAGTGTCCCATTTCTATTTATGTATTAGACAACTACATAAAATAAATTTGGAAAGACAAGGAGAGAGTAAAAAAAAAACTGAACAAAAGACTTGACGAAAAATAAAAACTATACTTTCTGCTACCAATTCACAACGTAACTGAAGCATGCCTGATTAATATATCTTGCTCTCATTTTGACTATGGCATCAATATATGTATGGCATTAGAACAGTAAATAGTATTTACAGAATATTATGGTATATGTATATAGTAAATTCTCATTATCTGCAGGGGTTATGTTCCTGAAAAAGCCAGTGGATACCACAATACCATGATCCCATGGTAAAAATGGGGTTAGGTTTTGGTGGGATGCCAGCTCAGGGGGACTGTTTTGTGGTGACTGGGTCAATGAAGCTTAGTAATGATCTTTCCAGAGGTTCACCTATTGAATCCTTGCTACGACTTTTACTTCTTCTATAGTCAAGCTCAATTGTCTTTTAGGCACTCTGGCAGAATCCGTGAGGAACTTCAGCAGGGCAGATACAAGGACCTCACTAAAATATCCAATCAGTAGTAGCGACGGGCGTGTATACAAATGGCAAGGACATAGTTAGTGAGAGCTTATGATCCGCCATTACTGGGAATTTTTCATTCGTGGGGAACAATTGCAAGCCCCAGTCCCCATCATGTATTCAACGGCTTATCCACACCTCTTAGTATGTGGTAGACATACATCGACCCATTCAGTGCAGCACACATGCAAGCCTGAACAATAAGGGCATCACACATGTATTATTGCTCCATCTCACATTTCACAGTGAACAGGTGTGATTAGACCATGGGTGTCACAAAATGGTTCACACTTTTATATTAGCAGATAGGCAATTTTGCAGGTACAGAATCTGTGACTAGCAAGAATTTTCTATATATGTAAATACTGTACGAGTATATTTATGTATGCATTTATACACATATACTACATGTTAAAATGCGATGGTTATATTCTAGTATGGCATACAGTGGAACCTCGGTTCACGAACGTCTTGGAACACGTACAAATCGGTTTACGACCAAAAAGTTCGCCAAACTTTTGTATCTGTTCACGACCACACACTCGGTATACGAACAAGCCAGTTTCCCTTTCGGTTTGTATGTGTTCAGTCTCTCCCTGTGCATTTCCTCTGCAGAGAGTGAGAGAGCGCGACACACACACGAGAGAGAGAGAGAGAGAGACACACACACGAGAGGGAGACACACACACAGGCGTGCGAGAGAGAGACACACAGGCACGCGAGAGAGAGAGAGAGACACACACAGGCACGCGAGAGAGAGACACACACAGGCACGCGAGAGAGAGAGAGACACACACACAGGCACGCGAGAGAGAGAGAGACACACACAGGCGCGCGAGAGAGAGAGAGACACACACAGGCGCGCGAGAGAGAGAGACACACACACACAGGCGCGCGAGAGAGAGAGAGAGAGACACACACAGGCACGCGAGAGAGAGACACACACACAGGCGCGCGAGAGAGAGAGAGAGAGACACACACACAGGCACACGAGAAAGAGACACACACACAGGCGCGCAAGAGAGAGAGAGAGACACACACACAGGCACGCGAGAAAGAGACACACACACAGGCGCATGAGAGAGAGAGACACACACACAGGCACGTGAAAGAGAGAGAGACACACACAGGCGCGCGAGAGAGAGAGAGAGACACACACAGGCGCGCGAGAGAGAGAGGCACACACACACAGGCGCGCGAGAGAGAGAGAGAGACACACACAGGCACGCGAGAGAGAGACACACACACAGGCGCGCGAGAGAGAGAGAGAGAGACACACACACAGGCATGCGAGAAAGAGACACACACACAGGAGCATGAGAGAGAGAGACACACACACAGGCACGTGATAGAGAGAGAGACACACACAGGCGCGCGAGAGAGAGAGAGAGACACACACAGGCGCGCGAGAGAGAGAGAGACACACACAGGCGCGCGAGAGAGAGAGACACACACACACAGGCGCGCGAGAGAGAGAGAGAGAGACACACACAGGCACGCGAGAGAGAGACACACACACAGGCGCGCGAGAGAGAGAGAGAGACACACACACAGGCACACGAGAAAGAGACACACACACAGGCGCGCAAGAGAGAGAGAGAGACACACACACAGGCACGCGAGAAAGAGACACACACACAGGCGCATGAGAGAGAGAGACACACACACAGGCACGTGAAAGAGAGAGAGACACACACAGGCGCGCGAGAGAGAGAGAGAGACACACACAGGCGCGCGAGAGAGAGAGGCACACACACACAGGCGCGCGCGAGAGAGAGAGAGACACACACAGGCACGCGAGAGAGAGACACACACACAGGCGCGCGAGAGAGAGAGAGAGAGAGACACACACACAGGCATGCGAGGAAGTGTGTTTAAAACTCATTAAAAAAAGTGTTTTTAGCCAGCGGTTGGTAGCGCTATAGCGCGAACTATTGCAATGTTTGTTTTCTCTGTTGTTCAAGGTTTTCTCAGTGTTATTCAATGTTTTTACATTTAGTTTACTAATATGCTGTGCATTCTATGGTTTAATTAACTATATTTGTGCTTAAAAAGTTAAAAAAAAAATATTTACATACAGTTCGTATGGTCTGGAACAGAATAATTGTATTTACATACAATCCTATGGGGGAAATTACTTCGGTTCATGACCAAATCGGGTTACGACTGGAGTTTTGGAACAAATTATGGTCGTGAACCGAAGTTCCACTGTATTTTGTATTTCCAATTTGACAGCAATGTTGGCTTCCTTTAATTATTCATTTAGACATGCAGTTAGAAGCTGGATGCTGAGCAACTTAATCTGTGGTTCTGCTAGAGTGGTGTCAGTGTTGCTAGGCATATTTACTGTTTCAGGTGTATTGACAAAGGAATTCGGCATCTCCTGTGTCTCTTCGTTATCATCACGCTAAACAGGAGATTAGTAAACTGAGTATAATGGCACAAAGTTCAGTTCAAATGCATATTTTACAGTTCATCTTTTTGTGAAAGCAAGCTGTCACTTATTTGAACCTCACACTGACTCCAACCGCAAAGTCATAATGGCAAACAACAGAGAAAATATACATTGTTTATGTTTACCATTAACCCAATGATGTCCTTTTATTCTGAAATATAATCTTAATTTGCAGAAAGTTTTTTTCCCTTGCAACAAGTTATGTTGATTTTTTAAACTTGTAATGTGTTCTCTGCATACATGACATATATTTATATGCTGAACTGGGGCTTTTTAGGAGACTTTTCAGCCAGAGAAGGTTTATCCATCATAGGTACAGATTTGCTGTTGGTCGGATGATGTTAACAAGCATGTCTTTGCAATTTAAATCCCCACCCTTACTTTGAATGGCGCCTTCATAAAGCATTGGATTGGTTTAGAAATGTGACATTCAGTGAACCGTCTAATTATTCCACACACATTTAAGCATAATTCACCTATGGTTGTCTCTTGTGTTAAACTTCCCCAATGGTAAACATTTAATATTTCATAAAATATGGAACCTTGCAATCCCTATTCAGGCCAGTTACAATCTTATCTATTCACTTATAAACTCCTGCAAAAATGCAGTGGCTGTCCTTCCAAATTATTTTACAACACTTCATATTGCTGAACATCCACACTTTGCAGGTTTACTGTATAATTCCAGATAGTCTAAGCAGATTAAGTAAAGACCAGTGAAGAATTAAAAGACAGCGCAAAGTAGCAATGAAATGAATGCATCTGATACAAAGCTGCTTTGCTCATCTTTAAATCAGAGCTTAATTTCATTGTCATCTGAGTAATATTTTTGGAGCAGATGGTATATACGTCAGCTTTATGTGAAGAAGTTTAGAAAAATACTCTTCTGGCCAATTCCATACTTGCTGTTATCTTATAGAGGCAACACAATAAGAGTTGGCTAATTACTTATCTTTAATATTACTAACAGTGCAGCTTCTTAGGCAGCAGCTTGCCATCATGCTCAACACTCAATAAAATATTCATACAGCTTGTGCAATGCCTAAAAGTTAATAATTCTGATAAAATATGTAAACAACATACAACCATGTTAATGCAAAATTAATACGAATTTTTAATGAGGGGTATACAGTTTAGTAGAGGAACACTCATTATTGTACAAAAATTAAATGGATTATTGAAAAATGTTAACAGAAAAAATAACACCTGTAAAAATAAGACTTGGTACAATTAATACAAACATGTAAAAGAACTGCCTTTATTCATGTCATCTCCATCACTTCCTATGTACTCTTCCAGGTTACAGGTTGCTGTGGTAGCACACTGAGGTAGATTGACCACCCTGCTCAATCCTCTGTAACTTCTCCCAGTATCTGCTGGGGATTTCATTTGTTTACTGTGTCCTGAGTCTACCATGGAGTTTTCTCCAATACCCAACCGCGAGTAAGGCACATAGGAAGAATCTTAAATACATGACCAAACCACCACAACTGACCCGGACAAACGGCAGATTTACTCTCAAGTTCTCCCACATCACTGAGCTCCTCACTTCTTCATGGAGAATGAGCCCAGGAGCCCTGAATAGCAACTATATACAATCTCATGCGTATTTAATAAATTCATCAAACTATATTCAAAATAATAACTAGTATGAATTAGTAATACTGATAATAAAACTTATTAAAAATAGTTGAAAAATTAAAATACTACATCTTTAAAAGAGCAATACAAAGAGACACAACTCAGTAGTGATAAATAAAGACAAAGGACAGAATAATTATGGTGTGAATTGTAAACGTGCAAGGATTTATTTAAATATGAAGAGTGTCATAAACGTGTTCCCACGCATTTGAATTCTTAATACAGTATTAACTGTCTATAAACCGTATGACCTGTGGGCTGATATTTTCCCTGAATCTACTGGTGTAAGCACTAATGGTCCAGTACCATTTACCAGAAGGAAGGTGTAAGAAGTGTGACTGTGCAAGATGGCTGAGAGTTTTAATTATACTGTTTGGCTTTCTAAGACAGAAAGCATCTAGGTACTGGTATGTCCTCTGCTGCTTTCACCACCCTCTGCAGTGCTTTACAATCTTCAGCCAAACACATGCCATACCAGGATGTTATGCTACCAGTGAGAGTGGTCTCCACTGTGCACCTCTAGAAGACTGTGACAACAGATGGAGAAATGCGATCTGCCATTAGATACCTGAGGAAGTAGAGGCGCTGGTAACTCTTTTTGAGAAGAGTTGGAATGTGTCATGTGACTTTAGTTGATCAGTTATGCTTACTCCAAGAAATCTAAAGTTACTCACTCTTTCAACGACATTCCATTCAATGTACACTGTAGATGCCAGTGTGGTCTGCCTTCTGAAGTCAATGTTGCTTGGTTTAGCTGACATTAAGAGGGAGGTTGTTGTCCTGGCACCACTGAGTCAGGAGTGAGATAGCTCACTGTGGTTTGGCCAGATTGTAATCTTAGCCTGGTAGTTCAGTAATCTGCTGCTGTTAACCTTTCTCTCAAGTTGTGAACAACGTTTCACATCTATTGTACCAATATTCATCAAAGAGAAACAAAGAGGTTTTGTACAATTTTTGTGAACAGCAGCCATCTAAGGAGTTGAAATTTCCATCTCTTTATGCTTTACTTTAACAGCATACACACAACTGGATTGAGGTATTTAGAAATGGTTCATCAAGTGTGACAGATGCAGAGCACACAGTGTGGCAATAAATAACAACCACTAATGCGAAGGTGGAAAGAAGATATCCCCCGATTTTCACCAACGGTATAGTTATGAAATAGGAAAATTGCATTATAACTAGGAGAGGTTTCCAATTTCCTTGTGATGACAAGATGAAATGAATGGTCCATGATTAACTTCACACTCAACCAAAACATTTTTTCTGAATGCATTCAGAAGATTGTGAGAAGACACTGTAAGTGTACTAAGAAGTAGGGAAACTTTATTGAGAATTAATGAACTTGAGACTCTCACATGAATTACAATTTTTTGAAAAATAAAGTTCAGGAGTCCTTAGTTTTAATAAAGGCTATGAAACAAATCATAGCCCTCATATTTTATTGAATTTTTATTTCCAGTATTTGTGCTTTTTTGTGATTTGATAGAGGGTAGCAAAAAAGGCAGTTAATTTAAAGCAATTCTGATTAAAGGTCGCTTTTGCCTTCTGATATGTTTAACATATTAATAGTTTGAGCAAAAAGGAGGGTGACTTACTGTTTTTCAGTAATTATTTCATTTCTAGTGTATTACTTGTAAAAGGGAGAGCACAATGGCACAAAAATTAGTACTCAAGGAGATCAACAAAAGAGTCTTGTTGTCTGCCCTGTCAATTAACTCTTCCATATTAGTGAGAGTTTGCAGAGGCTTTTTCAGATTTCTCCTGCCTCAAAAAGTCATACAGGTTAATTTACAAGACCTATGACTGGATGTTTGACTCACATTCCAAAATTATAGGGTTAGAATGACACACAGCCGCAACCACAGAATGTTATACTCTTGAAGTTCCTTTCCACAAGATAACACACGGTTTGTGGTCATTAGCCTTCTAAAGTCTACAAAGTGCATGTCAAATATCTGTACAAGGATAAAGAGTTGATCTACTGTTCTGCAGAAAGGTTGGAATCTGTATTGCTCCCATTGTATCTGTGGTTCAACTATTTGGAAAACTTCTTGTAGAACATGAATGCCAGGAGAAATTCCTTTAAGTGGGTCTAGGGTTTTGTTCTCTGACAAGTGTCTGGTGACAGTGTGCCACACAGACAGGTTCAGTACGATGATGAAACATGGAGACACCATAACAGACTAAATGTCAATTTTAATTACTAACTATGGCACACTCTTAATAGTCGGTGACTTTACCTTTCATATAGATAATCAGTGTGACCAAAAAGTAAAAGAATTCATGAACCTCCTGGACTCTTTTGATTTGAGACAGCTCATTAATCAGCCTACACATAAAGTAGGTCATACGTTAGACTTAGTAATTACTAAAGGACTAATGGTTGATGTAAAGCAGATTATTGATATTGGTCTATCAGACCATTTTCTTCTACTATTTAATATAGAAATATTGATAGAAAACATTCATGAGAAGCATATTGTTAAAAAACGCTTCTTTGACTCATCAGCAGCTTTAAAACTTACAAACATTCTAAGCAATCAGTCCATTTATAGTGCCAACTATAATAGCGAGGATAATGTAAATAGTAAGGTGGAAAGATTTAATACTAAAGTGAGAGCTGCTGTTGACATAGTTACACCTGAAAAGACAGTTAAAAAATCTTCTAGCATTGTTATACCATGGAAGACCCAAAGAGTGTCTGATCTAAAGAGAACATGCCGTAGAGCTGAGCGTAAATGGAGGAAAACTAAACTAACTATTCACTATGAAATATTAAAAGTTTAAATAACAGAATACAATAACACAGTCCGTCTTGAGAGGCGCTGCTATTTCTCTAAGATTATAAATAACAATGCTAGTAATCCCAGAGTCTTATTCTCGACGATTGATTGTCTGCTAAACCCAGGTAACTCAAAGGAATGCCTCCAAAGTACTTCCAGTAAAACATGTGAGGCTATTGCTGTATTTTTCAATCAAAAAATTAATGATATTAGAAATAATATAGTATATCTCCCCAACACTGAGGATCCTCTTAAACCCCAGTACTCTGTTACAAACAAATTAAATTCTTTCACCAGGATAGATTTACCTGATTTACATAAAATAATTTCTCAACTGAAGCCCTCCACCTGCGTCCTTGACCCAATACCAACAAGTTTTTTCAAAGAAGTATCAGACGTGCTAATTGATAATATTCTTGACATAGTAAATTTGTCATTAGATACGGGGGTCTTCTCAGACTGTCTTAAGACTGCTGTAGTTAAACCCCTACTTAAGGAAAATAATCTTGACCCCTCTGCTCTTGAAAATTTTAGACCCATCTCTAACCTGCCTTTCTTAAGTAAAATTCTAGAGAAGGCAGTCATTATGCAGTTAAATGACCAACTCAATAAACATGCTATTCTTGATAAATTTCAGTCAGGTTTTAGAACAAATCACAGCACAGAAACTGCACTCGTTAAAGTAGTAAATGACTTGCGGGTAAATGCAGACAGAGGCCATGTATTTGTTCTCATCCTCCTAGATCTGAGTGCCGCATTTGACACCATTGATCACAATATTCTTAGAAATCGCCTTAGACAATGGGTGGGCCTCCCTGGCAGTGTCTTAAATTGGTTTGAATCCTACCTGGCAGGGAGAAAATTCTTTGTTAGTTGTGGTAATTACAACTCAAAGACACATGATATCCTATATGGTGTTCCACAAGACTCTATCCTGGGTCCGCTGCTCTTCTCAATCTACATGCTTCCGTTAGGTCAGATTATCTCAGGGCACAACGTGAGCTACCACAGTTATGCTGATGACACACAGCTGTATTTATCAATAGCACCTGATGACCCCGATTCTCTTGATTCACTAACAAAATATCTTACTTGTATTTCTGAATGAATGAATAGTAATTTTCTAAAGCTAAATAAAGAGAAAACTGAAATTTTAGTGATTGGTAATAATGGATACAAGGAGGCTATTAGAAACAAACTGGATGCATTAGGATTAAAAGTCAAGGCGGAGGTAAAAAGCTTAGGGGTAAATGTTGACTGTAACCTGAATTTTAAATCGCATATTAATCAGATCACAAGGACAGCATTTTTTCACTTAAGAATCACAGCAAAAGTTACACCTCTTATATCATTGAAAGATGCTGAAAAATTAGTTCACACGTTTGTTTTCAGTCGACTAGATTACTGTAACGCACTCCTCTCAGGACTACCAAAAAAAGACATAAATCGTTTGCATCTAGTGCAGAATGCAGCTGCTAGAATCCTAACTAGGAAAAGAAAATCCGAGCACATTTCTCCAGTTTTGATGTCACTACACTGGTTACCTGTGTAATTCAGGATTGACTTTAAAATTCTGCTTATGGTTTATAAAGTAAACATAAAATAATCTTGCCCATTCTTATATATCAGAATGTCTGACATCTTATATTCCAAATCGTAACCTTAGATCCTCAAATGAGTGTCTCCTTAGAATTCCAAGAGCTAAACTTAAAAGAAGTGGTGAGGCAGCCTTCTGCTGTTATGCACCTAAGATCTGGAATAGCCTGCCAATAGGAATTTGCCAGGCTAATACAGCGGAGCATTTTAAAACACTGCTGAAAACACATTATTTTAACATGGCTTTCTCATAACTTCACTTTAATTTAATCCTGATACTCTGTATATCCAATTCATTATAATAACTATTCATGGTGGCTCTAAAATCCGTACTAACCCCTACTCTCTCTTCAGTTTCTTTTTCCGGTTTCTTTGTGGGGGCGGCTTGCGCCACCACCATTTACTCAAATCCAACATTGATAGATTAAAAGCCAGAAGTTTGCATGCCATCATCATCAAGTCCTTCCGTGAGAACCTTAAATACAAAGAGGACTATTTAATTTATGTTAGGTAGAATGCCCAGAGGGAACTAGAACCCCTGCAGATTTTATTTTTTTCTCCAGCTGTCTGGAGTTTTTTTTTTTGTTTTTTCTGTCCTCCCTGGCCATCGGACCTTACTCTTATTCTATGTTAAATAATGTTGTCTTATTTTAATTTCTTACTTTGTCTTTTATTTTTCTTTTCTTCATTATGTAAATCACTTTGAGCTACTTTTTGTATGAAAATGTGCTATATAAATAAATGTTGTTGTTGTTGAATCAAACTTCTCGCCTGAGCATACTCTCTCTCTGTCTCTTGCTATCTTGAACTGCAAATGAGGCCCAATACTACAGCAGTGATCTTCACAGTTGAAATCAGTGGATGAGAAGATCTTCTCAGGGAGTTTCAATTGCAGAGAGAAGAACCATAGCACAATGTGGCTTGTATGTGAGAATGACCCTATCATGGACTAGTTGGTTTGGCTTCAGCTTTGCACTCAAAGCTGCTGGGATAGCCTTCATTCCTGTCACCCTGCGCAGGATTAAACAGACTCAACAATGGATGGCTGAATATGAAGCCAAGAAGACCCACCCTGAGATTCTCCTACTAGAAACAACTTTTTTGTTAGATGACCCTATGAAAACTACTCGTTGTTTTGTCACCCATGTAAACATTCAGGTGGTCTAGTAAACCAGTCATCCACCCATGACAACACGCTGATGCAAAGCCTCAAACAATGGAAATGACAGCCTATGGCAACAGAATCAGGAGACTGCTTTTGAGATTTTTAAACATAACACGTATAACCTTACCTACTCCACTATAAGGTCAAAAGAATGTCATCTAAAAGCAGAATTTGAAACCAACACTTCAAAGGACTTGTTTTAGAACATTACATACTTTGTCCCCATTAAAATGTGTGTGAAACATTTTCCGACAGTCCTCATATGAAAGGCTGCCAGTTAAAAGGCTATTATGCACAAGGATGTTTTGCATAAATGTTCACTGATCAGCAATACTCCAGTAATGATGTGCACTTGAACAATCCAGAAATTAATATTTCAACAACATCCATCAAATCTCTATTCTTTTATTAACCGGAAACATGCTGTAAAAGGAGGTGGAAATATAAAACTGACAAGTTCAACCAGAATGGCACCACTTTTTAAGCATTACAGTATATAAATATCCCCACCTGCTTGGCCTTCATGGCTGTACACTATTTAAAGACAAAGGTTAGCAATTTTCTGTGTCTATTTCTGACAAAATCAATAGAAACTCCTGCACAGAACTCCAGATTAGAGGGAACACTTGAACTGACATCCTAATAAATACTACAAAGTGGTCCATATTTAAAAGTAAAGAAGCAGAGCCTACCTGAGCTTCCTGATATAAATGATTCATGACTGACCGACCATAGAAGACAACTGCCTTTCACACGTAATGCCAGAGAGCAAATGGGTTGGCAGGTGTAGTACTAAGCTGCAGGGCTCGAGGAAACCAATCTGTTCTGTTCAGAATCCTGTTAATTTTTTTTTTTTTTTTTACACAAGACACTGATATTTAAATACACACATATAGAAATCAAATGAAAATGGTCAAAGAATGGCCTGCACCTCAAAGGCAGCATGCTTTTACACCGCTTTCATCTTGCTGTAATTTCAAATGAAGATGGAGAGGTTTTAGCGCAGCTGCATCACACGTCCGGAGTCCTGGATTTAATAATAATAAAAATAATTAATTACATTTATTGTTTATAGCACTTTTCTCACTGCTCAAAATACTTATATATTCAAGCACCACAAATGTGTAGCACCCATTATTGTGCCAGTATGCTCAGCACACTTTATCTATTAGATAGTGAAGGGGTGAGAGAGATGGGAAATGTAACCAGGACATCAAAATAAACCATACTCTTTTTGAAAGATGCCCAGGGATCTTTAATGACCACAGAGAGTCAGTACCTTAGTTTTTTGTCTCATCCAAAGGATGGCACCATTTTTTACAGTACAGTTTCCCAGTAACAGCACTGGGGCATTGGGATCCACAAACAGACCACAGGGTAAACATAAAGCTGGCCTCACCATCACCTCTTCTGCCAGCAACCCAAGCTTTCCTTGGATAGTCTGCCATCCAAGTACTTGTCATGCTCAGCTTCAGGTAGATGACCTGTTCTGAAGCACAGGTGGTATGGTCACTGACTTTGTGGAGTTGCATTGGGGTCTTCTCTGGGTAGTCTAGTTTTTCCCCAACATCCTAAAGATGAGCAGCTTAAACTGAATCTTTATTAAGATTAAACGGCCTTAAGGTGGTGCTCCCATGAAAGGTGCTATAAAAATACAAAATTATACACAAGTTTTAATTCAAATTCACAATGTTATCAACAGAACAATCATGACATACTGCAAGTAGGGTCTTTATTTCAAAGACCACATTACAATTGCTTTGGGCAAGCTAAAACATTAGATAGTATTTATAATGTAATATGAGGTTCTGCATGTGTAGGTCTTACAAATCTACATATATGTAAAGTAATACAAAGATGATTCACTCAGTCTCCCATCAACAAAGATACTACAGTATTTGCTGTTTAAATAAAAATCTGAAAAATTGGCAGGATGATACATCTAACACAGCAGTGATCCGCAAAGGCAGAAGTGGTAGAAGCAAAAAGGGAGGGGGAAAGAAGTAGTGGTGGATGTGATGTCCTCGGAGCTTGTCAGTTTAAACTTAACAGGTTCCCCACAAGCTACTCCATTATAATATATTGTCACAGGTGGCTGGGTGTGGTCGGCATTCAGCTGCCTATAAAAGGGTCCGCCTCCCGACAATTAAGGCTGGAGTCAGGTGAGGAGGTGGACGAGGTCGGAGAGGAGGCGGGCAAAGAGAGGCCTGGAGAGAGAGAGAGAGTGTCGACTAGTGAAGAAGCCAGGACTGTTAAGAGACTGTGGGGGGTGTTTGGTGGCGGTTGTGAAAGATGAATGTTCTCTTCGTTCCCTTGTACTAATCCTTGTCTAAGAGGTTAAGCAGAAGTAAGCTTTAAAAACATGCTTTGCTGAGCAAACAGAAAAATATTTGTCCAAAGGACTCAAGGTCTAAGCATTCCACACATGAGACTGCCTTATCACGTTTTCCCTTAGTTTACATCTGAACGCCATAACAAAGGGGCCAAGAAATCAAGTTGCACAAGGGGCGTTGAAGGGGCTCAAGGATTGTGTAAAATAAAAGTGTCGACTGTTGCATTTCATAATGACATTAAATCACGCATTCTAGGGGTATAAAAACTTTGCCCCACCCAACAGACGGGGTTCAGAAGAGCCCTGAGGCTGTCAAGTAATATTGATTGCCTGCTTTCTGGAACTCTGCTCATTGTGACACTGAAGAATAAAAGCTGCTATATAACCACACCTGCTGTCTTGTCTGGTGTCTTCGTCCACACGGTGCACATAGGACATTGTATATAATAGTTGTAGGAATAAACGTGTGGTGATGCTTAAGAATGTGTCTTCCTGTCTGTGTCCGGGCTGTACCCTTTCACAATATATTAAAGGGGAACCTCATACTTCACTACAAAATCGGTTACATTTACATGTGTGTCTACTTATTTTGAACAGGGATGCTCCATGAGTCAACTCTCTTAAATTCTTTACATTTATATTCATATTTGAAAATTAAAAAGCTGAATCACATTCAAATGAAAACTGTAAACGTCTAAGAATGAAAATTGTATATACTCAATTTCACATTATTTCCACTGATTGCCAATTTCAATTCAAAAGGATAAACTTTCCTGTAAAATGGTGTCTTGCGATGACAATCAACAAAAGCCAAGTCACTAGCAGAAGCAAACATTGATCTAGTGCATGAATGTTATACTCATGTGCAATTGTATATTGCATGTTCAAGAGTAAGTGACTTAATAATATTATTACTTATTATTTGACTGACACCTTTATTCAAGATGACTTACACCTTTTGAGATACGATTCGTTACATTTGTTTTCTCTTTTCAGTTGGAGCATAAGCAGGTGAAGTGACTTGCTCATGTTCACAAAGTATCAGTAGCAGGATTTGAACTCACAGCCTAAGAGTTTCAAGTTCTGGGTCCAAAGCCTTGAGCACTATACCACACTACCCGTCATTAAAAGTAGCTCTTGGTTAAAAAAAAACCAAAAAACTACAAATATCATATGTCTGATACACCCAATTAACCGATGGCACTATAATTGAGGCCCATTGTGTTAGGAAATTCTGGGTGAAACCGGGAGGCTGAAGTACACCAAGTTAACATTCACACCAAAGACTTCCGCTTAACAACATTAAGATTGAACTGTCCAATAAAGATTTCAGTAAAGAATTCTTAATTATCATGTATATTATAAGACCAAAATGACAAGGCATACTAGGCCAACATGGAAATGACTACCCCATACTCAGGATGAAATTATTGTATATGAGGCTAACCTATTGAGAGCAAGCTAAATGGCAGGTAACTCTTGATAATAGCTTTCATTAATAAGTCATTAGCAAACATTAACACTCATTCATGTACATTTGCAGTGATGCCACACAGAGTGTGTTTACAGGTTAAGACTGAGTAACCCAGTTAAGGCAGACACCTGGTTTCTTAATAATCTGCCTTTACATGGGCAAGTAATCGTCTGGAGGTCACCTTTGTCAAATTGCTCCAACATCATTAAACTGCGCAAAAAACAGATAAATGTCATCATTGGCCATCGTGAATCCACAAATAAGCATGATGCATAAGAACATTTTGTTATGTTTTATAAATATGCTTAGTCATTGATTCTTTATTTACAGATTTCTATTACCTGACTGTACACTGCAAACTCTTTTCTGCTTGGTTGTGCGACTGAGCCCTGCAAAGGACCACTCCGGTACATGTGCTTCTTGAATTATACCCAGTACCGCTGGAATAATAATATTGCAGGTATTTTTACTTCAGTAAGACAAGTATTGTGTTAACTTTTAACATGTCACCCTACTGCTCACAAGATGGAGTTGCTGAGTTTAGCACTGTACGTTCAGTTCATCAACATAAATGTATTCATTTCTGAAATATTGACGCAGATTATTACAGCCAAGTGAATAATTAAAATGATCCCATTTTGTGGACGCTTCTACTCATGCAAAATAAATACATTTGCAGCCTGAGAAAGTGCAACTGACATGCACAGACTACAAAATCCTTAACAGTAACCCAGTTATGGGTTTAAATGGCCAGAAAATCAAGTTATTCACGGAGAACTCTACCTCTGTTAATCAGGTTTCTCAGAGGCCAGTAACACTTTCTCTAATTGGAATAAAGGTTTACGTGGCATTTTAGAAATCAGGTTTCTGTGACTAACCATGTTATTGAGGCATGGTTGTAAACAGCATATAGAAGGTTAATGTTTTGAGGTCAGAAAGTCCTGTGTAAAATTTGTGTTTTAGAATAGGTTCTAGAATAATTGTGGGCTTTCTTTAAGTAGGCTGTGGTGGGACTTTGTGAGTATTGTCATTTTTAAGTTTATTTATTTTGCTATATAAATTCAAAGGAAGGGCTGTTGGTAACTCCACAGTTACAGTCTTAATGTTTGTGATTGTTTACTTCATGTGTCTTTTACTGAGACGAAGCTTCTCTCTGATCACTCTGTCATAAACCCCAGATCGGTGGAGTGTTACAGTGAGGACTGTTTTTCTGGAAGTTTCTCCCTTCTCCACACAGATTCTTTGGAGCTCAGCCAGAGTGGCCATCTGGTTCTTGGTCACCTCTTTTACTATGATCCTTTTCCAATGATTGCTCAGTTTGATTAGGTGGTCTGCTCTACAAAGAATTGTGGTGCTCTGGGGACCCTTCAGTGCTACAGGAGTTCTTTTGTAGCCTTCCGCAGATCTGTGCCTCGACACAATCCTGTCTCTAAGCTCTGCAGCTTGGTTTTTGCTCTGATATACAGTACATGTTCAACAGTGGGACCTTCTATAGAGAGGCATCTCCCTTTCCTTATTATGTGCAATCAACTGAATTGACCACAGGTGGACTCTAAACAAGGTGTAGAAACATCTCAATGATGATCAAGAGAATGGGATGCACCACAGCCAAATTTCTAGTGTCACCGCAAAGAGCCTGAATACTTGTATCAATGTGAAATTTCAGTTTATTTATTACTAATAAACTTGTAAAAGTTTCTAACATCCTGTTTTCACTTTTTCATTCTGGATATTGAGTGTTGCTTAATGTGGAAAAAAATTAATTTAAATGATTTTAACACAAGGCTGCCACAACAAAATGTGAAAAAAGTGAATGGGTGTTAATTTTTTCTGAATCCACCGTACTTGCAGACATGTATTGATTTGCGTAGATCACCAGCCACCTGGATTTTGATGAATCTTCATTTTTCTTTCTAAGAATTTATTATCTGATGTCCACAAAGCATTTTAAAGTTATTAAGTTATTTTCTTTTTATTACAGTGCTGTCACCAAGACACCTTTTTGTGTTCTGGTTTTTCGGATGATGCTGCCATCCTGTGACCATCTCTGCCTGGTTACTTTCATTCTGTTTAACACCACCATGCCCATTTCCAGTCATGCATATTAGATAAAGGTCATATGACATACTGAGTCTTTCTTCCCTGTGTATTTAGGTTGGAAACATGTAGGCCCCGACATCCAGGTGTTGGACTTATTACTAGAACAATAAAACAAGCTGCACCTTTTATAGTGTAACTTAGAGGCAATAATAAATGTCTGAGTAAGGGTAGTGACGTCAAGTGACAATAGTAATTTTAAATGAGAGTCATTGAGCTGGAGATAAAATCATACTAAACAAATCGAGATTCAAATCCAGGTAAACTAATGCACCCAAATCCTAAGCACTGGACAACATTATGGTCAAAAATTCATTCCTAGTTGTTTTTAAATTATCCAGGAAGTACCAAGTGTCAAAACCCCTACTAGTCAAGAAGCAGATGCTGAGAAATAAGTTGACAAAAATTCTATAACTGTGATAACTAACCAGAATATCTGTTAAATACATTTTAGAATATCCACAAGCTCAGACAACCTGGAAGCATGTGACACTGTCCCAGAATATGACAGTATTGTCACGTATCACACACTTCCTGTCATCTTTCTACAGAAACAAGGCTAGCAACTGTAAACAACTTCCCCAGGATGGAGGCACCCACAAAAAACAAAAGGATATCTCATAATTAACAAAAAAAAAAAGAAAAAATATTAACTGAAAGAATACCAAAGGTAAGAAATAATAACAAATGGGTCTTCCATCAAAGCTGTGTCATGTCTTAAAAGCTCACATTGTCACATTGTTAATTCAAAACATTGATGATGTTTGATAACATTGCCTTGTGGTTGGAAAAATGGAGATGTGCTTGAGAATTACAAATAATTAGCTGCTCTACCCTTGTACTGCAGAAAAAGTGTCTACACAGGGCACTGGGGTAATGGTGCATGGGGAGTTAGTTTTATTGCCTCAGATTGTTTGAGCTCAGCCCACATAGAGATATTTATTTACTAATGTTATTACAAAGGCAAATCCATTCCAAGTTCATTTAAAATTGCTACAAATCACAATGCCATATTGGCACGAAACTCTAAAATTAAATCTGCCTGACCATAAAAATGGATTTTAATAAATGTCTACCGAAAGGAAATTTAAGTTACTAATTACTTTTATTCACTCAAACACAGTATCCTCAGTTGTTCTCTTTCCATCATCTTCTATAAAACATTGTGACTCAATTACAGTATATAAGAAAGATCTTGCGGCATTGTTTCATCATGATGGATCCCTGGAGAGGACCCTGCCTCGATCGCACCCACTCCACTGGAAAATCAGTGAGGACAATCTACCCCTAGAGCACTGATCTTTCACTCCATTGCGGGGTCTATGCGCACGCTACCTTTCCCCACACTGGCTGGCTGGCCCGTCCAGCCTCTCCTCCTGATGCTGCTCTCACAGCTCTCATTCTGTTCTTTTTTTTTCTGTTGCTTTTTCCCATGCCGGCTCTCCCTAATATGTCTCTGTGGGTACAGTACCTCAGTTGCACACCACAGAAAGCCGATGAAGCAATCGAGACAGACCGCACTCTCACGTGCAGGTGCATCTCGCCTCAACTACCACACCAACCTCGCATGGCTGCGAGAACACGCACACCCATGGAGATTGAGCCGGCCAATTAATTATTTTTTTATTTAAAATTGGCCGCTGATTTCCCCACCACGGACCTGCTATTCTACAGCTCCCCCAAATCAAATTCCATGAAACTAACCTTGTATGGTGAAAAAGTAAACATTAGGATAAATAAAGCTGGACAAAAAAGCCTAATCAGCACTGGTCGATCACCAAGTAATCACAATATAAAGATGAAAAAAGTCAGACTGGACTCCCTGAGGAGGTCGGTCTGTTGTGTGTTATATGCTTAGCACCTCCATAAATTGTGGGCTGTGTTACACAACTTCTGAAAAAACCTGCTTCGTTTCATGTGTTGGCATACTATGCTGAGCTGCAGGCAGAACAGTTGGCTGTCGTTCCACCAACCACACAGCATAACCTCTGTTTCAGAGGAGAGATGAAGCAGAGTCATGGATTATATTGAAACAGATTTGCTAATATTAGGGCTTAATGGCAATGAGAACCAAAAGACAGTATGAGTCCCCAACAATAGCACTGCAGATTTCTGCATTGTGTGTAATAGATCAATAATGTAGGGCGAAAGAATGTACAGACAAAATAAAAGAGAGAAAGAAGGATGTTAGTAGTGCTATTATTATTATTATTATTATTCATGTGCATCTTTACTATTAGCAAATAATCACAAAGCATTTATCTCAGCCACTAGAGTGAGCAAATGACAAAGAACGAAAAACCGATTAACTGAAAAAAAATGGAAAAGCCGGCATGCTGTCACAAGGTCTGTAGCACTTCTGTGAAAGCTGCTGCAGGCCGTGTTGCCACATCTGTTTTCTTTCTTTACACAGGTATCTGTATGAACCTTTTTTTTAGATGTTGTACAACAAGGAAAGGTAGGGCGGTCAGACTGGCAAGCTGTGAAAGCCCGACAGCTAGAGAGTGGGAGATAAAATACAATTTCGCTCTTAAAAGTGTGAAAGCAATAAGGCGGAATCCATGGCAGATTTACAATGGGCTTGCAGTATGCTTATAAAAACAACCATACTTCAAATATCTTTATTATTATCATTGTATTAAAGGATAAGACTGATGCGTACAAGAAAGAAAGAAAGAAAGAAAGAAAGAAAGAAAGAAAGAAAGAAAGAAAGAAAGAAAGAAAGAAAGAAAATGTAATATAGGAAAAGCTATAAAAAACCTGTAAAAGAAAAAAAAAAGATTTTATTTTATTTACACAATATTTAAATTAAATAGAATACCAATCAACAACTTCAGTTAGCAACACTTTAAAACGGTTTCAGCAAAAACAACTATAAAAATATGATGTGTTCAGCCAACGACTTTCCCTATATAAAGTTGTGATTTTAGCAGTACAATATGCAAATAAAGAAAATCTTTATAATCTTCCGGAGGCTTACAATGCTAATCAACGTAAAGTTTTTCTTTTTTTCGATCAAATCCACAGACTTGCACCCTAACTCACAAACGCACTTCACTCCTGAAGTGCCTAAAATGTGTAAATCTGTTGAAAGCTTAAAGCTGAACTTTTCAACATGTCACAGCACTGGGGAGACCAACAGGAAGTGCTACTAGACAAGAGTAGGGTAATTCAAGTTTATGGACAATTAGGAATTTTCATTAGTATTTCAGAAGTCACCCAAGTGATTAGATGGCACCATGGGGCTCCTAGGTAATATAAGTAGACTCCTCAAGTATACTGGGAAGTATAAAATGTTCGGAGCTGATGGAAATATTTCAACAGAGATAAGTAAGTGCAGAAATTAAGGGAGAGTGTATTTAAGACTGAAACCAAAAAGGACCAAAATCTTTACAAAAAGGATCACGGGCATCTCGAACAAACTATGGCATCATGCACTTGACGCAGAATTATTGACAACCTTTAAAAAGTATCTGGATGAGATATTGAGAACTTGGCTACTATGATGAATCGAACGGACCGAATTGCCTCCTCTATGTCAAACTTCTTGTTCTCTTAGGAACATAACATTCTATCTTATGATGCAGAAAGTCATTTAATTTACTGTTTCTTAAAAACACAGCTCTTCTTCTAAGAGTTATTCATATCATGAACCTGTAATTTAATAAACAACAAGAATTTCATCCTGTTAAAACTACACCTACTTGTCCGGGTCTTTTTGCAATTTTTTCCATGTCTGATACATACAGAAAAGTCTAATGCGCAGTTTACCAACACCCCACCACTGCCTAAGATTTCCATACTGACCTTTCTTTAACCTCCATCTCTCCAAAGAAAGGAAAAAAATACAAGGTTTTATCTAATAAAAGATGCTCACTGAAATACCAATATGTACTTTAATGCTTTAAAAATTGTAGACATAACTGTGACTTTCACTAGGCAGTGGTTAGAAATACCACTAGGGGCAAAAAGAGAATTATGTAAAAAATGAAGCATTGTTTGGATACATAAAAGTAATCAAACCTGGCAAGAGTTACAGTGCACATGTCAGGCTCTTTGTCTGGCTGTTTGTTCTGCTTTGGATACACATCTCCCTGTACACCATTTACCAAATCATGAGTAACCACTGAATCAGTCAGTTCTCTCGAAGACTCTCAGGTCTAGTGAGGCATCCAGTAAGCAACTTCCATCCTCACCCACATTGAGGTGCTCTTCAGACCTGCAGCTCTGTTCCTTACTGATACCCTGTTCTCATCCAAACACCTGGAGCATCTACTTGTTTATGCAAGAGTTTTACTGGATAGGCAAGTAAATGTCAGTTGTGTTCTCTACATGGGCTACTGTAATGTAGCCTGTGAGGTGGGAAAAAAATCTATTGCTTTATACAAGAGGTAAGTGAACATGTTTGCTACCTCCATTCCAATTATGTTCTAAGTGCTAGCTTAGTACTACTAGTTTAATGTGGTGTTAGATATTGCATCACGCCTCAAAATATGTATTCATGTTGTGCGGGCTCTATACGAACAAATGCATTATACATGTGCATGCACTGAAATGAACATCAGCGTGGAAATATAAATTTGCATTAAGTCAACTTGGCTGCTCCCGGCAAGTAGCACAGCTCATAACAGTCAACAATTATAGAAGAAAACTTCCACTACTTCAGATGCACATCCAATTAGCTGGTGTTTTCTACAATATGTGAATCTGGAATCAGCATGCTTTATGCATGCTAGAGGATTGACTAGTAAACAATTAAGTAACATAAGGACAGATTCTCCATAAGTGGCCATATTTTTAACAGATGTTCATTAAAAGCCTCAAGGATGCTGCCCTTGGAAAACATACTAGCAATTTAGTATTACTTACTTGCACTATAACAGTGACAAAACAACACTTCTCCATCCCACTACTGCCACCAGTCAGAATGATTTTCTAGTCATAAAGAAGGACCCGTTTCTCCACCTCCCTGCTTTGATGTTTAAAAAGTCCATGACAAAACTTGTAGAGGGATAAGAGGCAAGTGAACTCACCATAAACAGTGAGAGAAGGACAGAAAGACAACACTAAAGTGTTTAAAGCTAAATATTTAGGACTCTTTCTAAGGTTCTTACATATATTATATGACATCATTTACATCCTATAAGATTCCCAAATAACATAAAGACAATGTGAACAGAATTAGCAAACATATTAAGACTGAAGAAGACAGCACTGTAGTCCATGCTGTCATTCTTACCACTGGCTATGTCACCAGAATGTGAACATATTATTGTGTGTGTTACGCTTTATCTGATGGGATTGTGTTTTGTTCAGGCTGTTCACCCACTTTGCTCATCATATTCTTTGTCTTCTAATGTTCTGCATATCTGCATTTTCTTCTTGTTTACCCATTTCAGAATTACCACCGTATATTACCTTATACAGCCACATTTGGAGTGGAAAAATTACATCCTCAGAACATCCCAAATAAGCTTGGGAACAATGCAATAAAAAATTAGGGTTAGGGTTAGATATTTCCAAAAATGTCCAGTGGATCTTCTGGGGACACTGCAGAGCCTAATGTCCAGAGGTTCCTTTGCAAAAATTTGTCCCATTACTACAATTACTAAAGTCTAAGGAGACTTTGAGGACTTCACATAATACCTTAATCCAGATTTGAACTGGGGTCATCTCTTCAGATTGACAGCAGAAATCTTAAAAAGTAATGATTCTTCTGACTGTGAGGACATTTTTTATTCCACTATCAGCTTGGTCTAATACTATTTTTATTAAAATAAATGATTTATGGTATCCTAAATAAAAATGCTGGCTTAGGGTCCCTAAAACTGGGTCTGGTTACAGGAACGTTATATTGCACTATTTCCAGGGCTATTAGGGTCAGTCTGTTGTATTCTCAGAGGATAATACCAGAACATACATCCATCCCCACACACTATGGACAATGTAGGATCACCAATGCACCTAAGCCGCATGTCTTTGGACTGTGGGAGGAAACCAGAGCACCTGGAGGAAACCCACACAGACACACAGGGAGAACATGCAAACTCCACAAAGGGAGGACCTGGGAAGCGAACCACTGCGCCACTGTGCCGCCCTAATACCAGAACATAACTTTCTAATTTATATTTTCAGAAATTAAATAGTCTGGTTTAATTGGGAGAAGCTGTTAAATGTACAATATCATTATCAATCCTCCTCCTCCTTGCTCTCCGGGAGGTTGGCTGCCAATTCATCCTCTGAATAAAGAAAATGTGTGCATCTCTTTTGCAAATGTTGACGTCATAAAAAACAAAAAAGGTGCAGCTGTTCCCGCTATCTGGCTTCAGTTTCTCCAAACTGTGATTGTATAAAGTGGCAGAATGAAATTGATTTAAAGTAGGTTGCACAACACATCACTTGCTCTCCTTCAGAATGAATATGTTTAAAGGAGTTAAGAAATAACAAGCCAAACCAAAACACAATAAAAGCTGCATTTCTTGGGTTTTAAACTGAATGGCTTTGGTGATGTGGATATGCACAGTTTGCAGGTTTGGGCCTCTCATGTCCAGTAAAGTTCCCTTATTGTTTCAGCACTGTGAAGTCAATTTTCTTTTTAAGATGGTGACACATTGCATGACTTCCAGTCAGATGGAGATGTCAGACTTGGCGACTGAAGTTTTTGGTATCATCCTCTGAAGATGTCAGATTAAATGACTAGCCATCATAAGACATGAAAAACTCTTATGCGACCCTTTCCTATTCCATACAATGGTGAGTCATGACCCTGCGTGATCCAAAAGGCGATAACCTGCAAATGACCCATAGTTTAAGAAACTCTGATCTAGAGTATTAGGAACCTTAATAATGTGCCCCCTAAAAGACATGGCATACTTCATATCAGATGCACTGCTGCCTAACAGAACTTTACAATTTCTGGACATAATGCTACCAAATCGCTACAGTTCATTGACCAATGCTTCACCTTCAGGGAGCGGCAGGAAGTCTGAAATGGTAATAAGCAAAGGCAAGGAGTGAAACCTCAGGAAAAACATTTGACCTTGGTAATACCAACTAGTTGGTAAAATTGAGAATGGACGAATGATATTCTTCAGTAATTAGAATTTCACTTTCAACATAAACCTACTGACCTACTGCCAAGAACTTATGGAGAAAAAGCAAATGTGGTTTATAGCATGAAATGCTGAAACCTTTCTTGAATAGCAATGGGTATAAACCTTCACATCTGCTAGTCACACACTTTTACTCTGTGCCATAACAAAATAAAAAATGCAGGGTAAATGCCATAAATTTGCTGTTCTGGATAAATAACCATGATTAATCTCATTAATTTGCTTCAATTCAGGCATTCTGGGGATGGAGCCTATTCTGGTAAGGTAAGGCGCAAGGCAGGGAGCAGCCATGCCGAGTCACCGGGCACACTCACTTCCACCTCCACAATGGGCCAACTTTGCATCACCACTTAATCCAAAAAGCATCTTTTGTGATGGAGACTGAAATAGTAATGGGACACAAATATGCATAAAGAGAACAAGACAGTGACCCAGCTGGGACATTCAGCTGTGAGCCACCAGTGTCACAATTCTGCCTTTGAATAAAAATAAGAAACTACAAATGTTGAGAAATTGATTAGGAATCACATATCTACGTGCATTTCACACAAGTGTACTAAGAACAAAATATTTGCTACTTAAACCAAATGGACAGTGACAAAATTCATATTTCTACAACTCATTCATTTATTTAACTTTTTTTACAAATTAAATTGTCTCCACCGAAGAACTTGTTCCATCTGGATAATCATTTTGGCTGGCCATTAGTATGAGGTTATTATTAGGCGTATTATAATATATCTTCCCTCTCATGTGATATTCATGATAACCCTTTAATCATCTTTTATTATCATCTGGTCTATAATTTGGTCTGCTTGTGGCAGATAAATCAAATCACACTAATCAGAAAGTGGCAGGCTAAAAAAATAAATAAAACAGAAAGTCTTCAAATAGCAGTTCTATTTCAGTTAGGGCCTGTTACACTAAAAACATCCACAAATTAGCATATTTCTGATTGTAGGGCCTGTAATGAAGCATGCATTTTACATGTGTTTATTATACATTTGGGAAAAAGTGAAAGATCAGGAACCAAAAACAAAAGTGGTAGACTGCAGATTTATAATAGAAACTTAAATATGTCTATCTGCTTTTGCCCATTACAGGTTTGTGGGAAGCAGAGATCTACAGTATCTGGACAGACACAGCAGCCTTGAATGGGACCCCTAGTCCACCACCCTTTCATTTATTAGCACTGTATCAATTTAAAGACATCTCCTGAAAGTTTGGCAGCCACCACCTCAGAGACCACTCTGATTCAACCAGGTATCTCTGCATCTTTGAACTGCTACTCACAATTAAAGAGCCTGGCACCCTTTGTATCTCCAGTCCACTCTGTCCTCTATAAAATGTAGCAGAGCTCCTCAAAGTTCCACAGAACTCTCCTGACATTTCCCCTCTTATGCCCACATACTAATATGACACACTGGCATAAAACAGGCTGTCCAGTTGATAGTGTGGCCTTATGTATTGAAGCATGAACCCTAACATTACAGTTTAATATTGCAATCTCACTGCTAAGGGTAGAAAGCATCTAAATAAAGTGATGTATGCTCCATCTAGAATTACTCATCACCACTTTCAGACCGTGGATTCACTTTACTTCTCCAGACTTAAACGTAAAGAAAGTAAGAACATTTCTGACATGATAAACCCCACTCTATTTTAAATTGTTCTGTCTGGTAAATAGTTAAAGTCAAACAAGAGCAAGGCTACCAGATATGCAAAAAACTACTTATCCCCTAGTTGCAGGGAGCATAAATCATCTTGATTTGAACAGTCCCCTACAGAAGTGTTTTGGCCAAGGGACCAATAGATAGATAGATAGATAGATAGATAGATAGATAGATAGATAGATAGATAGATAGATAGATAGATAGATAGATAGATAGATAGATAGATAGATAGATAGATAGATAGATAGATAGATAGATAGATAGATAGATAGATAGATAGATAGATAGATAGATAGATAGATAGATAGATAGATACTTTATTAATCCCAAGAGGAAATTCACATACTCCAGCAGCAGCATATTCATAAAAATCATATTAAATTAAAGAGTGATAACAATGCAGGTATAACAGACAATAACTTTGAATAATGTTAACGTTTTCCCCCCCAGTTGGAACTGAAGAGTCGCATAGTGTGGGGGAGGAACGATCTCCTCAGTCTGTCAGTGGAGCAGGACAGTGACAGCAGTCTGTCGATGAAGCTGCTCCTCTGTCTGGAGATTATACTGTTTAGTGGATGCAGTGGATTCTCCATGATTGACAGGAGCCTGCTGAGCGCCCATTGCTCTGCCACGGATGTCAAACTGTCCAGCTCCATGCTTACAATAGAGCCTGCCTTCCTCACCAGTTTGTCCAGGCGTGAGGCGTCCCTCTTCTTTATGCTGCCTCCCCAGCACACCACCACGTAGAAGAGGGCGCTCGCCACAACCGTCTGATAGAACATCTGCAGCATCTTATTGCAGATGTTGAAGGACGCCAGCCTTCTAAGGAAGTATAGTCAGCTCTGTCCTCTCTTGCACAGAGCATCAGTATTGGCAGTTCAGTCCAATTTATCATCCAGCTGCCCTCCCAGGTTTTTATAGGTCTGTACCCTCTGCACACAGTCACCTCTGATGATCACAGAGTCCATGAGGGGCCTGGTCCTCCTAAAATCCACCACCAGCTCCTTGGTTTTGCTGGTGTTCAGTTGTAGGTGCTTTGAGTCGCACCATTTAACAAAGTCCTTGATTAGGTTCCTATACTCCTCCTCCTGCCCACTCCTGATGCAGCCCACGATAGCAGTGTCGTCAGCAAACTTCTGCACGTGGCAGGACTCCGAGTTGTATTGGAAGTCCGATATACATAGGCTGAATAGGACTGGAGAAAGTACAGTACCCTGCGGCGTTCCAGTGCTGCTGACCACAATGTCAGACCTGCAGTTCCTGAGACTCAAAGTCATATGGAGGTCCACCAACAGCCAACAGTCACATACTACTGCAAATGTGCAATTAGCACATAACTTATTCTACAGATACTCATGTGAAGCACATTGTAACATTGTATTAGAAAGCATCTCCTTAATTTATGTTTCTGTACTGCTCCTACTATAATCAATTCAAAGATGCTCTAAGAAAGACAACCAAAAACTCAGTACAAACAGAACTCTGTCAAGTTCACTCTGCTCCTTGGTATCTTTCCATGTTGCAAGCTGGTTCTCATATGGAAACTCTATGAGCTGCCATGCTGGCTCCTTTTTTGTTGGTTTTACCCACAGGTCTCCGCCTGTCACATGGTGTCTTCACTAAGGTCTTGGTGGCACACAAATTCCCTTTTTGAATCCCTTGCTTACCAGGTGCTCAACCCTCCCATTTGGAAGGAAAGTTCTGTATTACAAGACTAACATTCAACCCTTGCTGGGTATACATGTCAAACTCCCAGACTTTAGCCAGTGTTCCCTAATAAAGACTTAAAAGTGGTGTTACAGTTCGCAGAATTAGAAAATGAATTCATCACAAGCGGTGTGTGTCAGAGTCCACATGGAATTAAGGGATTGCTGTTGTCAGGGGTAGGATGTCAGGAGAGTTTAATAAATGAGTCAAAAGGTAAGATTGGATGGGAGATAGAGAGGCTGCGAGTTTGAAGAAATGTTGAAAAAGAGAAAAAGGTGGAGAAATCTGTACAGCCACACAGGATCAAAGTGGGAATGAGTGGTGGAGAAGTAAAGATGTTGTCTGCAAGAAAGTCACAAAGGTTTTATAAATAGATTCATTATTTAATTTTTGCACTTTATACTCATCATTTTAGAAGATCTACCATTCATTTTGGGGGTTTCTTGAGTCCTTGAATCTGAATCTGACATTAGTTTTCTTTTTTTTTATGATAAAATGTTTTTTAAGTTCAAAACAATCCTTCTTATACCTTAAAATCCTATTACTTCTGCTCCTCTGGTTTTTGACTTAGCTTGAATTTCTGACTTAGATTTTTTGCCTTGCGATTCAGTATCAGTGCAGCTGAATTCTCAGTTTTCAACTATTTTTTCAGTTTTGACTTTGTCTTTTTCTCCCTGTTACTACTTAAATATTCTTGCCAGCTTGCCTAGCATAACAACAGGGTGCTCTGTGGTTGGCGTTTTAGAGCTGTTTTTTGTGGCCTTATCAGCATGAAAGCTCTTTTTAGGAAGATGACTAGGTTAGCCTATGTACCCCCTGGCACATGCTAATGGACCACATTTTGAGAACCACTGTTCTGCACTAATCTGATGAATATATTTATAACCAGGGTAAAGAAAAAAAAAACACAGGGCAGAATATTTTCTGTCGATAAAGTTAATTCCATAACTCAAAAATAAGTGTGGATGTTGTGTAGTAACCCTAAATATTCCAGGGGCATAAAGCCTAGCCTAATACCTGACAGTGCTCCCCCACTGGTCCATCGTCAGGCTGTGTTGAGTGGATACAAGGATGGGATTGGAGAAAAAAGGAAGGACAGGATAAACACGGAAGTGAAAAGTGGAGAGGGAGGACACGTGGAGTAGAGCTGAATGCAGTAAGAGCGGAAAATATATCTTTAGCAGAACGCTGAAGTGACACAGAAGAAGAAAGCTTTAGCAAAACCCTAAACTGATAGAAAAGAAGTGGCAGAATAACACTGACAAGGACGAGAAAGCTATAATATAATAGTCAAGAGAGGAGGAGAACTGGAACAGCATGGACAGAGCGTGTGGGGAACAGAAGAAGAGAAAGACCGTAGGATGCAAGTGCAGCCCTAGCAACCTGCTGGTGAGGTTTTTTTTTTTTTTTGATTCAAGACGGGGCAAGATGAAAGGCCAAAGAAGTCGCACAAGGAGGAAGAGGAGTTTATTCACCCAAGGTCAGTGTGTTTTGTTTTGTTTTGTTTGGTTGGTTTATTTGTTATTTGGCTTGAGGTGAAACTCAAGTGAAGAGGCCAATGCTGTTTTATTTGTTGGCCACTATGCAACTGAGCTACATTTGGTGCTCCCAACGGATTGACTAATTACTCTGAAAGGTATAGGTACTAAGGGTGAGCTCACCAGTAGTGTTGGTAGATTGATATACTGTATGTTTTGTAAATAACTAATTATTCTTGTTTTGTTTTTGTTTTTTTCCGTGCTGTGCATAGTTATAACATGCATTGGTTGGTTGTCTGTTGTTGATTTCAAGTAAACAGAAAGTTTTCTTTTCTTTAAAATAGGAGTAAGTTGTGATTTGTTATGAGCTTTTCAATATTGGTTGGAGGTGACCAATATTGAAAATTCAACCATTGGGGTGGCGACTCCATACTAAAGAACTCAGGGCCTTGCACACTGCTTAAGAAGGAAGGGTGGTGCAAGGGGGTTACATATCTTTAAGCATTTGTGTTTATTTTTGTATGCTGTTTGGGAATGATGACTACTGTTGTCCTCAGACTGCAAATTTGTATTTCTGTTTAGATATGAGCTTCAACTAATCCAATTCCATGTGTTAGGACAATAAAGTATTTAATTTTCATAGGCAATATACTAACATCTGATGAATGCTAAACAGCCCAAATGTTCTGTTTCTTTGTAATTTTTCAGCATCTACATAAAATATGGCTGTGTATTTTACCCATACAGTATATACTGTACTTCAGTTTCCGTATTCAATGTAAATATGAAATGTGTTTTGTATTCCATAAAAGTAGTGTTGTTGTCCATTCAGAGTTTCTTGTTTTCCCTGAACTCTCTAGTTTACCTCCTCCTTCCCTAAATATGTGCAGCTTAGGATAACTGATGACTCTAAATTGTCTCTAGTGTGAGTTCTGTCATGGTCCTCCTGGAGCTCCACTCTGGCTTCTCTCTTTTAATTCTCATTACTTTTCTTGTTTTGCTTTAAGGACTGAGCCCCAAGATGTAGCACCTTCAATAATCACCAATTAATCAGAGGCTGCTGCTGATTATGGCACAGTCACATGAGGCCTAATAAACAAGGGGCAAACTCGAGGTCTGGTGATACATTGTGTGATATTCAGCTTGCCTAGCAGAACCTTCTATAGAAATGAAGTACTAGAGTTGATGTTTTTCCAGTTGCTGATTTGTTTTTTGTTGTTTTCAACCAAAGATCAGTCTGTGTGCTCTAAATTAAATAAAATAGTACAGCAAATTAACATATCTACACAAATCTGCAGAACAATGTTCCTCTTTTCAAAGTTGAACCCTTCTACGGATATAAAACCTTAAGTATTGAAACTGCATGACTTCCTGTTTGTAGCTTGATTATAATTAAAGTGTGATTTTGCAAATGTCTATTCCCATCCCAGTTGAACAACTTTGAACTCTAAACTTACAATTAAAGTAAATGTGAATGAACAAGAGTCAGCTGCATGACTTGAACCTGACATTTTTTAATTCTGTGCTCCAAAACCTGAACTCTTTCACAAACCAACACCAGTGTACCTGACACATTGCTTAGAATTTTAATGTTTTTGCATCTGATATCATATGTACCATTTGGAAAGGAGCTGGTCTAATTACAAGTTCTCGTTAGAATATTAGAACATTTGAGATATTGTCCTGGCCAATACCCCCAAGGCTGCCAGATGGAGCCCTCCCTGCAACATGGAGGTGCCCCAAATTCCAGCAGGGCTTCATGGACATTGGAGTTTTAATGCACAACCCTGCTGGATACCATGGAGGCCGCCAGGGGTTGCTGCAGGGAGGCCCAGGGACTTCTATTTGCCTTATAACCCGGACGTACTTCCCAGTCGAGGGGACAGAGTCAATGACGTACTTCCGGGTTGAAGAAAAGGAGTTTTCATCCGACCCGGAAGTGTTGCAAAGTCACATGGACAGAGAGAGAAAACACTTCCGGGTCAAGGACTATAAAAGACTATGGGAAACCCCAGCAGAGGGAGCCAAGTTGGGAGGAAGGGTGACTGAGCTGCTGGGAGGATTGGAGGATGGTATTATTGATTGTGATTATTGTATTGTTTATTGGAATAGTGGAGGTGGTGGTGATTTGTGCACTGTATTATTATAATAAAATAATAATTTGGACTTTTATCTGGTGTCTGGTGTCTGGTCCAAGGCTTCAAGGGGACGACAGCGCCCCCTATCTGTCACAAACATTAACAAATTTTGATGAAAACAGGCCATTCATCCAAAAAAGCTCATCAATCCTATCCACCTAACTTCTCTAAAGTAATACCAAGTTGAATTGTGAAGGTCCCTCAAGTTCTACTCTCCACCACACTTCTTGGTCATTTATTCCATTTGTCTATGGTTCCTCAATGTTTCTGAAAAATCTGCTCTTAACAAGTTTCCAACTGTGTCCTATGTTCTTGTTGAACTCATTTTAAAGGAACAGCCTGGATCCACTGTACTAATTCCTTTCAGAATTTTAAAACGTTAATCATGTCTCCTCTTAATCTTTGCTTACATAAACTGAAAAACGCTCAACTACTTTAATCTTTCCCTATAGCTTATACTGTACCTCTCAGTCCTGGAATCAGCCTAGTCACTCTTTTCTGAATTTTGTCTAGCACTGATATGTCCTTTTTGAAGCTCAGAGATGAAAACTGCACACAGTACTCCAGATGAGCTTAAACATAACCTCCTTTGTATTCTACATTCTGTTAGCCTTCGTAATGGTTTCTGTACACTGTCTAGATGTTGATAGTGATGAGTCCTCTACAACTCCTAAATCCTTCACATAAAGTGTACTTTCAAGTTTCAGACCACCCATTGTGTATTCAAATCAAACATTTCTACTTCTAGGCCTGTATGCTGTCCAAGTGTCTCTGTAATGATTTGGCAGATTATAGATTACCTGCCATTCCACCTATCTTGGTATCATCTGCAAACTTAACCATTTTGTTATTTATATTCCCAACCAGATCATTTGTATATAGTAAAAAAAGAAGTGGGCCCAGCACTGACCCCAAGGAACACGACTCGTAACATTAGCCAATTATAATAAGGTTCCACACGACATAACCCTCTGCTTCCTGTGTTTCAGCCACACTCAGAATCCCTACTCATTTTAGTCTGAAGTCCAGCCCCTCATGTGGTACCTTATCAAATGCTTTCTGAAAACCAAGATGAATAATATCATATGCACCTCCCTGATTAAATCTTTTTGTTGTTTTCTCACAGAATTCCAGCATATTAGTAAAACATGACCTCCCTCATTTGAACCCAAGAGCTGATCCATATTACTAACCGAGAATAGTAAACCGGATGGTATGGACGCAGGTACACGGCGATGAGACCATGAGACGTACTGCGCAGGCGCGTACAGCGCACGTCTCATAAACCGCAAGTGAAGTCGTATCCACCGCGCACAAAGAAGTCACGGCCCAAAAACGAAAGAGCTCAACTGACGTGAATGAGAAATGAAGCAACAACGCGCCCATAGCTAACGACTAACGACACAGCCACACAAAAAAGAGGATTCTGAGCTACAGCCCAGATTCAAACGGAAGAGGCTACGGAAGCCCCACAGGTCCACAAAGATAGTGCGCAAGGCGCGGGAAAGTACAAAAGGCAAAGGCGCCTACACAGCATAGTGAAACCCGACATAGTACGGAAGGCGCAGGCGTCAACGCCATATTGTGAGTGGCACTACTGCGGAGTGAAGGCGTAGGCGTCACCGCCATATTGTGAGTGGCACTACTGCGCAGTGAAGTTAGGAATAATGTGCTGCTTGGGATTGTACAAACCGCTGAACGCTTTACACCAAATTCAAATACAATACAGCTCAACGATACAAACACGAGCCCACCTGGATAAGATCAATGAACGCAGGCGCCTACAACGCGCGTCTGAAACTGCGGAAGCAAAGCAGGCACGGGTTCAAAGCGAACGAGCTCGACTGACGGATATACAAACACGAGCCCGCCTGGATAAAATCAATGAACGCAGGCGCCTACAACGTGTGTCTGAAATGCAGCGGGCAAAGCAGGCACGGCTCCAAAATGAACGAGCTCGACTAATGTATTTCAGGATACCCAACGCCGGGGGGTAGGCGAGCGAAGCAAGCAGGGGGTGGAGCCCCCTTGTTATTCATTAAAATGCTTATTCTTCCCATGCACTGCTCTGTCCTTTCTGCAGCCTTTTTGGTGTTATGTTTACCCCAGGAGAAATGAGCCAAAAGCGTTGAACTTTTTTTCCATAAAAAAAAAAACAAATTATGTTTAACAGAAAAATGTAAATACCAAAACATCAACATAAACACAGTAGAAAAGGTATGTCTATTGTTTACTACAGCTTTTAGTACATGGCGTTCGTGTGATAGGTTTTGAAATAGGGACCAACGTACAGCCCAGTGTTGTAATCAGCACACTAGAAGGGTGTGTTTTGCACACTTTCCTTATGTTTTTTCTTTTGTTTGCACATGAGAGTGTAGAATGTCATTGCCTGATCTGCACCATCAACATACCCAGTGTGTTATTGCAATCTAGTGATGTCCACATTTCCCCTGACAAGAACATTGACAGTTACTGCATTGTTTTTAAGAGGCTAATGTTTGGCTTGTACTTGCACTTTATCACAATAATTTTGTCTTTTTGTCACACAGCTACTTGCACCATGATGAACCTTCATGAGACCCAATTCAAAGGGAATATCATGTTGGTTTGGTCATACACTGTCACATCATGCATCAGTTTCTCTATCCATGTCAACATCTAATGACTAATTCACATCGTCATCAATATTGTGCGATTCAAGCCTTTCATTTGTCATTGTGTTATTCACTGAAATCTCCTCCCCTCTCATGAATATTGATGAGTTATCTTCAAGTTACCATTAAGTGACAGAAAGCATAGAAGTATTCATCTTTTTTTTTTGCAACGTGATGTTATTTCAGTCACTAGATGGCAGCAAAATATTGTCCCAATAGTTATTCAGAGTTAACACTGTAAAATGCATCATTAAATGTCAGCCCAAGCTGGACTTGTGGTTAACCGTTATAGCTTAGAATTCTTAGCCTGTGCAATGCACTGGATTACACAGAGAAGGTTAATAATCACTTCCATTAATTTACTTGTTATGCACATTAAACTTATCGAACTTTAGTTACATGGCTCTGCCATTGTTTTTTTAGAGAGGGATATTTTCTATTTTCCAATCCTTAAAATTAGGTATTTCCTCAGTGCAGTGACCTTTGAAAAATGTGTCAAGGATGTATATATATAGTATATACTCACTACATGTATAATTTTATGCTTCCATTAACTGTTCTGGTAAGTAAGGCAAAGTCGAAATTGGCCGTGAGAGGTTCCTATGCAAAAAGTTATTTTTGTCATGTTTCTTTTTTCACAAAAAAATCACTTTCTTTATTGCCTGTATAGCAAATGATGTAGAACAGTATTCACCCACACACAGTCAAGCACAACACATGCAGCATTCATTCATATTCCAAAGTTTGTGTCCAGTGTGTCTAATGCTGTTAGCTACTAAATGACGGTGGAGGAAGGATTAGCCGTAATGCAAATCAAAAGCTGCTGACCAAATTGTTCCCAACAGAGTCTAACCCTTCCAGGCAGTTTTGCAAGCCTCAGCTCCAACCTTCCTGCCAGCTTTCTTTAGTCACGTAAAAGTAACCAAAAAGAGACAGTCTGACTCTCCCAGTGTCATCTTCCCGGCCTGCATGGGGTTCCTAAAGTTAAACAGAACTGCAGCTCCTCTACTGCGTTAAGACAGAGTACTACTGAGTGGCGTAACTGTGGAATTCAGAATGTTCCGAAATACATTGGTAGTTTATCTGTGCATTTTCTTCAGGGGTACCACAGGGGAACCACAGATCACATTCATGCAGCTACACAATGGTACATATTCTAGATTCACCTATTATGCTACAATACACCTTAGATTTCCTATCATAGTCATATGATAATTGTATTCCAATATTTACTACTATTACACTTCATTTTCAGATTTGTGAGATTTGTTCATGTGCATGTAACCCAGTAACTTTTACAAAAATTGCAACACAACTATAATACAAAAAATAAAAAAATTACATTCTGAAAGCTTCTTTTTCCAATGCAGGGTCATGGGGGCTGCACTGAGCAAAAGGCAGGAACCGGCCATGAACAGGCCAAACTAGAAGGACAACCTCAGAGAACCATCCTTTAAGTAATCTACTGCTGCCATCTTTGGAAATGTGGGAGGAAACCTTGAGTAGAGCAAAGCCCAAGCAGACATGGGGAAACTCCATACAGAAAATGACCTGGTGGGTGGTTTGAACCCAGGATGCTGAATCTGTGAGACTAAATACATCACTATGCTGCCCTCCTAAGAAAACTAAAGCCATAAAGAACTTCATCCTTGGCCTTACTGAAGCCATGCCTCTGATATCTTCCAGTGTTTTTTTTTCTTAAAAAGTTTCTTTAGATTGTTTTCTGTTCTCCATTATTCATCTCGCATGACTCAGCATAGTGTCCCTTGACAGATTTCCATCATCAGCATTTTCCAGTGGTTAAGGCTTCTCCAGAGTAATGGAGCAAAGTTTATATGTCTTCTCTGTGGCTTACATGAGATTCCTTTCACATCATAAAGATAGACATGTTAGGTTAACAACATAACATAATATTCTTCTGCCCGCTTGTTCCGATTCAGTATCATTGTGAGCCAGGAGCCTACCCTGGCAGCATGGAGTGCAAGGCGTGATGCTGGTCTATGGTAAGGTCATGTTAATAGACAACTCTAAACTCAAAGTGTTAATCCAGTATGGAAGGGCTGATTTAATTAATATAGGGAAGCGGTTCGAGCTCCACGCATCCCCACGGCTGGACTTTATTCCACCAGAGGTACAGCGGACTACTGAGGCTTTTACCATCCCCCCCTCTGTGGCTGAGATGGCAGAGGAGACACCGTAAACAAAAGCAGGGCAGAAGGAGCGGACTACGCGCTAGGCTACATGCTAACCCATACAAACCGGCTCTTCCCAGTCTCTTCCTCACTAACGGCAGGTCTCTCGCCAATAAGATGGTCGAGATTGGCTGAGGATCGCCTCACGTAGGGTGGACAGCTGTGCGGCAATTATAACCAAGACCTCTTTGGATAATAACATCCCAGACGCCGTGCTGAAGCTAGAGGGGCGTGCTCTGTTCCAGGCAGACAGGACTGCAGCTTCCACTAAATGTAAAGGTGGAGGGCTGGCGATGTACATTAATAAATCCTGGTGTACAGCTACAAACATTATTGGAACATACTGCTCCCCCGACTTGGAATATCTGGCAGTGAAACACAGACCGTTTAAGACAGTAAGAGAGTTCTCCTCCATCCTGATAGTGGCTGTTTATATCCCACCACGAGCTAACGCTAAATTAGCATTGGAAGAGCTGTACTGCCTGATTAGCAGACAAATGAATGCCAAACCAGACGCGGCTGTGATTGTGGCTGGTGACTTTAATCATGTAGAATTAAAAGCAGTGCTTCCCAAATTTAGAGGATTTATAAACTTTCCAACTAGAGACAATAGCATTCTGGATCAAGTTTATTGCAACATCCCAGGAGCATACAAGGCTGTAGCAACCCAACATCTGGGCATGTCAGACCACATCACAGTAGAGCTGATCCCAGCCTATACTCCCATGATCTGCAAGATGAAACCAACTACCAGAACAATACAGGTATGGACTGAGGAGGCATCTTCAGCATTACAGGACTGTTTTGATCATACTGACTGGGGAGTGTTCAAAGAGGGCTCAGATCTAGAGGGATATACATCATCTATCCTATCCTATGTGCAGTTCTGTACTGATGCTGTCCTGCCCACAAAGACCTTTGGGGTGTTTCCAAATCAGAAACCGTTGTTGGACAGTACGGTGAGGTCCCTGCTTAAAGCCCGGGACGCTGCCTATAGGTCAGGCGACAGGCTGGCATATAGCAAAGCCCGAAAAGAACTACAAAAAGGAATAAACCTGGCAAAATACAGATACAAACAGCGTATCGAGGAGTATTTTGATAACAACGACCCATGGAACATGTGGAGAGGCTTATAGACCATAACGGATTATAAACACAGCTATCAGCAGGTCAGCTATGATCCTAGTCTCCCTGACACCTTGAAAAGTTTCTTTGCACGCTTTGATGTATCTAGCAGTACGGAGACTGCACATCTCCCTTGGCTGGAGGAGCAGCATCAGCCTATAGTCCTGCAACTACACCAAGTGAGGTCCACCCTGAGGAGGATCAACACCAACAAAGCTGCAGGACCAGACAGGGTGTCGGGTAAGACACTGAAAATATGTGCTGATCAATTGGCAGGAGTCTTTCTGGACATTTTCAACCAGTCTCTACAACTTGCAATGGTCCCTGTCTGCCTCAAATCCTCCACTATTGTGCCAGTGCCTAAAAAATGTGTGAAAAATTTGTGAATTTCCCATTGGGATTAATAAAGTATCTATCTATCTATCTATCTATCTATCTATCTATCTATCTATCTATCTATCTATCTATCTATCTATCTATCTATCTATCTATCTGTCTGTCTGTCTGTCTGTCTGTCTGTCTGTCTGTCTGTCTGTCTGTCTGTCTGTCTGTCTATCTATCTATCTATCTATCTATCTATCTAAAATCAGCGGTCACCTGCCTTAATGATTACCGCCCTGTGGCTCTGACCCCAGTAATAATGAAGTGCTTTGAGAGAATACTCCTAAAATACATCAAGGATTGCCACCCCTGCTGGATTTGACAACCATCAGTTCGCCTACAGGAGGAACAGATCGACAGAGGATGCTTTCTCAATAGTACTTCACACAGCCCTGACTCATCTGCAGTGCCCTAATATTTATGTTAGGATGCTATTCGTCGATTTTAGTTCAGCGTTTAACACCGTAATTCCAGACAAGCTGGTACAAAAGCTTCATAATCTGGGTCTGTCCACATCGTTGTGTCTCTGGATCAGGGACTTTGTCACCAACAGGCCTCAGGTAGCTAGACTTGGAGATCGTACATCAGCCACACTGGTTTTGAACACAGGCACGCCACAGGGTTGTATGCTCAGCCCAGCACTCTTCACGTTATTTACACACGATTGCTCTGCCATCCATGCCACAAATATAGTTGTGAAGTTTGTGGATGATACGACCGTGGTGGGTCTCATATCAGACAATGATGAGACCCACTACAGAGAGGAGATACAACATCTAGCACTATGGTGCTCAGCCAATAACCTCATCTTGAACACCAGCAAGACCAAAGAGGTAAGTGTGGACTATAGGAGGTCCAGAAGAACAGAACATGCTCCTATATTCATACATGAGGAGGCTGTAATATGTGTGGACAATATCAAGTTCTTGGGTATCCACGTTACATCGGATCTGACCTGGTCTTTGAACACATCTCACCTGGTAAAGAAGGCCCAACAAAGACTCTTCTTCCTCAGGAAGATGAGACGTGCTGGATTCTCCTCTCTGCTGCTCACAAACTTCTACATATCCGCTATAGAAAGCATTCTCTGTCACAGTATAACAGTGTGGTACGGCAGCTGCACAGCACAGGACAGGAAGGACTTAGCACGGGTGGTGAGAACAGCACAGGGGATCGTAGGAAGTCCTCTCCTAGACCTGGACTTTGTATATGCTTAAAGGGTGCAGAAGAGGGCCAAATGTATAGCTGCGGATCTTACCCATCCGGGAAATGGACTGTTTGTACCACTGCCTTCGGGAAAGCAGTACAGAAACATAAAAACATGTACCAACAGACTGAAAGACAGCTTTTTCCCCAGAGCTGTGAAGTCCATCTGCCCCTACTGATCTACACACACATACATCTACCCCTAACCTGCCCCCCTGTAGACATGCACTTTCCCTCGTAATCAAACACACACACTCGTATTCCTCCCCTGCAGACCCACGCACACAGATCACTGGTCTCTGCAGGCGTACTACCTCAGGAAAAGTCTGGACTTGATGATGTTTTATTGCTGCTGTCTTTTATACTTATTATGTTTATTTTATTATTTATAGTGTATTTTAAGTATTCTGCCTTGAAGCCGAGTCCTACCAACAAAAAAATTTGTTATGTGTATGCATAATGACAATAAAGAATTCTACTTCTACATGTAAACTGACCCCATGTGAGGGTGGGTTTGTGTGTGATTGGGCTCTGTGATCACCTGACCCCCATACACATGGCTGTTCCATGTTTTGCACTCCATGCTGCTGGGATAGGCTCCAGCCCCCCAACACGTGGTTCTAAATTTAATTAAGTGGTTTGGATAACCAATGAATAGACATTCTTTAAACTCTTTTTTCTTCAGATATTGTAGGCTATTGAAGCATTCCCAAGTGACGAGTATGGCACACACACCTCAAATAATATGCATTAGCAAAATCACACAGACAAAAAAATAAAATCTCCAAAGAAATTACTTAGCATGTTGCTGAAAATAACCGTGACAAAAGAGCTGTTGTGCACATATCTATAGCTTTAACTGGCCATTAGGCATAGCTTCTTTACATAACACACTATTTTCTTTGTAAATGAAAATGGGAAGAAATGGTACACTGAATAAAGCAGATGGACATTGGTGGCCACTGATCTTCATTACCAGTGACATCTCCTGCTATTAACTGAACTCCATCCTTAATCCTTTCAAGTTCGCCAGTCAGCCTCTAGATCTGAAATGGATCCAGGGTAGTAAAATACAGCAATGCCATGAAAAACTATTGAGACCTTAAGTTCCCAAGCCCACATGCACTGCTCAGCTTACTTTTAAACTTGCATTAATTTAAATGATCTTTCAAAAGTGGAAAATTTGCATCTCCAGACACAGGTGTGAGTGACGCCAAATCAGCTGCTCTTTGGTGGAACACATTTTTAGCTACACCCACATCTACTCAATAGAATCTGTCACCTTTTTAAGAATTAAATAAAAGAGAGTTTTGAATAAGCAGGTCAAGGAGACACAGCACAGTACTTGTAAACTAAAATTTCTAATCTCAATGTAAGCTTACTAGATTCATATACAAACAAGACCAATGCCGTGGGGTTTTGAAAAATTCATGTAAAAAGCTAAGTAACGCCAGAAATATAAAAGACCCAATAGCCAAAATGATGTGCTTCCATTTTTTTAATATTTCAAGTTGGAATTAACTTTCACCATTTTTTTTTCTTTTATAATTAGGAAAGAATCTAAATGAGGAGCAGGAATTAGTCTGTGAGTCAAAGAAAAATGGCTGCAGGCACTGGAACTTATCAGCTAGTGACTCCAGTTGTATCTATAAATACATTAATCTAATGGTCAGTTTACCACACGGTCTGGCAGCTAGGGATTTGGACCTCACGCCGCAGGACCACAGGTTTAAATCTTACTGTAAGAATAGCATTAAGGTTAGAATATCTAAAAACACTTTTGCTTTAGCTCTAATATGCAAATACAAATGGTGTATTTAAAAATGCCTGGTTCAAATGATGGAACAAAAGCAAAACTGCACGGTTGAGCTTAAATGGCTCTGAAATTACTGCTAGAATGCCTTTATGTTTGTCTCAGTAACAGAGATATATTGTATTCACTGACATTATCTGTCACAATCTGGTCAGTATTAAGGCGATAAAGAATCTGCCCATAAAGAACCAATCTAACACAGTAACTAGTTTTGAAAAATGAACGTCAACGACTCCATTTAAATGTTACGAAAATCACTGTTGAAAGGGTATAAGCTATAACGTTCATTAAAACAAAAGTCATTAGTGGCACCAAGTCCAAGTTTTTAAAATATTAAGTATGGCCAACAATCTTACATTATTTAGCCTTAAGATGACCCTCTGTGTGTTGAATTTGTCTTTTTCTAAAATGGCAGTGGTATTTGTTGGGCACAGGAAAAGCTGAATGCATAAGTACATGGCAAACGCAGCCACTTCTCTAGCAATGGGTGAGATGGTAAGAAGGACAGTGTCATGACAGTAATGGCACACCCAATGATCCTACCATAAACAGAAGTAAGGCAAAAAACTAATAATGTTTCAAGTACTAATTGGAAATTATACATAATAATGCAAAAATAACACTGCTTACTACACTACCTATAGAAAATCCGACAGAAATAAAAAAAGCATTTTTTCTGGGCTGCTTGATTGCTCATATTATGATGTTCTGAGTGGAAAGGAGTCTGTCATCTAGATGCCAGCCGAAACAAGAAATGCAACTCCAAAGCAGGGGATATGATGAGTGAATAGCTCAAAAGCTGAAGTCATTACTCGCAAGAGTAATCAAAATATTAATCAAAGACAGGCCCATAGACTCACTCAACATTTGTTTCTCGATTTTACACACCAAATATCTGAGCTATCCCTCATGTTAGATTACTTTGCTGCTCAAATCAATTTATCCTACCACGTGTTACATAAGGTTGAGTAGCCCCCATGTGCTACTCCGACTTGAGTCTCTCAGTGTCTTGGGTATAATAGTTAAGCACTAATGCATATTTTCTTTTTTTATTTCCAACAAACATTAAAGGTTCTCCTTAAGTCTTTCAGTTTATAAACACTGATGTTGTATTCCTTTCTTTTGGCTAAAAAGAAAATTTTGCTACTTTCTTCTTCCTACTAAAAACCAAATTTTGCCACAAAACAAAACCTTTTTTTTTGCCCTTTTGTCCACCCAAATGTTACATCTTTTCCTTTGTTCTTTCCTTCAGATTTGTTTAAAGGACTCTTTTCACCTTAAAATATTCAGGTTTTTTCTTAGTTCTCCTATGTTCTTTTCCAAGAATACTCTAAATCTCAAGGTAAGTGTTGATTGTGGCCGTTCTGTACAGAACAGGAAAAAAATTGTTCAACATCTTCTCCCACCTAACTGTGGCAAAGTTCCAACAGTGCAAAGCATTTGCAGTGATAGTGTCCATGACATCACATACAGTTAGGTCAATAAATATTTGGACAGAGACAACTTTTTTCGAATTTTGGTTCTGTACATTACCACAATGAATTTTAAATGAAACAACTCAGATGCAGTTGAAGTGCAGACTTTCAGCTTTAATTCAGTGGGGTGAACAAAATGATTGCATAAAAATGTGAGGCAACTAAAGCATTTTTTTAACATAATCCCTTCATATCAGGGGCTCAAAAGTAACTGGACAAATTAAATAACTGGAAATAAAATGTTCATTTCTAATACTTGGTTGAAAATCCTTTACTGGCAATGACAGCCTGAAGTCTTGAACTCATGGACATCACCAGATGCTGGGTTTCCTCCTTTTTAATGCTCTGCCAGGCCTTTACTGCAGTGGCTTTCAGTTGCTGTTTGTTTGTGGGCCTTTCTGTCTGAAGTTTAGTCTTCAACAAGTGAAATGCATGCTCAATTGGGTCAGGTGACTGACTTGGCCATTCAAGAATTTTCCACTTCTTTGCTTTAATAAACTCCTGGGTTGCTTTGGCTGTATGTTTTGGGTCATTGTCCATCTGTATCATGAAACGCCACCCAATCAATTTGACTGCATTTAGCTGGATTTGAGCAGACAGTATGTCTCTGAACACCTCAGAATTCATTCAGCTGCTTCTGTCCTGTGTCACATCATCAATAAACACTAGTGTCCCAGTGCCACTGGCAGCCATGCATGCCCACTGCCTAAAACACTGCCTCCACCGTGTCTTACAGATGATGTGGCATGCTTTGGATAATGAGCTGTTCCATGCCTTCTCCATACTTTTTTCTTGCCATCATTCTGGTAGAGGTTGATCTTGGTTTCATCTGTCCAAAGAATGTTTTTCCAGAACTGTGCTGGCTTTTTTAGATGTTCTTTAGCAAAGTCCAATCTAGCCTTTCTATTCTTTAGGCTTATGAGTGGCTTGCACCTTGCAGTGCACACTCTGTATTTACATTCATGCAGTCTTCTCTTTGCTAGACTTGGATATCGATACGCCTACCACCTGGAGAGTGTTGTTCATTTGGTAGGCTGTTGTGAAGGGGTTTCTCTTCACCATGGAAATGATTCTGCGATCATCCACCACTGTTGTCTTCCGTGGAAGTCCAGGTCTTTTTGCGTTGCTGAGTTCACCAGTGCTTGCTTTCTTTCTCAGGATGTACCAAACTGTAGGTTTTGCCACTCATAATATTGTAGCAATTTCTCGGATGGGTTTTTTCTGTTTTCGCAGCTTAAGGATGGCTTCTTTCACCTGCATGGAGAGCTCCTTTGACCGCATGTTGTCTGTTCACAGAAAAATCTTCCACATGCAAGCACCAAACCTCAAATCAACTCCAGGCCTTTTACCGCTTAATTGATAATGACATAATGACGGACTTGCCCACATCTGCCCATGAAATAGCCTTTGAGTCAATTGTCCAATTACTTTTGAGCCCCTGTAATGAAGGGATGGTGTTAAAAAAATGCTTTAGTTGCCTCACATTTTTATGCTATCGTTTTGTTCACCCCACTGAATTAAAGCTGAAAGTCTGCACTTCAACTGCATCTGAGTTGTTTCATTTAAAATTCATTGTGGTAATGTACAGAACCAAAATTAGAAAAAAGTTGTCTCTGTCCAAATATTTATGGACCTAACTGTATGCCCAATTGTTGTGATTATTTTCCATTTATAATTGTTAGTCCTTTTTGGAGGTGTATTTCTAAATCTTAACTAAGTTTGGCAAATCTTTATTAAAATGTACTAAGCAGTAATGTGGAGATGGTGTAGTTTGTTTTTTAAGAATATTTTCATTCTGCTTTTTCAGGTGTTCTTGTTCTGGTTATTTAATTTATTATTTACTAGTTAGTGGGTCTGATGCTGAAGTAATTGCAGCCTTTCTTCATTTAGTGTTGCTTGCCTGGGTATCTGCATTGCTTGTTAATAATTGTCATTATTAGGATACAATGAAGGAAGCAAACTAAAAAGAAAAAGGGCAAATAATAGGAAAACATCAAAATGGTGTTAAGCATTTAAAGCTATAGCAAAAACAGAAATATTTCTAAATGTCTTTTAAATGTAAAAATCATACTGTTCTGCTTTTCTGAATGCAGAAAAAGATAACAGCAAAAAAGACCAATTAAGTAAATGAGATCAGTTATTACCACTGACCGTGAATCTGGTTGGAACAAAAACCTGCAGCCACAGTGGGTCCCTGGGACCGAGTTAGGGAACCACTGAGTCTCTGGTATTTGGGTCAAAGGTTGTAACAGTGACATCAGCTGTTAAGTTCTTCTTTGTTCGAGTTTTACGGATAATTCCTGTGGCACTTAGTGCTTTGTATTTCTCCATTCCTTTTCCTGGTATTCGATTCTTTGGGAACATTACTTTGACTACAATTTAGTGTTCTATTTTTTAGTTTGACAAAATGTTGGCTTGCTTTCACAACTTGAGAACTTAGTGTGCTTCCTGACTTACGTTTCCACCTTCTGGTTCTTGATTTAAACTAGGTTTAGCAGACTACTAATGCACTAAATTGTCATGATTAAAACCTGAAAAAATTTGAATGAAAGACTAAATATGCACCAAAAAATGGTAAAAATGGCAAAAATAGAAAAAACTCCCCAGACTGATCCTCACATGTCCATCTGTAAATGGTATTAAATGTACACAAACTACACTTAAATATACAGGTAAGAGTAACGTCACATTCTTAAATGTTGCATTTAAAAATGAAAGAAAAACAGTTTAGCTTGTTTGATTTCACTGCTATCTTTCCTAGAAGACCAAAAGAGGGATTGTGAGGGTTGATTATTAGTGATAAATATAATTTTCACAAATTGATTATATATTGATTATACTGAAAGACTTCTGTTCTTGTTTACTGTTAGCTGTTGCCTGTAGCACTCTTAGTAAGCACTTTAATTAAAGCCTCTTGATCTGTGACCCAGTCCTGCTGCTACTTTAGCACAATGTTAAGCATTGATATGAGAACCAGTACAATCTAGTGTAGCACAATCCTGACTCAAACAAGTGTTACCACCATCTGTAATTCAGTCATCTCTTTCCATGTACTGAGTGGCTCCACAAACGTGTCAATAAATGTATTCTTCCCATTCTTAACTGCCTTTGTAATGCTGGATAAAAACATAACATTCTTAAAGCTGTTTAATCAAAAGTGTGCCATCATAAAGCTGCTAAAGAAGCAATAGACTTGTATGTAGATGGCATGACCATGAATCCTTTAGCTATAATAAGTTGTTAATCAAGCAGGTTTACCCCTTGCAGTTTTGTGCATACTGTTGTAAATATATTGTGACAATGTTTGTTTTCAGCAAAGCACTGTTTGTGGCACTAAAAAGCTTTATTAGATGGGCGCCCTGTTAAAACTGGTAAATTTTGATATTCTTTAGCTATTGATTTGGACACATATCAGGACTGTCACTGTCACTGGGCGTGTGGTCACCAAAGTATAGTGTCAATGAAATAGTCATTATAAACTGTAGATAAAGGAGCTGTGAGATTAAGTTTGGTTTAGTGTGCAGATAATACTGAGTAAATGTTCATTACATTTTAACACCACAGGTGGCTTCATTCATATCTAGATAATGTTTTGTTCTTTTTCCTTGCATTTTTCACTTTTACTGTTAGGAAGATCATTTAATTTACTGTACCTGTTACGACTTCCTGTTCCTGAAGAGAAATGCTGGTGTACTGGTTCTTTTCCATTTTTGGTCAAGCAACTGAGAAACTTCATAAAGCAGAAACCACTAAATGTTACAGAGGTTTCTGCATGCACAGCTGGACTTGCAGACACAGGATTGCCTGCTAGCCTGTCCAAGCTAGCAGCTTGTGATGGTGAGTAACTTTCTACCCGTACATGCATGCAGCTTTGCGAGTGTTTCATTAAATTGTATTGGAGATCCGTTTGCTGTCATTAGGGGCTATCGGTGATAAGAAAAGATAAAAGTAAACAAGACAGTGTAACAGAGTCAAAGTAAAATTGAAATACTAAGTAATTTGTAGTTGAAGTTTTACAGAACATTTCTCTGTTTCAAGACAGGTGTGTTCACAAATTTGGTAATGCCTTCCAATGGGAGATTTTGAAATTCCAAAACACTGAATGGCACAAATCGTTCGAGATATCTTAATAAAAATTGAACTGCCGTGACATAAATTTCCTCCAGGAATACATGTGCTACATTTCAACAAAACTGGTCCCATGGGAGCCAAGTTGTTTCATGTGGACAGACAGACACACAGACAGATATGGGCTATTGCAATAAGTGGTTCTTGCATTAGATTCGAACGCACCTAAAAACAGCATTGTTTTTGATGGGATATTTCCTTAATAACTCAAAACCTTAGGAAGAAATTACTAAAATCTGAGGCAAGAAAAAATTATTAAGCTAAAAAAAATGAACAAAATACAGAATTAAAACACATGGGATGGTGTTTTCTACAAAGGGTACTAAGCATATATTAAAGATGGCATGTCCTTGATTCAGTGGCAGAAGGAGAACATTAATGTGTAGAAATTAGCTAGGTGGATTCATTGGTTTGTATTTGTTATCCTTCAAATGTAGGCAAACCTAAAGTAGAGTGAGAACTCTTAAATAGTTCACAATTAACAAATAAGAAATATACATAATAATAGATAATACATAAAAAAAACAGAATACAAATTAATTTTCACCTTTCACCAAAATGATCCCAATTGGCTCTGTTACTGGTGTAATTTTTGCTTAATGCTAAGCTCACGGTTTCACTAAGAGACCTTGACCCCTGTACAGTGTGAGTAATACAGCAATCTGTTAGGCAGCCCCCACCAGCCCTCCCCCTAAGCAGAATGTCTGGCAGGGATGAGCCTTCATCTATTGTTTATGACTTGTTTTGTGTCTTATTTAAGATGAGGGATTGTCTCATCTTCTTAGTCACTGACCTGGATGAGGGTTTTAAAGGAGGCACATGAAGACAAACTATGTTGTGTCTACAAGCCCAAGCTGCCTGCTACCAAAACTGGATAATCAATTACTGAGAGAAAAGGTCATTTCATGTTCACTTCACAAATGAGCACAACTAATGCTGTCTAATTTCTAGTGTGATGTGGATGACCATAAAATTATTATAATTTAAAAGAATATCCACTGTCATGATCATAAATATCATTACAGTAGAACCCATAACCGTAATTTAATATTATTTTATTACTGATTACAGTTTGGATAAATGAGTAAAGGTTCCCAACAATTTCCTTTTGCTGCAGTATTTCTCACAGCCTTCAGCTGTGCTGCCAGAAGGACACACCAAATGTTGTCACAAAAACTGAATATATTGTTATCTGATGACAAATCCAGAGAATTTTTGTGACAAGAAGAGGTGCCCTTTATAAAGGTTTCACACTAAAGGATAATGCCAAATAGGCCAAAGGTATTGAAAATGGCGAGTGTAACACATATTCCTGCACTTGGCTGTCCAACCATACATCAATTTGCTAACCATCTTATACTGTGTTTACCTGTACTAAGGTGAAGAAAGAAGATGCTCAATATGTTTGTTCCAAAGTACTGTTGATTTAGTTCAACATCTCCTCCCTCTGCAGAATGGGAGACTGACAGCCACTCCATCTTTAATGTCACTTCAGGGTCTGCCCTCCTGGACCCTCCCCTTCCTGCACTTGAACTCATAACCTGAAAATCGCCCATCTTGATGCAGTTCCCATTCAGAACTCCGGTCTGAAAAGACTACTCAACATTTACTGTGTGTTTTCTTTGTATTTCTCATTCAGCTACATGGGGTCACCAAGGTTGTGCCCGAACTCTTAACCTTTGTTTTTGTCCTATTTTACAGTGTTTATTACTTGTAGTAGTATAACAGTAGTCAAGTTAAAGGACGAATTTGGTATTTTTTTAAGTCAGAGTCATATCTTAGAGTTATATCGATTATGGAATATATTAGTTTGCCACATTAAACTGTGTTCTAAAATAACACATTTTTTTTATAAATTTTAAAAATACCTCGTTCTTGCAGTTTACAATGGGGCTGAATGGTACCAGTGTCCAAACATGAAAAAAAAATGCTTAAGCTTACCACAAGTATGCATTTTTCAAGGCAAGAATGTTATTGGATATCTAAACGGATCTTGAGATTGCACAAACATTGTAAAATACCATATCCACATTGCTTTTAAAAGAGATCAAAAAATAACAAACTGTTTGTGAGATTCAGCCATTTTAAACGAAAGCCAGCTCTGCACCTCATTTTGCCTCTGCAGCACTGTGTGAAAGGCAAGAAACAGTCACCAGCCCACCCATGCACAACCCCATCCATGCTAACCTGAAATCCCCATTTAAAATTATCTTTATTGCTTTGTATATTTGTTCAAGAGAACACTAAGCACACTACCCAAAGTCTGGGAAAACCTGCAGTCTCCACACTAACAACAACCAGGCACGCATGGCAAGCTCTTGGTGGGAGATCCATAAAGCAGCACCAGTAATAACTGGTCTACCTGACCATCCTACATAAGAGCTACTCAGCTATACGCTATTCAGCTTGCTAGTAAATGACATTTCCTCGAAAGATAAAAATTGCTTTAAACGGCTTCAGACACGTGTTTGGTTTTGGGCTGATCAACTTATTTCTTTTATTTAAGTCTAAACTCCACTCATGATGGCAGCTGTAAGAAGAGAAGGGAGCAGAATTCCTCATAAACGTGGAATGCTTGTTTTCTTAAATCAAAACCTTTACTGCTTCAAAGTTAACATGTTTGATAAGAGTTAATGCTTTTCCATTCAACTATGGACTCTGGCACCCTTCAGTCCCATTGTAAGCTGCAAGCATGAAGAAAGTATTTTTAAATTTTATAAAACTAGAGGGCTTTGCCCCCTGCTTGCTTTGCTCACCAACCCCTGGGGGCAGGAGCTGGGTGTCCACTATCTCGCGGCTGAGCTGCTCGCAGGGCGTCAGGCCTCCCTCCATTAGAGAAAGCGATTCTATTAAAAGAGATTACAAATGATAATGTATGACACCAAGAACATGAGGAGACCATACCCTGAGATATTTGACATCAATCACATTGTCAGTTATTTCTCCTAACATTAAAGATGGCTTTTTTGCATTTCTTTTTGCATACTGTTCTGGATATTTTTCTCTTTGTCATTTATTGGATGCTTCTCTTTATCCTTGATTTTTATTATATGCAGATCTTTTTTGTTCATTTTCTTTTTTTCAACAATATCAGCTCTTGCTGCTCTTTTTCTTTCGTAATCTAAAATTCAACATTCTTGAAGAGATAATTTGCTTTTCTACATTGCCGTTATAACGGACTGCATTGAAGGGTGAGTAGTTAGCACTGAGAGTGTCACGGGGTGGGACTGAGAGAGAATGTGTGTAGCAGTGACTGGGTGAGCGGTGTGGAGGGAAGGGATATAATAATATAAAAGAGAGAAAACACTTCAACTTAGAACACAATTTTCTACTGCAAATTAATATACACCATTGTTATGAAAAAATAACAATAGCAAACTTATATTTTCAGCCGTAGCCCTGCTATGATATCACTAGCAAATGTCAGATGTCCTACAGTGGCTCAGATATATGCTATCACTATTACCCAGACTTCTGTTATTATGTCATCACTTGAACCAAAATGTCTTACTTCAACTATCATATTCCCTATACAAACAAGTCCAACTCCAATTCTTGCATCAACAGTCAACATTTGAGGTTCCAAACCTTGGCTGTCATCTGCTTTTGAAAGTGTCTAATTGCTGGTTTTCTGTTATTTTTGCTTTGTAATTTAATCTATCTTTGGTTTTCCCTCCATGTTTTGTTTACTGTTTGTATTCCATGGCCTCTTCTAATTTTTCTTGCTGCTTTCACTTTTTGATCTGCTTCACATGCACTTTTGCGGTGGACCTCTTGCATGCCTTCAGTAAATCCTGAGCATTACTTAAAGTGGGAAAGGCTTAACCTGATGTTAGGAATGTCTCCCTGAAGTGAAGACATGGGTGCAAGGTGGTGTATCTAATCACATCCTGTATAGTATGAGAACGAAAAAAAAAAAAACACATCTCTGTCAGCCTCATCATTATATATCAAAAAAAAATAATAAATTAAAAAAAAACAGTTTGGCACAGGCATCCAATGCATTACTTTTGATAGGCAGTATGAATGCTATACTTTAATGGCTGGGCCTCAGATTAGAGTTAACAGTGAATTGGAAAATGTCCCTTTATTAGTCTTCCCAGTGCAGCCCAATCTGAAGTGAACAGTCAAGTAAATGTGAACTATGTGAAGAAAAATATCTATCCATAATCTGTACCTGTTTTTAAGGTTGCTGTCCTAGTAGCATCAGAAGCAAAACAGGAAGTGTGCAGAGGGTATACTTGTGCAGAAACCCTTACTCAATTATAATGGGCCAATTTAGAATCACCATCAATTAAACTAACAGGCTCTAAGTAGGAGGGAAAACTTGAATTTCTGTGGACCCCAAGGGGATCATAAAAATCACAGTCAGTGAGTGGGATGTGAACTCAGAACTGTGGAGCTGTGAGGTGGACAAGGCACAACGATGCCATCTGCCAGCCTACTCAGGCTAAACTACATATTCTATCCCACTCTTAGTTTCAGCTTTGTGTTCCCATCCTCCCTCCACCTTCAGTGTCAGGTAGCCTCAAACTCTGCGGTCAGAGTGCCCTACACTACCAGGAACAGCTCCCAACTGTAGGACCATTGGCTTACACTTCCTGTAGAATTGCACATGTATAAAATGGCAGAAGCAGAAAACATATGAGAGATCACAGTTTAGGATTTCTGGTTTACTTTTAAAATAGTCAGTTTTTGCAGGAAATTCAAATCAACTAAATGATTTAATCTGCATATTGTTTACAGTTTGTTTTACATGAAGCCACTGCCATAACTGTTACCAGTCATACAGGCTGTGAGGATACTATGGAGATGCCAAGGTCTTTTCAGACAACTACATCGACTGCTTGTTCCTTGTTGGGTTTGCTTCATTGGTGAAATTTGCTTCCACATCTTACACAAGGGATTTTATATTAATTTTTCCGTAAGCATGGATGCACTTATTCATTTCATTGTTGTTGTTTTTTTAACAAACTACAAAAACACATTTTCACAGAGGAAAATAATCAATGTCAGCACTATTCTTTGATGCGGAACCAAATTTTGTGAAATTGGCACATTCTGATCCATAAACATCTACTTGTGTTGATGTGCTTACGATGCACAATGGGCTAATTACATACCATTACATTCACGTCACCAATATGTGAACTGAAAGCAGAGAAAAGCTAGGCATAAACAACTTGGCAGCAATAAAAGGAACAAGAATCTAAATGACTATTATTATATTAATTCTCCTATGTAAATTTCTCATTCTTTTTGTCATCATTTTCCATCAGAGTTTCTATTTCTGGTATTTATTTGTAACAGATATGTGCTGTTATATTATAGTTTCTAATTCAGTTTATCTTGACTAATTTATCTTTGAACCACAACAAAGCATTCCGTGTGAAATGTGCAACTACTGTAACGGCCAATAGTCCAGAGGACTCAAGGTGGGTTCCATGTTTGACTAGTAACATTTGCTTATTATAGCACCTGAAAGTGGCAGCATGTTTCAAGATATTCAGACATGTACAGATATAAAAATCAGGAGTGGTCTCCCCTAGACTTTCTCGTATACTCGGATATGCGGATGGATATTTGAGGAGTAAACCACAAGACAACGATTATATTTTTATATTATGTACATTAAAGAACCATCAACAACAAATCAAATCAAATTAATAATATATTGAACAATTATTATAAAAGTAAATTTGAATAAATCGGACTCTGCAGCTGCAAGAATAAAAGGTAAAGTACCACTTCCGGTTAACGGAAGTAGTCCAAATGTTTATAGAAATCTACGTTTTATACCTAATACTTGTGTGCAAAATTTGGTTGACCTAAGTGAAAGTGTACTCAAGTTATCGTGTTTACATACACACACACACACACACACACACACGCACACGCACACAGACACACAGACATAATTCCAAAAATTGTATTTTCAGACTCTGAGAGGTCTAAAACAGGGGTGGGCAAATTCATTCCTGGAGGGCCGCAGTGGCCGCAGGTTTTTGTTCCAACCCAGTTGCTTAATTAGAAAACAATCCTTGCCAATAATTACATTTCATGGCTTGTTAGTGCTTTAACTCTGCTATGTCAAGTCATTCTCATATCCTAGATTTTTTTTCCATTCTAAGGATATCATCCAAATACTTTGAAGTGTAAAACGGAGGGGTAATTCTCAATCCTTCACTTTTTTCTCTTCTCTTTCCTTCCAAGTATTTAATTAAACCAAATAGTGCACGATAAATACACACAGGTGTAAAGGGTAACAAGCAAAATGGAGAAATGCTGGTTTCTTTTGTCATTTGCATCTTATTGCTAATAAGGAGCAATTAAAAACCAAGAATGCAGCTGTTTAAGACTTAAATAAGCAATAAGGGTTCATAATCTTAACGAGGGAGATAACTAAAATGAAGCACAAGTGTTTCTAGAGCAATAAGTGCTTCTTAGTAAGCAATTGGGTTAGAACAAAAACCTGCAGCCACTGCGGCCCTCCAGGAATGAATTTGCCCACCCCTGGTCTAAAACATCGAGATTCAAAATCTCCACATCAAAACTTTGGACGATTACAATATTTTCCCTATACTTTGTACTGTATATGAGAAAGTAAAAACGTTAACTTGAACCAGGCTGTTCACCTTCGGTAAAAAATTAACTCCACTGAGATCCAAAGAAAGAACTCACATTTTCTAAAGGTTTAATACTTTATTCAAATCCCTTTGTGAAAGCAGTATAACCCCTCAAAGTACTGTAACTGTCTGAATTACTTTACTTCCAAACTGTTCCTTTTGATAGTAATCCATTACTTCATTAACTTTTATTTTAAAGCATTTTCAGAGAAACAGAAATAATTTCAAAGACATTTTGGTCTACTGTGTCTTGACGCTTGTGTTCTTTGTTGATGTTCCATTAACAAACTCAAATAAGAGTTATGAGGGCCAAGACATATCCTGGCTATATAAGGTACAAAAAAGACACTGACCCTGGATAGGACACGAGTCCATCATAGGTACTTTCAGTGACTCTTGACCAATGAGTGAGGATGAAGAGGTAAATCTTTAATTCAGATAGGCAATGCTTCAATTTCCAGTTTATGATATGTACTTATTTTTCTGTAAGTATCTATAACAATATTTTGCCAAAAATGCACGTGTCTTGCATGATTTGAGCATACAACTGGACAACTGATTTGGAGTATGCAACATGAGTAGCATGAGATTTTATTTTTTGACACAGACATTTTTCACATTGTTTGCCACTGTATTATATTTTCTCAGCCATCAATACAAATAACAGGGTAAGTAACATGAAAAATCATTCTTGGGTGGAAAAATTCCTTAAGACCTTACTGTTTAAAATCTTTGTCTTCTTTTGGCTTGCTCCCATTAGGTGTTGCCACAGCAGATTATCTTCTTCCATATCTTCCTGTCCTCTACATCTTGCTCTATCACACCCATCACCTGCATGTCCTGTCACACCACATCCACAAACCTTCTGTTAGGCCTTTCTCTTTTCCTCTTGCCTGATAACTCTATCCTTAACATCCTTTTCCCAATATAAACTAAAAAAAAAATTGGTTAAACAACACATATTAATGACATACCTGCATTCATATTTATGTCTAATGCAGTGATTTGTTTCAAACTGATTAAATATTCCGATCTCTTCCCTATTAGATTCTTCAGTCTCATACAGTAATTAACTAATGTTTCTGCGATTTACTCTATTGCTACCTTTCAAATGATTCATTCTTGACCAATAACTTATCATGTTTAATATATTTAAAGGATTTAGTCTTATCAGGTAATTTTTGGGATCTCCCTTTTTCATATTGTTCAGTTTCATTCAGTAATTTTACGCGCCTCTCCTTTTCAAATTATTCAAATCTGTAAAAAAGGTTTATAGATTTTCTTGAATTTTAAATCATTTAAGCATTCCTGTAAACTCCAGCTATTTACATTTAATGAAAACTTTGTAACATTCAAATTTCTCTCTAGAGCAATCCTTTTTTCAAAAATTCAGGAACATGATTTTCCTTGAATGTGAGACTTGTAGCTGGTTATTTCCCTTGTGTTCCCCTTCTCTTTCACTCTATTATCCTTCCAAAGGTGGACTAAACTGAGCCTGACACATTTAAAAATTTCAAACTTGTAGTGCAATCTTCCCAAATCTAATTCTTTCAAATTATTAAGTCTTGAATAACACCCTTCTGTTGCTGTTTAAAAGAAAGTTCAAGTAAAGTATATTATGTTTCATTAATTAAAATGATTATTCAAAACAATTAAGAAAGGCACAGTGCTTAGGGCTTCCAGCTCTGCTGTCCTGTCCTAGATCCCCAGTTTTCCTTACACTTCCCAAAACATGCAGGTTAGGTTGGTTGATGACTCTGAACTGAGTGGATGTAAGTGTGTGGACATGTGTGCTCAACGACGGAAGGACTCTCTGGCTGGTGTTGATTCCTGCTTGTGCCAAAACACGCTTTAGTTCCCCATTCACCTAAACTGAATTCAGCAGGTTTGTTAATGGACACACATTTTAGTGAGATGGAACCTGTGCTCTCTTCACATCTCTTTTCAGACCAATCCCTCCTTCGACCACCCCTACAACATCATTCTCCTTTAATATACTGAAGAATATGGTTCAGAATAGACTGGCCATCAGGCTGTTTGTCCTTTTCTTTCCTTCACCGCAAAAGTTTCCACCTTATTTCAGTGTGTACTCCTTACATTGCATAACATTCTGCTAAGTGAGCCTCACAAAATTAAATGATGCCTCCCTACAGAGTTGGGAATGAATGTTTCTTGCAAAATAAAATAAATAAATGCACAAATAAATAAATGTAATGTCTAATGTGATAATAAATAAATAAAAACATAATTAGATGTACTGCGGTGGGCTGGCGCCCTGCCTGGGATTTGTTCCTGCCTTGTGCCCTGTGTTGACTGGGATTGGCTCCAGCAGACCCCCATGACCCTGTGATAGGATATAGCGGGTTGGACAATGACTGACTGACTATTTGAATACTGAGAAAAGTGCTATATAAATGTAATGAATTATTATTATTATTATTAATTATATGTAATTAAACGTTTCATAAAATGTTTTTTGTGGCTTACTGTATTTGTTATTTAATTATTTCCTAATTTATTGATTTCAATGACACAGAATGCAACATGTAATATGTCCCAAGATGAAACATGTCATTTTCATCCATCAGAGCTGAGGTGATGGGCTCTAGCAAGCACTGTATTCTGATTGGCGATTCGTCAGTAAAGCAGACACAAATCTTCGACTATCAAGGGAGCATTTACAGCGGGCACTTTGGATGCAGACTTGATGAATTTGAAGCTTCCTGAATGAAAGTAGGCACTTTGCACAGAAATTCTGGGTAACTTTTTAATACACGCATGTCGCATTTGTGTGCTATTGGAGTATTCAGAGCTCAGACTTGTGATGTTTCACCTTCCCACTTCAGTGCAGTTATGTGAATTTCCAGAAGGAATATTCTGAGAAATGTGAGGTCACTGTTGATTTGTTACTTGGTCTGCAAAAAAAAAAAGCAATTAAAGATAAACTGTATATTTTTAATGAAAACAAACAGCAAACAAAGTGTTTTAAATGCATATCACTTCGCTCCAAACGCAATTCTGCCACAAAATTGCTTTTCTGGCTAACCAAATTGCATTTGATTTTTTATTTTACAATTGAGTAAGTTAAAACATCAGCGTTATGCCACAACTCAGAGAATTCAGGTAATTTTGTTTTCTCTGAATTGTCTGACTTGTAGCTTCAAGTTCGTAAGGCACTCAAGTGGAACTTCCAACTTGGAAACTCACATTTACTGTCTTCCTGATAGCATATGAATGGGGCATCATATCTACTACAAACATGAACTGTCAAAACGCTGAGCACCGACAATTCACCGATCAAAACATAGCCCTCGTTAGAGCCTAACCTCTTAAGATTGATTGTTTTTCATTTCATTGCATATTTCATGCTGTGTGTGTCATTACTGAAGTAAATAAATGAAGAAATAATTAAATAAGTATAAATAAATACCCAACACATTTCATTATTTATGTTCATACAGTATGTCATTGTGTTTTTATGAATTTATTGTTACATTTTTCAATACATTTATTTATTTGTTTGTCGATTTATTTATAAACTAAATTTATATATTTAATTTTGCCCCAAAATTTTCCTTCCCCAACAGAGGGCTGATTTCTGCTTCACACCCAATGCTGCCATAATGGGTTGCAGGAAACACAGAGATTTGCTTTGATATGAATGAACATTTTAATGACTCCAACCTATAAAGGGATTTCCTGCCTCTTCTTCATTCAAATTATTTGGTTCCACTCAGTGATTTACTGCACCTCTCGGATTCCAACGATTCAGTCTTGTACATTGATCTTCCCCATTTAAATCATTCAACCAGATTCAGTGATTTACTGAGTCTATCTCATTCAAATGATTGAAGCTCTTTAGATGAGCTATTGAATGGCTCCCATTCCAATGACTCAGTCTCCTTCATTGATTTAATGAGACTCAACAATTCTGAGCTACTGAGCAATTCATTGAGATCCTGACGCTCATCTAGTCAAATAATTCAGGCCCATTCAGTGATTTACTGAATCTTGCTGAAGTCAACCAGTCTCTTCCAGTGTCTAAAAAAAGTCTGTTATTATTTTAGTAATTCAGTGAGGCCCCCTCTTTGAAGTTCAGCACAACCCTCTTTTAGACATCAATCTCTCTCAGCAGTATTTTCGTTCAGTTAACATCACACATGTGTAAAGAATAGAACTAAGAAATCAAATCACCTCTTGATTAACTTTGCGCCACAGATAACATGTAAACCCTAATATTAGACATATTCTGCAAAATACCACAAATACACATGATGTTAAAGTCATTCCAATCACATTTTTCTTTGCAACAACCTCCCTGAACTGTTACAGAAGAATGACTCATTGCAGTAACAAAACGCACAAAGGAATGCCAGTCCTTACACATTGGCACACATGACAAACGTAACAATGGCCAGCCTAACTGACAGCAGGGATTCAGAAAGTGGAGAAAACTGTGATTACCAGAGGAAGATCAAAAAAAGCAGTTAAAGCAGTTGTCACATGGCAACAGTAATGCTATTTGATTGGACAAGACTTGACTATGGCAACCCTCAACATCTAGTATAATAATAAAGAGCACAAAAAGCATGAAAAAACTGTGTTTATTGTTAAAACATAAAGGAGACACGTTAAGCATATGTTTGAAAAATATGAGAAAGTAAAAGTGCACATGGCTTAACACTCAAGTTGGAGCATTTGACATTTTTTAGTTGCTTCAAAAAGTCAGTTTATCACATTTTTGCTTATAAAATACTTTTGTAACAGTGAGTCATATTTAAAAATAACAGTGATAATAGAATGTATTCAGATGTGTTAGTAGACTACTTTAAATACACTCTACATTATCGTGTAGTTAAAAATATTGCCCAGATAGGCCTGTGATGGCTTAATAGCTTATATAGACAGCAGATTGCAGTTCAAGTGATGGAAAAATGGCATTGATCAATCTCCTATTGTTAGTCACAGACTCTCCACAAATGACAACTAACTACAGTTCAAATTGCTAAATTTAACATTTTTGAAAAATGTACCCAAAATGTTGACTGCTTTGAACCATGATGGAGAGCGTGCCTGGAGCTTTGCTAGTAAATAATACTGACAGAGAAATACAAAACCATTATGATCTGCAGATAACATAGCAAAGAGGTTTTAGTGTAACATAGTGAGGGTATATTTGTTTGTTTTATTCTAGCAGAGTGATGCTTACATAATGCCTTTCCTCCTATATTTCTACATTTCGTACATTTCTTTACTGGTTCTACTTTTACAGCTAACTTACCTCAAGCAGCAGGAGAGTTGAGCTGGAGTACAAGCGGCTTGCGCACAATGTTTGACTAATATTTGACACTTTGCCGTCATTATTGAACAAGTATTCAAAATACATATGTCAAAGTAAGATCTCCCCCAGGTAAATTTTAAACAGTAAATTAACCATAATTAAAGTAGTAGAAAATATCTCCCTGTTTTAAGATACAGGAGTTCACAAATTTGCCAATGTTTTTCAATGAGAAATTTTGAAATTTAAAAAATGTTGACAGTGCGTTGAATCAAAGATAACTCTCCAAAATTTCAACTTTTCTCACAAATGTTCTTGAAACAAATTTCAACAAAATCACTCCACTGGGAGCTGAATTGTTTTATGCCAACAGACAGAGAGACATGGCGATCACAGTAGGTGATTTTTGCATTATTTGTGCCTAATAAAATAGGCAGATGCAAAACAACAACCTTGATTCCTCTCTGCGTTTGCTCCCACAACTGTTGATCACTTTCTATCAGGTAAGGTGGCCCACTCCTCAAAATACCAAGCACTCCCCTCAGTCCCTGTCTCTCTCTCTCACTTGCTCTGAAGTCCTCTCAAGCCTGAATGTTCTTTCTCAAACTAATCAGGTCTTGCCACAACTTTCCTCCCTTATTCTGAGCTCAACGCTACCAAGCCATGATGTCCTTTAAAGAGTCAAGTCTTTAAGGCATGCAGAGTCTGGCATACCTCAGTAAAAGGGCTACATGCTCCAACAATTTCCACTCCAGCACCATGTGCTGCCAAATCACAGGGTGGAATGGAAAGACTTGCTTTCTGTCAGGCCTCCTGGATGTTACCTTCAAAAGGGTAGCTTGGTCCCAGGAGGTGTTTTAACCTCCTACCACTTTTATTGAGGCCATCCCTATCTCTGGCACCTATACTGTATAAGGTGAGGTTGTTTCTTGTGGCCACCCCTTGTCCTTGGCAACTATGTAAGGTGAGGCTGTAATGTTAAATTGCTGTGGTATATATCTGGAGGACACCAGTGTGACAGCCCTCTACACTCAGTATAACTATCAATGAGGCCAACAAGTATAATCTGCTGGGTACCAACCTGCTCTCTTTGGTCACAGGGCGTGTCTTAGGTTTCCTTGTAAGATGCAGCACATCCTATCTCTCTGTGTCCCTCGTTGGCCATTGAGCACATACTCAAGGAATATCCCCCTCTACAGGTGCTCTTCTTCCTATACTTTCATATTGACACACATCAGCATTGACAGTCTATTATTTTCTTCTTCTGCAGTCCCTTTCCTGTGCTATCCACAGAGAAGCCATTGCTAAATAAGCAACTAAGCATTTAAAAACAATATTTTTTATTCTATGAAAAACAAAGCAGTTAACAAAAAGGATGTGCACACAAGACTAAAAATAATATATTAATGTGATTCTTTAGCTCCAAAAATCCATTAGTTTTTTTTTTTTTTTTTAGCGTTTTTAGTCTGCTTACTCTGCTGACAAACATAGGAATGAAATTAGTGGCTTTGTATCACCCTTAATATTTTCAAAGTGTACCTAATCGAGCAAGCGTTTTGTTACTGGGAGTTATTTTGAAATGAATTTATCTTTAACGCAACATTCAAGTACGTTCTAAAATAGAACATTCAGTTCTGCTATGGCAGTACGGCTCTGATGTTCTCCTTTTATGGAGTTCATTCCCATATTACACTCTATGTGCACCTGTCAGTCATTTTAGATAATAAAATGAAGCGGGCTTAAAAATAAATACAATTAGCACTGCTGCAATATTCTTGCCAACTTATAAACTAAATCTGATGGCATGGAACTACTAATTACCGAAGTTGCTGGCTTCTACCACTGTAATGCAATTTGTATTAGTCTTTAATTAGGTGTACTCATGTAATTTGTTTGAAAAGTAATTGCATACTATTTGTCAAAGCCTGGACACTCTTACCACTGGAGAGTTTCCAAACAGTGAGCACTAGACAATGTAACTTATCTTTAAAGGAGAACTCGACTTCATCCTGTTTTGGGTGTGCTGATCACCAGGATCAAACAGTCACGGCGAAGCGTTAAGTGCAGCTTTCCATTGTTAGGGCCAATACACAAGCTTGCAGCATTACTTGGGCTGTAATTAATACAGCTAACATGTGATGTCTAATGAGCAGATTGAACAAAGGGGTAAGAAATAGGGAACAGCATACTAAAGCGACCATTTTCTTCTAGGGTTTTAAGTGAAATGATGCCAGTATTTTTCTGCCCCTAAGTTCATTTTGGGCTACTAACAAATGTATTTATAAGACATTTGCATTACTGAAGTTGATGTTTTTCAATAGTTTTGTTCATGCAAAGCACACACTTAACATAAAAACAAATACAAAGAGCTATGAGTTGTGTCAGATGTTCAGCTGTGCTGCACTGACTTTGACTAGGGTGGCATGGTGGTGCAGTGATTAGGTCTACTTCCTTAGGACTCTACCACGCTGGTTTCAAAGCTTGGCTTCGTGTCTGTCTATAGGGTGTTTGCACAAGTCTTATTCAACTTTCTGTCCTTACCCAAAAGATTTATTAGAGATGGGCTGCTTTCTGTAATATTGTCCCTATAATTTAAACAATGTTCTTCCATGTTTAATTTAAATCTTTTAATGATTTAATAATTATGTAACAATTTTATATGTCTAATGTGTATATGTATTACACTATTACAATTACTTAAGTATTTTTAATCTGCACTTTTTTAATACTTAGTATTTATTTTTAACATATATTTTTTATTTTTATTGCACAATACAAGCTGCTCACTGAGCTGCCTTTCACTGTATATCCCTGTGAGTGTATATGTGACAAATAAAATCTAAATCTAATGTAGGTCTCAATGTTTCAATGTACGATTTTAGAACAAAAATTATTTCAGAAATATGATTTTGTTTTCTGTCAGTCTGTCGAACAACCTTAGATCTGTCTGGTAAGAGAGTGGAATAGTTATGTTTTATGTTTTGTCTATAAAGAAACTCTTATTTCACTAAACAAACAGAAGTACCGTATAACAGTATAAACGTGAATATGTATTTGTAATATGTACAAATATTTGAACAGGAAGCATTGATGTCCCTTCACCTATGAATATACATGCAAAGATGAAATATTCATTATTATGTAAATGTTTAAGAAAATGTTCCCTACACAATACTACAAAGGCCGAGTCTGCTCGGTAAACTTGTTTATTGTATCACAACTCCTGTCATTCACATTATGAACATACTAAATATTACAGGAAACTGAGAGGTACAAAATTTTAACCAAATCACCACCATAAGTCAAACCCACAATTATTCTCTGACATATTATTCTCTTTGTAAGTAATCACCTATCAAGAGACAGAAAAAAATAATAAAATAAAGAAACATTAAATTAAGTCTTTTGTGCATGTTTGCTAGATTCACTGTCTATGGTAGAATGAGGAGCTAAAGGGAGAATGAAGATCTCAGAGCAGAGCTGCTATTTTTCCTCATCGAAAAGGTGGTCTAAGACGACCCATCATTCTGGATGGGCCTCAGGGGGCCTTGCTTGCCAAACAGACTGCTAGGCTCACCCATTAATATTTTTTATGAGTAAACTACTCTTTTGCCTTTATAAAATAATACATACAGTATGCATATTTTTAACACTATCAGACACACAAGCATAGGGAGCATTTTAAAGGCTGTGCTAGACAAATACAGGAATTCAGTCTACCACCATTGCTTTTTTTCCCATTTGTATCTTTAGCCTGGTAAAATAGAAAAGCCAGGAGGTATAACTGATGTCATCTCCCCACCAGCTGAAACCCCCCTCCCTCCCAGTCCTGATGATACTCAACGTTCAGTCAAGGACCAGCATTGAAAGAAACCGGAGCTCCGAGGCTCTAAAGTTTGGTTACGATAGCGAAGCATCAAAATGATTGTGGCATTATACTTGTGACTTCATTTTTTCATTATTGATATTAAACAGGGATTCCCATGAGCCTCCAACCCTAATTTTCTGGTTGTGTTCTCCTTTTGACAACATATGCTTGTGAAGTCAAAAAGAATTAAACAATACATTTTTTGATTGAAAGAAATTCTTCTAGTAATCATAACTGCATTTTATGCCCAGATTAGCTGTTCATTGCTAGTGATAACTCAGGATTATGTTTGGTGTAAGTTGCTATTTGTAGATCACTAAATTACACAGTGGAGAGCATCATTTACTAAAAATGACAATATTGATATTAAGTGCATAAATGTGAATAAAATCACACCTGCACCATTTATTACAGACAACACTGGAAAGAATGCTGCTTCTCAGTCTGATATCGTAGCAAAGAACCACACAAAAGGCACCTAACAAGTGGTAGGAACAGAACTTGCACTAGTATTACCCACAAAAGGAGGCACCAAGCAGAGTCTGGCTAAGTCATAAGGGCCAGGTTTGTTCCCCATGGATGACATGAGCACAGACAATCCTAAACAAGTTATAATGAATACATACTGAGGGAGCTCCACATGCGGTGACTTATCATTTTGTCTCCCTCTGCTTTTTTGCAAGTGTGCAAGTTCCACAGACACCATGATGTTTGTACTGCTCTACTGCCTGGGTGATACCCTGCTCTGGTGTTCGGTGTATAATTATTATGGAGTAAAGCACTAGAGAAAAATTATATTTGATATTTTATATATTATGACTATACCATCCACTGTGGTGTTCAAAATGTTAACATGATTATTGTCTAGTTGTATTTTTGTGCTATTCTTTGGCTACTCCAGTTTGGCTTCTGTGTGATAATTTTATATCGGAAATTCAAAATGACAAATGCCAACCCACAAAAATACAAACACCCACCTTAAGATTTGGTTTGGCTGAAGGCTCTAGGTTTATGCATGTCATCTAGATGCTTCAAATTGGGAGTATGTCAAGCACAGTGCAGTGGATGTGGGGAAGGGGGCCTAGGATTGAAACAGGACATGCTGGAGGGACAGTAACACGTGAGTGATCTGACAGTTCCTCAGAAGAAGCTGTTGCTAATAGATGAGATGATTTAGGCTGTCTGTCTGTCTGTCACCATCGTCCTCATCAGGAAAAGCTGAGATATTAAGGTAGGTTGCTAGGATGGTAAGCACAGACAGAAGTGTGGAGTGGAGATGGTACAGGAAAGAGGACTGAACAGGTTCAAATGGCAAAAGTGAAGCCCACACTGAGAGATTACAGACTAAAAAAATTATACAAGTACCTTTAGCTTCTGACATCCAGTAAGATATTTAGGGTCATTGTTTGCTGAGTGCCCCCATATAGGAACCAACTCTAGACGTGACATCAGATGCTCTTGTAGATGTTTATATACACAGTATTATATATCTACTCTATACATATAAAATCCTAAGCCTAAAAGTGCAACGATTTTGTGCAACGATTTTATGTGACGTTTTTATGTCACTTTTTTGTCACGCTTTAAATCGAGCTTATTTTAAAACTTACATATACAGTATATGTTTGGTATCGTTCTTTTCAGAATTTATCAAACTTTAATGTGATGTTGTTAGATTTTCAGATTCTTATTCCGTTTTTAAATTCTAAACTAAAAAAATATTAAGAACTCACGTTCCGCGAGATGAGACTTTGTACCAAGAGATTTAACCACACCCGGGGCCGGAAATAAAAAATAAAGAGTAGGACAGCTGCTGTATAGACTTTTAAATGTTTGCAGCACCGCACGAGATGCAGATCACGCGGCATGGCAGCAGCAGCAAGCCAGCAACTGATCAAGCAAAGAGGACGTAAAAAAAAAAACTATTTGTTTCCCATTGTATCACCGTTTAAGAGGGGGCTTTGGAGGAGCGACCACGTCCCCTTGAGGTTCGTTCAGCCCCCTCTTCACAACGCGAGCAACAGAGACGTGAAGTGGCCGGTGCGTAGCACAGGTTGGGGGGGTTGGCGAGCAAAGCGAGCAGGGGGCGTACCCCCTAGTATATATATACACATACGTATATACATATATACATACACATACACACAGTTGTGCTAAAAAAGTATACATGCTTTGAATGACTATAAATGAAATGTTTATTAATATACATTTAAATTTTTTAATACGGGCGGCATGGTGGTGCAGTGGGTAGTGCTGCTGCCTCGCAGTAGGAGACCCGGATTCGCTTCCTGGGTCCTCCCTGCTTGGAGTTTGCATGTTCTCCCCGTGTCCCCGTGTCTGCGTGGGTTTCCTCCGGGCGCTCCGGTTTCCTCCCACAGTCCAAAGACATGCAGGTTAGGTGGGTTGGCGATTCTAAATTGGCCCTAGTGTGTGCTTGGTGTGCAGGTGTGTTTGTGTGTGTCCTGCGGTGGGTTGGCACCCTGCCCGGGATTGGTTCCTGCCTTGTGCCCTGTGTTGGCTGGGATTGGCTCCAGCAGACCCCCGTGACCCTGTGTTCGGATTCAGCAGGTTGGAAAATGGATGGATGGATTTTTTAATACAAACTAAAGAAGACAAATGTAGAATCATTTTGAGTTATCACAAGTGTTTGAACTGGCTGGCCATTCCAGTCAAAGCATGGCTGATTATATCGACCAATGGATCTGCAAACATCACAAATCATTTCATTTGGTCTTTAGGTGCATTCTCTTTCACTGCGTTATAGGCTATAAAAGTGAGTATACATTTTATTCTACATTTGTCTTTATTAATTTGCATTATAAAACTTAGATTTATCTCAATAAACATCGTATTTACAATAATTTACATGTTTTGGGGCACCATGTATATCGATTTATATACACACACACACCACAGCAAACAAGGTCCCATCCAGACTTGGCTCCTGCCTTGCATTCCTAGAACTGGATTACTGTAAGATGGTTCACTTACCGGATTGTACTCTAACTATGACAGCCCATTTAAAATTGCCCACAATGTTCTCTCTACATTGTCACTCTCATAAAACATAGCAGAGAAGTCTATTTTATTTATGCCGTACTTGATTATGGAAATGTATCAGAAGGTGCTGATGGATTTACGAGATTGGAAAGCTTAACTGACAAGATATCTATCACAGGCCATAGTGAATGTTTTGCACATTATTTTCCTGCAGTGTGACTGGTTTTCAGTCAACAGAAGAGATTCTCAGTGAGAAATGCCATTTTTACTTGATCGGTACATGGAATGATATGTCATTTGATCTTTTTCAGAGTGTAGCTGGTGAGACGGGATTTGCAACTAAAGCCACTCGGTATTTATATGTATATGTTACAAGTTCTTTCTCTGTTCATGTGGCAACATTTTATTCTATATTTAGGATGCACTTCATTTGTCATATTATATTGGTAATCACTGCATAACACACAAATGTGGTTAAGAAGTAAGCTGAATTAAATGTTATCCTATACATGACCCTAAACAAGTTACAGATAACAGAATTTCTCTCTTAGTGTACAAGTCAAAAAATTTTAATCAAATAAACTCCAACCATAATGTCAACTAATTATAATGTCCACTGGCCTGTACAAGTCTACCTGTAGTAAAGCAGAGTCAACCATTTAACCACCAGGCAGAGTAGCAGGTACTTGATTGGATTAAACAGAAACAATGCCTCTGCCAGCCTTACATCTGTGTTTGCTTTGCATCTAGTGATAGTGTGCTGTAGCTAAAATAAAACTTGCTTCACTGACTAAATGAATGGGATGTATGCCCCTAGGTGACTCTGCATATAGCAGGGGGATTATGTTTTTTTTTTTTTTTTTTTTACAATCACACACTTTAAAACTCTTTAGCCCGCCTGAGGACCCTTCACTGGATCACTGCATGACAGCACCTGTGCCCCTTACCGCTCCACCTGCTTTGTAACTACGGTAGTCTTGACTCTGTAGCCCCACCTGCTGGGCGGTTCTCACTTTAACAGAGCAAAGATTTCCCATTATTATTTTCACTCTGCTGATCCTTATAGGGATCATGGTGGCATCACACTGAGATATGCTGACCAGGCCACACTATACTATTAAGGTGATTTGATTAAAACAACAGTGTCCAAAAATTGCTCCATTTTCCCAGTCTGAACGAAATGTTATTGTATGTTATAAACGTATTTATGAAACTGAGAATGTGTGGAGTTTTTTTTCAGTTGCATCCCTGTATTAATAGACTGTGTACTTTTTGATGCATAGGAGTCTGAATATGAATTCTCTGTGTGACTGCCTGAAAATTAATTACAAATTAAACATTCTAAATCCCGCAGCCACATGGCTTCAATTATTTACATTGTAAGTGTTCACTTTCTGTTATTTTTTTTTTTCACTTCACTCATTTGCCATTTAACAAAATAAATACCAACTCTAGTAAGGTGTACTAAGGCTGGAGGGATACCATCTTGATTGATTTGTATGCTGCACAAAGAGTTTAATTGAGGCAGAAATTGGATTTTCTGTATAAAATAACGATGTACTTCTTTTTCTGTGTGGGTAGCACACTGGCATAGTGGATATCGGTTCTGACTCATAGCTTTATAAAGCTGGGTTCAGATTCTGCCATGGTCACTGTCTGTGTGAGTTTTCACATGGTACTCTACTTTTTCTTACAAACAACTTAGGAGAAAAAGTGAAAATAAAGACATTCTGTATGAGTGAATGTCACCAAAACGCATAGCAATGGAAAATAACAGACTTAAAAAGTTAAGAGTTGCAAGAAAATAGACAGCTTCTAAGCATGCACTCAGTAATTAAAAATACAAAAGGCTAACCATTCTTTAGTTGAACCCTCTTTCGTGTGGTTGCAAGATTGACAACTCCAAGTTGGCCCCAGTGTGAATGAATGCACATTGTGATGAACTGGCACCCCATTCTATAGGTTCATGTATGTAGGTTCACGTTCCCAGTGCCACAGGAATAGACACTAGTTCCACACAACCTCTGTTCAAAGAATTGAGTCTATATAGTTGAAGAATTAGTAATTTGGTCATAGGTTTTAGCAGATGACATTTATTTTCAATTTGTTTGTATTTCAAATTTCTCTTTTCTGTGAAGTTCTCCAGGGGTCCCAACCAGGAGTTCTTCTCAGTCATCATTGAGTGGCCCTAAATACAAAGAAAGGGACGAGCCCACTCTGTGTTCATCAGTCTTCATGTATCTGTTAAGAATGAATTACAAAATCTGAATGAATCTCTCTAGTAGCTTGCACTGGATAAACAGGTTCAGATAATGGATTAATAGATTTAGAAATTCAACGCATATCTTTTATTCTACTTTGTTAAATTAGCACAGAAAAAAGGAAGCATTTCTCTCTTGACAAGCTGTGCATTTTTCCAAGAGCAACTAAATCTGGGAATCTCCTTCTGAATAAAAATTTTGAAAAACAGCAGCCATATCCATCCCTGAGAACCAGCGATGAGTGGAATGGAAGACAAGGCACAGGAAAGATATTCAATTCTTTCTGTTTAATGTGAAAAACAGGTGAAATCAGTTACTTGCGATTCACTAAATATAAAGCTGAAATCAGCAAAGAATTTAAAAGGTAGCATGTAGTCAATTGTTAGCAGCACTGGCGACTGGCCTTATTTTTTACTGCCATTGACACAGGCTAATTGTTCATACAACAGCGCTGGCCTTGATAACTCAGTATGAAGTAAGTGCGCTTATAACCACAATATCAGTTGGTAAGCAATGTAACACTCACGAAGCAATAAACACAGGAAGCATTAAAAAATTAAAAATTAATCTACATGTATTTACCTTTCACAATGGTCCCATTATAATCTAATAAGCAAATCCATTCCTTGTTTGTCTAAAGAAAAATAAGGCCAATGTTTTTACAAACCATTTTTATTCTACTTTTTCATGATGTAGTCCTTGTCTAATTTCCTTTTTGGGAATCAGTTTATATTAAAATTCTGAAACTTTATAAAGGGGATTAAAGAATAATGCTCATCTCATGTTGCCTGGTATGTAAGATGCTTTGGCTGATCCCAGGGTACTAACCTTGGCACCACCTCACCCCTCCAAAATCGCATATGCATGACAACAGAAATCTCAACAAAAAACTCCATTATACACCATTACACCATTCTGTAAACCTCTAAAGCCAATAGCAGTACCTGTAAATCTCTTGGGACGTCATCAACAGTGCTAACAATGAGACTGACAATGACTGCAGTGGATAGGCATTAAGGAAAAGTATTTATCTTGTCAGCCTGAAAGTTTGCTGGTACGGAGAAAAGTTTCTGATTGTGGTGAGTGCCCTAACGTTGTTACTCCCTACAAGGTAGCCTACAAGTACTGACTGTGTCTCTTAATAACAGCAAGGCTAAGGAAACATTAATCTTACTTACAGAAAAACCCACTATAAAAAAACCTACTTCTTCTTCTTTCGGCTGCTCCCATTAGGGGTTGCCACAGCAGATCATCTTCTTCCATATCTTTCTGTCCTCTCCATCTTGCTCTGTCACACCCATCATCTGCATGTCCTCTCTCAACACATCCATAAACCTTCTCTTAGGCCTTCCTCTTTTCCTCTTACCTGGCAACTCTATCTTTACATCCTTTTCCCAATATATTCATCATCTCTTCTCTGCATATGTCCAAACCAATGCAATCTTGCCTCTCTGACTTGGAGTCAGAGAAGAACCTACAAAAGACTAAATATAAATGGCAGAAAGATATGCATTGAGGAAGTAACAAAAACAAAATATATACAGGAAAACAAAATAAACATTCTCAATACAAAGACAAATGTTATCAGCCTTAAGTGATTTGAAAGATTGATTACTTATGAGCTACAAATAAGTCCATAAATACCAAATATACATTTCAGAATGTGCACAAGGAAAAAAGGAAGTTCCTAGAAAACACAGCAGCAAAGAGCCTGCAGCTACAAATGGTGACATAATATTCATGTGACAAACAAAAACAAAATTTATAACAGTAGGCAAACGCAAGCTAAACCAAGGAAATAAAGTATTATTTTCAATGGTGAATCTTCACAAAGACTGAACAGTCCCATCACAAAAAGCACAACTTTCACCTATAACACCAACTCAAAGCTATGAGTTGAATGTAGGAACCTGGTTAGACTTTAAAACTTAGCTGAAGTTGTGGACTCTTCAAGAAGAATTGTAGTAAGAAACAAGCATGAACTTGAAAAACAACATGCATATACTGTACTAAAAAAGGAGGACAAATGACACGGAACACACAAAGTTAAAAGCTTTACCTGTTTTTGAAGAATGAACATTACCTAGATTGTCCACCAGGAGATAAGTTGTTCACAGCATGGAGGTCAAACATGAAAGATCAAATAGCTGGCTGTGTATTTAAAAAGACAGATTCGGTATTGTAGGCCGGACTGCTGCAGGTTGCAGGGAAGTGTTCTGAAGTGAATCAAGGTAAGTATTGGCACAATTCAGCTGTAATTTCTTCTGAAAGCAATACCCATGCCACTACTTGTATGTTTTTGTTACAGGGCAATTTAAAAGGAAGCAGTTATTGGGTCAGTGCTAAACTTATCTTAATGAAGAATCTCAAGAGCAACCCTACAATGAACCTACACAAGATTACTTAGTTCTTCTTCTTCAAAACAAATTGACTTACTAACTAGTACAATGTATGCAAATAAAACAGCATTAAACTAAAAATACAAAGTAATCAAAGTTACACAAAAAACCAAAGTAAAAGCATAAAAGAAAATAAGAGTGTTCACAAAGCAATGTGTTAAATGTATGAACAGAGAAAAAACAGCATAAAAAAAAGTCACAGAGACAAAGTGTCTAACTCTCCTAAGATCAGAAGATCAAACTACGTTTAAATGAATGCATCTTATAATTAAAATAGCTACCCTGCAGTCATATGCACATTACACCAGTACTTCACAGCATGTGTATGTTAAGGGGCAAATGAATTATTCAATGATTATTGCGAGCAGCAAAAGACAAGGAGATGGCAAAGAAAGCAAGAAGTGGTGGTGGTAGTGGTGGGAGGTAACCAGGAAGTCAAAAATGGACCATGAATGCGTAAGCCAAGGGGCAAGACAAAACTCAAAAATATAGGATGTGAGAGTTAAGGAACCAAAATTCAACCTAGCACTAGGATTCACTTGGAAATCAGCTAACCACACTAAACTGAATGGTATTTTTTCCAGGATAGTGAAAATCATTAATGTGACATTCAAAATCATATGGCATTTATAACACTTTGTGTAAATGGCAAAAGAAAGATGATAACCAAAATGAGCTTTTCTCATCAAGGCCAAAACAAATAATAGAAATGTGATCTGCAGGTCCAAAACCCCCAAAATTCACAAAAACCTGCATAAAAACTAATGTTATTACAGCATGCATACAAAAGGTGAAGTAATGTCACGACAACTCTACAACAATTTTATGTATGCAGACATGTCTGAGAAAATGTCATTCAAATGCCAGTCAAACTTCAAAATATTATTTATGCATTTTATTTATAGGGTCACTTTACATTAGCAGTAAATCTCAAAGTGCAACATATAAAGTTTAAACAAAAGCAAGGCAAGATAAAAACAGAGATAAAACAACAATAATTATAATACTCTTGTTAATAATCTTTCCTAAATAGAAAAGTCTTTAGCTATTTTTTAAAACAGCCCACAATCTGCAGTGTTCTCAGGCTCTCTGGTAGGGCATTCCAGAGCTGTGCAGCAGCGGCTGCAAAGGCTCGGTCACCCATTGTATGAAGTTTGGTCACAGGGGGGCGAAGGTGGTAGGTATTTGCAAAACGGAGGTTTCTTGTAGTGGATTGTAATATAGTAATATATTAGTGGATTGTAATATATATATATTAACATATGTAATATATGTAAGAATTTTCTGTAACAATACAAAACATGTCTAAGGACATTATGAAAGTGGAGATTTCTCTGACGCTTTTAAGAAAATAAAGAACGAGGGATGAAAGTACCAAAAATGACTAGACAGAATTGTAGCTGAGGACCCCTGATACACACAAAACAGAAAGAACTAAAAAGAAATCCCAATATGAAAAGTACAAACAAAGTTGAGAATACAAAGCAGAACGGTCCTAACACAAAATCTTCATGACAGCGCCTTTTACTTTCCTCTAGCACTAAACAGATTTGAGAGATCCGTTAGCAAGTTGGATTCAAAGAGAGGATACTGCTCTCTTAAATAATGTGGCTCAATGACACTACATGCACATCAACATATAATGACATTTAAGGTTTCTATATTTAGTCATGTTTACACAAGAACACATGAAATTTGCCTTCTCAATTGCATCTAATAACAGACAGAATGAAATAAAAAAAGACAAATAGAAACAAGAAAGGTAAGGTAAGGCAGTTAGATAATACATATTTTCACCAAAAAAAAAGGTTACAGGATATATATCAAAACCTTAATCATTATCTCCGATATTTCGTATTGAAAAGTCGTATGGCGCTAGGAAGAATGGAGTTTCTGGAGCAATTTGTGTGGGTTTTCAAAGCCACTATCCTTCTTGATTTACTGAACTTTAGTTCTACATGTAATGGATGTCTGTCATCAGTTGAGATGATTTCCAGTTTATTTAACATTGCCCTCTGGCACACACTAGTCAAATCATCTACATCAGTCCCAATAACTTTAGTTGCATACTTTGTAATCTGCTGGAGCTTTTTTGAGTTTTGGTTTGTCAGACTATTAAACCAGGCAATGAAACTGAAAGTGATCACAGACTGGATCAGACTGCGATAAAAGGACAACATGAGGTCCTTGTCTACTTTAAATAGTTTGACTTTATGGAGGAGAAATAAGCGCTGGTTGCATTTAGAGAATAATTTTTTTTGTATTTGTATTCCAGTTAAGATTGTTGTCTAGGTAAGTTCCTAAGTATTTATATTCAGTCACTATGTCTACCTCTTCTCCCAGAACTACAATAGGTGAACATACAGATTTCTGTCTCTTAAAATCAATTATCATTTCTTTGGTCTTTCCGAGTGAGAGAGTTTTTATTGCACCAGTTTACCATACAGTCCACTTGATTTAGATAGTGGCTTTCATCCTCCCCAGATATGCGTCCTATGAACATGGTGTCATCCGCATACTTGATAATGGAGCAGTGGTCATTGTTCTGTCTCAGGTCACTTGTGTACAGAGTAAACAGTAATGGTGATAAGACTTTTATTAGAATGACTATTGAAAAAGTGTCCTGTACTTTAACTGTCTGTGAACGATTTAAAAGAAAGTTCTGAATCCATAGTGTAATAAATGGGTTTACGTTCATACTGTTCAATTTCCCAATCAGTATATAAGGCTGTATGGTATTGAACACTGAAGAAAAATCCAAAAATAGTGCTCTGACATATGAACCAGGCTGATCAAGAAAGATGTAGATTTGATGTAAGATAACAACCATCAAAAAGTCATATCATAACAGTGATGCCCAGGAGAATAAAATAATGCAAAAAAAGTTGTTTTTTTTTTTAAATATGGCTGTAAGAGCCATTTTCCTAGTTCTATAAGATTCATGAATATTTACTAGATGACAATTCATAATCTATGGAAGATTCCTACAACCCCCGTAAGTACAATTGAATTGGTATATTCTTGCCATTTCTAACAGCTTCAAGTACACATTATTCTTCAGTTAGTGGCAGCCTTGCCATGTGTAAGGTGTAGAGCCATACGGTTTTTAACCGTGCTTGTGATCGTGATTGTGCACGTGACCGTGCTTGTTGGCCTATGGGCTCTTCGAATGTGTGAGGTAACACGTAAAGAAAACTTGTTTATTTAAGTACCATATCGTACGCTTAAGGCGTACAGAAGAAGAAATTAAGAACCTTTAAGTATACCAATAACTAAAGTTTTTCAAGAAAAGCTAAGTTTATAGAAGATACATTTTCCTTTTTTTTTTACATTTATCCTAGGTGTGTAACTATTTTTTCATTATTCTTGTGTGGATTATTTGCTTTTAACTTTCACTAAATATTTTTAGTACTAGGGTGTTGTACCGTGTTAGCCAGTGTCATTTTGCTTGGCTTTTCACTAAATATTTTAAAATGACATTTTGGACTGTGAGAATTCTTTCGACACGCGTTTTACCCGTGCTTGACAACACCTTATATTTCGGCAGCTACACTAAAGTTAAAAACCTGCCTAAAGTTTAAAAAACTGCCTAGGATTGAAATCAACCTAAGAGAGAAAACTTGAAATTTGCCTTGGATTATAAAGAAAGTAAGCCTGCATGTTCTACGCTTGAGATTGTACTGCGACGAAAGAAAGCAACGACAACTTGAAAAAGACTCAACAGGTACCTTTAACCTTTGTCTTTCATCGGAGTTGGACATATTTGAGAATTGCTAGTGCTCTTCGCGAGACTGTACAAATTACAAAGGAGTTTAAGTAGTGTACCTTGTGGGATCGCCATGACATGTGAATCCGGGAGCCAGAAGAAATTTCGAACCCCCAACGAAAGTATCACTGGTGTGAGCAGAAATTGCGACGATTCTGACGCTTCAATGGAGGACCATCTCCATGACGACAGAAAGCCGCCCGACTCAGCGACAGCTAAACTTAAATTGGAAATGGATTACAAATATAAACAATTATCTGATATGATGAAGAGTGTAACGGATTTACAAAAAAATGAACTTAACTGTGAATATATAAAATCAACTATCGAGAATTCGTTCTTCAACTTGAGATTGGAATATAAAAGGTTATGCAACAAACTTTTATCCTACCAGAGCAATGAAGATATACGGAAAATGTTACAAAAAGACTTTAATGCTAAAATTGAAACTTTTCGTACATTTTCGGGAAATACAATGGAATGGGCTTTAGAAGTGCGCCAAAATAAAAGCCTCAATCAACAGGTTAACCAATTCTGGGATTACAGAACAACAACGACTGACATTCCTGACATTTCTCCAGAAGGTATTATCTCTCACATTTCCATTCAAAGTAAAAGTCATGTAAGCTCAAGCGCTAATTTAGTTAAAAAACCCCAAATTTCCGCAAAATCTAAACACAGTGTAAGATCAGCGGCTACTTCAGTTAGTGCCCTCAGATCTCAAGAGGCAGCACACGCTGTGTTGTTGGCTAAAGCAGAGAATCAAAAAAGGCAACAGGCTGTAGATATGGAAGAAGCACAGTGGAAAGCTAAAAAAGGGGCTGAGGAACTACAGCTGAAAGCTAAAAGAGATCAATTGGCTTTAGAGGCAGCCATTGCAGAATCTGACACAAAATTGAGAGCGCTTAAAGGGCGCAATCGCAGCCCAAATAAACTGGATCCTTATAATGTGCCTCCGAAATCAGATGTAAGTGATGCAAAACCACATGATACAAATGGTTGTAACTTTCCGGATATGAATGAAAACAAAAATAATCCTCAGCAATCGCTTTATCAACAACAAAATAAAGCGCCAGCACCTTTTCAACAACAGTATTATGGACAATGTTATGATCAACCGCAAAACAAGGCACAAGCGCCTATTATACCCCCTATAAAATTGCCAATATTTGATGGCGATCCACTGACTTATATGAACTTTATAAGGGCATTTGATCGAACCATCGATCAGATGATGAGCAATCCTGGCGATAAATTAGAGTACTTAATACAATTTACTAAAGGTGAACCTAGAAGCATTGCACAGAACTGCGCATATTTACCACCAGAAGAGGGGTACAGAAATGCCAGAGAAAGAATAGAGACTCTTTATGGAAATCACATACAAATATTAGATGCCTACATGAAGAAAATCAGGATGTGGCCACAAATAAGAACGGGCGATAGAGAGAGCTTAAGGGCATACACACTCTTCCTTGGTAATTGTAAAGGTGTTAAGTCGTGTTTAAAAAACGGAAACGAATTCGATTACAATATAAATATGCGCACTATGTCATTGAAGCTTCCTCAAGAGATAAGAGAGCTCTGGCAAAATAAAGCAGAAAAGATCGAAAGTAAAGAAGGAAGAAGACCAGGACTCGCTGACTTATATGGATTTCTGGAACGACGGCTTATAGCTTCTTTGGATCCAATGTACGGCGCCTCATATCAAAGTCATAACTTCAAGAAGGAAAAAGAAAAGACTGATCATGAAAAGTATCCTGTGAAAGGCGGAATGAGAAAGGGCACTTTTGCCTCAAATTTTGCTGTTACCGTAGAAAAAGGAAATAAAGTGGAGACGGCTGGACATATACACGGTAAGCACTGTCTTTTTTGCGATAAAAAACACGATCTTAATGAATGCAGTGCAATTCAGAAATTAACTTATGAAAGTAAAATTGACTTTTTGAAATCCAAAGGCTTATGCTTTAAGTGCCTTAAACAAGGTCATCTTAGTAAAGACTGTGAAGAAAAGATTAAATGCAACATATGCTCTCATTTTCATCCAGTCATTTTACATATGAACAAAACATTTGGAACACGAAAAAATCGTTAACGCTATATGAAAGGAAATCAAACGGATTTTTAATCCACCATCAGCCTCTCATCAAGATGGAGTGTGGGAAAGACAAATCAGAAGCATAAGAAAGATCTTAAATTCAACACTAAACCAACAAACACTCGATGATCAAAATCTTCATACAATGATGTGTGCAGTGGAATCAATACTCAAGAACAGACCCCTTACAAAAACATCAAATGACCCAAATGATCTGGAACCACTCACACCCAATCACTTGCTGTTAATGAAGACACAACCTGAAATGCCACTCGTTTCAGAATATGTACCATAATAGAAAACGCTGGAAACAAATTCTATACATGGCTGGTTTTGGAAAAGATGGACTAAAGAGTACTTGCCAATACTTCAAGAACGTCATATATGGTTCACACCAAAAAGAAACTTAGAAAACTGGTGATGTAGTACTACTGATAGACCAATCAGATCCCCAAAATTCTTGGGTAATGGGACGAATCATTAAGACAATGCCAGATGCAAAAGGGGGCAGTTAGACGAGTTTGTGTGCAAACCAAGAGCAGCACACTGGACAGACCTGTGAACAAACTGTGCCTGATCCAGGAAGGATCAAGTAACTGAAATGATTGAACTTTACTTACATGCTTAATTTCAATTGTGTTTGTGCTTTTATAGTAGGATTTCTAAGTAAGATTTAAGTTCTGTAAAGCAGTGAAGGCTCTAGTAAGTAATGTTAAAGTAATTGATTTCTGCCCTAGCATAAACAATTAGGGGCCAGATGTGTAAGAGCCATTTTCCTAGTTCTATAAGATTCATGAATATTTACTAGATGACAATGCATAATCTATGGGAGATTCCTATAACCCCCATAATTAGAATTGAATTGGTATATTCTTGCCATTTCTAACGGCTTCAAGTAAACATTATTCTTCAGTTATTAGTGACAGCCTTGCCATGTGTAAGGTGTAGAGGCATACAGTTTTTAACCGTGCACGTGACCGTGCTTGTTGGCCTACGGGCTCTTTGAATGTGTGAAGTAACGCGTAAAGAAAACTTGTTTATTTAAGTACCATACCATACGCTTAAGGCATACAGAAGAAGAAATTAAGAACCTTTAAGTATAGAAATAACTAAAGTTTTTCAAGAAAAGCCAAGTTTATAGAAGATACATTTTTCCTTTTTTTTGCCTTTTACCCTACGTGTGTAACTATTTTTACTTTATTCTTGTGTGGATTATTTGCTTTTAACTTTCACTAAATATTTTTAAATGAACTTTTGGACTGTGAGAATTCTTTCGACACGTGTTTTACCCGTGCTTGACAACACTTTATATTTCGGTAGCTACAATGGCTAAACAATAATTATATTAAGAGTATCATAACAGAGTGTACAAAAGACAAATCATAGCAATCAACTGACTGTGGAACCCAAGAAGTATCCAATATGAATGCAGTAAAACAAAAGGAGTTAGCTAAAATATAATCAAAAACAGGCAAATGGCAAAGCATTAATAGCAAACAAAGCTAAGATAAAGACAAAAAACACAGTAAAAAAAACAAAAAATGAAAGAAGCTTCAAACCACTGGAAGCGCAAGTTCAAAGACTGTAAAGAAGGGCAACAAACGAATATCTACAAGGCAAGTGGAGGTCCTGCCATCACATCAACTGGCAGAATGTGGTGTTCTGCAAAAACTAAATAAATAGTAAACTTGCCTCAATAATTTAATACATTGTTAAAATGTTTATAGCATAATCAGCTTAGTCGTCATAATCAAATTTTCCAATTTTCCATAATCTGCTCAACATAACTTTTCTCCTAGAAATGTTCTCCTTTCTGCAGTATGTCAAATTTTATTTGCACCTGGCTTTGTTAGCTTGTTTTTGGGTTGCTTGGACAGCCCCTTGAACACAGCAGTGTTCTTGACACAACTTTGCTCATGTGTGTGCGAGTGCAGCATGAACTTTCAAATTCCACTTTTTCCACTTGTTGACTAGCCTATTTTTATGCAACCTATTGAATATTTTTTTGTGATGCAATTTAAGGCATACCTACATGTGTGCATCACTTTGTTTTGGAGTAGTTGTCATTATCATGAATCACAGTGATTACTTGTGCACAATATGATTTAGCACTTTGCTCAATGAGGTATTGAGCATTTGATGTTGAGATATCCTTTAACACTATCCTTTGCTGGACATACTCTAGTACAATTTGTTGAGAGATGTTTATTTTATGATTACTTGTATTGGTAGCCTAAATTATCAAGTCTCTCCCTGGCTCGCTACTTATTCTGATGCCGAGAAGGTCAAAGAGCATTTTTACATAAATGTACCAGGAGAACAGACATAAGCCAAAAGACAAAGATTTGTAATCAAGAAGTCAGTAAAACTCTGTTATCAAGTTAAAATCAAAACCCTAACTCATTGTCGAAAATATATAGAACAGAAGTCATTTACCCACAACACTAACTAAATAAACACATGCTAAATGAGACCTGTGTTCGCTTCCCGGGTCCTCCTTGCGTGGAGTTTGCATGTTCTCCCTGTGTCTGCGTGGGTTTCCTCCGGGTGCTCTGGTTTCCTTCCACAGTTCAAAGACATGCAGGTTAGGCGCATTGGCGATCCTAAATTGTCCCTAGTGTGTGCTTGGTGTGTGGGTGTGTGTATGTGTGCCGTGTGGTGGGCTGGCGCCTTGCCCGGGTTTGTTCCTGCCTTGCACCTGAACTGGCTGGGATTGGCTCCAGCAGACCCCCCGTGACCCTGTGTTAGGATATAGCAGGTTGTAAAATGACTGACTGACTAAACTTTTTAAAAATCAGATGGAGAAGAAGTGTTCCTTGTGACCTTTATACCCCCTCTTTCCCCATGACATCATAGCTACTCACTACCAGGTCATACATGGTGACAACTGCTTCACGTGCCTACAAAAAATGGTGTCACAGAAAAAAAGTGGTAACTTTTTAAATAATATTTTCTGTAAGCAAACTAAATTCATACTAGGAATCCTTGGATTAAAAAAAAAAAAAGCTAGCTTTATGCTTTTTCTTTCAGAAAACATCACTGTAAATGCAAATTATAACACTCAGATGACCAAGCTCCCATGACTCCTTCCATGCAACTCTGTCTTATCCCCTGCCTGGATATTCATGCCACTGGCTCTGTCTCACACTGCTCATTTGAGGTCAAAGGCAACACACCACACCATTCACTTTTCCAACTTCATGAGCTGAGACAATCCAAGCCAGGATCCTTCAGAAGATTGCTGGTGACCACAGCCAATGGAATTATGCAGAAAAGCAAGTCTTGTAAATTCTGCTCTTTGAGCACTTTATTATCTTCCTCTCTCTCTATCATTCACTCCGACACTCCCCCTGTGTGTGGCTTCTGAGGATGACTCCACTTCTTCAGGTACCATCTCTCTACCAGCTCTGCCTAGCCCCATTAGAATACGCATGCTAAAGAAACACAGCAAGATCAAGAGGCAAGCTGGAAACTTGAATAGAAATCCATATCAGCATGGAGCACTGGTGAAACTTTTAGCTTATACCCAAATACTTCAAAATTCTCAAAAAGTACTGATAAACCTTATCCAAGAAAAATTCCATCAATTAAACACAGAATGATATGTTGGAAGATAATGGTGGAAGTTAAGGGTAAAGGGAATTGAACATAGACGTCATGTAGCTCTTCTTCACACAAAGCAAACATTTGACTCAGGTAGTAGAAATATCTGAATGACATACAAGCTGGCTATCAACTAAATAAACAAGCCTGAAGGGCTAAATGGTCTCCTCTTGTCTGCAACATTTTAGAAGTTCTTCTACTTTCATAATTAACGCTGAATCACTGCTTTTCAAGTAATGCAAATTATTGCTTAACAATTATGGGCACTAAATATGAGTGGTTAAGGAGAAGTGCAAACAGGCACAGGATTTGCAGACTCTACTTACTTTTAAGGCCTAAATGTACAGTCCATCCATTTTCACTGGGCTTGCAGGGTTATAGACATCCATCTTTTTTCAAATCAACAAAATATACTTTAATGGACACAAGAGGAAGAATCCACCTTGGCAGGAGCAGGTTTCACTTCATCCCAAACTAACTTTGGAAGAACACACATACACTACAGGGAAATCTGAGACATCAGAATTTTTGACTGTAGATGGAAACCAAAGGAAGCCCTCATAGATATCTGAACATCATGTAAACCCTCGGGAAATCTCCAAATTCCAACTCATATCAATTTGCTTTAATTAAGCAACAAATTACCTTAGTTACAACTGGAAGACATTTATCCTTTACTCAGACTACTCCATCTGTTTTGTACATATCCTTAGAGGGAATGATTTCAAGCATCTACAAACCAGTGCAGTATGCACATATAAAAAGATTTTATTTTATATAACAGCTTTCTACAGTGAAAAAGGTCTGAATATATTTTACAAATAAAGAGCTAATTTATTACTTTTACTCACACAATATATATTTTTTATACACCAGGCACATGACATGGCATGCTCGGGGTCACATAGTGAGTCCATGGTGGGACTATACCAGCAGTTCTGTGGTTTAAAGTTCAATGTCTAAGCCAGCAGCCCTGCTCACACTGACTGCTTTCACTGCAGGTTTATAAATAGCGGGTCCTCGGCGGAGTTTGAATATTCTCCCTGTCTACACACAAACTGTCCTCTAGGCACTTGTACTGTCAACTCTCCACTGCAGAAGGTGACACTTATATGCCCCATGGCGAGTGAGAGTGCGTAAATTTGCCCTGTGATGGACTCTGACTCCCTTCAGGTTGCGTTCTTGACTTACTCACATTGCTGCCCCCGTTTATCCCCTGCAACCACAAAAAAAAAAAAGAAATAAGCATAAGCACTTCTTTGAAGAATGGCTGGATGAATCAGCATTTGCATCTGTATTAACCATTACCAATAAGGCTAATTTCATTTAAATTGAATAAGATCAGCAAGGGTAAGCAGGTCTTAGATGATTAATTCTCCAGCTCCCATACTGGAATCTTCCCAAGTATAAATTTCATTAGCAAGACCTTATTTTATAAACTTTCACTATATAAATTAAAACGTGTCATTCCCCAGACAAACTATACTCTTTAACAATTTCTCCATGATTTGTTGCAGTTCTATCTGTGTCAGTCCCATAAGGAATCACCCAAAGATATGACAGAGTCTTTAAGTGACAGCGGAGTACACTCCTGAAAAATGACGCGTTTTACCAGAGATTTCAAAAATGTCAAATGTAAAACCTGATTGTTCTGTGTACAACAAAATTTACCAAGCCTGTGTCAAAGTACACCAGTGTGCAATTCTGCTTAGCCTGCAAGGCCACTTTTTCCATATGTTTAAGATCTAAAGCACCACTGACAGTATGCTGGCTGGCCTGCACTTGCACTCATTATGAAAGCCTGGATGAATCCACCGAGAGCAGTGAAGGTCATAAATAATAGAAAGCCTGCACGCTTCAACACAACAATCACCGGTCCAAGAGGGGATGATGGCTTCAGTATTCTTTGACAACTGCCCAGCAGCAGTTTCTCGGTCAGGATCTGGACATAATTTTGACTTTGACCTCTATCCATTTGTTCTTTACAAACTCATTTTTGTTAATATTTATCATATGTTTTCTGGTTGTTTGTGAACAACACCGCTTACTGAGTTGTCCACAAGAACCATTGCTATTGCGCCCCTTTGTGCATATGCAACAGTCACCGGGTGACAATGTGGCCACTATTTTAGGGAACTCTTTTAAACTTTGAGGAAAAATAAAGAAATCTTAAGCATATAAAATGAAATTTTCAGTTTTTCACCCATTTCCCATTTTGCACTTTTGAATGTTAATATTGCCCTCTGGAAACGAGGCATGAATTTTCCTTAATTTACATTACCAAACTTCATTTCTAGCACACTACTTTCTACCTCTTGCCCTTAAGAGAACTCAGCTATACAACACAACTTTACAGAATTAGCTCGGTTACAATTTTGTAGGAACATCTAAACAGTTTATACAATCTGCCGCAAGTAAAGAAACAAATGAGGCAGGTAGGGTGACTGACTATGTAACAAACATACAGGTGACTTAAAGGAAAAGTTTGGTATTTTTCAAGTTAGTTATTTTTTTACAAAAATGGTATATATACATTTGCCATGCAAAATTGTGTTCTAAAGTTAAGCAGTTTCTATAAATTAAAAGAAAAAAACACATAGCTAGTCCTGGCGTTTTATAATGATAAATATTTATAATAAGGGACATGAGACACTCAGAAAACACAAGCCTAAGAATTTACTCAATGCGTCCATTTTTTCAAGCCAAGAAAGTTCCTGAATATTGATCCGTGTCTTAAGATTACACACACATTGTAAAACAGCTTATGTGCGTCATTTTCAAACAAAAAAACACTAGTATTAAGAGATTCAGCCATTTTAAAAGAAGACAAGCTGTGTGCACTAGCTGAGCACTTCTGTTCTTCCGCAACAACCTTTTTTGCCCCAGGCCACGGAATCTCCAGTAAGACAAAATTACAGTAAACTGGTCATGCCACATGCTTTGTATCATGTTGATTTACTTCCGTATTTATGTGAGAATTTCTCCCGGGAAGGCCACTTCTATCACACAAACGAATGGAAAACTTTAGATAGATAGATAGATAGATAGATAGATAGATAGATAGATAGATAGATAGAAAGAAAGAAAGAAAGAAAGAAAGAAAGAAAGAAAGAAAGAAAGAAAGAAAGAAAGAAAGAAAGAAAGAAAGAAAGAAAGAAAGAAAGAAAGAACTTTATTTGTCCCCAGGGGGAAATTTGGCTTTTTACAGAATCTCTTTAAATACATAATTTCTTAAATTGGCTAGTTAAATAAATACATATATACACAATATGGTCTGAACACACACCAGAATGACTAAACATGAAGAAAAGATCCCGACTGACTTGACTTTGCGATAAAATGATTATGTCCAGATACCTTTTGTTGTCACAAATGCGTCGGAAACATGGACGGCATGTTTTCTTACATTGAACACTTTTGCAGTTTCAAGGACATATTCTTTAAGTTTTTAGGCTTTTGTTTTCTGAGAGTCCCATACCTCATAAGGTTCCATTATAAAATGCCAGGACTAGCAAGGTGTTTTTTAATATATATAGAAAATGTAACTTTAAAACACAATTTTTAGTGGCAAATGCATACTGCATGTTTATAAAGAAACAACTATAACTTGCAAAATACTGAACTTTTACCTTAATAAAAGCCAGATGCTTCAATCTGTCTGATAAAATTGATATTCTGGTTTAAGTTTAAGCCTTTATATAAAAACAGGACTGACCATCACCCATTTCCAAGTAAAAAGGGTACAGTCAACACTCAAAATTCATGTAATTGCCATTCACTGTTTTGGTTATTTGTGGGCTGTGCTGTGAATAATTAAATAGGAACATTTTTAGAGTTTAAACAGAAATCACTTAAATGTGAAGATGACATGTAAGCCAAAAATATAAACAATGCTGAAATTGTTTACTGTTAATTTTATCATTGTTGTTATCATTCTTTGTCTCTCCCATCAACAATAATGAAATGTGAAGACTTCCAGGGAAATGGATAACTAGCCTATCCTCACATCGGCTTTGGTGAGTGTTATAATATTTAAGATTAAGGTTAATACTATAGATATTTCAATATTTTATTATGGTAGATACTTAGGATTAAGGTTTATTAAATGCTAAAAATTGTGAATGTTATTTCCTAAACTATAAATCTAAACAGGGTTAAATGAGTTTCCTCATTTTGTTTAAAACAGACCGACTTACTTAATTGTATGGTATGTTTGACTGTGTGTTAGGGGATCCAAGTATTATTTGCGAATTTTAACATTTGCATGGTCTTTCGCTCTTAATTCTTGCGAATGTGAAGAGGTGACCTGTAATTACTGAATTAATTAAACAGAGGCTTTACTTAAAAGTATGAATGCTAATAAAACTTTCACTGCAGGAGGTGACAGAATTTGCCGTACAGTAGAAGGAAGGATTGTATACAGCCAAGAAATTCACACCAGCAATAAGCCTTATTAAAATCTCAAGATGTATGATTAATCTGATGACACAGCATTGGTGGAGTTATTAACGCCGCTGTCTCAAACCTCCAGAGTCCATTTTTACAATCTTGGGCTGGTCATTGTCTTAATGGAGTCTGTACATTTGCAATTACCTGCAGGGGTTTAATTGGTGTACTCCAGTGTCATCCATATCCCGAAGTTGTTTAAAAATAGGTTAACTGGTGATTCAGAATGTACTGTACATAGTGTAGCTGTGTTCCCAGGTGTGCCAATCTACAGTTGGTTCCTGTGACCTCATGCTGGCACAAGCAGGTTTGAAAAATAAGAGCATGAATGAATTAATTGTTGGACTGAAGTAACAAATGTACCCATGTACCTAAACATATTTCACTCTACGTATGCAATATATAGTCTATAAAGCAGTTCTTAAACTTTTTAATCTGAGGACCAAAATTAGAAAATCAATACCATGCAGAGACCCGTGAAGATTATTATTATCATAGTGACAGATAAATCATAAAGAAACAAATAACAATGGCTATATAATTAAAAAAGTTAATGTTTTTGTTTCCTTTCAAGCAGATTTCCCACAAGAATATTACTAAACAAATACATTTTTAAAACTACATTCCATTTATCCTTTTTCTAAACCCGCTTATCCTGAGCAGGGTCACTGTAGCCTCCCCAAACAAGAATGGAGCACAAGCAGGAACAATACTTGGACAGAGTGCCAGTCCATCGCAGGGTAAACACACACACATACACTGTATAGCACGGCCAGTTCAGCAAAGCCAGTATACCGAACCTGTATGTCAATGGACTGTGGGGGGAAACAGGAGCACCCAGAAGAAACCTACACATGCACACGGGGAGAATAAGAAAACACCACACACAGAGAACCAGTGGCTTGAATCTAAAACAATTACTATCATTTGAAACAGAAATATATCACTGCCAGTGGAAATGCTTGGTATAAACTTTAAAAACCTGAGAGAAATACATTCTGGGGACAGCACAAGGATATGCTAATCTTTGAAAGATCACTTAAATAAGTTATTGGACTAATGGTTAAGAAATACAGTAATTCATAAGTTAATTGATGCAGCTTATTTACATTTACCTCACATTTTTAATAAAATTTGTCAAATGAGCTACATATTAAAAAAACATTTTTCCAAATGAATTAGCAAATAGCAAATGTAAATGTAAAATGTAAATTTTACGCAAATAGTTTAACATATCCAAGTTTCCATTTAACAATTCAAATAACCAAGCACAAAAATGCTGAATTATTCCTAAAAACTGTAAGCACTATTTTTATTTTACAATGGTGATAGGGTAAGTCTCGCTGAATAATTCCGCAAACAGTCCAGTTTGAAATAATACACTCTACCTCTGATATTGTGTTGAAAGTCAACTGCTTGTCTCACACTTTTCATATTTCCTGGTGTTCTTACAGTTTTCAATGGTCTAACAAACATGTCCAGTAGATGGACATTAATCAGACTTCTTTAAAATAGAGCTACGGGAAGGAATTCTTCCTCACAGAGCAAAAGGTTAATTTTAATACAAAATCTTCTTTGCACTTTTGTTGCAGATTTAGATTCAATGTATGCTATAACAGCAAACACACAATGAGCTTAGTTTATGGCCACAGATATATAGGCCTAGTGTAATGTTATGGCCAGGACTTCTTCCCTGTCTTATGTTTGTTAAGTTTGTATTATTTAGTACACTTATTTCTGTTAATATTGCTCTGTTCATTTACCACATAGTTGACATGTTAAATGCATTATTGTGTTTTTATATTTAAAATTATTTATGTTCTGTTTCTTTAAATGCCTGTATGTTCCCTGTGTTTTATGCAGTAGACAAAGAGGTGGAGCCACCTGACCATTACAGTCGAGGGCCTACTCCCAGCTCTGTAAAGGCTGATGGGTAATGCAGTCTTTCCTCGTTCATTGAATGTGCTTTGGATATTTGGTGAGTTCTCTTTTTGATTACTTGCTGTTCTTTGGATGTACTAGTATTTTGACATTTTCTGGCTCTGTGTTAAATATTTAGTTTTCTTGTTTTGAACTGGGACTTGCTTGCTGATGCTTGCCTTTTAGGCAATCCCCTTCTGTCTCCTTTATGTCTTTTCAGAATTTTTTTCAGGTTTTGTTAATAAAGTTTCAAATTTATAAAGATATCCTGTGGTCTCTTACTCCAGCTGAAGAGTTTATGTTTCTCAGAGAGACATTCTTTAATTTTTGAGACTCTTTACTATTCCTTTTGGAATTTAATGGCCTGACCTCCATTTTGAGGCCTAATGAAGCCTATAGCCTCCCATTTTCCTGGAGCCAGGCATGCCTTGGGGTGAGACCTGTTTTACGAATGTATTTGAAGGCTCACCCTTTACTGTTGTGTGGAGCCAGACAATTCATAACATATACTGTATATATATATACTCCCGCTCAATTTACGCACCCTACGTAACACCTTACCTTATACTTTTCTTTATTTGTCAGTCATCTGAGTTTGATTGTGTAGTAGGTTGTTAGATGGGAGTTGGGGAATACTTATTTAATTTTCATGCCACAGAAACAAAAACACTCTGCACTTTGTCAGCAGTGTGATGTGTCAACAGTGTTTTTTCACATACTACTGCAATAAATAGTAGGCTAAACAGTAAGCTAAATTCACACTTGGATGAACTCAATTAAATTAAGTACATAATCATGTGTCGACCCATCACAGTCATGTCCGTGACCTAATTTGGGTGGCGACACATAGTTTAAGAAAAACTATTATAAAGAGGAGTAGGGCCTGAACTAATACCCTTTCCAGCATGACAGACACCACACATCTCAATAACCAACTTTTAGGCCCTTCTGCTATCTAATATTAAGTCTTGTACCACTAGTCTCTTAAACAGTTTCTATCTATTAAACTGTTAACTCCCATACTTGACCTGTGATCAAGACTACATTTTGTAAGCAGACGCACTACCAACTATTCACTCTGCACCCACAATTTAGTTTTATGAGTGTCATTGGCTCTGCCTGATAAATGTTGTTCATACCCAATATTTTGTAACTGACTATATTTACTCCATGTACTGTATTTCATACTGTAACAGTTACATATTTGTTTATTTTTCATTTTAATTGTTGTGGTTAGTAACCAGTGTTTGCTATGTTGTTCTACTAACTATTGCAGCACTCAGGTTCTAAATAGGGATCCTGAGCTGGTTCGTTGTGTGGCGTGTGCGGCAATGCACTGTATCAGTGCCTGCTCCCAACCTCTTCAACGGTATCGTTACTACAAGTTTCTGTACCAATGGAATAAGCAATAAGTTCTTATTTTTGTAAAGTGTCACCTTAAAATTAAGTGAATTAGAAAAAAAAATCTGTTCTTTTCATTTCTTCACCTTTTCAACTCAATGTTGCACCCGCTTAAAATTCTGCATGAATGTTACAGAAAGACCAAAAAGTAATAAATCTTTACAAATATGTTTGAACCCAACACTTCTTTGTTTGTATGCATTGATTCTACATAGTGTCACTGAAACAACCATCCATGCATCTGCTGCTGACTGATCTTGAACGTCAAGAGTGCCCCACACAGTTAGGAGTCTTGACAGGACAATCTCCTGCCATGAATGGTAAGTGAGCACACAAAGCATTTGCTGAATCCCACATTTTGAGTCAAACTTAATTTCATGAAGAGTTTCTTAAGGAACTGTGGCACACAGATGATTCCAGCATTTTTTTCAAAAGGTATGAGTTGCTGAAAGCGTACATCACTTCATCGCTTCTGTCATGATGTGATTAACCGTTTTCTACAACCTTGTAATCAAAATCAGGAAACAAGCATTAGAAACACACTTTTGCCATAAAAGCTTGAAATCTCATTCATGAAAATTAAATAAATCCATGAACAGCAGTGGCAGGCAGTCATCACCGCACATTCTTCGCAGCTAAATATCTTCTCAGCAATGACATTCATTGGAGCTGCGACTCTTTTGTCGAAAAAATAAGTTCAATCTGAGATTACAGAAAAAAAGCTAAATGAAAAGAAGAACATAAAAATGTATAAAGATGCTCAGCTGCAGCACTCTCTTAGGATCAGGAAATGTGCCGCATCAAAGGAAAGGAGCCTGAGCTAACAGCGTGCGCTGAATGGGCCTCTTAACATGAGAGGGTTTTGACATCTTGGAACCACACAAATGTGTCACTGCTGACTACACACTTTTAAAAAAGTGATAAACTCTGCCCATTATACCCAACACATTTCAAATGGGATACAGGAAAAAGAAGACAGCACTGTTTAATGAGTCAGGCTTTAGGACTTAAGCCTCAAGGTTGAAAGTTCAATATCTGCTTGGGACAGCCACTTAAACTATCTGTGCTCCAAATGTACAGAAATGTATGATGTGATTGGAATAAAAAGATAAAGGTAGTGCTGTACTGAAACATTTGGAATACAATATATCCTGAAGTTAGAAGTTGCCGATTGAATAAATAATAATAAACAGCCATTAGCAAAGATGCTACTGGCACACCAACAACACCTCACTAACAACCTCTAGGCTCGTCTGCCCATCTTCATGGACCCAGCTACTGTATATACTTTTAAACTTAAGCTGGAGTCTGCAGTGCAGTTGATGCTGCCATCCTTAATGGAAGACTAATTACTGCCCTGTCCAGGACTTTGTTCTCATAGGCCAGCCAATGAGTTGTCGACTTTCCCTGCTGCTTATCATGTAGCACATCTCAAGGTTTTGTTCCCTGAGGTGTTAAGAGTTGCCAGGGTTGTCTTGTCTAACTAATTGACCCCATAAGATGATTTGATTTACCTTCACAAACTAAAGACAAGCGTAACAACTACAGTTTTGTGAGTGGACCTAGGTGAAAGTCTCCACCTCTGTCTATTGTTTAAGAAATTAATTGCACTTTCCACCAAAGCTGATTAGCACAAGTGGGTTTAAAAAATTGACGGACTATTACCTATTCATTCCTTTCAAAAAAAGTTTATATGGATGAATAACTTATCCAAAATAATAAAAATTACTCTTAGTAGCATATAATTATGGTTTCAGAGTCATACACTTTTGTGATCTGGGTGTTGCTAGTGGTGAGAACACACCTTGACTTGTCAGATGGATGAAGAAAGCATGTGTCTGATTTCTGTAGTCTCTGAACACCTGTGTGGCTCTTAGAACCTAATCTGAAGTCACATTAAATGGAACAGGGCTTCACAGGAATTAAATTAAGTTAATTTTCAGGCGAAGTGTGTCACAAGATAGAAACATGTCTAAGAAAGCCATACCTTAAAGGTAAAGAAAATTACACAAAGTTTTTGAGTCATTATCATATCATCTGAATATCCATTGTGCTTCTCGACTATATACATATTAAGGTACACTGGCTATTATTTCCATTAACAAAAATGAATACAAAGTTATATGTTGGATAATAACATTTCAGCAATGAAGTTAAACATCCATCCATCCATTACCTAACCCGTTATATCCTAACTACAGGGTCATAGCTGTCTGCTGGAGCCAATCCCTGCCAACACAGGGCACAAGGCAGGAAACAAACCCTGGGCAGGGCGCACACACACACACCCACACACCAAGAACACACTAGGGACAATTTAGGATCGCCAATGCACCTAACCTGCATGTCTTTGGACTGTGGGAGGAAACCCATGCAGACACGGGGAGAACATGCAAACTCCACGCAGGGTGGACCCGGGAAGCGAACCTGGGTCTCCTAACTGCGAGGCAGCAGCGCTACCCACTGCGCCACCATGCCGCGAAGTTAAACATTTTAAATTAATTAAACAAAGTGTAACAGAGGTCCTACAATGGATTAGCTTCCATCTAGGGCTATTTCTAGACATGGACCCAATGCCACCAAAATTGACACTGCTCTGTCATAACCAATAAACAGATTTGAGAATGTTAATTCATGTTTTACTTTATAGGGGTGACACAGTAGTTAAGGCTGCTGCCTCACAATTCCAGAGCCCTGGGTTCGAATTCAGGCCCACTCACTATGCGTGTGCATTTGCCCGTCCTCCCCATGCTCACAGGTTAACTGCGGACTTCAGGTTGCTTCCTGCCTTGCAAGCAATGTTGTTGCTGTTTTTTGCCTATCATTCATTTATGTAGTTCTCAGTTAACAACCCAGTTTTTTAGGCATGTATAGCATGATACAATTTCTGACTGTCTGTCTGTGATGTGATGAGAACCCTATAACGAAATGCCACATAATTAAGACAACAAACAATCTGATACTATTACTTAATAAATGAAAAGTTAATTAATAAAGTAATTATTGTTTTCTAATTTAAAATCAATAAATCAACAAAACTAAGTATAATCCTACCTTTGCTCCAACATTCAAAACAGTTAACTAAGTTCCTGAACATTTCTAAATGTTCTCCCATGACTAAAACATCTAACATGTTTGTGATATGACTTGCACTCCCCAAAATGCTTCCTGAATTTAACATTATTAATACTGTATTGCTGAATTAAATTAAACTTATACTCAAATTCAATATTTAATTATGATCCATCCATTTATTTCCACTCCTACTCAATTAAGTTTGCGATTATGGCAGTGCAGCACCCAAGCCGGCAGCTCCAAGTGAAAAGCTGGATGCAGCCAAAGACGGGACAATTTAGCATGACCAATCCTACTGACAATCTGGTTTTGTTAAATCCTTGCAAACAGAAAACCAAGCCACAAGCTTGCATACAGAGTCTAACTGGAGGCCAAAGCCCCATGAAGGAGCACAGACACCAACTGAGACACTTTTCTGACATACAATGAACTACAGACCATCCCACACTGAACCAAATGATATTTCAACAGCTTCTGATATACGACAATGCTGCATTCATCTGTTGCTTTATCTTTTGTATTTGACCAGAATCCCACTGCTGCCATATTATGTATGGCTGTCTGAAACTCTTATCGCCATCGCTTTACACCCCACTTATCTGGTTTGAGATTGTTTACAGTGGGTGTCCTGGAAACACTGAGCACAAGGTGAGAACCAAACCTGGACAGAGTGGCAGCAAATCACTGGGCACAAACCCATTGACAGAGGGTAATTTATAGTTGCAAATCTCGTAAACAGAAAAAATGTAGATTCACAAAACAAAAATTTTAACATTTTAGACCTTCCTGGGTCCGAAAATACCATTTTTGTATTTATGTCTGTGTGTCTCTGTATGTGTGTGTATGTAAACATGATTACTTGAGAATGCTTTCACTTAGGTCAACCAAATTTGCACACAAGTAACAGGTACAAAACATAGATTTCTAGCAACTTTTGTGCTATTTCCATTAACCAGAAGTGGTACTTTACCTTTTATTCATCCAGCTGCAGTGTCTGATTTATTCAACTTTACTTTTATAATTGTTCAATATATTATGAATTTGATTGTATTTGTTGCTGATGGTTCTTTAATGTACATAATATAAAAATATAATCATTGTGTTGCAGTTTACTCCTCAAATATTCATCCCCATATGTGAGTACAGTATATGAGAAAGTCTAGAGGAGACCACTCCCGATTTTTAAAAAAATCCTTGTTTGCTATGTTATTATTCCTAGAGAATATTCAAGCAACACTGCAGAATACATTTAATTTTTTAAGTTGTTGACTAAACAAGAATTTGTATTATTTCACAGAACAGCTTTTCGTCCATCTCATGTGTCCATGGTACTGTTGGGAAATCACTAATACAGTTATGTATTAATAGCATGATGAAATACATGATTGGGAAATGGCATTCATACCTGAGATGGTTTACTGAAAATCACCTGCTTTCCAAAAACTGCTAACAAATAAAAATATTTTAAAGCATTAACAGGAGACTAAATATTGTAGCTTAAAAAAATTACTCAGGGTTTTGATCTGTTAATGATAAACTTGCAGACTGTTGTAATGAAAAATGCTGCTTTGCAAAACCCCCAACTACAGTGTACAGTATTGCAAAAAATGTGCCTATAACTGTACAGCAAAATGAACACTCAAAAGGTGGCATTTCCTCATGCAGTGTGCCTAACTAAGTGACTATACACTGTTACTCCTCTGCCATGACACGCTTCATGTTCAAATCCAAACTGACTAGCCACTGTTCAAAAACTGAGTATGTCACACAGATGAATTTTACAATTTTTTTATCCTTCTCCAAGGCACTGAACTATTGGTTTCAGTTGGCTTGTAAATTTTACTTTTTTGCTTATTTTAACTCGCTGATTAACTGTTTTTGAATTATAACATCCTTAATTCTTTTGTAAAGCATGCTATAATAATGAGTGCATTTACATGTGCTTGAATTACCTGGTTATTCACAGAAATCTGGTTTCTAAAATACCATGTAAACCCTTATTCTGGTTAGAGAAACCGGGTTATTGGTCTCTGAGAAACCAGATTAACACATGTAGATTTCTCCACAAGTTATCTGACTATTTGGCCATGTAAACCCTTAACTGGCTTACTTACACTCAAGGATTTTGTAGTCTGCGTATATCCAATGCACTCAATTTCCCTGCACATATTTTAGTGTCACCCGTGATTTCAGCAACTACAGGTAAAACTTTAGAACTTAAAAGTGTCAATAAGATAAATTTCCTGAGGCAAATTCTCCTGTTTGGAATACTCTCGCTCAATATTTCAGATATTGCTACATTTATGTTGATGACCTGAATTTACAGTGCTAAGCTCAGCAACACAATCTTGGGTGCAGTTGGGTAACGCATAAAGAGTAACGTACGTTATAAAGTCTGATTACTTTTAAAAGTCACGAGTAACCCAACGCAATACTTATTTAACTGGACCTCAAATACCCGAGTTATTATTATCCCAGCAGTGCCTGGTATATTGCAAGAAGCACACATACCAGTATGCCAGTCCTTTACAGGGCTCGATCACACAGCCAAGCAGAAAAGAGTGCTGCATGCAATCCAGTAACAAAAATATATTCATAAAGAGCCAGTTTAGTTTAATCCAGCTTTTTGTTATAGATATGTTGAAACAGTGTGATCAGGTGACACCAGTGGCCAGTGTTCACACCAACAACCATGTACAAAGGGGATGGAGGTTATTTACTTCACAGCACATGAAGCATTAAATGTAGTGGTAACACACAAGAATATCATCACGGGCTTCAATCTTGTTTTTGGATTCGCAGTGGCCGATGATGACATTTAACTCTTTTGTCTCAGTTAAACAAAGTTGGAGTGTTGTGCCAAAGGAGAGAATTCCTGAAGCATATTTGCGCATGTAAATGGAGATTTGTAAGAAAAACAGGTTTCTGCTTTAACCAAGTTACTCACCTTATCCCAGTTTTGTGTGTGCATGTAAACACACTCACTGATAAGAATTACAATGCAGGTTTTGCCATTTTGTAGACCTGTATATGGCTTTCGCTTTGCATGGTAGAGTTTTAACTTGCACATGTAGATGTAGCGACGAACTGTGTTAACTGACAATGGTTTTCTGAAGTATTCCTGAGCCCACGTGGTAATGTCCTTTACAGAATGATGTCGGTTTTTAATGTAGTGCCGCCTGAGGGATCAAAGGTCACGGGCATCCAGTGTTGGTATTCGGCCTTGCCACTTACGTGCAGAGATTTCTCCAGATTCTCTGAATCTTTTGATGATATTATGGGCAGTAGATGATGAAATCCCTAGATTCCTTGCAATTGTACGTTGAGAAACGTTGTTCTTAAACTGCTGGACTATTTGCCCACGCAGTTGTTCACAAAGTGGTGAACCTCGCCCCATCCTTGCTTGTGAATGACTGAGCCTTTTGAGGATGCTCCTTTTATACCCAATCATGATAAACACCTGTTTCCAATTAACCTGTTCACCTGTGGAATGTTCAAAACAGGTGTTTTTTGAACATTCCTCAACTTTCCCAGTCTTTTGCTGCCCCTGTCCCAGCTTTTTTTTAACGTGTTGCAGGCATCAAATTCAAAATGAGTGAAGATTTCCAAAAAAAAAATAAAGTTGATCAGTTTGAATATTCAATATCTTGTCTTCGTAGTGTATTCAATTGAATATAGGTTGAAAAGGATTTGCAAGTCATTGTATTCTGTTTTTATTTACGTTTTACACAACGTCCCAACTTCATTGGAATTGGGGTTGTAGTTCTGTTTTGTACTTGATGCTGCATGACCCTGAACAGAATTAATAAGGTTTGAGAAGGTTATCTTATTAAATATAAAAAATCAATACCATAATACATTAAAACTAACAAACTATACAAAAACTTTAACAAAAGGTTAAAGAAGATATCAAATAATCACTGCACTAGTCAAGTGGTCATTGGTGTATCAGTCTTGGAAGTCTGAAAACGGAAGAGACTGTTTTTTAGCAACAGCTTTCAAAACAGGGGACAAAATCACCAGTTCTAAAAGCAAAGTAGAGGCTGGTCAGTCACAGCAGAGTTACAGTGGAAAAGAAGTGAGCTGAAGGTTATTCCATAAGTGCCAGATGACAAAAGACATCACCAGTTAACAAAAACACAGGCAAAGCTATGCATTGAATGTGCCATAAATGACACCACAAAATACATAAAATTACACTAAGTGCAAAAATACAGTAATGGCAAGGACACATTACCTCAGCAGTCAGTATAAGAAGGTGTTATGATGTCAATTTACAATTTAAAGAGAGCTACAAGGTATTATTTCATTCATGACACAGATTTACAAGGTTGTCTTTTAAGTTACAGTTTACTTCACATTTATCACTTTCCTAAATGTCATCTCAACTGTGCACATCTCAGGGACACAGATTTCTTTATATTGCATTAGGGAGTCTTGTATCAGAAAAAATGGAATAAAATGGTAAATATACATTTATTATACTGTATACTGTATATTTTATTTGCAACATGGCTATCCAAACCATGTGTCATGATTGTGCTTCTAGAATACATTATTTAGCCAGTTAAATTATAGCAGAGCATTAAAAGCATTTATAGAATAAATTTAGAAAAATAGTTCCACATAATACATTGATATTAATTAATAGATCAAAGGCAGACAGTGTGGTGCAGCAGTTAAGTTTGGACTTCAAAACCTGAGGTCAGGCCTGCTACTGCCACTGTGCGACCATGAGCAACTCAGCTTACCTGCCTGTGCTCCAGAAAACCAAAAAAAAGGACCCAGTTGTAACTCAAATGTTGTAAGTCGCCTTTACAATTCCAAAATTGAATTGAAAGCTTTATGTTTTCTCTTATGTTACGCATTATTTAAACCCATTTCCAAATGAAGGTGGCACAGTGGAAGGTGGTTGTGCTGATGCCTCACAGTAAGGAGATCTGAGTTCATGCCCTGGGTCCTTCCTGTGTGGAATGTGGATGATCTCCCTGTGTCTGCATAGATTTCCTCCTATTTCCTCCTTCTGTCCACAGATAGCAGGTTAGGTGGATTGGCAACACTGTGTGGTTGCGGTTTTGTGTGTGTATGTGTTTGCTTGCCCAGCAATGGACTGGCACCCTGTCCAGGGTTTGTTCCTGCACTGTGCCCTAAGCTGAAATAGGCTCCAGCACCAAACCCCACCATGACTCTGTTCAGACCTAAGCGGGTTAGAAAAGGACATGACATGACTTCCAAATGACGGCAACAGGAAGCTGCATGCCATCCCGGCCATCACTGGGCACAAGACCAGACCTAACCTTCGACATGATTGTAGCAATCATATGGGGTCAGAGTCATCAATAAATCTAAAATGCACATCATTGGGATGAAGAAAGAAGACAGTAGGTCCTGGAGAAACACCCACACAGACATGGTGAGAAAATGCAAAAGGGCCAGCAACCAGGCTGGAATTTAAATATTAATATTAATATTATCCTGGAACAGGGAAAGCACTGCTATTTTATAGCTCCAGATTATTGTGTTTGAATTCCACCCCAGTCATTCTCAGTGTGCAGTCTACAAACTCTTTTTGTGTCTGCATGCATTTTCTTTCAGTAATCCATTTTTCCTTCACTTGTTGTTACGCTCTGCAATGGACTGGTGCCCTCTACAAGGCTAGTTTCCAGTATCTCCCCCCGTGATCTCCATGACCTTAAAATGGATAAGTGGGTAAGAAAATTAAAGAAGAGAAATATTACATTATAATACAGAGGACAATAGATATATGGAATAAGGTACCAAATAGTATAGTGAAAAACTGCACTGGGGAACCTTCAAATCTTGATTTGTTGAAATAGTTAAAGGAACAGGGCTTGACAAACTATGCTGGCTTGTGGAGGACCTTCCCCATTCCCCTTCCCATGTCTGGCAGAAGTTTCTGTAACATCCGAAACAGTTCTGCCAGGCTCTGTAACAACTTCCAGCCCTTAGCTGTCCAGACTCTGAATGCTGTGCTGCACCACTCTACTCACTCAGATCTACTCCTAGTAGTTTATTTATATTCAGCAGATTTGTTACATTTGTTACAACTGTTGTTTTTATTATCGATTTCAATTTATTACTATCTCCAAGCCAGAAATTTTCATTTCTTTCTTTTAAATTTTTCTTCTTTTTCAGTCGTTCTGGTGTGTGTTAATACCATAGTGTATGTGTGTGTGTATATATATGTATGCATTTATTTATTTAGAGAGCTTCTGTCAAAAGCCAAATTTTAGGGACAAATAAAGTTCTATCTATCTATCTATCTATCTATCTATCTATCTATCTATCTATCTATCTATCTATCTATCTATCTATCTATCTATCTATCTATCTATCTATCTATCTATCTATCTATCTATGTATTTATTTATCTTTGTATAGTATAGTACAGTTCCTGTATTGCACCTGTCCTGTACTTGTCCTGTGTTTATTTATATGTTGCACTGCAGTCCTGGTGAATGTTATTTCATTCCACTATATGCTGCAAAAATGCCTATGGATGGTATGACAAAAAAGCTACTTAACTTGTTCTCATAAAACATTTTATTATATTATTGAAGTATAGGCACTTTGGGGGAAACAACTACATTTCAGAATGAAACATATTCTGCGGTTACTCCCCTATACAAACGGAGAATCTGGCAAAATGTGGTAGAGATTAAACAGTATGGAAATGCATACAGGACAAACACATACATGCACACATTCAGCTTTTTTTTTTATCATTACACGATTTTATTCAAGTTGCCCTCTCTGTTTGTCTGGACCAAATTTTGCAATCGATTTTTTCACCCACTTTTACCGAACCGATTTCCTTTAAACTTTGCATGCATGGTAATCTCCGGTGACAATGCAATATTTTCGCAGTTTTGATCCAGGATCTGTACCTTTATTACATCAAATTTAAATTTCTTATATTATACTTTTACCAAATAAACAAACACACATTATATATATGTCAAATTTCTTCAATGTGAAAATTAAGCAGCATTGGTCAAGTGGTTAGCGTGTTGGATATTCAATCAAATGGTCGAATGTTCAAGACCAAAGTACACAAACTCTTTTCTTTTTTTCTTTTTTTTACCAATTTTTCATCATTTATATATAAAGTGTTGGGCTATTCTATAAAAGATTGAAGGTTGAGTTCCCCAACAGACAAAAGCACATTTCAGGTGCTTCACACGTGTAAGGTTTAACCGCAGCACCTTCCCACCCAAGTCATGGTTACTGTAACGTGCCGGGGACTCTGTGGCATTAGGGTGGCTAAAAAACTATATAAAAATATATTCCTTAAATGATTCCAAAAAAATAACTCTTACAATCTGAAAATTTCTCCAATTCTAACTAGAATCCTACTTACTTTAATAAACTTTTATGTGATGTCATTTTGTTTGCATAGTTAAGCTGGTTAGAAATTTCACTTTAACAAGTCTATGCATTTTAACTGAATTAAATTACTTCTTTTATGGGCTTCCCATGATTTTATTTTAGTCACATATGACCAACAAATTCTAAGTATAAAATCGAGTCACTTCAAAAACTTTTTATATATACTGTATATATATTTTTACTGTGCATTAGATGATATTATATTCAATTCTCACACCAACTTAATCTACATCAGTATCCTGGGAGACCAGACAACATTGTGGTAGCACAGGGTGCAAGGCCACACCAAACAGCTGATATGGCACGAGTCCAAGCTAGACCCCACTTATGCACATAAATACAGGGCCTTATCTGGAAGGAGAATTTCACCTAACACACACAACCTTAGAAAATGTGAGCAAAAATATGAAGTACCTGGGAGAAAGAAACTATGCACACATACACAGGTACAGCATACAGACTACACATGGACAACACCTGGGCACAGGATTCAAACTGGATCTATGAGACAGCAATACTAGCAATCATGCTAACCTTACTATTATAAATGTAACATGCATTTCCAACACCTGCTTATTTAAATGTTAGGGTTGTAGGGAGCTTACTAGTCAATAGGACATTTGCTCTTTGCTGGGCACATTCACACAAAAACTCATTAAACAAGGCAATTTAGAGCCAAGAATTAACATAAACTATATGTCTTTGGGATATGCAAAGTAAAGTGGAGTATCTGGTGAACAAATCCCCTTACAACATGAAAATACCATACAGACAGTGAGTGAACAAGAAAATGAAAAAAGTCTGGAGACAGGAGGCCCCAGAATTAAAACCATGCTGCCCATTGATAGCATTAGGTTACATACACAACATTATGCCTTACACCTTGTACACTTCACAGTGGACCAATCATAATTAATTATTGTTATTATTAATTAATTAGCATGTTTGTGTTTTATGTTTCAGTATTGAGAGTATATTTTATATTGAGAGTGTATTATGTTATATATTTCATATTGAGAGTATTGAGAGTGTTTAGTGTACCCTAAACTCTGATTGTCTCTGTTCTAGACTAAATCTAAATCTGAATAGCTCCTAAAGTCAGTATTATCTAAGACTGAAAGAGAAGCCTTTATAAACTCAAACTTGTATTTCCAAATTCAGTGGTACCTCAGTATGGGAACTAGATTGAGAAATTTATTGTATCAGGCAGTGTAGCATAGCAGATTAGAAATTGGACAATCAGTTGATTCAATTCTTGGTTCTGACTAAATTATATGTTCTTCAATTGTACAAAAACAAATGTAAGCAGTTCTACTAAGTACCTGTGCTTGTAAAGTGCTTAAAGATAGCTTTTGCAATAAAAATGTGCTATATAAAGAAGGGGCGCTTGTGACTCCCCTGGACAAAGGTGTGGCATGAAGGGAATTATGAAACATCCAATTTACTTGGACGGACGTTTAAAATCTTGTAAACTTAAATGACTTTGTTCTTTGCAGATCACAAGATACTAACAGATACTAAATTACCGGTTTACTGAGCCTACCATTTCGAGGCAAATTGTTTAAAATGTGATGTAACAACACTTCCACAATATGTGGCATCTTCTTCCGACAAGTTAAATAAACGACTACAACATTACAGTGTCTTTGACACTTCAAAAGAAATGCAAAATAAATACAACAAAAACTTTTGAAAACTAAAAGCATTACAAGAAGTGTGAGTAATTCATTCTAGGTGCAAAACACTGTACAGTACTTTACAAATAAATCGGCAGTACAAGTTGCAAACAGGCACACTGAGTCCTACCAGCTAGTCCTACGGTGGTGCGCTCTGGAGCGGATGAAGCAAGTATTGTAAAGTTTATAAAGATGCGCCTGCCGTGCCTGTGTTACGTGGAAATGCTCCAAAGAGTCAAAACACAACCACTTTGATAAACGAACATCTGGTTCTCTTATATCCCAGCAAACTTAAAACAAGGTGTTTAAAATGATTCTTCTTAAAACCCTACGGGATGCTTTTGCTGCCAACCTTCGTCGAGCACATCTCTTCCCTGGACTGGAGCGATGCAATCCAAACCGGGGGATGTGGTGCACATTGTGACATTCAGGCCCCTTTAATATCAATCAATCTGCAATCTGACAGTGCTTGCCTGTTCACTACAGTCTTGCATTTCCGTGACAGCTCTCCGCGGAAACCGCAAGGCACTATACAGATACTACAATACGGCGCAATGCCAATCAACACATACACACCGCCTATCGTTGCTTGTATCTGAACAGATGGGAGCGTTCGCGTCCAGGTAACAGTAGTCCCTCCACCCCACCCATTCCTCCCCGTCACGGTTCCCTATCTCACTAGCAACACGAGCGGCGCACTCCCTCGCCCTTCTTACCTCCAGATCTGCCCCAGCTGCAGGATGTGGATGAGTGACTGCAGCAGCCAGATGCAGAAGGAGCACGATGCAGATCTCTTCTTCTCGCCCTGACGAGCAGCGCCTCCGCTGCTGCCGCTGCTGCTGTTACTCGCCGTGTTGCTCTTGCTGGCGGTGGACGCCTGTCTTTGCGGGGTAGAGGGCCGGGCATCCGAGTCAACGGGCGCGGCAGATCCACCAAGAAGCTTGCCGTCCACATGCGCGCAGCCGGCGCTCGCTGCGCTCTCCTCGGTGCTGAAATCATGGACGAACCAACGAAAGCTGAACACCTGCACGGAGAAGGAGCCGAGAACCACGAAGAAGAGGGTGAGCCCAAACCACCAGTACTGGGCGCGCAGGTAGTAATCGACCGATAGCCAGATATCCGTGCCTACATCAGCAAAGTAGACAGCGACGGCGGCCAGGATCCAGAGGCAGTCCCACACCGAGTAGTGTTGCTGCTCCCTGCCCAGGCGGAGGCACAGGGACGAAGAGCCGCAACAGCGAGACGCTCCTTCCCCATACTCCGCTTCTCCCGTCCCCGAGTCCGGCTGTGAGCCCGGAGCCAAACCCTGCACGGAGCCCGAGTGATCCGAATTCTGCAGAGGCGTGAACGCCACTTCGCTTTTCTTCATCTTTAATACCCCGTCGGACTTAGCGGCCATTACAGCAGCCCTGTCTTAGACTGACGGACACCGTCTTCTCTCACACTCTCACTCTCTCTCTCACTCTCGCTCGCTCTCCACCTCCTCGCCTTTCTCTCCGTCTCCGTGTGCCAGTGGAGAGGAGTGGGACTCAGCGCCCGCCTCTTCCGCCACGGGGACTCCCGTTCACTTCCTCTCGGCGACGGGTGCGAGCTCTCCAAGCATGATGTCATCGGTCCCGCAGAGAGTGGCCAACTGCAGTAGCTGAGCCGCGCCGCTACGGAGGGCTTCGGCTGGGCGGTGTTCCCCTCTGCGTGGCGTGTCAGCTGTCGTAGTGGCTCGCATCGTTCAGCCCTGGTTTTGCTTTCATTCTGATAATAAAGACAGACAAGTGTTTGGAAACGGAGCCATTCGAAAGTAAACGCGAACGAATAAATACATATATCTCCGAACTGATCACTACTTAATCGTAACCCATCTTTAAAAACATGAAAGGTGGCTGCGCAGAACGTCTTTTTAAAGGGGAGGGGGACCGCCTCAGTTTCGTGTCGTTTTTGTGCAGTTTTATATCGTTAAAGTCTCACATTTTTTTCTGGCACTTTTAACCTTCAGTTGTGAGTCGATGAATGGGCAAGTATAAAACACATCATTTGAACGTAGGTAAATATCAAAGAAATATCAACCGGGATGGGGTCTGCGCGTGCTGGGGGGAAGGTTCTGCCGAAATTAAACCTGTGCCTGCGACTGGAGGTCCCGCGTGGGGTCTGATCACAACTCAAAGTAAGCAACGTGTCATGGCAACGTGACAGGTCTCGGTCAGTTTCAAGTCACTGTTTAAAACTACACAAATGCAGGTCTCCGGTGAACATTATTAAACCGCGAAGGGGGCTGAGTTAGTCTGAAGTGTCAAAAAAGCAATCTGGAAACAATCTTGCAAATAGCTCATATATGCAAAGGTCCTTAGTGTGTGCTGATGTTTTAGAGTCTTCGTTGGTTACGTGTGTGTCTGGTGTTCTGGCACGCTGGAATTATGCCCCGAATTTAAAAAGATGTCACTGATCTGCATGTGCCCAGTTCTCTGAAGTATCCAATCAGCTTCTTGGTTCACTTTTACATTTATATTTATTTGCTTATCTGACACTTTAATCCTAAGTGACTTACAAAAGAGGTCAACATATTCAAAGAAACATCAGTTGGGTGGACTTTTTGGCAAAAAGTGTTAAAACACAAGGTTATTGAATTAATCACCACAAGGGAAGCGCTCAGAACAAATTACAAGAAAGTTAAAATTCCTTGGCTTCAAAAACATAACAGCTAGACAGACAGAAAATCACTAAATAAGAGACTTCATATGCTTCTTAAATGCACGGAGAGAGTCACACTTTCCAGTGGAGGTAGGCAGCTCGTTCCACCAGCTAGGAGCTACCTATGAAGTGTCTGGATAGAGATTTGATGCCACATAGAGCTGACGTCATCGGATGTCATTTATTATTAGAACTGAGTGGAGCCTTACAATGTCTCCATATATATATTGTGATAGTTGCCCGGACACCACCAGTCGAAAAGCACTTCTTTATAAAACACACACGTTTATTAAACATTAAATAAACAATTCCACCACTACCCACAAAGCAATAATCACCCCAATATCTCAGTCCTTTGCCGCCTCTATCCTCCTCCAGGGAGCTTCATCCTACTCCCACTCCCGACTCTGGCTCAATGACTGTAAGGAGGCGGCCCCTTTTATTCCCGCCCGGATGTGCTCCACGTTACTAATGATGTCCATCCGGCAGCACTTCCTGGTGTGGCGGAAGTGCTGCCCTTTACCCCAGAAACACTCCGGACTTTCCTGGCAGATTCCTCCGCCATCTTGCCGAGTGTGGCGGAAGTACAAATATCCGGGTCCCACGAGGTTTATAGCGCCCCCAGGCGGTGGCCACGGGTCCCAACAGGTCTTTCTCCTTTCCCGTGGTCTTTTCCTGCTCCATGGCGGCTGTGCCCTCGTGGCCCGGAAGCTATTCCCGCCACCTTCCGGTCCTTTCTGGCGTCCCAGCCAGGTAATCATCCTGGCCACCTGTGACAATATATATAAGTTTTCCATTGTGTCTGTGTTTTTCAGCCATGACCACTCCCCTCCACACTGCTCACCTAATCATTACTAATCATTACTGCGTACATCCTCTCTCCATATCACCCTGTGACACTCTTAGTGCTAACTCAACCTTCAGTGCGGATGGTTATAATAGCAAGGCAGAAAAGCAAATTATCTATTCAAGAACGTTGAATTTTAGATCGTGATGAAAACACAGCGGCAAGAGTTAATAATGAATGTCAAAAAAAAAGAAAATGAACAAAAAGAGCTGCATATAATAAAAAGCAAGAACAAAGAGAATCGTCCAATAAATGAGAAAGAGAAAAATGTCCCGAACAATATGCGAACAGAAATGCAAAAATGCAACGTTTATAGTATGTAAGTTAGAGGATGAAGTCATTCATAATATTGTTTTTGACAAGATGTTAGTGTAATTTAATTTTTTATTTACTTTTTGTTATGTTTTACTTTTTTACTTGTACTTTTTTACTTTTACTTCTTACTACATTTTATTATTCATTGGTATTTAAAATAAACAGTTGTAGTAAAACACTCAAGTAACTGATTTTCTATTGTGGCACCCGGCTGGGGTTCCCACCCGGCCGGGACACCCGGGGAGACAGGAGGAGGGCTCATGCCTTCTCCAGACCACGAGGGGGGCGACCGCCCTGGTTGTATTGGGGGCCACGGATACAAGGCTTGAAGCTCAACCCTTTAGGGGCCCATGGTCACTGCCAGGGGGCGTCCCCATGCCTAGAGGACCCAGGACCCCAGCACTTCCACCACACCAGGAAGTGCTGGGGGGGGAAGAAGAGAGGGAACACCCGGAGTGCTTCCGGGGAGACAGCCGGCACTTCCGCCACACTGGGGCGTGTTGGTGGAAGATTGCCGGTGCACACCTGGAGCACATCTGGGTATGGATAAAAGGGGCCGTCTCCCTTCATTCGAGGCTGGAGTCGGGTGGAAGCAGGACGAGGTCAGAGAGAGAGAGAGAAGGAGGCGGTCTGAAGAAGAGGCAGTGTGGTTGGCCTGGACTTTGGGGAAGATTGGGGTTTGTGGAGCTCTTTTGCACATTGTAAATAATAGTAATAGTGTAAATAAACGTGTGGTGGTGCAAAAGAACATGTCTGACTGTCTGTGTCCGGGGCTCATTCCACACTATCCATAATAACTAAAGACCAAACCGTTTTCCTCTCACACCCCACATACTCTTCTCTATACCAACTCTTTAAATATAATTGCTTTCTCTAACAGAGGGGAGCCCTGAGCATCTTCGAGCGGCTTAGCCCGCGCCTGCCCATGGGGATTGGTGAACGAAGTGAGCAGGGGGTGGGGCCCCTAGTATATATACACTATATACTGTATATATATATATATATAGAGAGAGAGAGAGAGAGAGAGAGAGAGAGAGAGAGAGAGAGAGAGAGAGAGAGAGAGAGAGAGAGAGAGGTGCTGACCTATTGACTACTCTGTAGGCAAGCATCAAAGATTTGGGCTTAATATATGCAACTTCAGGGGGCCAATGTAGTGATCTGAAAAGAGAAGTGACATGAGTACATCTCGGCTGGTTGTGCTGTGACGAGTTCACATCAAATCAAAAGTATCTGAAGGGCAGGGTAGCAATAATGGTCAATGATCACAAATAGACCATTTTTTATTTTAATAATTCCAAGCTGCAAGTGTATTCTTTAGTTGGTCTCACCTGTTCCAACTTTTCTTATATTAATCCTGCTTGACTGGCAGTGTACACCCAGGTACAATCTGTTCATGTGGACTCTACTCAAGTCTGCTTCCTTATCGTGCATTTCATTATTTCTTTGGATTGCACTTATTTGTTTCATAAGGCACATTGTGTAGGTTACTATGTAAAATAAAGACTGATTTATCTGCATGTCTTCTACTGTATTTGCTCGATCTTTCTTCTCTGTATACTAGAAATGCTCTTTAGAAAGTATAAACGGGTATGTAATTCTGACTCTGGAGGGCTGCAGTGGCTGCTGGTTTTCCTTCCTGCCACTTTACCAATCCGTGACCAATTTCTGCTCCTAATTGACTTCTTTTCCCTTCATTTTCATTACCTTGTTTTTTAAGACCCAGTCCTTTGAGTTGCTACTTTTTTCCTTAAATGGCAGCCAAACAGAAGTGATATGTGAATTGAGTCAACAGATGACCAGCGAAGTCATGGGCCTCAAACTCCAAAACAATTTCTCTCCAACCAGTTTTGAAATTAGATGCAAGTTTTGATTGTTAATTAAACCCGTTATTTAATTGCAAGGCTTGTTGGTGCTCTCATTCTGCCACAGCAGACATTCCATTATTTTCGGATACTGTATGGTGGACACAGGTTAGCTGGTCATGTGTTGGCTTGTTTTGTAGTTCATTATTGCTTGTCTGCAAATCCATAGAAAGAAAAAGAAAACAAGAGGTGTGAGTCTTATGTAGGAAGTCAGTTAAAATTAAGATAAAAGAAGTTAATCAGCAGCAAAAACTGGCCAATAATTAAGAAAATGGTGAGAATGAAAACCTGCAGCTACTGCAGCCCTCTGGGATTGGTGTTGCACACCCCTGGTATAAAATGATAAGTGTGCCAGAGGAGGTGACTGTAAAATTCACTTGTGATTCTTTGGTGCTCCTTTCACATCCCAAAAGGACGTCCTATCTAGGTTAACAGTGAAGGACTGTTTCTGGTCTTGAACCATGTTTAGAAGACCCTCAAGTTCCACCTGGTCTCTCTATAACCTTGAATCTTCAGTTGATCTTAGACGGGTGGATATTTCAGGCATCCTCTATGCCCATTCTCTTAAGGAGACAGTCCGTTGGTGGTTTCTAAAGAATTGTAGGTGATGGGCTAGAGAGCACTGGCCTCCCATCAGACTTCCCTGGACTCATTGTAGAATGGACATCCTGGCCTCTGGAGTCTTTTACTAGTCTTGTCTTGGCCACTTACTATATACATTTTTAAGCAACTTTCAAGTTGCCTACCTCCCACTGACTGGTTACATGTTTTTGTCCAGAGCATAACTCTTTTCTGCACCAGTTTCACAGCCTATTACCAATTATGGAGTATCCAGCACTTATGCAGGATGTATCCTTTCTGTACCCCCCTCCCCTATATATTTTCAATTGTACTTTTGGAGAAGCAGAGTTTATATAGGCAACTTTGGATGCAAGTCCAGTTAAAAATACCCGTAGGACAGAAAGGAAGCCTATCACCAGGCACACTCTGTCACATTGGTCCATTTTGCATTTTGTAACATAACATACACATCTTTTGGAGTGTTTCTTCCCGGCATAACACCAATATTATTACATTTGTGGACGATACCATCAGGTGACGAGTCATCATACAGGATGGAGGTGGCTGGCCTTGTGAAGTGGTGTCAGAACAGTACTCTCTTTCTTATCACCAGCAAAACAAAGGAGATAATTACTGACATGTGAAGGAAGACAGGACAACACCCACCACTGTGCACTGGAGAGAGTGGCCACATTTAAATTTCTTGACATTTACATCTCTGAGGATCTCACTGGGACTGACAACATCATAGACATGATATTGAAAGCCCAGTAATGTCTGTATTTTTTGAGAAGGCAGAGTAAATGTGGCTATGCCAAGCACTATCCTCAGCAACTTCTACAGATGCACCATTGAGAGTATCGTCACCTACTCCATCACAGTCTGGTTTGGGAACAGTATAGAATGGGACCACAAGGCTTTACAGCGGGTGGTAAAATCGGCACAAAATATCATTGGAAAAGCAATCCCTGCACTAGAGGACATCCATAACATCGGAGTTCTCAGGAGGGTCCATAACATTATTAAGCACACAACCCACCCACAAAATGAACCGTTCAAACTGCTACCATCAAGAAGACACTACAAGAGCAGAGCAGCTAGGACAACAAGGCTGAAAGACAGTTTTCTCCCTTATGCCATCAGACTAAATAAAACCCATCCACTCCCTTTCCCCTCAGAAGTGCAGGCTAGCTCGTGTCTGGAGGATGGAAGGCCATCTTGAGACCATATGCAGTACCAGCAGAGCTTACATTGAATCATTTATTTACAGTATTTGCACATGTTCTCTTACTTCTGTTTGTTTTTGCATTTTTTTTTCACCTCACTATTTTTAGTTTATTGTTGTGTATTCTTGTCCATTGCTGTAGGACTCACAGAATAAGATTTTCATTTTACTGAGTAAGTTGAAGATTGAGATTGCTTCAGTGTCTTCACCACCGGAGTGGCTCTGTGTTGTGACTATAATAGTAAGATGGGTTGGTCGGTGCAGAAGATGCACACCTGTTGTCTCAGGCCTCTGTGCTGGAGGCCTACACTGTAGCAGATTTGGCCAGAATATCCAGGCTCCAGATTCAGTTCTCAGCATAGACCAAATAATTGTTGTGTAGAATGCTTCTTTGGAGAAGCATGGTGGTTCACAGTGAATTTGATGTGCATATGTGAATGCCATGTTGTCCAGGTATGTGCAGAGTTATGGGACCCAGCCCTCGCTGTTACTCATAAGTGTCCATGTAAAAAGTCTGTTCTGTAGACACCATGGTTCATGTTGGTGCATACAGTGAAGTATTTCCACCAATTATACTGTGCTTTTCATATTTTCATTATTGGCTTTGCTAAAGAATTCATCATTAATATTATAATGGAGGAAGTGTGTTGGTGCAGAGATTAGTTCTACTGTTTCACAGATTCTGGAGTAGCAAGCAAGCCCTTTCACTGCAGATTTTTAGTAACTTGTTCTCCCTGTGTCTTTATGACTTTTCCTTCCATTTTCCATTTAAATTTATTTGATAGACAAATACTTATATCCAAAGCAGCTTACAAAAGAAGTCAACCTAATCAAGTACGCATTTGTATAGGGGACTGTTTGGGAATAAGAGTTATAGGACAAGCTAACAGAATTGATCACCACAAGTGAAGAGCCCAGAACAAAATACAGTGTAGTCCCAATTCCTAGGCTACAAAAACCTAACATCAGATAAACGGAACAAACAGAAAAATCTTCAAATGCTTCTTAAACACATCATGGGAGTCAGAATTGTGACTGGAGGTGGGCAGCTCATCCTACCAGCCAGAAAGAGTCTGGGCTGAAATTTGATTCCACATAGAGGTGGCATCACCCGATGCTGTTTGTTAGCTGAGGACCTCACAAGTGCTGACCTGTTGACTATTCTGTAGGCAAGCATTAAGAATTTTAACGTAATACTGTACTTGCCACTACCGGGAGCCAGTGTGGTGATCATCAAGGTTGAGTGACACATGCCTGCATTGGCTGATTGAACAGCAGAGGTGCCGCTGCATTTTGAATCATCTGCAGTGGCTTGGTGGCATATGCTGGTACTCCTGCCAGCTTAGAGCTGCAGTAGTCCAGAAATCCCATCTCAATGCTGTGTGCTAGGTTAATTGAATGCTGTAAATTGGTATGGGGGACTGAGGGAGTGGTTATCCAGTGCAGGGTTTGTATCTTCTTTGTTTCAGTGCTGTCAGGGTAGGGTCTGGCACCCTACACATGGAGCTGGATTAAAAGGGTTCAATGAAGAATGGATGGAGGGCTTTTACTTATACGACCACTACGTAGAAAGCAAAACAAGGCAGGGCAAAAAAAAAAAAAAAACACACCAGAATTGTTCAGGCTTCAGGTAGTGAAAACATAGAGAAGGGGTAAAGAATACATCAGGTAAGCTAATTTGAGCTTATAAAAAAATTAAATTGTGCTTTTTACTGCATTCTTGTTTATCATCTTGTTTAACAGGGCAGTAATGAGTCAGCCATGCAAGACCAGAATTTCACCTTACTGAGTACACTTAGTAGTACTACTGCCTCTGTATTGTATGCATCTATCTCTCTGTCTCTCCCTAGGGCTGTTTGAGATGCTTCATCTATTGTGACATTTAAATTGAAAGTGAAGACCCACCTCTTCACTCTCGGACTCTTCTCTGAAATGGACCCTACAATACTTTACCGTGCTGCCACTTCTTGTTAGCAGTACTTTCTCTGCTTTTACCATCCCTGATGACAAGCCATTTCCGTGATCCTCTTAGTGTCTTTCTGCATACAGTGTTATGTTTTTTTTTAAGCTGGTAATGGCGCTATATCACATAAAGAGTTATTCAATAGCTGATTTTCCTAAATCCTCTTCTCTTTAACTCATACATCATTTGATGGAGCCACAGCTCTTTACAAATACTACTTCTTGGTAGTGCACATAAAGAATGTCAACTTTACTTTCTCTGTTATTTAGTCTACCGATGAGCAGAATTGTAAAGGATGTTGACGTTGTCCAAATGAGATTATAGTGAAGCAGTCCTAAGTGGTCTCAGTGTGTATTCAAAAATATGTGCACACTGGATTGTTATGTAAATAAGATGTTAACACATGTTTGTTATGTGTGTGCCAGAATAAAGTTTAGGATAATTATAACGAATGGTAGAAAAATGATTTTGTTAAACTCCATAAACAGTAAGCTGCATCTTTTTCAATAAGGAGTTACCTCCCATTTTCTTCTGTATGCCTAAGTACCTATTGTCAGTGTCTATCCTTTCTTAATAGCTTTATTGTAAGACATAATCTGAAGGATGGACAGCCTATAAGTCCTCCTCTCTCATCCCCTAATCAGGATAAACACAATACTGAATGCAGACATTTGCCTGGAAGGAATCATTGAAAAGTTCAATCCTTTATATCATCTATTCAGCCATTATGAAATATGCTTAATCCAATTCAGGGTCATAAAGACTAGAGTCAGGCCCAGCAGCATCGTGCACAAGGCAAGAGCTAGGCTTAAATGAGACACTAGATCCTTACAGGACACTATCACGCAGAAACTCACACTCCCTCATAATGCACCAATTTAGAGTCACCAGTTAAGCTCACCCATAAGTCTTTGGCATGTGGGAAAAAAGCAAGAGAACTACATTGAGGATCAGAGGTAGATCTATTAGTTCACCAGGTTAAGAGGACCCACAAGTTACACCTGGTCTCCCCCCACAGTTGAGCCTTCAGTTGATCTTAAAGGGGCGGATATTTCAGGCAGCCTCCATGCTTATTTTCTTAAGAGACAGTCCTATAGTGACTCTTAGGTGATGGGCAAGGGAGCACTGGCCATCCATCCATTATCCAACCCACTATATCCTAACACAGGGTCACGGGGGTCTGCTGGAACCAATCCCAGTCAACACAGGGTGTAAGGCAGGAACAAATCCCGGGCAGGGCACCAGCCCACCGCAGTGAGCACTGGCCTCCCGTCAGATTTCCCTGGACTCGCCATAGAATGGGCATCCAGGCCACAGGTGGAATATCTTCCAGCTTTTTCTTAGTCTCCCCTAAGCTATTTACTATACAAAGTTTCAGGCAACTCAATTCAGATGACCAGTTACACATTTTTCTCCAGACTATCACTGCCTTCTCCACCAGTGTTAAATTACCAATTATGGAGTATCCAACACTTACACAGAATGCAAATTTTTAATTACAGCTTTATGGAGAAGCAGGGTTTATATAGACATGTTTGTCCTGTAAACACACCCATTGGACAGAACAGAGGTTCACTAGGAGACACACTCTCTCACATTGGTCTACTTAGCCTTGGCATTTAACCCAAACTGCACATCTTTTGACATGTTAGAAGGAATACAAAAACACGCAAATTCTGCATATTTGGTAAGCAGGAACAGACCTGAGAACTAACATCTTTAGTATCACCTTTGTCTTAGATGAAATTTAACATCAGTCACATTCATTTTCAACGTTGCTTTATGCATTACAAGGTGGTAGGTAGCCAAAGACAATCCCGACATCAACAGAAAGGCAGGAATTGACTCTGAATTGGATGCCAGTCTGTTACAGGCATATGCCCATAAACACCCACAAGCACCAAGAATCACACATTACTCTAACCTGCATGTGTTTTGGTAAGTTGAAGTAAACACAGACTCAAAGAGAACATATAAATGCTTGGGTCGTTAGATCCATGACTAAGTTACAACTGGCCATACACCCCTGAAAGCTTACTTTCTTTAGTAATGTGGAGTTGTTTTATTTTTTATATCATTGGTTGAGGGAAGCACGGGCCTTGAAAGAAATGTTGGGGTGCCAAATGGGACACTCTTTTTACTTATAAAACAAATAAGAATTGAAAATTAACAGGTGCGTGATAACGAAAAGGGTAAACAAAACAAAATACAACTGTTGGCTTCAAAACTGGAGAGTGGTCCAGTCACAGGGTTAGTGCTCCATAATGCAGTTAACTAATCTCCTGAATGGCACGCCACCTCGCTTTTATAGCTCCTGGACTCAAAGGGGCGTGGTCAATTGCCCACAGTGGGCGTCTTCTCCAAGTGATAAGAGAGATATGAGAGTTAGCAATCGCGCCCTCTGGTGTCCCACAGTGGTAGTGCCTCCCTCAGATGCGCTCCAAAGATGACCTTTGGATGTGCATGTGCGACATTTGTCTCTGTTAGCATCAACTGGCCACATGTCAATCGAAATGTTAATGGACTTTATATTGTCATATTTCCATCCATCCATCCATTTTTCAGAGCCTGTACACCGTGAAGAGTGTTGTAGAAAAATAAATTAAAATGAACTGGACTGAATTAAACACACCAAGCGACCAGGCCAGCAACTGAAACCAACTGTGAGGCTGTAGTGCTCACCCCTGGACTGCTGTACTGCCCTTTAGTTAATCAGCAGTACAATTCTGAGGCCTCATAAAGTAGGCACCTTTACTGTTATTGCCTTCCATTTGCTTAGCAAAGGAGAAGTGCCAGAGAAGTGGAAAGTTGAAAATGTGACTCCAGTCTTCAAGAAGGAAGACAAAAGTGGATCATGGTACTTACAGACCAGTAAGTCATACTTCCATAACATGCTAAATTATCAAAACCATAATAAGAAAAAAAATAGAAAAGTACCCTCATGAAAATAATATACCAAGTAACAGCCAACAGGGGTTTATAAGAGGAAGATCTTCTCAAACCAATTCTTTTGAACAGACAGCTAGAAAATTTGATAAAAATAAAGAGTATGACATCATTTATCTAGACTTAAGCTTTTGATACAGTCTCACAACAAAGATAAATTCTGAAACAAGACGCTGTAGGCTTCAGAGGTAACCTACAAAACTGGGTCTCAAGCTGGTTAAGCAATAGGAGACAAAGAGTAGAGATATGAAGAGAATGCTTCATGTGGAGTGAGGTCATCAGAGCAGTCCTTTGGAGGTTTGTCCTTGGACCATTAGTTTTTCTGATTTATATTAATAACAGTATAGTTTATAAACCTGTGAAATTCCCAGATGACATTAAAATTGGAGGAATGGCAGACACTGCACAGGCAGCAAAAATAATTCCAAAAGACCTGGAAATCTTCAGAACTGAGCAAACTCTTGGAAAATGCAGTTCAATGTAAACATTAGAAAGTGCTACACATAGGTAAAATGAACATCAACAATAAATGCAAGATGGTAGGGCAACCTCTGAAAAGGACTTAGGAGTTGTCTTGAGACTAAGTTTCATCGTACAGTATAAGCAATGTACAGAAGCAAATTAAAAGGCAAATAAAATGTTAGGTTATATTTTATAAACTGTTGAACTGTTATCTCTCTATTATAAAAAAAAATCCTGCAGAGAAATAGTAGGGTGTCGAGACGTGATCTTCACATTAAGATCACCAAAGACACTTAAAAGACCCGCGAGACTAAAGAGATTGACCACGGAGCATCTCACAGGGACCTTAAACATGAGACTTTGTGCCAAGAGATTGACCCAGGATCATCTCGCGATGATGTAGAACAAGAGATTCTTGCAAGACACACCCTACTTACAACCAAATAAGACCACGGTCATCAAAACTCTCAGTCGTGTTTTGGCTTTAAGCACACACAGATCCAGGGCTCTGAGCGCATATAAAGTGTATAAGCACAATACCTTATAGATGAAACGTAGACGACTAAGCGAAGAAGAAAGCAGCGTGGAGAAAAGAGACTCAAAAGCGTTGGAGAGACAAAAAAGAAAAAGAATAATCTAGGTGCAAATTCAGAAAATAAGGAAAGTAATTATCAGCCCAGAACAAGTGGAATTGAAAAAAAAAGCACGTCCAATCCGGACATTGGCGCTATACACATGCAGAACAGGTTGGAGATTATGGAAGCAATGGAATTCGAAAGGCAAAAAAAAACTATGGCGCGATACACATGTGGGGAAAGTTAAAGAATATGAAAGTAGAAAAATCAAAAGTATAAAAAAAAAGAAAGTAAAGATCGCAGGTAGCGCAAACAACGGAAATTATTACTCGAAAAAGGGAAAATAATCACCACGGACCAGGTGTCATTGAAACAAAAAGCAGGATAAAGCGAGGTCAGAAATAAAAGACAGTAGAAAACAAAGTTAAAACATCATAAAGAGGTTAAAAAAGGGGGCCAAACACATGCAGAGCAGGTTGGAGATAATGAAAACTGGAATTCAAAAGACTCAAAAAAAAACGTAGGTGGCGAAACACATGCAGAGCAACATATAGAATATGAAAGCAGAAAAAAATGACAGTGTCAAAAAAAAGAAAGTAAGCATCGCATTAGCGCAAAGAAAGAGAAATTATTACTAGGGAGAAATAACGAAAAAGGCGATAGAGATTGAATATATGGACACAGGTAATATGTCAGAAGTATGTAATTATTGTAAGGCTTTGAAGTTTAAGTCAAGAGAATTTCAAAAACGGAGTTTACCTCACATGCGTTTATTGGTTACTTTGCAAAAAAAAATATTAACTGCTAATGATGTAGATTGGTTTGTCTGTGCTGAAATTCTAAACAGAAACCTATCCTGAATTATGGTACAAAGTCATTAAACACATGTCTCACTGACCTTATTTAAAAGATTCAGCACATTGGGACTCGAAAGATTCCAAATATTGTTTTTACATAAGTTCAGAAATAAAAGTGAAACTAATGAAATAGCAACAATTCAAAGAAAAAAAAAATCTTAAAAGTGTGTATCCGGAAACACAAAAATGAGGGTTGGTGAGCGAAGAGAGCAGGGGGCGTAGCCCCCTATTCTACTATATAATAAAGTATTAATGTCTGGGTATCCAGTCCCTTTGAGGATTCTGATTAGTCAGTTTGGCTTTTATGATTTGATCAAAAGAGGATCAAAAGAGGAAGTGCAAGTGTGAGATGCAAAAGGAGAAGTCCTCCTTCAAAGATGGCAAAAATAAAAGTGGACAGGAGGTGAAAAGGGCGCCTCAAAAATAATGACGGAGTCTGAGAAGCAGGCTTTATGTGAACACGCTCAAGAGAGGGAGCTCCAGATAAGAGACGTTCACACATAACACAAATGCCAAGGAAAGCAGCTGAAAGTGCATGTAGAGCAAGAGACAGTAAATAGTTTTTAATTATTATATTAACTGTCTTTGACAGGTACCATGAATAGTACTACATAATGCACTAGTGGCTGCATCTGGGAGTATTGTGTGCAGTTCTGGTCACCACCCTACAAGAGACACATAGCAACACTTGAAGCTGTGTAGAGAAAAGCAACGAGGAGTATCCCAGGACCTAAAGACATGTCCTACTCTGACATACTCAGAGTATTGAACCTGTTTAGTCTCAAGCAGAAAAGACTGTGGGGGTCTAATTCAGGTCTTCAAATTCCTCAAAGGCATTGATAATGTAGATCCAAAAAAATCTTTCAGCTTAACAGTGAATCAAGTACAGTACTTGAGAACAACAGTGGAAATTAAGGGGAAGTGCACTTAAGACTGAAGCCAAGAAGCACTTCTTTATTCAAAGAGTTGTGGAAATCTAGAACAAACCGAGGAGAGATGAAGTTGAAGTAGAAACTCTGACAACCTTTGAGAAGAATCTGGGAGGGATAGTGGGACAGCTTAGCCATTATCTAAGCAAATGGGCTTGATGGACTGAATGGTCTCCTCTCGTTTGTTAAATTTCTTATGCTCTTCTCCTTCCTTCTCACACACCAATGGCACCAACTTAGACAAAAATGGTCAGATGCCAAACTAGAGATTTGTAGCTAAGGGTGTAGGAGCATGCCGGATGAATTACTGGCTGTGTCTTCTTATTGTAATTATGAAAACAGATAGACTCCAGCTGGACTTTTAAATCTTTAAATAAGAAAGTATTTCAGGTGATTTTCACTGAAAAATGTTAAAATCTGTCAAGCCAGAGAGGAAACATAAATACATGTATTGGTCTAAATTACTGGTTTAATAATGACTTCATTCAACAGATCTGACTCTGTCTTTTAACATTATATCAAAATATCTACTGCTTTAACAGAGAAAAAAGTTTTTTTTTTTTTACACTTCTTTTCTAATTAAGGTAATGGATTTTGCCTTTTAATATAATTTTTTAGACAGCATTTCACATTTATTTCTGATTATGGCTGAACTTTATAGCAATCATATAATCACATCAGCAGCTCGACCATTAAATTTGCTGATCTGCCACAAAAATTTAATTCCACTTTTTCTTAATTTGCACAAGCTATAGATTCTATCTGAGCTTCATTCTTAATGCATAGATAGTTTTAGAATGAAAGTGACAAAAGATTTTTTCTTTTCTTTCAGCAATAAAGATAACGATATGTAGAACCCTATTAATTTATAACAGTTTTAGCATAAAACAGTATATTTCAACATCTTAAAACACACCATTAACTATTGAAAATGCTTGTTTTCCATTTTTAAGTGGCTGAAGTCTAACAATAATGGAAGTCAAGCATTCCAAATGTTTCATAAGTGACTAGAATTATTAATGTGCACAAAATGAGACACTGTTTTGAAGTTCTAAGGCCCACAGTCCTGTAATAGTGTATACACATATACAATTCATGAAACACATGATGGCTTTTGCTGCCGTTTGTCTTGTGCTCCTTGCTGTTTATGTTCACTTTTCAGTTTGGGTTTCTGAAATGACAAAAGAGAAAGGAAATACGTTAACTTAATTATTAACTATTAATTATTATAGCATAATAATCTCAAATCCACTTAATCAAATTTAGGGCCATGGGGGACTGAAGCATATTTCAACAACATATGATGCAAAGCAGGAACCATCTTTGAATAGGATGGGAGTCCACCACAAGGGCGCACTCATGCATATACAGCAGGCAGTTTGGAAATGTCCTGTCAAGCACAGTGGAGGACCATTGGGATAATCCATACAGACATGATCAGAATGTGCAGTCGAAACACAGACAACTTCTGGGTGAAGGATTTCAGCTTGGAACGCTGGATCCATGAGGCGGCACTGAAACCCCACTGTGTTGCCATATTAGTTATATTAATTGTTAGAATATCATGTTATTATTTATTAACTGTTTCAATGAGTAAATAAAAAAAGATCTTTAGAACCTCCGAGATGAAGCTGCACTGTAGTTTTCTGGGCCCCTCCTTCTGCAGACAACCACCTGCAAAGAAATCATAAATCCAAGAATGAGAATCGAATTATACACCGTCTACTAAATGCAATGCTTAACAGATGACCACAAATCCCTGTCCATGTCCTTTATATAGTTGCGATATTCTTGAGGATGGAGTTGGGACTGTTGCTCATACCAGCCATCAAAGTTCAAGTGCACTCACTAGAGATTCATATTTCTAATTAGTTGGCTCTTTGTCTTCCTAGACTTATGTGTGTCTGTTATGTCAAAATCAGCTAATCATGACCCAGTCAAGCCTTTAGTGTGTATGATTTCAATTAGTTCATCATCAGTGTATTTTAAAATTGTTAATTAGAGAGGCTTATGTTCCTGAGGGCATCATGGAGAAACTGATCTTTTCCCGCGTGCTCTGTCTCAGGGAGCAGCGTTAAGGACATCACGGCATGTCTTACACCTCCTACATGGCCAGCAGGAAGTAAAGGCAAATGATCGGGCTTGTCCACTTTTGCTTGACTTATCTGGAGACCTGCGTTTGACCCCTAGTTAATCACTATGGTGACTGACTGCAGAAAAAGTCAATATCTGTATTTACTGTATCAAGTGTCTCAGAGTAGGAAGTCGGTCCCACCATGATTTAAATATGTTCCTGCTGTAGGATTTAAGATTAATAGCAGTTTATCAATTTTCCTAATTTAGGAAACTATTTTTAACTTCACCAGGATTTAGTAGAGCTCATGAGCTGTCCTAACTGACTGACTAAGAACTGTCGGAAGATGCCATTCAGGCAGGCACATCCTGGGAAAGGTAGAGTGTCTTAGAAACCCCAGACAACGATGAACTTGTAAAAAGATATCGATTTGACAGAGATGGAATAATATTAGTAACAAATCTTGAACGTTACATTATCGATCCATCTGCACAGCAAAGCCATGTGCTGTCAGTTGAAATGAAAGTTTTGGTAACATTAAAACCACTTCTTCAATTTTGCACCAAACCTTAAATGTCCTTACAATGCATGAAGTAATATGCTGAATTATACATTTTGCCACCACTCCATGTTAGGTAATGTTCAAGGAAGCTGCATTCAGCTGTTGGTATTGTTGGTGTCATTGGTGGGATTCGCATAAAGATCATTGGCCCAAATGTGGATGAGTATGCATAGCTGAATCTCAAGATACTGAAGTATCAACTCACAGGTGATCATGGATGCAACCATTGTTGTAGAAGTCCACATATTACCTTGAAGATAGGCAGGGCAGGATGGTAATTGACATCAAGATGTCACACAGGTACACTGAGTGTTGCATGAACCACTGGAATATTTGTGTTACACTTTACAAGCTCAGAAAGATTCAAGAAGGCAAGTTGAGGCTCCTGGGGTATTGGATAATGGAGCCCTGCAGAAGATAAGGCGGGGGGTTGGGGGGTCACAAGAAAGACATGGTATGCAACTCTGGAAGACGATTGGGAACAGTGGAAGAATGAACATGACTTCAGAAACAGCACAAGAATAGCCGTGTCCATTTTCTATAACTGTTACTTTACGAGGCATTTCTTGTAGCCATCACAAAGGGAAGCTGATTTTTCTGGAAGTAGGGCAGAGTGTAATAAACCTTTTATATGTTAGGTTCTTATATCTTAGATTTTTTTTATTTTCCAAGTATATCACCCAAATGATTTGAAGCCTAAAACAGATAATTTTCAATCTGTCACATTCTTCTCTTAATTGTTTGATTAAACCAGATAGTGGATGATGAATCCAAATAGGTGTAAATGCAGACAAGTCAGATGGAGAATTGTTAGCTCCTTTGTCATTTACATCATTCCTAAGAAGAAGCCATTAAAAACAGGAAATGCTGTGAATGCAGCTGTGAAATAAGTGAAATACGAAATTAAGGGTGAGGAACCTTAACAAGTGGGACCACTAAAATGACACATTAAAATATCACTTGAGCAATAAGTGCTTCATCAGCAATAATTCACTACTATTTAAGAAACTGAGTTGGAACAAAAACCTGCAGCCACTGCAGCCCTCCAGGACCGACATTGCCTACCCCTGCTCTATACTAAGACGGTTTAGATATTACTTTGATTTTCTTCCCACATTCCAAAGACGGGCTGGTTTTTGAACTGGTGACATCTGAGTTAGTGTGTGTGTTTGTGTGTGTGGGAGTTTGTCCTGTAATGGACTGGTGCCACATCCAGGCCTGGTTTCTGCCTTGCATTGAAGCTCCTGCCAGGATGGGCTTTGTTCCCCAAAACCCTGAATTGCATTAAGAAACTTTATGAACGGATGGATTTGTATAATTTATGGGCATTTCAGCAGTTCATTCTTTCATTATCTGTACCCACTTTGTCCAATTCAGGGGCACAGTAGCTGGAGCCTATCATAACAGCACTGTGCACAAAGCAGGAACAAATGTAAGGACAAGGTGACAGTCCATTATTAACATCAATCAATCATTTGTTTATATAGAGCTATTTTAGAATACATAATCACAAACCACTTGATTTTTCTTTATAAAATATTTTAATTAAATAGTGAAAGGTATAAGTCAAATTAAATGGTGTTCATTTTGCAAAGTCAAAATGGTGCTGCTGAATGAAGATTTGTTTTTCAAAATTTGAGGCAGCTCTCATTTAAAAATAAAGTATAAATGACTTTTAAATCTGGAATGTAAAAGGCTAAATCATGTAAGTCTGTTTCCTAAACATGAAACTCGTCTTGTATAGACAAATTCATAAAGAGTTTTAATTGAGCACTAAGAAGATTCAACGGCTTGTAATTCTGGCCCCATTCTGAAGTGAAAATTACTCAACTCCCTGTAACCAAAGACTTTAAGTGTTAAATTCCAAAATGGTTTGTGCTTGTGCTCACATGAAAAAAGTTGTTCTAGCTCAGCAGTGAAAAGGTTATGCTGCCATGAAATCCAGTTGTAAATGTGACCGTGCTCTCATAGTTGCTCAAATAAAAAGTCAGTAAATAATTATTCTGCTAGTTTATGTTTCCTGTCATAAGTCATACCACAGTACGGTATATTATAGGGGGATTACACACATAAGAGATGTTTCTGGTGGTAAAGAAGAATTTATAATGTAGTATTCCTAAATTTTTATTTGTGAGTGAGACTGGGTGGAAATACAAAAAGAAAAACGAGAACAGAACTTATATTGTAAGCATACTGAAGGCAAGTAGACAGGGAATTGGCTTGTAGGCCATTTAAGTCAATTCATCATATGGAATCTTAAGCAAAGTAGTGATATGGGAGTGCTCATTAGCACAATTAGAACGAGTGATCAGTACGAGGCTTCAGAGAGAGTTTGTTTTACGCAGAGCTAATATGGGGCTATCACAGTTGGATGTACAGTAACAGAGTCAATGCGCTGCCTTTGATACAGTAAGGCAAGACTGCAGCAGTTTTGTGTAAATACAAAATACATTTTCTGTTATATGTTTAATAATTGGTAACACTGTATAATAATGTTTAAATCATTTTTGTTAATAAATCTTTACAATGAATGGATTCAGATTTAGATTAGATACTGCTAAAGGATCTACAACTGAAAAAGCATTATACTGTACAATGCAATGCCAACATCTTTGTTGGATGAGTGGATGAGCGTGTCTGTTCTTTCTATTGTACTGGACCCATACAAAAGATACATTAACAATGAAGTTGGTGAGCAGAAGCCAGCTACAGGAATTCATTAATGATTTCATTAGTTTCCATCCATCTCTCAGATTTACAGTCAGCATTTCCACCACAACTCTACCATTTTAAGATATCAGTCTATCAGCTTTCCAGGTCTTAAAACCTTTACCTATTACAAGCCAGACTGACTGACGGAGTTACCTTCTCTATAGCTTCTTTCATTCCTGCTTTACTAAAAACTCTCATTCACAGTACCTTGGACTCCACTTCCTCCACAGTGATGAGGCCAATTTCTTTAATGAAGCCCTCAGAAAGAGGAGTTTCTTCACTGATGGAGGACACCCTTCTCATATTGTGGACAGGGCCATAAAAACCAAGCCAGGAGTAGACCTTGTAATACTCTAGGACAGGGGTGTCGAACTCCAGTCCTCGAGGGCTGCAGTGGCTGCAGGTTTTCATTCTAACCATCTTCTTCATTAGTGACCAGTTTTTGGTGCTAATTAACTTCTTTAGCCTTAGTTTTAATTAACTTGACTCAGACCCCTTAGTTCTTTCTTTTTCCTTAATGAGGAGCCGAACAATAATGAGACAAAAAACAGGCTGCCACATCACCAGCTAACCACATTGTCTTAACATAAAGAAAGGTGAAGGTCTCAGTAAGGCTGATCTCCGAGGTCACCAAAACATCTCGACAGTGTTCTTAGAAAAAAAAAGAGAATCAACAGTTTTGGAAATATCTGCTGTGGCAGAATGAGAGCAACAACAAGCCATGGAATTAAGTAATTGGTTTAATTAACAGCAAGAACTGGCTTCTCATTAAGGAACTGGTTGGAGTGAAATTGGCAGGAGTTTGAAGCCCCGGTTTAGCTGGTCATCTGTTGGCTCATTTCACATTTCATTTCTGTTTGGCTGTCATTTAATGAAGAAGCGAATCAATTCAGAGGACTGAATCCTTAAAAACAGGGTTATTAAAATGAAGGGAAAACAAGTTAATTAGCAGTGAAAACTGGTCACTGATTAGGAAAAGGGTTAGAATGAAAACCTGCAGCCACTGCGGCCCTCCAGGCCCGGAGTTCGAAACCCGTGTTCTAGGAGGAACCTCAATAATGAAACCTGCATCGTGCTGGCCCTCCCATTCCACCCTAACACTCTTTTTCTCCCACAGGACACCAAATAGATTTTCCTATTTTGCAGACTTATCCTTCCACAGGAGCCTTTTTCCCTAACCCTCTTCTTCTGTTGATCATTTAACTTACACTCTTAAAAGTAAAGGTGCCGGAGTAGTTCTTTAGAGTGCTGGAACGATTTTTGGTTCCCAAAAGACCCATCCACATGAAGGCTTAAGGAAGAATCTTTATTTGTTTAGATCCATAAGAAGCTCTATACAGTAAATAACCATGAAGAGATGTACTGTAGATTCATGAAAAACTAATGGGTCATGATTTAAAAAGGACTCTTGCTGCATATAGTCACAAAGGCTAAGTCTAGATTTTCTTAATCTGTTAGTGTTCTATAATACATTACAAATTCCAGTGTTTTTTTCTACCTATTGCAAAGTCTTCAAATCACAAATAACCAATGTCATGCACGTGCGAGTAGGAAGATGTTGTATGAACCAAGGGAAGGTAATTCCATGCCAGGCCAGGGGGTGGCGGGGTGCACTAAATCTTCTCTTGCTATCTCTGCAGACCAGCTGCGGGAAAACCTGTCTGACTCAACCTTGAAGATGTCACTTCTGGTTCTGGTGCCACAATTGACGTCAGAAGAAGGTCACTTCCCGTCTGACTATTTAAAACCACAATCTTTACAAACCATTATCAGTTCATTTCGGGACTCCAACCAAGAAACTTTTTATCAGAATTCAAGCCATTGTAGCCAGGGATAATATACAGGTGGCTGCCCCAAACCTTTTTAAGTGTGTCAAGTCTGATCATTTTCACACCAACTACATATGCAAAGAACTCTTCCCAGAATGAAATAGTGTTTGGTCAAGCGATGGTTCTATGTGAAATCACACAACCTATTAAAGAAGCATACCATTGAAGGACTGTTAATTTTTAAGAGTGTACACAAACTTCTTGTCCAGAGCTCACTTCACAGTGGACAGTCTCACTTCTCACCAGGCACTTTGAGCTGTAACAGGAGTCGCTGTGTCACTTGCAGATATGTCACCAACAATAACCTTGTATCTGCTCTCTCTGACAAATTCAACATTAAAAAAAGAGACCTTTTGCTAGTAGGGCAGAATGGTGGTTCTGAGGCTATGGAACGTTGCCAGTTTCAGACCCATAAAGGTCAGAAGTGATTCCACTCTGTTGGTCCCCAGAGCAATGCCCTTATGACGTTAACCTGCATCCAGCCCCTCAAGCAGTTCCTCCAACTTGCAAGGAAAAATTTGGAGGTTGGTGGCAAGATTGGCACTCCAGTCACTGTCAAAAAACCTCACTCTGTTCCATTCCATTCAAACTAGTGTAGTGCTGAGGTGGCACCCATTGCACAGCTGTACTTGGGTCCTAATTGGGATCCTGAGGTGGTTTGTCATGTGGTGGGTGCAGCAACGTGCTGTATCAGTGCATGCTCCCTACCTCTCTCTCTAGCTCTCTTTTGCTAGTGTAGAAATCATATTTACTGCATTTCTCCTCAAAATGTCCAGCCATCTGCACAAGTGAAACGGGGAGACAACTAGCAGACCATTTTAGGGAGCACGTTTGAGTCATTAAAATGAAAGACCTTGCAAAACCTTTTGTGGAACACTTCACATCCTCTGATGATAGCCACACTGATCTTTCTTTTTGTGTTCTTTCACAGGGCTTCAAAGACACTTTTAAAAGAAAAACAGAAGAGCTCATTCTCACACTGGGATCTCATACTTCTCCAGATATTAATGACCAACTGACTTTTTAATCTCTTCCTTCCTCTTCTTTAATGGTGGCCTTTTCCACACCTCATCTACTCTGGCTTTGTTCCCTCCTATATACATTACCTTCTGTTTAATTTTCAGCTGCACAGCCGAAGCATTGTGTCTTTAACCTTCTTTCTTTTTCAGTGTGGAAATAACCTTTCATTTTTTTTCCTCTGCAGACACACACTAACACATCACTAAACTAACTCCATTATATAACATTTGTTAATGAAATTTATTATAAAGTGTTACTATTATATAAATTCTGACTTAACAACATCTATGACAATCTGAAAGTACATGAAATAATAATCTGTTTCATATTATATTATGGGCAGCACAGGGGCACAGTGATAGCTCTGCTGCCTCGCAGTAAGGAGACTTGGGTTCACTTCCTAGGTCCTCCTTGAATGGAGTCTGCATCTTCTCCCCGTGTCTGCGTGGGTTTCCTCCGGGTTCCTCCCACAGTCCAAAGACATGCAGGTTAGGTGCACTGGTGATCCTAAATTGTCCCTAGTGTGTCCTTGGTGTGTGGGTGTGTTTGCCCTGCGGTGGGCTGGCGCCCTGCCCGGGGTTTGTTTCCTTCCTTGCTCCCTGTGTTGGCTGGGATTGGCTCCAGCAGACCCCGTGACCCTGTAGTTAGAATATAGCAGGTTGGATAATGGATGGATATTATATTATGTTTGTTAATGACTTATTAATAAAACTTTTAAACAGTGTTATCTTATAGTTTTGAGAATTCATTCTTTAAAAGATGCGAGTGAATGCTGCCTCACTTGGCATGTCAATAGCTGTGTGGAGTTTATATGTTCTGCTTGTGTCTTTTTGGGTTTCCATAGGGTACTCCCATAAAGTCAAAGAAATTCGGAGTATGGTGACTCTAATTTGGTCCTGTGTAAATGACTGCATCCAATGGTGGACTGGCACTGTACCATGTATTAATGTCAGCCTTGTGCCTGATGCTGTCAAAAAAGGTTACTGCCACCTATGACCTTATAATTGTGTTGTATAGGTTTGAAAAAGGAGGGATGAATGAATACGTTTGAGTGTGTTGTGTTAGTTGGTACTACAATATACAGCTGTCCAGTACAGGTCATTTCATGCTGATATTTCCAGTAATGGCTCTATAATTTGATTAAGTTTGAAAATAGTTGGTGAGATAGTGTGGTTGGTTGTGTTTGTAACTATGCCACTTATTAATCCATAATTTTTTATACTTTTTAAATAAATTTAAGGGACATGGCAATAGCTTAGCTAGTCAGCATTGGGTACAAAACATAAGCAAACAATGGATAGGAACTCATTTCAGTTGCAGGGCACCATCACACATAGACCCAAACAGTGAGGTTGAGAGTGAGAGCCAGCAGTTTGCATAATATGACACAGTCACAACTGCAGTTAGAAGTCAGAAGACCTGCATTTTGTTTATGGCACAGAGGCCTTGGGGGCTCATGGCCAGCCTGTCTGTGTCAGGATGTTGTGACATGGACAGCAGAGGGGATCTGAGCAACTTCTTACCAGTGGCACACACCAGCTGATCCCACTATCAGTTATTTACCCTGCACAATGAAGAGTTTGCTTCCTGAACACATTTGGGTGTATCTTACAGATTTTGGCCTGCTGATCACAAAAAGCGTCTTACAATTTCCTCATCATTTATAAAAACCACCCATATTTGTGATTTCCTTACATATTATTTATTACAGTACAACACCTACAACTGGAATATCAATGGTGCTACTAGGAATGCAATTTGGATATACCAAAAACTGTTTAATTTGCAATTGGGCCAGTCTCATTTCATTAAAAAGACCTGGCCATTCCACAAGAATTTGGGTCCCGGGCCAAAAAGTGAGGAACGTAAACCATTTTTCAATAAAACAAGGATATCATTGTCTTCTCTTCATATGAAACTTTTACAAGGAAGGTAAAGGATTTTGATATCTGAGATCTGATGTGTCCATGTAAAACTAATCCCAAGATTAAGGGAGGCATTTTTGTTGGTCCACAAATCAGGCACGTCATCAAAGACAAAGCAACTCAACGATCTACTTGAGGAAATCAAATGGAAGGCACTGAGAATTTTGTTGGCAACTTCAGGGCACCAACTTACTTCCAGTATACAAAACTTGCCCTTCTTTCCTGCTACTTTGGATGTAATCAGTGATGAACATGGTGAAAGGCTTCATGGGGACACTGTAACAATGGAAAAGCGGAATCAGGGTGATTGGAATCCATCAGTACTGGTGACTGTTGTTGGGTACGAGAAGCATCAGGTGCTGATTACAATTGAAATGCAATGTGTCAGTATTTTTAAATGATTAAACACCCTAAATTCAATAAAAGTTCAATTCAAGTTTCTTCAAATTTCTCTGTGATACAGTCAATCTGATATTATATTTGTCTTCAGTTTGAAGCTGTCTAGCATAATTACGAAAAATGTTTCAGGAAGTTAAACTTTTGAAGAAATCTTTTGTCTTTCCATATCAACTTAATACAATAATATGTTTGTGAAGGTGAAAGCTAAACCTGATAGCATCAGGCACAAGTCAGACACCAATCCTGGAAGCGACTATCTGGCCACCACCGGACACAGTTATGCACACTGGACCAATACAGAGTCACCAGTCAATGTACTGTAATTTCCATGTCTTTGGGGTGTGAAAGTAAGCATGAGTATCAGCAAAAACCCACAAATTCAAGGAGAGAACCTGAAAAATCCACATTGATGCTGATTTGGATTAAAAGAGGGCCCTCACTGCACGGCAGCAATGCAAATCACTGAGTTCACCACAAATTTTAATTACATTTAATAGAGGCAGCCACAATACATTTAATTTTTGGCTAAATCTACCTTAATGTTTTTATTTTGCCATCTTTTGTGTCATCTTACATTTATATAATGCAGGACTGGACCCATGTGTCATTGTTAGATACGATGTTATCAACATGCTCAGCCTTACAAAATGAAATATAAAATATTACAAAAGAGAAAGGAGGCCTGGCGAGTGAATGTCTACAACAATGCGATGAGTACAGATAATTAACCCGATGCCGCTCTCTTTTAGTTGACATGACAAGGAATTAGTGAACAAATGTGACAGCTTCATCATCATATTCCTGATGGCAGCACACTGCTAGACATAGAGAACAAGCTGCAGAAATAATCTCAGACAAAAGCCGTCATCGTCATCTTCAAGACAGGTGGGCTTGGTTGGCATTCTCTCCACAGAGGCCATCCTCCTGGTGTGTTTTCATAATTCTGCTTTTAGTAGTAAATTGCGACTGGCACCATATTTGATGGTAAAACCTTTCTGCCGCCTACAACACATTGGCTCACTGTCTAATTTGGTTCTAATGTCAGGCCTCTGCATGTGACCTCCTGAATGCATCACTACATCCTGGCACCAGCTGTGCTTCAAAAGCACTGGCTTCCCAGATGGCACCTAGTTAGCCCTTATTATTTGCACCTCAGCATCACGACAGTCATGGAAAGTAAAAAGAAGAAAACAAAAATGAAAAAATAATGTAGTCTGAATTGTCTATAGTGCAGTAAAGCATTCTCATAGATGATGAAAACCCATCCAGTTGATAACTTGTGAGACTGTGGAAAGAGAGGAGCCATAAAGAAAAAGACGAGCTGGGTGTCATGCATGCACATCAATGGATCACTTTCTGGCCTTATATGAGGTATATACTACCACCCCGGGTAGAGAGGGAGCGCTGGGACTAGCTATGCCTTCTTCTATTCGCTCCACAGTACCAAGATGCCAAGTGAGGGCATTTGACTCTGAGGCTACCGGAAGGAGGCGTCACTCTGTGAAAAGAACACACAGCAGGATAAAGCTCCTACTTGGTGACTGAGCATGAAAGCCTTTACAAAGCCTAATGGCTCCTTTTGATTTGGGAAGCATTTTGTTTTATCTTGCGCCGCAAAACACATATTTTAAAAATATTTTTCCTTTGATTAAACAGGGACAATCAGGTTGGCACCCCAACATTTCTCCTTTGGATTTGCATTTGTTCTTTCAACCACAGGAGGTACACCATTTTTATTAAATTAAAAGGTTAATTAATGACAGGGACAAATTAGGAGACTGGTTTGAGTTAAATCCTGCAGCTGCTTCGGTACACCAGGACTAGACCTGCTTACCCTTACTGGAATCATCTTTGCTTTGTGAGAGACTTTGGGATGATGCTGATTATTAATGAGGCTATAGAAAATAAAGGTGATGTGGTGTTTTGGCTCTACTAATCCAGGTGCAGTCACTGTCAGTGTGGTGTTTGCATGCTCACACAATGTTAAGGTGGAGCTTTTCATAGTTGAAAAATGTGATGGATACGATTTACTTCACTATACATGAAGGACTAACCGTTATCTATTACTACATTTTCAGGATTCAGTTTTAAAACACCTGAAGTTAACCTCACTGATACCAGTCAAACCACAAATGCTGAGGGATCACATGTTAACCCCATAGAGACGCTGTGGATGTGAGTCAGGAAGGTTTGCCTGTTGTGACGGACAGCCAGAGCAGTTTCCTGGCCAGGAGGTCGTCATGAAGGAAGGACCAGGGGAGCAGATGTGCACATGGCATTGCCTCCCCCAGAGCACTAGATGGCAGCCCTCATCGGTTGCAGCAGCAGCTCGGATTCCTGAAGAGCTCCAGGGCAGTTAGAGTTTGGCCTAGCCCTGTTATGTTCCATGGGAGCCACCAGGGGGAGCTGCAGAGCCCTACTTTGGGTTTCCACCACACCTGGGAGTACTTCCAGACAATGCTGTTGAGCCACCTGAAGTGCTCCCAGATGCAGCATAAAAAGGACCACCCCGCTTCACTCGGGGAGCCAGAATCGGGAGGACAAGGACAAAGCTTGTAAAGGAGGAGTGGAGTGAAAAACAGAAGAAGAGAGAAGGCAATGTGATGTTTATTTGCTGTGCTTTGTACTGTGCTGTGGTGTGGGGAGCGATTGGGACACGCTTCCCCTGTAAATAAACATGTGTTGTGTTAGCCTTGTGCTAACGTCTGTCCATGTTGGGTTTTGGAGAGTCGGAGAGCACCTGGTGGTCACACTGTATTAAAACATCTGTAGTAAACTTAACTAAAACTTTAATTTGATTAAAACTAAATATATACCTACATCTTTTTTCAGGTCTTGTCACTTGATTTTTGTGCTACATGCCTGCTTAATTTCACCCTCAATAGCAGTCACTAGTGGACAGAAACATGAGCATGCACAATGATTCCAGGGACAGAAGGCAAACCTTTATGGAATACAGTAATACAATAATTTTGTGAAATAATGCAATGATGTTTTGAGATTCCATGGTATAGTATAGTATTAGTAGTATAATAATAATAATAATAATAATAATAGCAACACAGTGGCACAGTGGTAGCGCTGCTGCCTTGCAGTAAAGAGACCTGGGTTCACTTCCTGGGTCCTCCCTGTGTGGAGTTTGCATGTTCTCCCCATGTCTGTGTGGGTTTTCTCCAGGTGCTCCAGTATCCTCCCATAGTCTAAAGACATGCAGGTTAGGAGCATTGACCATCCTAAATTGTTCCTGGTGTGTGTGTGTGTTCCCTGCAGTGGGCTGGCGCCCTGCCCAGGGTTTGTTCCTGCCTTGCGCCCTGTGCTGGCTGGGATTGAGACCCCCGTGACCCCGTGTTAGGATATAACAGGTTGGAAGATGACTGACTGATATGACTAATAATCATAATAATAATCATAATAATAATAATAAAAATAATACTACTAATAATAATAATGGATAGTAATACGGGACTAGTTTCCAGAAGACTGGGTTAGAATCTCAGCCCAGCCACTTTTCTGGATTTTCCTCTGACATCTGAGTGCAAACTCCTGCCAAATGAGCAAGTTAAGGTGTGTGCCTTTCTGTGAATGTACTCTGAATGAGGTAACAAGCTGCTTCCTGCAATGTGCCCTGTAGTGCTGGAGAAGTCTTTGACTCCCTGTGACTTTAAATCGAGCTGAGCAGGCCTAGCACAAGGATGTCAATAATAGTAATAATGCAAGTAAACATTACTTAGAGGATGAGCATTGAAATCTGTGGATTGACAAAATGGGGAAAGAGATCAGGGAATTAAAAGTATGAATGAAAGATGAATGCTGAACCCAGAGCACCTTTCACTATAAAAGTTCATTTGAAATGCAGTAGATGCTTTGTTAAATTTGATTTTATTAATTGCTTAATAATACCTCTGTCTGTGTGTCAAAACAATCTTACACTGCTAAAAATGAGACCCAGTAATGTTGGAATGCAAATATTAAGCAGGAGTTGGGGCTGGGTGCAACCTTTTACGTTCTGTCACACAGTGCACACTTGAACTCTGCTGCACAGCAGAGACGTTTGAGTTATAAAGTGAAGCAGCATGATGTCATCTTGTAATGGCTTTAACCTTTTCTTCTCTGAGAATTTGTGTCAGTACAGAATGTTCTCTTAAGATGATCATAAAAAGCCCGGACACATCATTGCAGCTAAGCACAAAAGTAAATCTTCTACAAAAGCAATAAATCCTGCTAAGTACCCGGCAGACAGATTTTACACTCTACAATGATGTGCTGATCTGAGGACCAAAACGAAAAAGCAAGCGTCTCATGCATAATGTGTAGCGCTATAAAATCTCCTGGCCGCAGAGCGTGATTAAGCAAGTATGCTATATTAATATATATTACCTGTTAACCATAACGTTGGCTCATGTCAATAGAATAAACACCAATAATGACAAAATGTACTGCGGCTGACCATTGGGTATTGGTGCTGTTTATTTAACTAGCATGTATCCATTTAATATTCAGTAGGGCCATAGACGGGCAGCTCACTAATGGCTGGTTCTTTCTTGCACATGATGCCGCCAGGTTATACATAAACCCATGAGATGAAGCAGCAGATACAAATCCAGTTTTGTATTTTTATTGGTCTGTGTGCTTCAGGCACATAGTCGAACACCTTTGAGTTTGTGAAGCAGCTCAATTGTGAGCACAACTTCCCAAGATGCTTTGAAAAGGTACACCCACATCACTAATTTTAGTGACTTACTCAAGGTCACACGTTAAGTCAACTGAGGGAAAAGAACCAAACACCAATCTGCCTACCCAGACAAACAATAATCAAATAGTGAAACACAAATGAACCAACAGAACTGTAAAGTCCCAGAGGACCACATTGCCCATTTGCAAGGTTTGTTTAGTGGCTGTTATGGAGGTTAATTGACTTCATAAACTGCTCAGCTCTCATGTTGTTTTCTCAGTGCAACCACTCCTTAGTTACCTTGGCTATTTCTCTTTCCTCCTACAGTTCTGAAATTTGCAAAAAAAGTCCCCTTATCTCTGTCATTTTCTAGAACAACAGAACATTTGAACAATCTAGACAAGAACAGGCCATTCAGCCCAACAAAGCTCTCCAGTCCTATCTAATTATTTCTTCCAAAAAACATCAAGTCGAGTTCTGAAAGTCCCTAAAGTCTTACTGTCTACCACAGTACTTGGTAGCTTATTCAAAGTGTTGATCATTCTTTGAGTAAAGAAAAACTTCCTAATGTTTGTGCGAAATTTACCCTTAACAAGATTCCAATGGTGTCCCCGTGTTCTTGATGAACTCATTTTAAAATAACAGTCTTGATCCACTGTAGTAATTCCCTTCTTAATTTTAAACACTTCAGTCTTGTCTCCTCTTAATCTTCTTTTGCTTGAACTGTAAAGGCTCAGCTCTTTTAATCTTTCCTCATAATTCAACCCCTGTAGCCCTGGAATCAGCCTAGTTGGTCTTCTCTCGACCTTTTCTAGCGCTGCTATGTCCTTTTTGTAGTCTGGAGACCAAAACTGCACAATGTACTCAAGATGAGGCCTCACCAGTGCATTATAAAGGTTGAGCAGAACTTCCTTGGACTTGTACTCCACACATCGTGTTATATAACCTAACATTCTGTCGATATCTTAGAGTCCACTACCACTCCTAAATCTTTCTCATAAGGTGTACTCTCGATTTTCCGACTGCCCATTTTTTATTCAAACCTAACATTTTTACTTCCTGTGTGTAATTGTTTATATTTACTGACATTCAATTTCATCTGCCACAAATCTGCCCAAGCCTTTATGCTATCCAAGTCCTTCTGTAATAATATAATGGATTCCAAATTATCTGCTAATCCACCTATCTTGGTATCATCTGCAAACTTAACTAGCTTGTTACTTATATTCCTGTCTAAATCATTTATATACAGTATATTAAAAATAGCATTGGATCTAGCACTAACCCCTGTGGAACACCACTCTTAACATCGGCCAGTTCTGATGAAGTTCCTCGCACCATCACCCTCTGCTACCTGTGTCTCAGCCAATTCTCCACCCTGAACTCCCATTTTTTTTAGTTTGATGCCCAACCTCTCATGTGGCACCTCATCAAATGCTTTCTGATAGTCAAAATAAATAATATCATATGCTCCACTTTGATCATATCCTTGTGTTACCTCCTCATAGAATTCCAGCATGTTAGTAAAACACTTCTGCTGGAGGATGGCCTTTCACATCTACAGTTGAGATGCTATGATGGATGGTCAGGGTCAATTGAATACTTCTGTACTTTAGAGAATCTGAAAGGCTGTTTCCCAGCAGCACTCTTTACAATTTGTTCCAAAGTACTCACCGTGAAGAAAGTGACGTGAAAATTCACAGCAAAGTATATATGTGTCAACTGCACATTGGTGCAGACTTTTCAATAGTGTGCCACTGGTGGCAGAAAATTTCAGTATTTTTGTGGCCACTCCCTAACAAATATTTAAAATAATTCAATCACTCTATTTTCAAACCCATTTAACCCAGTTACAGATTTGTGGGGAAGAAGCCAGAGCTGGCAGATTTGGGAGTAAAGAAAGAACCAGACCTGGACAAAAGAACAATCAGTTATGGGACACACTCATGCATACACCCTCATTCAATCATACAAAGGTCAAATTAGTGTAACTGAGGTCTCATTGTATGCTACTACATTCATCAATCCTTCCCAGAACCTACTTTGTCCAATTTATGGTCACGAGAGCTGGAATCAATTCAAGCTGCGTTACACACAAGACAACTACCACTGCACACAATGGTGCTGCATCACAGGACACACTCAACAGCAAACCACAGCCAACAGTACCTAGCTCTGCATACAATTACATGACAGCAAATGTGTTGTCTTAAGGCAGGCATGGTGGCACAGTGGCTTGCAAGCTCTCCGTATGACTGTGAGTTTTTTTCATGGATAGTCTGATTTTCTCCAACATTCCAAAGATATGCACATCAAGTGGGAGTGTGTGCATAGCTGTGCCTGCCACTGTCCTTCCTCACTGTCTTCAATCATCCAACTAAACAGTTGCACATTGCTAACAGTCACGAGGGCTGGTGCCAATCATAGGAGCATCAGGTGCAAGGCAGGAAGCAGTTCTGAATGGGCTTCAGGTTCATCATAAAGAGCACCCTCTCTCCTTCTTGGGACAATGCAAATTTGAATTGAAACTCATTAATTAATAAAAATGCATGCAGACACAGGGAGAGCATGCAAACACAAGGACAAGACTGGCAGTTACACCCAATCTAGTGACACAAACAACTACACACCATGTCACCCGTATTTAATAATGCAAATTAATTAATGATGAAGCTTATGAAATATGTCACATAAAGCATCTAATGTTTCTTAATTTGTAGCTCTGCAGAGATCACACAAATAATCACCAATTAACATGATTTTTGGTACCTGCTGCATGGGAAAATGTATTTCATTCCTGAGGTCTGTTGGGTGATTTCAACTTTTTCCAGGAACCATCCACTTCCTAAAAAAAAAAGAGATATCAAATGATAAAATAAGTGTTTGCAGAATAAATGCAATTGTTGTTTTAATTAATTGAAATTATAATACAATGATATTCAGAATTTTTCAGATGTGGTAATTATTTCATACATGATAAACTACTGTACTGCAGTTTCCATGTTCCAGATTCCTATTTTGAATCCCAGCCCAGGCATTATCTGTGTAGAGCCGGCATGTTCTCTTAATAGATTTATTATTATTATTATTATTATTATTATAAGCATCATCATCATCCATTTTTGAGGGGGTACTCTAGTTTTCTCACTATATCCTAAAAATGTGCAGGCTAGTTTATTTACCATAACATGACATTTTCCAGTCCACTCGAACCACTGGGATGGGCTCTTTGTCTATTGTTTACAAGTACAAGTTTTTAAATTTGGACTGTAAGATGTATTATTTTAAGAATATATGGAAACAATTTTGTAATTCTCTCCTATTGTTCTGATCTGATATTTTTCAGGTGAGTAAGACAGATTTAAAGGTAGGCCTGCTATAGTCACTAGTGATGGTGCCACAGAGTAGTTGATTAGTACACATTAGTAAGTAAGATTTTCACTGTACTCTGTACACATGACAATAATGGCCCTGTAAAACTAGAAGTGGAAAAAGAAAGTGGGAGGGAGAAGAGAGAAGCAGATGTCAGAGATGGAAATGGTCACATACCCACTTCTTCAAAAATGTCTCCAAGAGTAAGAATGCCCTGACTTTCCAGGAGATATAAAGAGACAGGAGTTTCTCTGATATGTAGAGAATGGATATGGAAGACCTGAGTCTATGTCATTTAGGATCTGTGCAAATATGTGTTTCTTCACCTTATGCCATATAATGAGGGCATATTTGATTAGTTAATTACAAGTTAATTAGCATTCTCTCAATTAGAGTTCAGTGAAAGGAAGGGTGAGCAAAAATTTGGGAGTTGCCAAATTTGATTCAATATGTAACCAGGAAGGTGGAATTAGTGGTGGGTTAGTCATTACCAAGGAGGCCATAGAACCAAAGCCTAATGATATACAGTAGTTCACACTATCAGATTTGCTGTGAATCAAGGTCTGAAGTTTATTAAATAGCCTTCCCTTACCCTAAAATAAGACAGAGAGGAAGGAGTGGACATTTGCCCAATATTTAGGCAGTGGGGGTAATGGTAGTATGGTGATTATAAATGTAAACTGAGGAACAATGTTCATTTTAACAACTGCTCAGAGTGAAATGTAAAAGGGTGGGATGACCAAAAGATTGCAGAGTCTTTAAATTAAAAAAAAAACCTAAGAATAACTAAATGTAATAATCATACATGTAAAAAATAGGGAAGAGTTCCACAACATGTTATTTTCTTGATGTCTTCACTGTACAAGAGATACTGTTTGGGTAAGAGGCCTTTTGCTTCCAGCCTGAGGTCTTGTCAAGCTGAAAAGAAGTGCAGTGCATGCTGGGGAAGTCAGAACACAAAGCAGGACTTTGAGTTTGTTTTTTGATTTTTTTTACTTTTGCTTGCTTGGCTGGGAATCTCAGAGAATTAACCTTGAGCTTTCTAATAATGCTGTTTGAAGCTTTTAATGTATCTTTTCCAATTTCTCATAGTAATGTCAGTATGCTCTAGTACTGGTGTGTGTGAGTGTTTTCTCCTATTTGGGCAGGAATCCCCAATTCCTGAGCTGCTTTTTTAAACCGTAACTAAGAGTCACCTCTCTCTTTCTCGCTGAATCTTTGCTTGAGAACACACAACCTGCAAAAAACCTGGGAGTGGACTGGTCATCAGCATTTCACTACTTCTGCTTAGACTGATTCAAGATTTAAAGCACCCAGATTGTATGATTCTGTGTATCACCATATATGCACTGATAAGGATTTTAATATCAATTTAAATAAGAGCTTAAAAGTCAATGCCTCTGTCTAATGATTACTAGCATACCCAAGAAGGTAGATTGTCCATTCCTTGTCTAGCTGTAGTTCCTTAAGGGCACAAAAGGACACATATAAGAAGCCCACTATTGGTGGCAGAACTGGGTTGAAGTAAAGGAGAGAAATAAAAGACAGTCCCAGTCAGTGAGCAGCCTGCCTTTAGAGGTCCCTAGAGTTGAATATGCAGGCTACAATGCGGACACTGAGACAGATAAGAGGTTACAGGAAACAGTTACATAGCTGGTGTTGCCATTTCTTCTTACTCCCCATTACGTAAAGACCCTGTAGCGGGGCCACATAGTTAGTGTTAAATGTCAGTTCTGAGTGCGTCTCGTTTCATTGTCCCGTTTACTGTTTGTGTATCAGTTAATGCAGTCCCCGTAAAGGGGGATGGATGATGGAAGGAGACCACAGCCACAAACCTGGAAAACACCGGTTTACAATTAATCAATCACAGCCGTCACAGGACTATTTAAGCCAGCAGGAGGAGAAGGAAGGGGAGAGGAGAGAAGGAGATTTTTTTTACATTCACGACCACGAGCCAACTGTACCTGTTATTTTCCATATCGCGCTTATCCATCCAGTTTGTTTTTCCATCTGCCGGACTTGCTTCAAGGACCTCACCACGAGAGACCCCAGGGTCGGACTTAATCATCCACCACACACCAAGGATTCACGGTGAGGCTGCTCCATTTTTTCCGGGGAGAATCAAACGTCTCAATTTCACTAATTCAGTCAACCGCTTTCAGGACAGTTTCTTTATTACCGGACTCAAGTTCACAAGCATTCAGTTTATCAGTCATTGTTGTTATTCGTGTTGTGTGTTTATATGTTACAGGGACAAGGGAGGGTTTTTGTTGTATTTATATTTGGTGGTGTCTTGTTATTGCTGGGGTGGAGGGATATTTATATTTATATGTTTCTATTTTTTGCATGTCTTGTTTCACTTAATACATTTAATCCGTTTAAATTTTACATCCTGTTGTTGTGTACTTATCTTTTCATCGTCGATTGTGGGGAAAAGTTTAATTGGTTAGAAGTACGGCTTGATAATTAGATTATTTCTCAGTAAATCATCCAGGCCACAGGTCTTGGAAGTGTAGCTGCCGGCTGGGTGAAGGGGTCGGCCGTTACATAAAGTGGTGCCCTCTCTGAGGAATCTAAATAAATATCTATCGCTGTCTGCCTTTAAACATTTTCCCCAATTAACATGTCTATAGTGCGTGCCGAGCAGGACGACACCATTGCTTCGCCACGGTGTGATGATGGAGTAGCCGGGGCGCGGCACGTCACGGTCAGAGCGTGTTCAGCGGTGCAGGAGATGGTGGATTCGTTGCAGTCGCTGTACCTCGAAGATCACCATGGACCTGAGGAGGAATGCCTGGAGGATGTCTCGCCTCCGTGGGAAGATCTGGCACAACAACTAACCCGGCTGGATGAGAAAGTCCGCGAGGTTGCTGAAAGTGCGCTCGGGCGCGAAGATGCCTTGCGGGCTCGCATCAGCAGCTCCCAGGAGGAAGTAAAAGAATACATCAATGAGCAAGTTCAACTCCTGGGGCGGGAAATCATGTTGTGCCTCCAGAGGCGGGATCAACGCTGGCAAGAAACTCTTCAGGGGGAGGTCCGAAGGAGTCTCCAGACGTTACATCAGTCACCCTGTCATTCAACGCCGTACGGGTCTCGTGGGGGGGGGGGGGGGTGAATGCATCAATCAGCCCTCTGTTCCTGGGGTGCGCCTTTCCTTTCCCAAGTTGGGGGCTCCATATAACATCGATGATGTCCTCAACTTTGTGGAGGAAGGGGAGGCGTACCTGGCTGTTAACCCTTTAACCCCAGAAGAGCTTATGGGGGTGATAGGGGCATCCCTCTCGGGGCTGGTGCGGAGCTGGTGGCTGACGGCCAAGAAGAACATTAAAGACTGGAGATCCTTTCGTCGATCTTTCCTCGTGGCTTTTCTTCCGGAAGACTATGAATCTGAACTGGAGGACAAGCTGCGATCCATGGTGCAACTGCCTTCGCAATCCATCCGGGACTTCGCCTATGAATATCGGGCTTTGTGTTTGAAGTGGCGGCCGGCTATGTCTGAAGAAGAGGTGGTCCGCCGCATCCTTAATGCCTGTAACCCGCGGTTAGCTGGGGGTCTCAGGGGGGTTGTGGGGTCGGTGGAAGACCTGGTGAAGGTGGGCTCACAAGTGGAACGGGACTGGGGAAACTCAAAAACGTACTGGAATAAAATACAAGCCAGTACACGAGAAACCCAGCCCCTAAAACCCCAGTGAGCCAAACCTTGCCGGTCGGAAGCCATCATGCAAGCGAGTACGTCCCTCCTGATCGTCCCAGTGAAGCTGCGGGGGTGGCCGGTGGATGCGGTGGTGGATACAGGGAGCCATCACACCTTAATCCGCTCAAGCATGTGGAAGAAGATTAGCCGACCGACAGACAACTTAACATCTGCTCCGTCTGTCCGATTTGTATTGGCAGATGGGAGTGAACACAGGGCCCTGGGCAAAGTCCCCTTGAGGTACAGTGTACTCTCCACCACCTGGGAAATGGATACGTATGTCCTGGATGACCCGTTACTCCTTGGGCTGGACTCTTTAACCACCATGAGGATGACCATCCATCTCAGTCCCAGGGGGTATGCAGTGCCAGGGGAAGGGGTATGCGACTTCATTCATAAATCAAAAGAAGATCTGGGCTCAGAATTCATTGGCTTCTACGCGGCAGTGAGAAGTGACGTAAGCACCTCGGCGGCAGCCCCTGTGGAGGAACAGCCCGAAGAGGTGAGGCCGGGGCTGAAGAAGTGGGCCGAGGTGTGGACTGAGAAATTAGGAGTCGCCCGTGGAGTTACCCACGTGATCCACACCTCGGACGAAGTTCCAATAAGGCACCGAGCCTACCGCGTTTCTCCACTAAAGAAGGGCATAATTAAAGAACATCTTGATCGAATGCTCGCCGAGGGAATAATCGAATCTTCTTCCTCCTCCTGGGCGTCCCCTGTGGTCCTCGTGAAGAAGACGGATGACATCTATCGTTTCTGCGTAGACTACAAGTGGGTTAACAGGAAGACGAGCCTGGACGCATATCCCATGCCCCTGGTTCATGAGATTCTGGAGTCACTGCATGGAGCTGCAGTTTTCAGCACACTAGACCTCCGCAGTGGCTATTGGCAGGTGCCGATGGACGAGGGGAGTAAGAGGAAGACGGCAGTCATCACCCCTGAAGGCTTGTTCCAGTTCAAAGTCATGCCTTTTGGGCTTAAAAATGCTGGGGCCACCTTCCAGCGGCTCATGGAACAAGTCCTGAGGGGGTTGATAGGCAAGATCTGATTTGTATACATCGACGACGTCATTATTTACTCCCCTTCTATTAAACAACATCTCCAGGACCTGGACACCATCTTCCAACGATTACATCAAGCGCACCTTATGCTGAACACGAAGAAGTGTACCTTCATTCAACCCCACATACGCTTCCTCGGGCACATTCTTTCATCTGAGGGGGTAGCTGTAGACCCCGAGAAGACCTTAGCCATCCGAGACTACCCCACACCCACGGATTTGAAATCTTTGCAACGTTTACTTGGGTTAGTGGGGTGGTATCACAAGTTCATTCCCCGGATGGCTGATATAGCGGCTCCCTTGAATAACTTAAGAAAAAATGATGTCCCGTGGGAGTGGACAACGGAATGCCAGGACGCGGTCGAGCAACTAAAGAGCCACCTTCAAGAGCCGCCCGTTCTGGCCCAGCCAGATCCGCAGCTCACTTTCCAGGTACAAACCGATGCCAGCAATCTGGGGCTTGGCGCCGTGCTCACTCAGAAAATCCACCAGGCTGAACACGTCATTGCTTACGCCTCTCGAGCCTTGCACGGCGCCGAGCTCAATTATTCGACAGCTGAAAAAGAGTGTTTGGCTGTCGTGTGGGCTGTGGAAAAATGGAGACACTATCTGGAGGGGGTTGAATTTGAAGTGTACACCGACCATCACGCTCCGACCTGGGTATTTAATCACCCGAAGACCTCTTCTCGTCTAACCAGGTGGGTACTACGCCTCCAGAACTTTACTTTCAAGGTGACCTATCGGAAGGGCTGTGGCAATATCGTGCCTGATGCTCTGTCCAGGGTGTCAGAGCCACCGGGGATGGTGTGTTTGGCAGAAGCAAAGAAGATGATCCTCCCTCTGCCAAGAAGCCTTGAAGACCTGGCTCAAACACAAGCCACCAGTCCATTCTGCCAGAGCATCAGGGAGGGACTGGAACAGCAGCGTACCGACCGGGTACACTTCGTGGACCTCCAGGGGGTTCTGTACAGGACCACTCCATCCTCCCTTGGGGGTCTGCAACACCAATTAGTGGTCCCGGAAGAGCTCATCCCCGACTTTCTAAGCTACTATCATGACAGTCCTTTAGGTGGTCACCTTGGAAGGACAAAAACTTTTTATTAAAGATCCTGGGGGTTGCGTGGTGGCCGTCTGTCCGGAAAGACGTTTGCCACCATGTGAAGAAGTGCATCACCTGCCAGCAGCTCAAAAACCCACCTGGTAAACCGGCAGGATTTCTACAATCGACAATCACGGATGGACCGGGGGAGACTTTGGGAGTCGACCTGATGGGGCCATTTCCTGTTACCAGCTCGAGGAAGACCGTCCTGATGGTGGTGATTGATTATTTTTCAAAGTGGGTGGAGCTGTTTGCATTAACAGACGCAAAAACCAACAAGATCTGCTCCACCCTGAAGGACGAAATCTTCACCCGCTGGGGGGTGCTGAAGAACATCGTCTCAAACCGGGGTCCGCAGTTCACGAGCTCTGTATTAGATGAACTTTATACAGCCTGGGGAGTGAAGAAAAACCTGACGACAGCTTACCATCCCCAGGCCAACATGACAGAGCGAGTGAACCGGACCCTGAAGAACATGATCGCCTCCTATGTGGGTGAACGCCATCAGGATTGGGATAAATGGCTCCCCGAGCTTCGGTTTGCCCTGAACACCGCTGTGCATGAAGCCACAGGTGAGATGCCTGCTTTAGTTGCGCTGGGCAGACAGCTAAAGGGCCCGCTTGACCGACTCCTTCCCAGAGCCCCTAGTCCAGAAACCACCAGTTACAATAACTTATTTAAAATGGAGGAATTACGGCGGAGAATCCAACAGAGGTTGGTGAGTTCGACATCCAGACATGCCAAGTTATATAATACCCGGCGTAAGGAACGCACTTTCAGCCAGGTGATTTGGTCTGGATTAGAGCTCACCATCTCTCGGATTCCAGCAAAAGGTTCTCCGCCAAGCTAGCGCCTAAATGGTTAGGTCCAGCCAAAATCATATCGCAAACAGGTCCTGTTAATTTCCAGTTTCAAAGGGGTATCGGCACTGACTCCAAGCTAGACACCATCCATGTGGTCAATCTCAAGCCGTACTTCGGCCCTCCCTTGTCCAAGGTTGGGGGGGGAATGTAGCGGGACCACATAGTTAGTGTTAAATGTCAGTTCTGAGTGCGTCTCGTTTCATTGTCCCATTTACTGTTTGTGTATCAGTTAAAGCCATCCCCGTAAAGGGGGATGGATGATGGAAGGAGACCACAGCCACAAACCTGGAAAACACCTGTTTACAATTAATCAATCACAGCCGTCACAGGACTATTTAAGCCAGCAGGAGGAGAAGGAAGGGGAGAGGAGAGAAGGAGATTTTTTTTACATTCACGACCACGAGCCAACTGTACCTGTTATTTTCCATATCGCACTTATCCATCCAGTTTGTTTTTCCATCTGCCGGACTTGCTTCAAGGACCTCACCACGAGAGACCCCGGGGTCGGACTTAATCATCCACCACACACCGAGGATTCACGGTGAGGCTGCTCCATTTTTTCCGGGGAGAATCAAACGTCTCAATTTCACTAATTCAGTCAACCGCTTTCAGGACAGTTTCTTTATTACCGGACTCAAGTTTACAAGCATTCAGTTTATCAGTCATTGTTATTCGTGTTGTGTGTTTATATGTTACAGGGACAAGGGAGGGTTTTTGTTGTATTTATATTTGGTGGTGTCTTGTTATTGCTGGGGTGGAGGGATATTTATTTATATGTTTCTATTTTTTGCATGTCTTGTTTCATTTAATACATTTAATCCGTTTAAATTTTACATCCTGTTGTTGTGTACTTATCTTTTCATCGTCGATTGTGGGGGAAAAGTTTAATTGGTTAGAAGTACGGCTTGATAATTAGATTATTTCTCAGTAAATCATCCAGGCCACAGGTCTTGGAAGTGTAGCTGCCGGCTGGGTAAAGGGGTCGGCCGTTACAACCCTAAGAGGTTAGTTGGTGCCTTTTGCTTTAGGTGATCTGATGACACAATAAACACTCACCCAGTAATGCTGCATGACTGGACTCTGGTACTCACCAAGTCTTTTCCCATCATGGCCAATTTCAATTTTTTTTAAGTTTCCCAATGGCTTTGTTTTGATTTTAAATGTGTCGACCTGTAATTTGAAAATATTTCACATTTTAAATTACAGTAAGGTCATGTATATCAAAAACAAGCTTTACAATACAGTACATGTTAATATCAAAAACCTGCTAATATTCTTTCCCAGAATACCTACTTGATGAGCCTGTCTCATTTACTGCTCTGTAGATCTCAGGCAAGAATAACAAGTACTTGCCCAAATGTCTCATGGACCTTTAGGAGGATCTTATGCTAACCACACCTATTAAATGTAGCTAGGGGGGCTATGCCAAAAACACTGATAAATGTAAAGGCGAAAAACTTGCTGTATGCCCGTAAGATAAAATAATGGAATATAAAAACACTCTAAGCTTGGAGCATACATAGAAGCTATGTATGGAACGATCTGCTTGTTAATATAAGAAATGCCCATTCGGTCTCAGGATGAAATGTCACTGCTTTAGTCTAGATGTCCTGATTAGAGCTACTGATTATCTGTGCATATTGCATTTCTGTTTGTTAGTCTATCGTACAAAAATATAAGTAATACAATAATTATGAACTGTTACTGACCTCCTTCTTTTCTGTTTCTCTTCTCTGCATCCTACTTCTAGCCCTTGGTGCCACTGCTCTGCGTCCGAACTATTTTGCTACCCAAGGAAAAGACAACTAAAGATACTGGACACCTTGGAATCAACATTTTCATCATTGAATGTATAGGAGAATGCATAGGAGCTGGGGGACAGCCAGCTGGCAGAGGTCTTCAGGACAATGATATGTCTGACTTTGTCTTTGGCTTTCTAGGATATCAATGACCATGGACCCTCCAGAGGTTTTGGTTTCTCAAGGGATGCTGCTGACTGGAGATTTTGTTTTCCTCTTTTCTATTGTCAACAGCCTATAGTTTAACAATTAACTAATGGACAAATATTGTTTGGCTCCTGTGGTACCCGGCTGGGGTTCATGCCTGGCCGGGATGCCCAGGAGGACCGGAGGAGGGCTTGTGCCTCCTCCAGAACACGAGGGGGGCGACTGCCCTGGTTGCTTTGGGGGCCACGGGTACAGAGCATGGAAGCTCTACCCTGTAGGGGCCCGTGGTCACCGTCAGGGGGCACCCCGATGCCTTGGGAGCCCTGGACCTCAGCAATTCCGCCACACCCGGAAGTGCTGAGGGGAAGAGGATTGGGGACACCCGGAGGACTTCCGGGTACACAGCCAGAGCTTCCACCACACAGGGGTGTGTCTACAGAGGCCCCTCAGGGTACACCTGGAGTCCATCCGGGGTGTATAAAAGGGGCCGCCTCCCTCCAGTCATTGGCAAGAGTCGGGTGGAAGTGGACGAAGCTTGGTGGAGAGGAGTGGAGGCGGACCAGAGACTGAAGGCATTGTGTTGTGTGGCCAAGGACTTAAGGGGTAATTGGTGCTGTGGCACTGGGTTTCTGCACTGTAAATATGAATAATAAACGTGTGTGTGTGTGGTGAAACCAACATGTCTACCTGTCTGTGTCCGGGCTGTTCGCCTCACTCCATTTACATTATTTCATTACAAACTACTTTATTTTCCTGTATGTTTAAACAAATCTTGGCACTTAGCCTTAGTTCTACAATATTCAGAAAAGTTTAATAAAGAAATCTGACAATCAGCTTCTACTGCTTGCAAAACTACTCAGCTGTTGTTGTCTTACTAATTTTCTACATTATTTTTTGTTACAGTTGTTATGATTTCAAGACAGCATTTTTTTTTAATACTGTATAGTATAAAAACATAAGCATGAAAGAGTAATTGTCACATCACCTGGCCTTTTTCAAAAGGATCTCTTTGTTCTTCTGGAGCATTCAATAAAATTGGTTCAGAGGTTTCTTTATCACCAAAAAGGGTAATAAAAACGGAGGCGTCAGTCCCAGCTGCCAAGACATCTCCTGTGTACACGAGGATCGAGAGTTCTGTCACATCTTCAGTGTCTTCGACTATCCCTCCTGACCTGCTCTCGATTTCTGGCACACTTTGCTCTGTTTTCTGCTTGTTGATTACCGTTGACAAAACAACTTCTTTATGTACAGGCGAGTCCTCATTTTCAACATAAAATTCTCTGAAAAAGAAACAACAGGTCCAATGAAATGGGTACTGAAAGGAGGCTAAATAAGTCAGATAGACTGAGCAATGCTGAATAAAACTGAATGTATGCCATTTAATATTAAAACCTTCAAATAAATGATTAAAAATGCAATATGTATGACACATGGGAAAATTGCAGTTGTCAGCATCTATAATATTTGTTTAATGTATATAGATTTAATATTTTTAATGATGTCCCTGTTATGAAATGGAATCTAATCTGGGGCTGTTTTTTGTGCTGATGCTGTCAGATGGGCTCCAGGTCACCGTAACAATGAACAAATGGATTTACAATGCCTGAATTATATGTATACAGTACCAGTAACGGCACACTGCATGATAACGTGCAGTGAATACACTTGACTTGAGCATTCATAATTTTCATACTCTTTCTTTGTACGTTTAGCATTCATTTGCTCTTCTTTTCTCCACCCTAGCGGCCCGCTTCTCTTCTTTCGTTGACATCTTTTCACGTTAAAACTGATTTAAGTCAGTGTTTGTGTTGCAATTACTTAGTACGTTTTCTTTAATTTTTCACTTAAGCTGGCACTTAAGTCTTCAATCTGCCTCAAGAATGATTTAAGATATGAAGAGGTAAGGGAAGTGATGGCGAAGGTGGTAGGGATGAGAATGGTACCTATATGCATGCGCCACACGGCCACCCTGCTGGCCGCTGCTGAGAGTTGATTCTACAATAAAATAAAGAGAGGAATAACTTTGAAGATCAATCATCACCCCAAAAGTGGATATTAGACGTCACGTAGTATATGTGTACCAAATTTCAGGTCGATAAGTCAAACGATTTAAAATCCTGGACAGACAAATGAACAGCCACGGTAGCGTGATCAGTCTTTTATGACTCATAATATGCAGTGAAAGAACAAGACAAAAAATAATATTTAAATGGTCATGGGTTCAGTGAGAACACGCTATTTAAATTAGCATAATGGTACCCTATTAAAACTTCTGAAAAACAGCAGGGTCTTCTTCAGTACTTCTGGTCATTGCTGACACCATTTATGCTGTGGATTGTGGAGAACTGGGTGTTAAGCGGACTCTACAGGGTGAATGGTTAAATTCCTGGCTGGGGATAAGAACTGACAAACACATGTGCCAATGTGCAACTGCTAAATCCATACATGTGTCCTTACCAAATCAGTCTCCATAAGCTCTGTGGTAGTCGTCTATGCCTGACAACATATCTCGCATATGTTAGCATAATGATTATTGCCACACACATCCCATATTTACAAGAGGTTACCAGGGGCAGGGTCTCCACTAGGTTGGCACAGGGGAGGTAAAAGTTCTTCATGAGATGTCTATGAGAGAGATCAGAATTTTGTGCCTGCAAGATTCTCCAAATGGTATAATAAATCATTTAGGATATCCTTCAGTAAATTGCCAGCGCATGCATCACAGCAGCAAGTATCAGGGTGAGGATCAGGCAATTCACAAAGACTTGGATAAGCTTCAGAACTGGGTGAACACTTGGACAGTGCAGTTTGATGGAGAAAGTGCGGATGGACAACAGGAATGTCAACTTTAAATACCAGAAGTAAGACACTGTCCTACAGGAAGCAACCTCTGAAAGGATTTGGGGACACATCATTTTCAACATCTAAGTAAGGTGCAGAAGCAATTAAAAAGGCAAATGAAATGTTAAGTTTTATCATAAAAAATCCATCCATCCATCCATTATCCAACCCGCTGAATCTGAACACAGGGTCACGGGGGCCTGCTGGAGCCAATCCCAGCCAACACAGGGCACAAGGCAGGAACCAATCCCGGGCAGGGTGCCAACCCACCGCAGGACACACACAAACACACCCACACACCAAGCACACACTAGGGCCAATTTAGAATCGCCAATCCACCTAACCTGCATGTCTTTGGACTGTGGGAGGAAACCGGAGCTCCCGGAGGAAACCCACGCAGACACGGGGAGAACATGCAAACTCCATGCAGGGAGGACCCGGGAAGTGAACCCAGGTCCCCAGGTCTCCCAACTGCAAGGCAGCAGCACTTCCCACTGCGCCACCGTGCCGCCCATCATAAACAAATGCTGAATATAAATTGAGGAATGTTATGCTTAGTCTATATAATGCTGAACTGCATAGTCAGATTGGATCTAGAGTGTTGTGTGCAATTCTATTCAACATGTTTCAAGAAAGACATCGCTGAAATTGAAGCTGTGCAGAGGAGAGCAACCAAGGGCATCCCAGGACATAAGGACATGTCCTACTCTGAAAAGATTTAAACCTATTTAGTCTTGAGCAGAGGAGACTGGGTGGGGACTTTATCTAGGTCTCCAAAATTATAAAAGGCATTGAGAAAGTAGATCCAGCAGAATTCTTTCAACTTCAGAGTAACAGATTATACTTGAGAACAATAGTGGAAATTAAGGGGAAGTGCATTTAAGACAGAAGTCAGAAAGCACTTCTTTACGCAAACTGTTTGTTATTTTGGTTCACCGGTACTGTAGTTAATGGTAACTATGCTATTAGTATGAGTGTATTATATTTCTCCTTTATAGCGCCCCACGTGTACAGCCTTACCTGCATGTGAGCAGCTGTTTCAAGCAAAGAGATTCACTAACTCTGACAAGCAGGCCAAACAGTTGTCTTCAGACATAAGCTACCCTGTCCCAATCATCAAAACAGGTGCCCGCTCACCAAGGTGCTTTCTATTGAAGACGTCTCTTTTCAGCTGCTAACACCTGGCAATATGGCAGAATATGGTAGTCACCCACACCAGGAGTTCTTAATATCATACCTTGACCTAATCAAAATTACTATAAAACTAATTAAAAATACAGTAAAACCAATGGTAGCAAAATTAGGAAATTAATTAAAAAATGTCTCATTAGAAAATACTATTGTAGAAAATACAGGACATGGAAGATAAGTCTTTTCAAGTGTGACCATTCAGCTGTTCCAGATTGTCTGCAGTCCGCAGAGATCTTTGCATGGGAATTCAGACATCTTGTTCTTATTTCTTTTTCCTGTTCCCTTCTCTGCTCTGCCTTCTATATGTCGTATGCAAACCCAAACTTAAAGGCCTCACCTCACATGGAATTAGCCATGATTATATCAATAATCGTTAAGTGTTTTTCTTTTTCAGGCTGGTTGTCCATTCTGATCTTAATTTCACCATGCTAATAATAAAGTTAGTTTTGCACATTCCAAAGAAATGAAACAAAATCTAAAGATTCAGATCAAAAAAAGATTAAAAGTTTAGGTCAAAATCAAGCAGTCTGCACTAATATTAATTAAAATTAGTTGGTTAAAAGATGAAAAATATCAAAGATTTCAACAGATAAAATGATGGCTTATTTAACCATTTAGGTGTGTTTTGAGATGTAAGATATCACACATGTGTGTCTTGGGGACAGCTTAAAGGCTATGGTGGTGGTAATTCCTCAGCAGTCCACACAGTGGCTCTGTATTCTAACACCTCTTCACTTCCTCCCTCTACAGACCGGATGATTGACCTCACCTCCTCTGACATCACGTCTGGCATCTGTCCACCTGGACCTGCCTCTCCTTCCTGGCTTGCATTTAACCGGAAGTGTCACTATCTTGGATAGTCTGATCTGAGATTCACGTTGTTAGTGACATTCTTTTGCTGAAAAGCTGCAATTATTTTTGTCTTTACTATATATGGGGTTGTGTGTCTCTCCAAATTTTTGTCTTTCTCTTGTCCTTTTTTACAAAAAGTTTAAATAAATGCACAGAAGTCATGAGTTTGATGATTTTTTTGAGAAGGTTATAGTCTCATAAAGGTTAAAACTCAGGTGGTTCTGTGTGCTGGCCTGTTAAATTAGTATTAGCTCACACAGTTGAAATTTTTGACTTGCTTGCCTTTCAAGTTCCAGTTTTATATATACTAGGGGGCTCCACCCCCTGATAGTTTCACTCGCCCACCCCCGGGTTTGGTTTACCGGATATACAATTTAAAGAGATTGTTATTTTCATGGGAATTGTTACATATGCATTATTTTCACTTTTTCATTAAAAATCTTGTAAAAACAATACTTGTCCTTTATTTGCTGCCCCGGGCATGGTTAAATCTCTTTCTCACAGGACACATAACGCTGCTCGCATTGTGAAGGGGGAGCAGCTGAACTCACGCTAAGGAGATGCCATTCGTTTAGCTGCTGTCTTTCTGCTGCAGGTGAGCTGCGTATTCTGTTTGTCGCCCTGCGCGTCAATCATTTAAAAGCCTGTGCATCAGCTGTCCTTTTGCCACTTCGTGTCTCTGCCGATAGTGTTGTGAAGGGAGGGCTGAACGCTGGTGAACACACGCTAAGAAGAAGTGGTCGGATCATTTGCTGGCTTGCTGCTGCTGCTAACCTGTTTTAAATGTTGTCTCACTGCCTTGTCTCGCGGGACGTCAAAATGTCTTCAGAGAAGATCACGTCTCGTCTCCCTCCCAAGATTTTTTTTTTATAATAGAGAGAAGATATTGTTTAATTTATAGTTCAGCATTGTGAGTTTGAACATAATTCTTCATATAGTATATTTCTATGCCCTTACACAGACACATGTAAAAAAAACAGTGACAAAAGTAGTCAAACATGCCTAGGTCTCCTGTAGCTACAAAAGGGCACTAAGAAGACCCAGAGGTATCAAACATGATATCAAACAATGAACCATAAAATGTGAAAATAAAGAGCGAGGATATGTAATGATACCATTAGCAAAACTGAAGATTTCATTATGTTAATGATGCTAAATGTAGAGACTAGGCAAAAAAATGTAAGTAGATATCAACATGTGCCTACCTTCCTGCTGCATGCATTGTATTGGATTAACATCGCTTAATTTGTTTTTGATTGATGTTTAAAGATGGCCCATCATAGTCCTGTAATGCCACATCTCGTCTTAAACCAAACATGGAATAAGATCTCATGCAGGGCAGGGCTTGAAGGCAAGATTTCTCTATACTGCAGCTCTGTATTTAATTTTATTGCCAGCCATGCCATATAAAATCCAAGTGAAGATCTTCAAAACATATTTTCTTGGGTCAGCTAGCAATCCCAAAGGTTAATTAATGGAAGTAAATACATTCTATCCATTTGAATAACTGAATTGTTCACTCAACTCAAGGCATCCCCCTGCATTGTACCAGTAACTTAGCCTGAGGTGAAATGAACAATGCACAAACCTTAGGCTTGGATTTTCTGAATATAAGGAAAAAAAGAAACATATAAAAGGTTAGGTTTTTACAATTGAATAGACACCCTGTTCATTATATACTGTAGCTCAAGCTCATAGCATGACACAAAGGGCAAGTTTAGCAAAAGGTAAACTGAATTCCAGCTGCTGAAAAAAATGTAGCAGATAAAGTGGTAGTGCTGAGGGATTTCCCCTTCCACACAGCCGGCTTGGCCTATTTTGTTGTTCTGTTGCGTTGAGGGTGTAACACAATGGTAAAGTGTGAGGTGTGATCTGAAGATACCCTTAAACTAACATTTTCCTTGAGGCTACCATTCAAAAAAGAAGAAGAGATCTGATCTGCCTTGCTGTGTTCATCAGCTTGTGTGGGCACAACTGAGGCACGCCAACACGTTTGAAGTTGTTGTACTATTTTATGTAATATTTCTTCTTTAAAGATATCCAGCAACTAGATTCTGACTAGCTATAAAAAATGTATATTAGAAATACCTAGAAAATAATAAACTGCCAAGAAAAAACACTAATATTACTTTTCTGGTCCCCTTCACATTATACTGTATTTATATTTATGGCATATTAAGTATATAATTATTATAATATATAACATTTTAGATGGATGCTGTTGTCAGTAGGCCAAGGTGTTATTTTATTTTTTTTAATTCACCCCAATTTGAAGTAATTTTAAGAGTGGGAAGGTTAATCAGCAAGAGTTTGAGTAAACCAATGAGATCAAACTGCTCTAAAAATGGTAAAATAAGATAAGATAAAATGGTATTCCTCATAACTAGTGTTGATTGTCAAAATTCAACAAAGCATTTTTGCAGACAATTTGCAATATTTGCCTGTGACCTGAAAATTTGCTCTGTCAAAGGTTTAAACAATTTTTTTTTTCCCTGTGCCCCATGATGCTTTCCGAAGCAATTGTGCTACCCTATATATGCTACCTGCCCAATCAGCTTTTGTACCAGTATACTGATGTGGGGGTGAGGGGGGGTCCCCCACTCTTGGAGTTTCAAGCGCAGTGATACTTTCAAAGTTAATGGAGAAGCTGGGGGATGTGGTGTTTTAAGGGCCGCAATACCGATTGACAATCTCTGGGGGTTCACCACCTTGAAGTTTCAAGCACTACGAAACTTTCACATTCAATCGTTAAGCGGGCGGGTTCTTTGATTTGCAGGGTGCAAGCCAGTATGCTAGAAGAGACTGGCACTACACACAACACTGCCAGTACATTACTTAAAATATTGGAGAAGTGCTGGTACTCCGTTCTGGCAGTAGCAGTCCACTACAAGCACTGCCTGATCAATACTCCAACCAGATTTCCACTCGCAGTATTTTCATTTGAGTAGTGCATTGGCGGATAATAATATTATAAAAATACTTTGTTGTTCTGCATAGATTCTGTGTACAGTGTGTCTTCACTTCTGGATTGAGCATGTTATGCTCTCACTATGTAGTGCAGAATGGGTAGTGACAGGAACAGCCCCCCAACTATATAACGCTGATCCCTTGAATCATTCTGTAGGTGTTAGTTAGTCATAGGGGTAGGAGCTTGGGGGTCACAGAGAGATAAAGGACTTGGAGTATAAAATTGCATTTCTGGGAGGCACAATGGCACAGCTCAGGTCACATTTTTGCTTAATACAATTGATCCAACATAGCTGGCAGATGCAACCCTAGGCCTCAGGGACACTTAAAAGACTACTAAACCATTATAATCCACCCAAAACTAGTTCAGTTTCTCCTTCGACATTGATTTGAATATATTTCACAGTGTTTGCAGAAATTCTCGAACATTTCATTGTTTTCTTTGAACACAAGGTGAAGCAAATTCAGCTGTGTTTGCTCATCATTACTCATAACAATAACATGCAAGGGGACAGGATACTATTATTGTAAATTTCCATTTCTGCTGTTGTTCTTCCCTCATCTTGTAGTGCTTAGAGCAAATTATCTCTTTTCCCAATACCCACACCACAGAGGCACCCAACTGTTCTTCTTGCACTCACCCATCCTTCAAGTTTAGCACTATTCATGGATTTAAGCAACTGACATATAAGCACATTAGGTGATATTACACAAGTGTGACTAGGAAGGAGCTGAGTGGACTAAGTGGAGGTAATTACCCGCCAGGCCAGGGGGTGGCAGGATGTACTAAACCTACTTCTGTTATCTCTGCAGGCCAAATACGATAAAACCTGCCTGATTTAACATCACTTCCGATTCACGGCTTATAAAACTACCATCTTTCAAAATCTCATCAGTTCAGACCTAGAATCTGAAAAAAAGTATACTCTTTCCAGTGAATTCACAAGCATATAATATTAGATTGGACACCCTACCTTTTACCATAGCAGATCAGTTTAAATACCTAGGGGTAAATATCACAAGTAAACATAAAGCTCTTTATCAACAAAATTTTGCCGTCTGTGGATGGTTAACCCTTCATCTCACTCTAGCCGGAAGAATTAATGTTGTTAAGATAAATATCCTTCCTAAACTTCTTTTTTTATTTCAAAACATTCCAATATATATCAATAAATCATTTTTTAAGCAATTAGATTCAACAATAACCTCATTCATTTGGAACTCAAAACACCCACGTATCCGAAGAGCGACCCTACAAAGACCTCAGGCAGAAGGTGGCATGGCTTTACCTAATTTTCAGTTTTATTACTGGGCAGCAAACATACAAACCATAAAAACCTGGACACAAATAAATGAACATACACAGGCCTGGTCCGCAATAGAAGTAAAATCCTGTAGTACTTCTTTATATTCCCTGCTCTGCTCTCCAATAAATGCAAGTTATCGCAAATATACTAATAACCCAATTGTGCTTCACTCACTTAGAATATGGAACCAACTTAGAAAGCATTTTAAGATGGAAAATCTTTTATCGGTGGCACCTCTGCAAGAAAACCACCTCTTTCAACCCTTGCAAATATATCCAGTTTTTAATACCTGGAAAAGTTTTGGGATTAAAATGCTCAGAGATCTTTTTATAGACAACATATTTGCATCTTTTGAACAATTACGTTCCAAATTCAACCTCCCAGCTACACATTTCTTTCACTATCTTCAAATTAGAAATTTTGTTAAACAGAACCTGCCCGATTTTCCCCACCTCGCACCCTCCACAATACTGGAAAAAATACTGCTCAATGCCAAGGAATTAAACACCATTTCCGCATTATATAAAATCCTATTAGAGTCCCTACCTTTCAAAGATCCAAGAGGACATTGGGAAGAAGATCTCTTAATCAATATATCAGAAAAGGAGAGGAAGGTAGCAAAGCAGAGAATTCACTCGAGCTCCATATGCGTAAATATCGAGCTCATCTGTCTCACTTAAAACTGTCCAAAATGTTCCCAGGCCAGGATCCAACCTGCGAACGCTGCAACCAAGCTCCTGCCTCACTGGGTCACATGTTTTGGGCCTGCACCAAATTAACATCATTTTGGACAAAAATTTTTAAGTGCCTTTCAGACAGCCTTGGGGTCACAATCCCTCCTAACCCATTAACAGCTGTGTTCGGTGTTCTTCCAGACAGACTTGAAGTGGAAAAGGATAAGCAAATGGTGATTGCATTCACTACACTTTTGAAACGCAGACTTATTCTGTTAAATTGGAAGAATCCCAATTCTCCTCTGATAAGTCAGTGGGAAGCCGATTGTTTTATATTATTTGAAATTGGAAAAAATCAAATTCTCAGTTAGAGGATCTGTACAAAATTTTTTCAAAACCTGGCAGGATTTAATCAATATTATTTTAGAATAAGAGAAATAACTATAACCGCTCTTAATTCCCTTCTCCATCTCTTATTTACATATACTGTATATTTATTTCTCCCTTTCTTTTGCTTATTGTTGTCTTATTAAAAAGCTCTAAGCAATTCTCCTTTAGCTAAGCTCTCCTTCTCAGGGGTGGGGTTTGATTTGTCTTTAATTTGTTTGGTTATAAATTGACCTATTTGTATGGAATGATTACAATAAAAATTAATAAAATATATAAAAAAAAAAAAAAAAAAAAAGACCTAGAACTGAACCTAAACAAAGCAACTTTATTTTCTTTACCCTTTTGCAGCCAGGGACAATATACTGTACGGGTGGCTGCCACAAACCTTTATCATGTGTTGAGACTACTTCTTTTACAGTGGCTTGATCACGGACGCACAGTGAATTGGAGGTGTATATTGAACCAGCAGCCTTGTGGTTGAAAGTTCAGTGTTCTAGGCACTAGGCCACATTGCAATAAAAAGGGTGAGGGTGTAGTGGAATATTAGGACTAGCCTCTGAGCTTGAACATCCCAGAACAATTATTTGAAGTAACATTTTAGTGAGGACAGAGAGGCCCCATAAGGGAATTTGAACAAATGTTTTTGTTTTAGCACTATAAAATTCAATGGCTGTCAATGAAATTTTGAATGGTTTGGGCTCAACATATGCTTAAGATGTGAACCCACAAAATTAACCCGTTGGACCCCCAAAAGAATGAAAATCAAAATTGTGTGTTTGTTGTAAAGGTGGAATCCTTGCAAATAATTTTAAAAACATGTTACAGTGTTATAAAACACTCTGTGCCCATTACTGGGTTGCAGGGTTCGGTGGCAATTGGGCGACAGTCAACTCGGCGAAAAGACAACTCGGCGAAAGACAACCCGGCGAAAAGACAACTTGGCGAAAGACAACTTGCTGAAAGACAATTCGGCGAAGAAACAACTTGGCGAAATACAACTCAGTGACATCCTTTACCAGTTAGGTAATAGTTAGGTTCAAAGAGATTTTTTAATTATATTTAAATGACAACATGATTTAAAATGTTGAAAATAAACGTATATAATTGACAAACAAACTTTATTCTGCAGATGGAACAAACTCTATCTTACATTATCTTCTGCAACCAAAATTGCTAATCCTTTATATAAATTGTATTGTTTGTAATCGTATGATAACATTATTTAGAATACAAAAGGTGACCTGTGAGTATGGCTTAAGGAATATCTTTACTCTCAATGTATTGGGACTCACATAAAGCAGGTGATTCTGTGGATTTTCCGGCTACCTACGTTGTCATTTAAATATCATTAAGAAATCTCTTTGAACCTAACTATTACTTAACTGGTAAAGGATGTCGCCGAGTTGTCTTTTTGCCAAGTTGTGTTTTCGCCAAGTTGTCTGTCACCGAGTTGTCTTTTCGCTGAATTGTCTTTTGCAGAGTTGTATTTTCGCCAAGTTGTCTGTTGCCGAGTTGTCTTTTCACTGATTTGTATTTTCGCCGAGTTGTCTGTTGCCCAGTCGCCCCTGAACGGGGTTGCAGCCATCAGACAGCTCTTCCCAGCTGGGGTGGAAAGGCAGTAGAGTCTGTGAGCCGTTGACCGGCTGGATAGGGTTAGGGTTAGGGTCTCTTTTGTCTTCTTAGTTATGATCTCTTTTCCATCTTTGACTTGGACTCATTACCGTGGTCCCATGTGTTTGTTGGCAGTACACTAGCCTTAGCCCCTCCTTCCACACGCCATTTTTCTCCATAGCCCCACTCACCCATCATCTGGTACTGAGTAATATTAATAGGGCTGTAGTCATGTGATGATAGTGGCTTAAGAAATTAAAATAAATGGTGTATAGAGCTCTTTGCTGAAGCATTATGCATGGTTACTTCTGCAAAGGTGTCTAGTCTACTTGGTCCCATTAATAGTGTTGTCTGCTGTTGCCTGTTTTTATACCACTACCTATTCTTTGCTATTGGCTTGTGGGTGGGCCTCTTCCCTGTTATTTGAATATTATTCTTGAATTATGGATTTTGATAAAGTACCTGCGCCCTGCTCGGGATTTGTTTCCTGCCTTGCACCCTGTGTTGGCTGGGATTGGATCCGGCAGACCCCCGTGACCCTGTAGTTAGGATATAGCGGGTTGGATAATGGATGGATGGATGGATAAAGTACCTTTGTTTTGCTTATTAGTTATGGTTCCTCTTGTGCCTTTTCTCCTTGAACAGCACCGCTACTTTTGTGAAAGGTAAATGCTGTGAATGATGGAGCTTATAGCCGTTGATTCATTATTATTTGGCTAAACATTACGTTTATTTAAACCACAGCCCAGACTGCATCACATTTAGTAGCTCTTGTTCTGTCTTTCATTGTCAAAGGGACTGATCAAAGCCATGTCCCCATTTCTACTCTGATGTACATCTGTTCAAGAAAACCCCCATTATAGTGTCTGTGTGTCTTCATTCTCATCTTGACATTTAGCAGGTAAAAGAGGTATCATATTTTAGACACGTATACCTAATACAGTATGGACTTGTAGTAAGATTTAGTTTAAACATTTGGGTACATAGATGTCTATGTTTCATTTGATAATTTTGAAAGCTAACAAAGAGAGGTAAAATGAGGCCTAGGTTCCAAGAAACTGGACAAAGTCTTGACAGCAGGTAAATTGTGGACAAAGAAACAGAAATATACATTGCTTTTATTATCCACTTGGCTGCTTTTACAACTAAGGCCCACTAGGGGGAGGCACAATCAATTTATTTATTTTTGAATCCAACAACCTTTAAACCCTCACATAGACAGCCTTCTGGATTTGTGTTAATTTGACTACTCCAGAAAGGAAATAACAATTGGATGCAGGTATAAGGAAGGCAAATGCTAAACTTGAAAGATGGCTGAGAATGAAAGCAACAGCTGGGTGCCTCAGTTGTTAACTGGGCTGCGGGCACTGGGAACAGAGATCTGTCGCTCCAAGCACAACAAGATGAGAGAATATCAGAAGGAAAAAAAAACAGTTTTCTGTTCACATTTTTAGGAAAGCATGTCTTCTAAAAAGCTGGAAACATTAACATATGTTGTGTAGTCGTAGAGTTAGAGACACAGTGGGCTACAGAGAGGTAAAGACCAAGGTGTTCAAACTTTTCAAAACTTTTATTATTAAAGACAAAATTAAATTTTCACTTGAAGTCAGTGAAAATGAAAATATATGCTTTGGGGTCGGGGTGTGACAAGCTCAACTGTAGTACCATTTTTTATAAAAAAAAACCATTTTTTTCTTTAGGGTGAAAATGCTGAAATTTTAAATAGTAACAGGGGAAGCAGATTTATGGTAGACATACAAAATGTAGCACTAACACTATAGCACTAACAATAAAAACAATTCATTACATTTACATAGCGCTTTTCTCACTGCTCAAAGTTTTTTACATAGACGGTGAAGAACCACTACAACTACCACCAATGTATTGCACCCACCTGGATTTTGCGAAGGCAGCCATTGTTATGCCAGTAGGCTCACTACACATTAGCTGTTATATGGTGAAGGGGTTAGGGAGATAGTTAGCCAATTAGAGTCAGGGGATGCTTAGAGGCCAGAATGACCAAGCTGTGGTGGGATTCTTCGGGATCTTTAGTGACCACACTGAGTCAGTACCTCAGTTTTATATTTTATTCGAAGGATGGTGTCATTTTTACAGCACAGTGCCACACCACAGGGTAAGCACTTCCTGATGGCCTCACCAATGCCTCTTTTAGCATCATCCCAAGCTTTTCAATCTAATTACTGGCCAGGCCTGAACATGCTTAGCTTAAGGAGGATGACCTGTTCTAACGCACAGGTGATATGGCTGCTGAACATACCAGAACATATGCAGAGTATTCACAATCATAACGGTTTAGAGATAAATGTCACAAGGTCTTTCACTCCAACACATCTAGAATGTCTTAGTTTCTAGCATAAATCAGAAGAAACAATGATTAAACGGCACACCGCAAGCTGATATTTCACCAAAATAATCTCCAGTAGTACTCTGAGAAGCACGGCTCAGAATCCTACCATATACATTTCAGTTTAACAATTTAGGAAAAGTATCATTCTTTTCAAGAATCTAAAAACACAGTACTACAAGAAAAGTGCAATTATTTTATGACCTGTATGGGGGCTGCCCCTTCATGCCCCAGACACAACCTAAGACACACACATCATGGGTTCAAATAAATATCTTCATATGATAAATAGCTTTTCTCAGGCTTCTTCTTTCCACTATACAATTCATTTTGTTTTTCACTCCTCCTCAGGCGAGCATTGTCCTCCTTCTCTTCCAACTGTAACTGTCCTGGGTGAGATGGAATGACTTCTTTTATGGCTAATTCGGGAGTACTTCCGGTACCACAATATTACACACAGGAAGCATTTCTGAGCCAGGCAGAAACCCCCTGGTGGCTCCCAAGAAACCCAGCAGAGCTGCACATTGGGGCTATAGCTCTACTGTAGCCCTGTTGAGCTGGAGGTCCACCAGAGGGATGCTACCACCTATTGTGTTGGGGGAATCACATGGCAGTGGGAGGCAGTCTCTTTCTATCATTTCATCATAATATCCTGACTTGTAAAGGGGATGCCCACCATCCAATTATTAGGAAAGCCACGATTTATGAAGCACCTCGGGAACAATTCTTGTGTGCACAGTGTCTTCTAATCTTAGTCACTATAGCTTATAACATTTTCCGAGTTCTCACAGGTCACTTGGTCGCTGCCCTCACAGTCACTTCTTGCACAATCACTCAGTTTTTGTGGACAGCCTGCACTAGGAAGATTGGCAGCCGTGCCAAAGTCTGTTCCTTAATGTTTGATTTAACTTGATATTCAGTGACTGCGGTGGGTTGGCGCCCTGCCCAGGATTGGTTCCCTGCCTTGTGCCCTGTGTTGGCTGGGATTGGCTCCAGCAGACCCCCGTGACCCTGTGTTCGGATTCAGCGGGTTGGAAAATGGATGGATGGATGGATATTCAGTGACTTGGATGTTTACTTGTCTCTATTTCTTGACTTGTTCTTTTCAATCACCTTTTCCCAGAGCTTCTTGGAATCATCTTTTGTCCATATTGTGTAGGCTAGGCCACCATACTGACTCGCAGGAAATTGGCTCTTCCTCATACAGACACATTTATAATATGATCCATTTGCTTCCGTGACTACAGACCGGTGGTCTCCATTGAACTAATTCTATAAATTCTAAAACCATTTGACGGCACCAGTGATGACTCAGTTGTGTCACATAAAGTATTTAGGTGTGTTTTATATTTTTAATTAATTTAGACCACTTTGCAGTACAGAGTAATGGGGATTGTGGAAGAGAGGTGAAAAAGAGAGTGCAGGCAGGGTGGAATGGGTGGAGAAGAGTGTCAGGAATAATTTGTGATAGACGGGTATCAGCAAGAGTGAAAGGGAAGGTCTACAGGACGGTAGTGAGACCAGCTATGTTATATGGACTGGAGACGGTGGCACTGACCAGAAAGCAGGAGACAGAGCTGGAGGTGGCAGAGTTAAAGATGCTAAGATTTGCACTGGGTGTGATGAGGATGGATAGGATTATAAATGAGTACATTAGAGGGTCAGCTCAAGTTGGACGGTTGGGAGACAAAGTCAGAGAGGCGAGATTGCGTTGGTTTGGACATGTGCAGAGGAGAGATGCTGGGTATATTGGGAGAAGGATGCTAAGGATAGAGCTGCCAGAGAAGAGGAAAAGAGGAAGGTCTAAGAGAAGGTTTATGGATGTGGTGAGAGAGGCAGTGGTGTAGCTGGGGGGTTCAAAAGGGGACATCTGTCCCCGGGCATAGCATCCAGGGGGCGCCATTTTAAAAATTTCTTTCCCTTTCCCATTGCATTTTGGCAAACAGGAGAGGGTGTGAAATCTTCAGTTGTCCCTGGGTGCTGAAAACCCTAGCTATGCCTCTGGAGAGAGGACATGCAGGTGATGGGTGTAACAGAACAAGATGCAGAAGACAATAAGATATGGAAGAAGATGATCCGCTGTGGCAACCCCTAACGGGAGTAGCCGAAAGAAGAAGAATTTAGACCACTTTGTAGAAATTAGTTTCACTTTGACATTAAAGACTTTTTCTGTTGGACAATGTCAAAAAAGCTGAATTAAATCCATTCTTTGTTGTATAATAATAAAATGTGAAACTTCCAAGGGCACTGTATGTATTTATACATACTTATAAATATACTCAGTAACCAAATTATTAGGTACACCTATGCAGAACCAAGCAGAACTCCTATCATTATCCAGAACAGTCTGAATGCTTAAAGTCGTAGATTCAACAAGGCGCTGGAAAAATCATTTGGGGGTTTTGGTTAATGCTGACTTGACTTGATGTCATTGATTATTAGGCCATACATTCATGCCGTGATCTTCCCATTCTATCTTATCCCAAATTAATACAAACTGATAACTAAAGGAAACTGAAAGAAGGAGCCATAGAGGGAACTACAGAAGATAGAAGTCAGAGTTCAAAAAGAGGGCAGTCTAAGAGTATTTTTGTATTTGAGTCTCACGACTCCCAGACATCAAGCAACAGGAAGGACAGTGGCAACTCCAGAATTTCAATTAGAACATTAGAAAGATTTATATGAGAACAGTCCATACAACCAAACAATTCTTGCCAGTCCTAACCACTTAGTCAGTCAGTCATTATCCAACCCGCTGTATCCTAACACAGGGTGACGGGGGTCTGCTGGAGGCAATCCCAGCCAGCACAGGGTGCAAGGCAGGAACATATCCTGGTCAGGGCACCAGCTCACCGCAGGGCACACACACACACACACATCAGGGACAATTTAGGATCGCCAATGAGCATAAACGGCATGTCTTTGGACTGTGGGAGGAAACTGGAGCAGCCGGAGGAAACCCACGCAGACACGGGGAGAAGAAGCAAACTCCATGCTGGGAGGACCCGGGAAGCGAACCCAGGTCTTCTTACTGCGAGGCAGCAGCGATACCAATGCGCCACCGTGCTACCCTCCTAACCACTTAATTCTTCCAAAATAACATCAAGTCGAGTTCTGAGGGTCACTGAAGTCCTACTGTCTACCACACTACTTTGTAACTTACTTCATGTGCCCCTGGTTCTCTGTCTGAAGGAAAACATCCAAATGTTTGTGCAGAATTTACCCATAACAAGTTTCCTACTGTTCACTGTACTAATTTCAATCATAATCTAACACACTTCAATCATGTCTACTCTTAATCTCCTTTTGCTTAATTCTTAATGGCTTCTGAAAACTGATTGGAAATAGATAGTGTTCAGTGCAATATGACTCCTAAGTCCTTCTCATGAGGTGCACTTTCATTTTTCAGCCTTCCCAATCCTGTCCAAGACCCTCTGTAATGATTCAACAGATTCCAGGTTATCTGCCCATTCTCTTAGCTTAGTATCATCTGCAAATTTGACCAGCTTTTTTTAAATATTGCTTTTCAACTTATTTATATAGAGTATATTAAAAATAGCAGCGGCCCTATCATAACTCCTAACGTCACCTGATTCTATTAAGTTTCCTTCATCACCCTCTGACCCTAACCCTAACCCTCTGTTTTCTGTGTCTGAACCAATACTGCACCCATCTACACACAACACCCTGAACTCCCACTTCTTTTAGTTTGATGCCCAACCTCACTGTGGCACCTTATCAAATGCTTCCTGAAAGTCAAGATAAAAATATTGTATGCACCAATTTGATCATATCCTTCTATTCCTTCCTTACAGAATTCCAGCAAGTTAGTAAAACACGACCTCCATCATGTGAACCCTTGTGGACTGTTCTGTAAAACTCATATTCTTGCTAGATGTTGCTCAGTCTTATCCTTAATAATCTTATTTTACCTGTGATGCACATTAATCTTCTGGCCTAAAGTTCTGCCCATTCCCTCTTTTTAAAAATAAATTATATAATATTTGCCATTTTCCAGTCCCTTGGAATTTCCCCATTCCCTAGTTCAAAAATTTGGGTTGCTGTTTACTTTATAGGGTTCATTTTTATATTATATATATCACATTTGTTACATGTGTCATGAAAAACCGCACATTAATTGTGTTAATATTAACACTGAAATTTTCAACTGCACAATAAAAATTCTGACAAAAAGTAGGGAAATCAACCAATGACATTACTATTGGGGAATTAATAGTATAGTAAATGCAAACAGTATAGTAACAGGGCAACTCCTACAGGATTTTTGCAAAACACAAGCAAATGATAAACATAAGGAGCAATAGAATTATTAAATAAAACAAATTCCAAAAGAAAGCCCCTGAGGGCCATTTACAAAGACGTCTGTCTTGGGTAGTTGGTTTAGTTCATCATCCATTTTCACACACAGGCGTCAATAAACAGTCTATTTCTACGCTGCACTAACTATGTGATCAATTGCCAGCTATGCTGTATAGTATACATATATCGTGCAATTAATTTACCAAAATTAACCTGTCACTGCTTTATTTCCTTATTTTTAGTAAAAGTTTTCTTTCCTTGTACAAATCAAAATGTTAACATTAAGACAGGTATCGTGTGATTTTTTATTTCAGATGTAATGTGATATATGTATATATACATACTAGGAGGCTAGTAGGTGATGCCCATGTGGAAGTGGGTATGCTGGCATCTCAGCTGGGATGGACCAAAGATCCCTACCCAGTCAGAAGGCCAGAATAATGGAGAGACAGGGGAAAAAAATCTGATCTGACTATTGCCTCCCCCAATATGCTAGAGGGCAGCATCCCTGGGCTTTGGTGCCCAGTCAGACATCTGCAGGGTATGCTGGGAATTGTAGTTCCATGGTTTAACCTTATTGGGTTCTAAGGGTTCCTCCAGGGGGTGCTGCAGAGGATCATAACTCCTACTTTGTGGGGTTTCTGATTGACTTGGAAATGTTTCTGGCGGACAATGCCCTGGCACTGGAAGTACTCCCAGGTGTCTGGTTAAAGGAGCTACTCTGCCTCATACAGGTTAGTTAGGGTCAGGTGGAAGAAGGACGACGCTCACCTGGGAGAAGTGGAGGAGGCAATGAAGGAGAATGAGACAGAGACTGAAAAGAGAACACTAGTTTAGATACAACCTGTGAGAAGCCTTTGTAAGGTATTTTTGCTAATAAACCATGTGTTTGATCCCAGGACTTGTGTCATTGCAATTGTGTCTGAGGTTTAGGGTGTTGCACCACTCCCTAATATTTACAGTATATATACAGTCACACAATGTTAGGTAGGGGACAACTTAAGGGCTCTGGTGATGGTAATTTTTCCATGATGTCTACACAACCAGTGACGTCACTTCCAGTGTATGCCCCTCTGGACCCACCTCTTCCTGCTGGAAAGACTCATAACCTGAAGATTTGCCATTTTAATTCAGTTCTGTTTTGCACTCATGTCTGGAAAGACGTTATCAATCTTACTCAATCAACAGTTATTTTCTTAACTGTTTTTCAAATGATACAGGGTCACGATGCTGCCCCAAAGCTTTTCTTGTGTTCTTGTATCTCACTCTGTGTCTAAGGATCTGCATTGCTATCTGGAATGTTGTCAGTTCAAATCTCGTCACGGCCAGAAGGAATCCTACTCCTCAGGGCCCTTGAGCAAGACCCGTAAACTGAAAATTGCTCCGGGGTGCTGTGCAATGGCTGACACTGCGCTCTGACCTCCAAAGGTCATGGGAAAAGACAAGTTTTCTGAAAGGGATTAATAAGTCTAATAAATCAAAATAAAAAAATAAAGTATATCAAAAAATAAAGGTATATCAAAAAATACATACATATATATGTATACACACACCCAAAGACACACTCAGGTAGCACGGTAGCAGAATGGTAGTGCTGCTGCCTTGCAGTAAGGAGACCAGGGTGTGGTATAGCGAGTCCACAGCTCATGTCAAAAGGGCCAGTTTTACAATAAATAATCACCGCACTCACGGCTTAGCGAGGGGGCGTGGTGTGTGTGTGTGTGGCCGAGCAGTTCCTGGGGAATTTGTGATGCGGGCGAACCTCGCTTAAGTGCACAGGTGAGGAGTCGTCCGCATCCGTAATTGTTCCTGGGAGCTGCGGATTGCCACAGCTGATCCACGTCCCTGTAATAAATAGAAGCGCGAGGCGGCTAGAGTAGGAAAGAAAAGTAAAAGAAAGAAACAGAGGTTGCAGGAAGCAGGGAGGAGAAAGCCGGAGAGTGTGTGAGAGAGTGAGCGATTGAGCGCTCGCAGGCAGCTGGACAGTTGAGTCCTAGCGGGGTGTTTGGCTGACACCAAGGGCATTGTTTTTAAACAACCTTGTTGTTTTTAAAGGGATTGTTTGTTTTCTAATGGATTTTAACCTCCACTATTTCATTTCTGTTTTAATGGATTATTTATTTATTGAAGTAATTGAGATACGCTGTACTTTATTTGGACACTTTGTTTTTGATTGTTGTTTTTGTTTGCTGTTTTTAATAAAAGCACTTTGCATTTTTTGCACCATCCCCTTGCTTCATTGTTATGCCTCACTGTCAAGCTCATCGGTGACATTACCGACGGTGTTGGGTTCAAGGGCTCCCAGAAGCAAGAAGTGAGCATAAAGCAGAACCCGCATCGTCACACAGCGTTCATGTCCTGGGTGTTGCCTGTGTGGAGTTTGCATGTTCTCCCCATGCTCACATGGGTTTCCTGCGGGTGCTGCTGTTTCCTCCCACTTTACAAAGGTGACGTGCTGACAGGTAGCTTGGTGTTGTGAAATTGGCCCTAGTTAGTGTGTGTGGATGTGTGCGTTTGCCCTGTGGTGGGCCGGCAAGCCTTCCAGGTGTTGTTCCTGTGTTGTGGCCAATGATTGCTAACCCTGCCCAGGATAAATGAGTTAGGAAATATATATATATATGTCAGCTCAATGAGTATTTGGACATTGATGCAATTTTTGTAATTTTCTCTCTATACCATCATAATAGATTTCAAATTAAGCAATCGAGATGTGACAGAAGTATAGAATTTCAGCTTTAATATAAGGGGCTTTAACAAAGGTATTGCATTAAGCTTTTAGAAATTACAGTCATTTTTCACAATGTCCCTCCATTTTCAACGGCTCAGAAGTAATTGGACGAAGTAATATAATATAAAATATATGTATTGTTTTAATACTTGGATGAAAATCCTTTGCAGTCAATCACTGCCTGAAGTCTGAAACCCATGGACATCACCAAATGCCGAGTTTCCTCCCTTGAGATGCTTTGCCAGGCCTTTACTGCTGCTGCCTTTATTTGCTGCTTATTTGATGATCTTGCATGCTCTATTGGGTTGAGATCAGATGATTGACTTGGCCATTGAAGAATATCCCATTTCTTTGCCTTGAGAAACTCTTGGTTTGTTTTCGCAGTATGTTTTGGGTCATTATCCATTTGCACTGTAAAGGGCCTTCCAATCAGTTTTGCAGCAAGTGGCTGAATCTGAACAGAGAGTATAGGCCTATACACTTCAGAATTCATCCTGCTACTTCTGTCAGCAGTCACATCATCAATAAACACCAGTGACCCACTTCAGTTGGCAGCCATGCATGACCATGCCATAACATTGTTTGACAGATGATGTGGTAGGCTTCGGATCATAAGTTGTCCCTTTCTTTCTCCATACTTTTCTCTTCCCGTCATTCTGGTACAAGTTGATCTTGATTTAATCTGTCTAAAGAATTTATTCCAGAACTGGAGTCTAATCTGGCCTTCCCCTCAGTGTTACCAGTGGTTTTCATCTGAAGGTAAACCCTCTGTATTTATATTCATTAAGACATCTCTTGATTGTAGACTTTGACAATGATATGCCTACCTTCTCCAGAGTGCTCCTGACCTGGCTAGATGTTGTGAAGGGGTTTTTCTTCACCATTAAAGAATTCTGCGATCATCCACCTTAGTTGTCTTCCGTGGTCTCTCATGCCTTTTTGTGTTGCTGAGCTCACCAGAACATTCATTCTTTTTAAAAATGCACCATACTGTTCATTTGGGCACTCCTAAAGTTTTAGCTATCTCTCTGATTGGTTTATTTTCAGCCTAATGATGACCTCCTTCACTTGCATTGATGCCTCTTTGGCATGAGTTCCAGTGAACAGCTACCAAATGTAAATTCAGTGCTTTGAATCAACTCCAGACC